>NC_092422.1:50879145-51479145 GCF_036169615.1 Heliangelus exortis | reverse complement strand
AAAATAGCAGATTGTAGTGGGAACTATTCAAAATATGAACCTTTTGCCTCACATTGTCATCCATTTCATGTTAGATGAGAGGTCAGAGTTGTCTGAAAGCTGTTTACTGGTATATCTGCAAGGCAATGAATCCTGTTACAGTTGCTTATAAAATGCATGCTATGATTGCTTGGAGTAACTAGCATTACATATGTTAATTTCTGCATGTCAGTTGTTGGAAGCAAATGTAGGTGGTGTCCTGACTAGTAGGTATTCAGAAGTCACTGAAAAAATCGTGTGTGGATTAAAAAAATATTACATGTGCTCTAAATTAGTCTTTGGAATCAGTAATCATAGAATGGTTTGGGTTGGAAGGGACCTTAGACATCATCTAGTTCCAACTCCCTGCCATGGGCAGGGACACCTCCCACTAGCCCCATCCAACCTGGCCTTGAGCACTTCCAGGGAGGGGGAGGTTCCAGTTTCTCAGCACCCTCAATAGTGCGCTTCAATTATTTTTGGAAATCAAATGTATGGACACACATCTGGATTTTTATGTATAAAGATGTTTAATGTGTTCTCTTTTGGATTGTGGATAGTAATATTGGATATTATTTAATTTGTTGTTCTTTCTGTCTTTGACAGGACCAGCACTTGCATAATTTTTTTCAGTACTGTCAGAAAACAGAGTCTGGAGCTCGTGCACTAGGAACTGATCTTGTAAAATATCTTAAGGTATAAAATGACAGTGAATAGCAGATATTGTTATATACTGATATTTTTCCAAACCTAGGAATTTTGACATTTTCTACATCTCATCAAGGGAATGTCTATGATATAAGGAACAAAAAGATGCTTCTTGCCCCAGATAAATTTACAATTGCAATATAAGAGGAAACCATGAGGAATTTTTTTTTTAGACAGTGTTGATCAGCCTGATGAGCAATAATTTCAGAACAAAAATGGCTTAGTTTGTGAAAATAATCAAAGGAACATGTAAATGGGAATGATAAGGAAAGATGATTCTTGATTTTTTAAAATACTGCTTAGGAGTTCAATGTCTACAGTTCTCTTTCAGGATTAGGTCCATAGAGCTCATGGTTTCCACAGCAATATTGTTTTTAATATGAAGGCCAAAATTCAGTCACCTCAAAATCTGCATATCACAATTAACTCCTGATTTTCTTAGTCATAGCAGTTTGTTTTCATACTTGAATAACATCAATTAATATAACTGGGCTGTCTGCTCAGGGCATTTAAGTAAGAACTTTCCTATTGCTTTGGTCACATTCTGAACTAGATGTGCTTTGTGACCTTGGCTCTGAGTCATCTTCCTTGCCCTGTGTCTTCTCTGACCATCTTTGGTACAACACAGGACACATTAAATTAACACTAGGAAAGTGGAATGTCTATTTGGAAATATTTAATTTTTTATTATTACCATCTTTTACTGACAGACCTGTTCCTCAGTCTTCTATTTGTCTTTATCATTCATGGAAACTCTGCAATCCCAAAACATTCTGGCAAAACATATGACAATAAGGCAACCCCTCAGAAGGGATTCTCGCCCTGGTAGCTCCACGTCAAAAGAGTCTGGCAAAGAACAAATAGCCTTGTAGCTGTATAACCAGTATAATTAGTTATGCCACTAATACCAGTATGGCACATATCTCAGTCAAAAAAATCTGTATGTTTTTTTGGAACTTCTGTTTCCTAAATGTCTGCATTGATGAATAAAATAGTTAAGTATGCTTCATGTTGTCTTGTAGATAGAAGGCTTTTCATTGAAACATTACCCACTGTGCATTTCTATGGAAAAGTAAAAATAACTACTTCTAAAATCCTTTTTAATAAAACCTTTTTTTAATCCCTAATTTACTTGAATGTAGATAATACTACCAAATATTTATGTTGGAAACTATTTTCAATTGCTTTCTGTGCAGTTGCGTATTAGATAATGAACACCAAATCGTGCAGTCAGTATGTATTTTGGGAAAAAGACATACAGTAAATTTTATGGTTTCAGAACTTGTGATTTAAATGCCATTGTTTCAAAAGACTGATGGTACTGCTGCTTTCTTTTAGAGCCTTCATGCAATGGAGGGCCATGTGATGATAGCTTTCCTGCCAACTGTCCTAAATCAGTTGTTCAGAGTTCTCACCAGAGCAACTCAGGAGGAAGTTGCAGTCAATGTGACAAGGTAAAGAATTTGAAGAGCTTTGTTGAGTTTAATTGATGACTATGTTATCACATAAATCCATAGGCTCACGTGGTTTCCAACTTCTCTTTAGGGTTATTATCCATATTGTTGCTCAGTGTCATGAAGAAGGCTTGGATAACTACCTGAGGTCTTATGTCAAGGTAGGTAAAAAGTAAATAAAATGTTTCTTTTTTTATTTCTCTAAACAGAGTATATTTAAATTTGGTCTTACCTGTTTAAATTGTTTGTGTCATAGTTTCATATTATAATCTGGTTTTCCTCCCCCCAGTATGCTTACAAAGCAGAACCCTATGTTGCTTCTGAATTCAAGACGGTACACGAAGAATTGACAAAGTCCATGACGACAATTTTAAAGCCATCTGCTGACTTTCTTACAAGCAACAAGCTGCTGAAGGTATATACTGAACTACACTTCTCACTGTGTCTTCTTATCTGGTGATAACTGAAGGCTAGGAACTAACTGCATTGAAATAATTGTTGAATGCATGTGGCACTTTTACAAACATTTTCTTTTCTCTGCAGTATTCGTGGTTTTTCTTTGAAGTTCTGATAAAATCAATGGCTCAGCATTTGATAGAAAACTCCAAAGTGAAGGTATGTCAAATTTTACAAGTTTTTCTAAAGATATTTTTGTATAGTCTCTTCTTTCTCCAATTTTATATTTTAATTGCATATGTGATGGGAAAGTTATATATGCATGTTTGTGATTTTTATGGCATTACTTCTTTTGTAAGAAAGGGAAAGAGTGAAGCAGTAGGAGAAATCAGAATTATTAGATAGAAAAGTCTTCGGGTTTAGATTCAGCATTATTATATAAGGATAGAAACCTCTTAATCCATAAAGTAGAGCAGTCTGTGTAAATCATCAGACTCTTCAGTAAGATTTTTTAAATCTGTATGGTACTATGAAGCTGGATGCAATAGATAGCACTGTGAACTTGGTAACTATTACCCAAAACTATGTGGGCTTTTTCCTGAGCACCTGTGATAAAAATTGATCTGGGAATTATGCAGCCTATAGTCCTTCTATGTGCAATAGGAAACATCAGTATTTAATTCTGTGTTATTACCTATGCTTGAAGGAGAATGTTAATATTTTAGAATCAGGCATTCATCTACTGTTGTTGGCTATAATAAGCTGCATTCTACTTAAATTAGTGTCAGCTTTTTTACTTAGTTCTGTGTTAAAACAAGTCTTAGAAATAAAGTTTCAAGTATACAAAGTTGTCCCAGGTTAGTAATATACCAGGTTGGCTGGAAATCTTTGTTAGTATTTTAGCTAACTGAAAATCTGAAGAACATGGGAGAAAAAACAATTGATTGGACAATCATCATGAAAAAAAAGCTGTAGAGTGCTATACTTAATACTGTTCTGCTGTGATACAATCAGTAGAGTTTTGATTCCCAATTCAAATTATTTAAAGTGTCTGGACTTTTCTATTTCAATAGATTTCATCTTTAAAACAGTTTGTGATTAATTTTTCACGTAAGCATGTGAATAATACTAATTAATACTAATACTAAAGAAAAATGTTTTCCTGTGCATGTTATTGGATTACTTCCAATTAGAAGAGTGAAATCCTGTCATTAGACTGTTATATACTAGCAATTAAAAAATTCTGCCTTAAAACATTATTTAGCTGGACTCATTTTAGCACTAATGACTTGATACATAATTTGCAGAATATCGTAACAGCAGAGAGGAAGAGCATGATTTATGGATTCAAGCTGAACTATGCATTCTGCTGAAACACATCATATAGTAAAGATACCAGGCTTCAGCATTGCACCCTTTGTAGAACAAGGATTTATTTATTTATTTTCCAATCTGAATCAAACAAGGAGAAAAATCTCTAAAATGTTTAACTGTTTTCCCCACTTCTCTAGAATGCATTCTGTGAGGCTTGTCATTTGGTAGTAAAATCAGTTGAGTATTTTAAGCTTACCCTCCCCCCACTTCAGAGAGTAGTGTTCTTGCTTTCAGTTTCTATGAGTAGATAAAATCTGTGAAGAATATCTGACTTCATCTTGTAATTTTGCATTTGAAGAAGACCTCAGATTTTTGCTTGTTAGTGTAGTGAGATGCAAGCTGCTGTGTTGCAATTTTACATAAGGAAAAGGAGTTCTCTCCTTTTCAAATGTTGTGAAGCAGAGAGATCAGAAAGGAAGATCTCCTTTCTGTTACTGAAAAGAAAGGATGAAATAATTTTGTCTTTTAAATAAAATCTCGACTTTTAATTGGAGCAGTGGTCCTGAAAATTCTAGAACCTTTCCTGAAGGAGATGTTTTAAAAAAAACCAAACAGGTTGTCAGGGAAGACATATTGTACAAAAACAACCTGATGCTCTCTTATATGAGGACATCTAATCTAGGAATAGGTTTTTAGTTTTGGGGGGGTACCAGTACTACAGATTTAAGTATCTTCTGAAGCGTGGAAGAAGGCAAGCATATATCACTTATATCACATATATCACTTCTAAAACTATTTAGGATACTGCAACAGCTACCATTGTTCATGAGTTTTTAGAATGCAAATACATACACAAGGGGTTTACTGTGCATATAATGCCTTGCATCCTTTTCTATTGAAGATTTCAATCTTCTTGCTTGTGTTAACTGATCAGATGTTTGGGAATTCCTCAAAATATCTGGCAAAAAAGAAAAGACATAACTTTATCTACCCCTAATCAACATAAATACTGTTAATTCAAACTGAAGTTATACAGAAATTCAAGTGAACTTCTTTCTGTTCTTCATTTTTTCATAGTATCCATTGAACTACTTTAGGATCAGTAAACTTAAACTTCCATTATTTACTTGGATGTCCCTTGAGGGAGTTTGTGGCTCTGTCAATAGTGTTTCTTATTTCACCACGTACTATTTTGAGACTGATATAATCAGTTAATTGTATTAATTTCTCAGTTCAACTGAAATGAAAGTATAATCTGATAAAGCAGAAAACACTGGTTCTTTTTTAAAGCTCAATTTTTCTAGAGAATTCTGGAACTGAATGATGGTTTTGTCATTTAAAAATTTTATTGAAAAAACATGGAAGAATTTTTGTTTCAGTACTTATTGATAGTACTGGCAGAATTTTTATTTTACTACATTCACCTGTGTGAAGATAGTTTTTCTAAATACAGAATGTGGTGCATCCAAGCAAGGTTTTTCAAGACATGGTGATGTGGAACTCTGTAATTTGAGGATGTTTTCAATTGGATTTGTTATGCATGACTCAACTGCATTACAACAACATACTAGATTTTTTGGCTAAACAAAATTTATGTAATTATTACTGATTTTAACAAACCTACAGAAAGACACACAGCATATTAGTTTAAAGCAAAAAAAACCCCAAACAAAAAAAAACTTAACTTCAAGAAAACAACTAATTTGCTCTCATGAAAACCCATTTCCTTGATTTAATTATAACTTCCTTACAATAGGGATTGTATTTTTAAATTAAGATCAGATGGTGGATAAAATAAGTACAGCAGAATGTAATATTTTTAAAAGCAGGACTCTGTGTAAACAAAATACAATTTACTTTCAGAATGACTCAGCCAGTGTCCAGGATTTTAGTATCCTCTCCCAGAGGATATGCATCTGTTTTATAGTAAGGTATTTTACCACTGGTGAGCATTCCCATTGCTACAAGTTCTTGATTATATTTTTTAATGTTACATCATTTTTTCTTTCATCTAGAAGTCCTATATTCACTGATTTCATTAAAGCTAATGTGTCTTTACTGACCCAGATAATCCTAGTAATAAATTATATTTGGAGAGCGTCAGTGTGCACATCTGAGGAGCAAAGGCAATTTAGCAAGACTTTAATTTTAGGGAAAACAAAGTTGTTAAAGGGACAGTGTGTCAGTTACAAAAGCCTGAAACACAGAATCACAGAATCACAGAAAGTTAGGGGTTGGAAGGGACCTCAAAAGATCATTGAGTCCAACCCCCTGCCAGAGCAGGGTCACCTCTAGCAGGTCACACAGGAATGTGTCCAGGTGGGTTTTGAATGTCACCAGAGAAGGAGACTCCACAACCTCCCTGGGCAGCCTCTGCCAGGGCTCTGTCACCCTGACTGAAAAAATTCTTCCTGGTATTTGTACAGAACCTCCTATGCTCTAGTTTATAACCACTGCTCCTTGTCCTATTATTAGTCACCCCTGAGAAAACCTTGGCTGTGTCCTCCTGGCACTCACCCCTTACATATTTATAAACATTAATGAAGTGATGAGCCTGAGACTGATTTGATTACCTGGTGTTGTGAGGATATGGTGTGCAGTAAGGTAGGCTTATGCATTACTATCACTCAGAACATCACCATGTCTTTGATGTCTCAGTGATATAAGTATCTACAAGAAGGCACTGATTATTTGCTTTTTCTACTAGGAACAACCAGTAGCTGAGACCTAATGGCCTCAGGTTTGGTTTACTGGACTGCTGTACAAACTATCTTCTGAGATCAGGTTCCAAGGGTTGTTACAACTAAGCTTATGATTTTCATCAAAATGCACCAAAATGCTGTATGCAGGAGACTTTTCAGTGTATGTTTATATTTCTCAATATTGGTCTTGGATTTATGACCTTTCTTTAAGTGATATTTCACATGAACGTCTTGCATCAAATTTTGTCTATTTCATGGAGTTATATGATAATATAAACTCTGAAAAGGTCTTGTTCATTTTGAGTGAACTTTCTGCCCTACAAATTTTTTTTAACTAGGCTAAAAAGGGTGTAGCATGTAGCAGTTCCTACCTATGAAGCTGCTGGTGTCTGCTTTGGAAAGCAAAATAGATAAAATAAAAGGATTCCCTTTTATTCTTACATCTTGTCATCAGATTTATGGTAGTACAGAAAAATATTAATGCATTACACTTACAAACTTCCATTCATGTGTTTTTGTTATCAAAGACTACCTTGCCTGAATTTTAGTAACAGATATTGGTGCCGGCTGCAATATTCTCTTTTAACCAACTGCTCTATTTCCACCCCTCAGTTTAGAAAGCTCAGGAAAATCTTGAATTTAAAGGATGATATTTTAAATGTCAAATGAAAAAATCTGAAAACTTTGTCCCCCTCTCCCTGTCAGGTTATCTGTATCTTATCTGAAGCAAGTTTTCTGATATGTTTTACTTTTATAAACCATTCTAAATGTTGTGTCTGGATTTCTTTTTAGTTGCTGCGAAACCAGAGATTTTCAGCTTCCTTTCATCATGCAGTGGAAACAGTTGTTAATATGCTAATGCCACACATCACTCAGAAGTACAGAGACAATCCAGAGGCTTCAAAAAATGCAAATCATAGCCTTGCTGCCTTTATAAAAGTAAGTACAGAAGTGATTTGGACTCTCTGGTTAATTTTTCAATAATACAGCTTCTTCATGGATTTTAAAGGATGTTAAAGGCAGCTCATATAAAACAGAATATGCATAATGCTTTTAAAATATAATTCTGTCCTAGTTAAAATGTATTGAAGTATGACTTCCATCTTCTGTAGTCAAGAAGATATTTGTTCAAGTGTTTGATTGGAGGAGGAGGGGTTTTGATTTTTTTAAATGAGTTTATATCTTATCCAATATATTTTTTTTTTCCCTCAAATGTCTCCTAGGTTGTGCTAAGCGTCATCTACAAAAGCTTCATTCATACACAAAGTAGTGGTTTATTTGCATGTATTTCATGCAGACAAGATTTCAGTGTCTTTTCTTTATCAGCCAGTAAGATCTAGTAGGTAGAAGAAAGAATAGGGAATAAATTGGTAGATCAGGTTGCTGGTGGCATGTTATTTTAATCTCTTTCAAAATAGATTTCTGATCTTCAGACTGCTTTTTATTTGCAATTAGTTTATATTCTGTATCTAAGGGAAAAATTGGTATTCATATGCATGTGTATATTCAGTTTGCTTGGTTTATAATTTTGAAATTGAAATACCAATAATGTGTTTGAAAAATAAACTTGGTAAATACAGAAACATAATTACTGAGCACTGAGACATTACCAAATCAATTCTATCTTGGTTTTGCTTGTTTTCCCCAGAGGTGTTTTACTTTTATGGACAGAGGATTTGTTTTCAAGCAAATCAATAACTACATCAGCTGCTTTGCCCCTGGAGATCCAAAGGTACTCAGTGTTTTTAAACAAACTATTTTTAGGTGTTTCTGCTTCTTGATTGTTGTGGATCAAGTCCTGCATTAAAATTTCAGACCTCTTTCCAGATGCACTCAAACATGTTACTTAAAAATCCCTGCACTGTGCCTGGAGCATTTTTCCCTGCCAAGTCACATTATCATATTTTGATTCCCATCTTCAGGTGCAACTTTAGCACTTTAAAGTGTGTATATTGCAAAAGCAGGAAGGGTGGAAGTGGGTGCAACACTAAACAGAAATTGTAAGCATGAATGTGAGAAAGCCTGATGTTGGAAGTGTTGTTGTCTGATAAGTTTCTGTACATTTATGGTGAAAGCATGTACCAGATGTCAAAAGAATTTCTTCTGTGAGTCTAGACTTTTCTTACATCAATACATAATATGCTAGTAAACTTAGATAACTTTGGGTAAAGGGAACAGTAAATAGAGCTATATCCAGTTGTGAAGTATGAATACTGCTAAAATTATTTTATACTGACCTATGAACTTCCACATGTCTGTATCCCTCATGTGTCAAGACTGAGAGAAATCATTCATTTCTGTTAGAAAGTTAATGCTATTCAAATCACTGCATCTGTTGTGTTTATAATTATTTTTGCAGACTCTTTTTGAATTCAAATTTGAATTTCTCCGTGTAGTCTGTAACCATGAGCACTACATCCCTTTGAATCTACCAATGCCATTTGGAAAAGGCAGAGTTCAGAGGTACCAAGGTAAACTCTTCCAAAGAAATGTATGGTATATTTATTAAATGTCACCTTTTCATAATTAAACATGTAGACTGTTTAACTTCAGGCTTATGATGGGGACAAACTTTTTAGTAGGGCCTGTGGTTATAGGACAAGGGATGATGGTTTTAAATTAAAAGACTGTAAATTACAACTAGATGCAAGGAAGGAATTTTTTACAATAAGGGTGGTGAAACACAGGCACAGGTTGCCCAGAGAGGTGGTAGCTGCCCTATCTCTGGAAACATTCAAGGTCAGGCTGGACGGGGCTTGGAGTAACCTGATCTAGTTGAAGATGTCCCTGCTCACTGCGGGGTGCTTGGGACTGTATGAGCTTTCAAGGTTCCATCTAACCAAAACCATTCTATGATTCTGTGTGTTGTAAACCTCAAAAGAACTAAATGGAGGCCTAATGTAATCAGCAGGTATTGTCACACAAAAATACTTCTTGAGGAGCAGCTGGACTTTGCTGTGTCAGATGTGCTGGGTTTGTGTGCATATGTTTCTGTATAATGTCTATCTACTATACTATATAATATGAAATACTTTATGAAATAAAATTGCACTGCAGTGGTTTAAGCAAAACATTCAAATAAAATGTTCTTTCATTCCAGTTGTATTGCAATTCTTATTGAATATATAAATACTTCTGGAAAATATATTTAAGTGTTTAATTACAGCAGCAAAATTGCCTACTGTATTATAATGCAGCTGTAATTTCTCTAGATTAAGTCAATTTATGTCCTGATATACTGAGAAGACATTACTTAATTTCAATGTGTGGTGGAAATTCAGTCTCTTCATTATACTTTACCACATACTGCAAATTTTTGGGAGCATTTTCTTAGAGAATATAAATCATCCAAGATCATAGTTGTTGGCAGGCTTTGTAGACTATATTCATAATAAATACATATGTAAGATAAAGAAGAAGGAACTTAAAACTGCAGTACAGAAATCTTGAAGTTCTTAATCTCTGTCTGGCTTGCAGTCCTTCAAATTTATTAAGCTGGAACTAAACCACAGACAAAAAATTAAGTTCTCCTTATATAATACAACTAAATTCCTGAAAGGTTGTGCACAATCTTCATGTACTGTGTGTATTTTCAGTACTTGAATATAAATTTAAAATCTGAATTTGGACCCAGAAGATTCTGGTCCAGGTAAATTTAATAGGAACACTTTTGAATATTGGACAGTATTTAAAATATTTAAAATCTTAGAAATTTCTCCAACTTCTTTTGATTGGATATATATTGGATGTTTAATAAATGTATCATTCTGCTGTGAATTGGGCTGGGGATATGTGAATAACTGCTTATATATTTAGCATATGTTTATATAATACATATATACGATTTTGTCAAAAACGTTGAAAACATTTTAATTCAGCCAAGTTAACTGATAAATTGATTTAAATAGTACTATTCCTTACATAGAACTTGAACTTTACTTCCAGACCTTCACCTGGACTACTCATTAACTGATGAGTTCTGTAAGAATCACTTCTTAGTGGGACTGCTTCTCAGGGAGGTGGGAAATGCACTGCAGGAGTTCCGAGACGTGCGGCAGATTGCTATTGGTGTGCTCAAGAATTTGATGATAAAGCATTCTTTTGATGATAGATATGCTTCCAGGGTAAGTGTATTGCTATCTTAGTAGTGCAAAATAATTAAGATTAAGTGTGCACACATGCAGAAAGGTTTTTTTCATACACACACCAAAAAAAAAACCAGAACCCAAACAAAAAAAAATACGAAAAAACCCACCCAAAAAACCAACAACTGCTTTGCAGCAGTGCTGTTCCTGTTCAGACTGTGGTGAAAGTGTGTATAAAAACAGTATCAAAGTCAATCTACCAATCCCATATTTTTAGCAAATGAATGCACAAAGCACCTTTAAAAATTACTATTATATGTGGTTATTAAGTTTTAGCATGGGATAGTCTTACCTGCTATTCTTAAAATAATGAGGTCTTTACAAACTGTTCATAAAAAGCTCTTTACTTTCATTAAGCATTAGGTCTTAATATTTGGCAGCTGTCCTTCCATCATCTATTGTTTGCTAAACGAATAGAAGAAATCTCTAAGTCATTATACTAAATTTTGAGTTATTTTTAATCTTCCTGGACTTTTTTTTAACATTGTGCACAGCAAAGAAGCCATACATTTTTAATGGAAGATCGCCTTAATTTATCAAGCTAATGTAATATTAATTTACTTGTTTAGTCTTAGCTAAAATCAGAGTAGTTTTGGCTTTTTTTCTGCGTTATATTGAGT
Source organism: Heliangelus exortis (assembly GCF_036169615.1). NCBI lineage: Eukaryota > Metazoa > Chordata > Aves > Apodiformes > Trochilidae > Heliangelus > Heliangelus exortis. The sequence continues at coordinate 51,467,788 of NC_092422.1, read as the reverse complement.
TATATTATAATAAAACTTACTAACTGTATGCAAATTGGAATGAAATACAGTGATGTTTGCTGCTTTTTGCCATTTACAAACTCAGGGATGCGGGCTCTGGCCTGGTAAATTACATAGAAATGCTTCTTTTTTGTAACTTGGGGGTGGATAATTTGAAAAAAAAAAAAAAAAAAAAAAGAAAGCACCGGGGTTAAAAATTAAATCTGTAATTTGTTAATGAAGTGTTTAACTGTATTTAGAGCCATCAAGCACGAATAGCCACGATGTATTTGCCACTCTTTGGACTGCTCATAGAAAATGTTCAGCGAATCAATGTTAAAGATGTGTCTCCATTTCCTGTCAACCCTTCCAGCAATGTGAGTGACCACTTCTATGTGATATTCTTAATTATTTTTTCATAATTTATTGGTCACATGTATATGAAACACTGCATGCTTCTGGCAAGCAAAGAGTTTCATAAGCTTCAGAATTCTGTAAGTTTGTTCTCTTTGGATCAAAAGATTAGTAACTCTCCTGGTTTGGCTGCAGTTTTCCTGTTCCCCCTGAGTTATGTCTCTAACATGGTAATTAGCTAGTTTGGTCCTACACACAGGTTTCAGGTGCCTTTTCTGATCCTGACTCTGAAGACTTTTGTAGAATGCTAAGGCCAGACAGATCACCACAGCATCGTTCCAATGTCCTGTGGTGCTACTGCTGTGTAACATCTTGGTTTTTCTGAATCTCTGATGCATGTACTTATTTTTCAATACAAATTGTAGGCCACACAGGGTTGGACCTGCTGCATCTTTTTGAGTGTTCTAAGAAGAGCAGCTAAAGTAGCTGAAGGAACAGTGCATTTGAAATTAAAAAATACCAGTTGTTTCTACAGTTTAATGTTCTTCCTCTTCTTTCTGTTAGGCAGTTTTGATAACACTTTCTGTGAGAGGAGATTTCATTTAATTATCTCTGGTTTTTAATCAAGAATTACACTTCTCTTTTGTCTGCCTGCCAGTTTGTATGAAGTTTGGCTCTATTTTAGATCCTGGCAATGGAGGCACTCCAAGAGGATATGCCTCTTGACATCTAACATAAAGAGAATGTCATATTTGCAAAAATCCCAACAATCTGAGTAGTTGCTGTTTATTAAAAAAGACTGTATGTTGGTGGTAGATTTCATTTTTCATCTTATTTTCCAATTCAGTTCAACATTGAAATAAATGGGCCAGTTTAAAAAAAGAAATGGTTCATTTTCTGGAAATTCAAGAACAATTTTTAACCCTGAAGGAGTGTGATTTTTTGGAACAGCTGAACTCCAAGAGGACTACAAGAGAAGGAATTAAAGTGGAATTTCTGATGGTGTATATTGTTATATGCAAGTTGCAAGTGTTTAAGGCCAGGCTGGATGGGGCTTTGGGCAACCTGATATGTAGTGGAAGTTGTCCCTGCCTGTGGCAGTCGGACTGAAACTAGAGATCTTTAAGGTCCTTTCCAATCCAAACCATTCTATGATACAATTATTGAATCTAAGATTTAATTATTCCAGTATTTTAGTTTTGTCTGTCTTGCTGTTTACCCTTTGATATTAAGAAATTGACAGTACCCTGCAACAAAAGGAATGTGTGGATTTTTGAAATAAAAGTAATTTTGATATTTTCAAAGTACTTTTTCATAGGGTCTAAAATTGTATGGAATGTTCACTTATTCAATGTTTCCTGAGGTATCTTAAGTTTTATGCTATCCCAAGCTTGTGCAAATACCTGAATACCTTATACCCTACTTTTGAGCATAAGTAATAAAAAGATTAAGAAAGAAATCAGTAATAAATACTGTCATACTCAGTAAGTCCACAATGTTGGAAAATAATAATCACATTTTCCTCTCTTTTTCAGAGTGCAAAGGATGATGCAATTAATTTGCCAACTGCAAGTCAGCTAGTAACACCACAAAAATCAGGAAACACATTGGATAACAACCTTCCTAAAGATCTGTTTGGTGTTATCTCTGGCATTGGTAAGCACTTTTAAAACATAAAATAATTTTTTTAAGAGCCAGTTTCCTTTTTCATTTGTTACCAGAAATAATTATTCTGTGTCCAACTCTGGTTGCTTTCTGTGTAAATATTTGAATTCTACTGCTACTTTCATTTACAGAACTCTAATACTAATCAACTGTTCAGAGTGGAATGGAATTGACAATCTGTAAATGAGATCTTTTGAGATCTTTTTCTAAAGCTATTTCCTGGACAGAGCTGCTGGGTTTTTTTTTTCTCCATTAAAGGTGTTAGTGCTTGTCTTGCTGAAGAGAAACAGAAGGCAAGACTGGCTTTCATCACTTAGGGCAAGAGTGCAGTTGTAAATTGTATTTGTGACCACCTCTATGTGGAATGCTGCTTGTACACACCTGTGGGCATCCTTCTGCTTGTCTTCTTGATGACAAACTTTTTAATAGGCCCTGTAACAACAAGAAAAGGGGTAGTGGTTTTAAACTAAAGGACAGCATACTTAGTCTAGATGGAAGGAAGAACTTTTTACGACGAGGGAGATGAAACACTGTCACAAGCTGCCCAGGGAGGTGGTAGAAGCCTCTTCCCTGGAAACACTCACATTCAGACTGGGTGGGGCTTTGAACAGCCTGATCTAGTTGAAGATGTCCCTGCTCTCTGCAGGAGTAGTTGGATTAAGATGGTGTTTCAAGGTCCCTTCCAACCCAAATTTTTCTGTGATTCTTAAAATTTTTTTCTACTTCTTATGTGCTGTAATTAGTTGTATCTCTGACTAGTCAATTAAAAAAAATCAGATTAAAAATGAGCTTTCTTAAATATACATACTTCTTAAACTAAGTATGTATGTATTGCAATGTGTGTATTTTACATATGTGTACATAGTTGTATATGTTTGTGTTAGTATATACATAAATACTTGAAACTATAGAATAACTTTCTCATTAAAAGTGACCCAATGCAACTGATTATTTACCTTCTTAAAAGATATATGTGTATGTTTTTGTTTTAGAAGCCTGACTGAAATATAGAGTGACTTTTTTCATTATATGTATATCTTGAGACTTTTATATTGTTTGGGTTTTTTTAGCTTCCCCATACACCACATCAACTCCGAATATTAACAGTGTGAGGAATGCTGACTCACGAGGCTCTCTTATAAGCACAGACTCAGGAAACAGTCTCCCAGAAAGACACAGTGACAAGAGCAATTCCCTTGATAAGGTAAAAAAAAAAAACAAAAAAAAAAACCAAAGAAAAACCCAGACTGTATTCCTAAAATTCTATCTTAATTCTCATAGGTATTAACTTCTGTAATCTCCATTGGGAATGGGCTTTCTAGAGTAACTGTAGAGCAGTATTTTATTTAAGTTTCTCTTTTGCAAAATAACTGCCTTATGGACTCTTTCTTTGTATTGTGTTTATTAATCTGTTTCGGAGAAAATACAGATTTTTAATGAAGTGACACAAGCAAGTAATTATGTTTTCCTCAGCTAGAGAAGGGCACCAGGTGAAGCATGCTGAATTTTTCTTGAGAGAACTGAACTCTAGTTAGGAGAGCTTCTTTGAGTTTTTGGAGACCTTCTTTATGTCTATACATAATAGACACACTGTTTTTAGAATGTTTAAAAAAGAGTTGCTGTGCTGCCTCGAAGTGATTTCTTATGTATCAATTAGACTTTTCTACAAATCAGGAGTTGTGGCTGCAGTGCCTATGAGGTTTTCAGTCATGTCTTTCTAGAGCTTGTGTTGCTATTGATCACATTTGATTTTCTTAGTTCTTGTTGTGCAAGCCACAACGTGTTAACTTTTTCCCCTTGACTCTGACATGCCTTCGTGTGGCAGAGAGAGAAGCTTCTCAGAAGGCACTCTTCTCATGTAATGCGCCCTAACGGAGGAGAAGAAGAAAATTTTCAGCTTGCAAAGAGAAATCGTGTTACTATGGATTTTTCACTTCTGACAATTCCAGCTTTGCCAGAGAAAAATTTGCATGCGGCTTTCTCTCTTCAGTTACAAGAAGTATTTGGTTTTTTGTGCTTGATACATAGTTAGGCTTCTGAGTGGAAGTGTGTGATCTGTAGTTTTGCCACTTCTTTGCAACAGTTGAATCTCAAGGCATATACGGACAATGTAACCATTAAATGCCAAATCTGGAATAGTTAATGTATGTGATTTAATTTAAGCATAAAAATCCAATCGGTTTAAATATCAGCAGAATTTGAGTCTTAAGGTGTTTAATATAAATGGAACTAAAAAATCCTCTTTGACATTGACCAAGTAAATAAATATTTTGTGCAAACGCTGTTGCTAAATGGCAATGCTGTCATCTATTACTTAGTTGTCATGTTGTTAACTAATAATATGTAGTGGTTTTATCAAGTGGAAGGGTTTTCAAAGGAGTCAATATCCTTTGAAAATCCTACTGTGGTGTGACAATTTAGGTAATACAGTGTTTATGTTTTGCATGCTTTTAATATTTTCCCTGAATAATAATTAGTCCTGGCTTCTTATTTTTTGATTTTCCAACTTTCTTTCTAGTAGATCAATTGTTCAGTGCATGTTATCTTTGATTTTTCCTTATTGCTTGATATCATTACTGAAGACTCATGGTTTTGTTCCAATTTCCTTTTAGAATAAGTTGTAAAATGATATTTTTGGAATCAGTTGGAAAAATATCAGTTTCTATTTTGTAGAATATTTTATAGGTGATTGACATGATTTTTAAATTAAGCTTGTTGAGTACCTATCACCCTAGTTTTATCCATGTACTTATTCCATTATTTTAGAAGGACTATGATCTAGTGCTCTGGACAGTATCAAGAAGTCTAGAATACTAAAATTCTGTTTCTACTCTGCCACTCGTTAATTGCCTTCTCTAATTTGGTATCCATAAAGCACCTCCCTATTCACCAAGTATATATTGTGAGGTCTCTAGCATCTGTAGTAATCAGGCCTATATATACTTGTCCATTTCCTCCTTAATTACATTCACTTCTAGCTAGTACTAATAATAGTTTCCCAGTTGCACTGCACATCCATTCAGTGGCTAATTTGTGACAGATGAACTCAGGTTTTTTTTTTAGGAGAGCAGTTCTTCCCTTTTACATGGAATTCATTAAAGGGCTCAGCAGTAAATTGATCTGTATGCTGTGAAATGTTGCCTCATGGATTATCATGTCTTCTGCTTTCCACAAGGAATGTTCCTGGAAGGGTTGCTGTACCCTTGATGTATTGGCACTTCTCTGTTTGTGAGACCAAGTCATTTCCCCCTTGAGTCTATGTTTTTATCTTAAATTTTTCCTAATTTTGCTATAAGAGGGTTTCTTCTAACACCAGTCCTTGAAAAGGTCATGGAGATAAGATCATGCAACTTTCTTGTAGAAACCAAAGGGTTACACAGATCAATTGTACCAGACTACTGACTCTACAGAAAACATATTAAATGTCTGGCTCATTTTCCATTTTCCTAAGTGGCCTCATATTGCAAGTGAGAATTAGGCACTCTCCTCTATATCAACCCAAGGGCATAATTTAAACATTTATGTAGCATATCTGTAAAAGCCTTAGACTGAGGATTTTAACACTTGTTTGTATGGGAATTAATCGTTTACTGAAAAGTCTTTGATTCAACTTTAGTTTATAAATTATCAGACTTTTTATTTTTGCTTTTCTTATAGCACACATTTTGAAAGATCAGCTATGGGTTTTTTCATACTGGACAGACTGTAGTATTGATGATTGCTGATTAACTTCCCACAGATGTAGGAACTGTATAAAAAAAAAGAGTGGGGAGAAGGATGATAATTTTTTTTCTATGCAAGGACAAGTTACTTATCAGTATTTTCTTATCTTCCAGAATGCATGTTCTTGCCACTCATGTGTGTTTTCCTTGGTGTTCTTGCATCTTTTAATGAAAAGAAATTTGTAGAGGCAGGTCTGGCTACTGTTCAGCATGAAGTCTCTTGAAACGCAAAGGAGTACATGTAAATCACCTAACAGTAGCATTTGTTTTTCAAGTATTTAATCTAAATAAAAGGTGCATGCTTGATTTTTACAATATGGCTATCTGTGTATAATTAACAATGAATAATCACCTTTAGGTAACTTTTCCTCTTACTCCTCCCTCTGGGGGAAAAAATATACAAAGAAAGAAATAAAAGTAAACAAAGGTAAAGAGGCTTAATTTGGTATACTTCATATGTGTAACGTGGTTTTGTGATCTGTCTCTACATGAAACATTTTTGTCTGCATTTTGAGATCCTTTTTTGTTTGCAGGAATTAAGGCAGTTTAAAACATTTTTGTTCTTTATCATTTTAAGAACTCTTTGACCAAAATGTGTCTGTTTTCTTTTCAGAACCAACAGAGCAGCACTTTAGGAAGTTCTGTAGTTCGATGTGACAAACTTGAACAAGCTGAAATCAAAAGTCTTCTCATGTGTTTCATTCATATTCTAAGAAGTATGTCAGAAGGTAGGTAATGCCACCTATTTTTCATAAATCCACAATCATATTTTTAATTTGTGCCCAGGATTTTAATACCGCCTCAAAATCATCAGAATATTTAAGGTACCACATTGTGCTGTGTTTTACAAATATGTGTGACTGATCAAATTAAACTCTGTAAGCATTACAGAAGTGTTATAAGCATTAAACAGTCATTATTCCTACAAAGTATGAGACTAAGTAAAGGACTTGGTAAGGAAGCAGATACTTTTGTGTGATTGTACAATCCAGTTTAGAAAATGGAAGTGAAGAATTGTTCTCTGTCTAGGCCATTACCCTGTTCTGTAGAATATGACAGGGAACCAAGTCATTTGATCATTTTGTATATTTCCATTGGAAAGTGGAAGTGGTTTCCATTTCCATGTTAGTGCTTCTTTGTTCTCCTTGCATGTTTATTGAAATCATTCAGTTTCTGGAAGAGCAATTATCTCAGAGAAGGTTTTGGAGGTGTACACTTAATGAGTAGCAAATCTTAATTTTGTATTAGGATCCCTCAAATCAGAAGCATCTCTATCCTTGTTCAGTTTTTAAAAAGAGGGCAAGTCCTTTTTGGTAAAAACACTGAATTTTTCAATTTGCGCTAAGGAGATCAAATGCAGTTAATTTATTTTCTATGCCTATTCTGATGTTAATTGCTAAAAATTAAGTTTACGTAGTTCTTCAGCTCTAATTTATTACACAATCACAAATGAGAATTGTAAGTTTAAAAAGTATTCAATATCCAGTCACACCATTAGATTTTCTTGTTATTGCGTCAGTATTATTTTATGTGTTTTAATTAGCAAGAATAGTAAAACTCTAATATCTTTTTCACTATTTTACACTTGTAAATATGTAAAAAATAGTTAACATTTCTAGGAAATTCAAGTTAAAATTTATAAAAGCACAGTGGGGATTTTTTTTTATCTCAAATTTTTGGTCACAATTTTCCTGGGAAAGAAAAAGTGTCAAATAAACCTTGTCAGACATCTTTGTAATAATTTTGAATTTGTTAGCTAATTTTTGCCAAAAGAGACCAACAAGCCATTTTTAGAGTCTTCAACAAGCCATTTTTAGAGTCTTCAAATCCTCATTATCCGAAAGCTAAGAAGTGATATAACTCTTCTAATTATTTTTGTGTGTGTACTGCTTTTGTCTTGTTCTAATGTTTTTCATTTTCCTAGATGCATTGTTTGCATACTGGAACAAGGCTACAAAGTCTGAACTGATGGACTTTTTCACGATTACAGAGTAAGATTTTCATTGAGTTTGTCATAAAATCATACATTTTGCTATGCTGTTAAAAATATGAATGTGTGTATAACTGTGTATATATATTTTAATTTTGTTTGAAAAACAAGACCATCTTGATCTGTTCAGAAATCCTTAACTTGATGTGCACAATTGCATGTCTGTTCAGTTCCATGATGGTTTTTGGAATAAGGCTCTAAAGAAGTGATCTCAGGAAGTTCCTGAGCAGTGACCAGAGCTCAGAATATTACCATGTTGATGGAAGAGGAACCAACTGTCTTATTACCTGTCAGCATTAAGCATCTTTTGCCATTCTGCAAGGGGAAATATATAGGATGAATCCAGTATTTGTTATCCTTGTGCAAACTTAATATGTTTATTCATGAGAACTGATAGATACATTAATAAAAAGCAAAGAAGGTGCTGTTTGCTTGGAGTGTTGGGCCACTGAGGCTTTCTGCTTGCCTTGCTGTTTCACTGGGCTGCTTTCCTTTGTTTCTGTAGCAGATGCTCAATCAAAGTAATATCAGTTGTTAGTTGTGTTATGAAATGTTCTATTCAAGGTCTATTTTAGGAACATATTATAGATAGTGTCTTAACTCATCATTTGAGTACATCTGGTGTGATACTGATTGTACCAGAGGCAAAACTAAACAAGTACATGGGTCCACTTTGTAGACACTGAAGCTTGAGGTGTAAACCAAACAGAATGAATGGCAAACAGTATTTTGCCTTTGGATACTTCTTATTTAAGGGCTGGATAGGATTTCTTTGTGATCAAGTCAGTAATTTTAAATTACTAATTATCAAAGCAGATTTCCATCATAATAGCAGCCTATGGACTACAGAATAACATTGCTATCTCATGAGTGCTTTGGATGATATCACAGTTCCTTAAGCTAGAGGAGTAGCAAGGGTCATAAAAGTATATACCTCCCAATTCTAGGTGTATTTTGTCAATGCAAATAACATCTGTTTTGATGATGATTTTTATTAATACAGATCGTTACAGTAGTTTTTCATTACCTCATTGGTAAGACAGTGTTTATGGTGGGTAGGTACTTGCCATACAAAGATGTTTTTCTGACAAACACAGAATCTAAAAACGACAAATATATCATAAGAGAGAACTGAGGTTAGCTTTCACATAGAGTGGTAGGTTTGAGAGAGGCAAACACCATTCTGACTCCACAGTTCAGAGACTTAGGTTGTACTTAAGGTCTGAGTACAAAATGGAGCTGGATTGAAGCACTGTTTTCCAGTCTTCTGGGTCATTCACAACTGGCACATGGGAGAAGCTGAAACCTGGCTTTCAGTTTGGATTTACCCTTTCAACACCTTCTAGAATGTTCCTACTGGAGGGACAGGGAAGTTGCATTATGTGTGTTCTGAATTATCAGAATAATTACTTACAGTGGGAAGAGTCAAAATAATTATTACAGCCTCCAGTCACACCATTTTTTTTTATTTGAAGTGTGACTTCTAGTTTATTTTAGTCATCAATGTTGTGTACTTACCATTTCTGAAGACAAGCAGAGGCACCTGGCAAATTAGGTTATGCACTCAACTTTCTTGCTGGATTTGAATCAATAGTATTGTGGTTCTTTAAAATATAATTTCATATTGAAGTATTGATACTTTTTTTTTTTTTTTTAATGAAAAATTATTTTGGGGAATTTGCCCTTATCATCTTACTGTAAAAGTGAAGTCCTTTTACAAAATAGTTCTGTCAGAAACCCTCTAGTTATTGTCCTAGAATCTGTAGACTTTATAAAACAAAACAAAACAAAACACCACAACAAAACAAAAAAACCCAACCCATAACCAAGAGTGTTTAGGCCTCGGGGAAAAAGTCTCAAAATGTATTGCCCTTATTTTGAACCCTTATACACATTTTGCAAAATATGTCTATGTATGTAATGTCTGGTTGTCTCTTTGCTTCCATCCTTGGTATTGTTTGTCCTGGATTTCTGCTCATGTGTAAATAACTAACTATGGGGCTTATTTCACATAATGAAATTTTGTCTGTGGTAGTTGAGGCTAAACATTTCTTCTCTACAAACATTAAAAATCTGTAACAGACAAAGCACTTGAACTCACCATTTGCAGACTTCTAAGGCATTTTGTTTTTTCACCATTTCATTGCTCTACCTTGTCACTATTAGACTGACAGTAGTTGTTTTGATTCAAGGTGTTGAGATAGGTGTGCTCTGGAGGCAGCCATACCCTTTTACTGTTAATCCCAGTTTGCCCAGAACAACCACCATCTGTGATTTCAGAAGACCAATTTTAACTTTTTCTTGGTTTGGGGACTGGAAGAGAATTGTAAGGGTAGGAAAAATAAATAAGTTTTATGACGTAAGAGTTGAATAATTCCAGTGTAAAGCAATCTTTTCTAGATTTATATAAATGTTGCTTCTCTGACTTGTGTTCTCTGCAGAGTATGCTTACATCAGTTCCAGTACATGGGCAAACGATACATAGCCAGGTACTGTGTGGAATTTAAATTTTGCTGTCTTGTTCACTAAGAATAATAGTGTGTGTAAAATATGCCTCGAATCCTTATTACAAATAAATTGCATGAGTAGTAGAAGAGGCATTGTGAAATGATGAGTAACAGTTTGAAGTAACTGGTTACTATATCAACAAATCTGTAATCTGTCTGAGAGTCTGGTATATGTTTAGGAATGATGTGCATGTGTGTGTTGTGTTTATCAGTTGCTTTAGAATCCACCCCTAAGTACTATCTCTTAGAGCATTTTTTTTACTTGAAATCAGGTCTTTGGGGAAGAAATTTTATTGTTTGTTTTGTTTATTCACTTGGCCATAAAGCCAAGTCCTTTGAAATGTTTTGGACACTTTATATGTACTCTTTTTACTGAAAGGTGAGTAGTGAACATTTCAATGCTGGTGGTTTCAATTCCAAGTCTGAAGTACTATTAGATACCTGTTCCCACTGAAGGCTGTTTAGGAGAAAATCTGCAGAAGTCAAACATTTACTAAGATATTTTATTATCTTTAAATTAATGTGGATCTTAATGTGAAGTAGTTTTCTTATAGAGTAAAATCTGCTTTTTTAGGCCTTATGCTGTGGTTAACATGGTAATACATTTACAATTAAACTTGTTGGGTTGAAATACTGACCCTCTTGAATTCAGTGAGAAAACTGTTGCTGACTGTGCCTGGTAAAGTATTGTAACTGTTAGGTTCTTTGCTTTTAATTTAGAGTTAATGGGATGTGAACCTATTGTGACAAACAACAAACTTGACTATATTCTTGGAAATTTACAAAAAAAAAAAAAAAAAAAATCAAAGGCCAAAATAAGCTGTATTTCTCAAGGTTTTTATTTCAACCTTTGTGCTTAAAGGTACTTAAAACTCTGAATTACAGGAGTCTGCTATTTTCAGGCTTTTTGTAAAAATTCTTCAAGCTAATTTATTTGTCTACTTTGTAGAGAAGACTACCAAACTTCCTTTTTGTTGACTGATCACTTAGTCTGTGTACTGCATGTTACAGCTATAGAAATCTGGTGTTTTGCAGAGATACTGAATTTTCCTAATATATGTAGCTTTCTATTCTTTCACATTGTCATTACACTAAAATATATCACGGCCAATGCACGTTGTCTTAAAATACACAAATGACAAAGAATTAAAGGGGACAGGGAACTCTATAATTCAAGCACTGGTTTTCATTTTTCATCAGCTCTGGTGGTGGTACTCAGTAGGAGGTTAACCTGTACTGATTGCTAACACAGATCACTTTTCTGTTTTCTTCACTTGATTGCTGCAAGTTTAACATAGTATATGGCTCTTCTCCCTTCCTGCTTGGGTAAGATGGACATCATAATACCTCAGTTAATTCCTGCTCTCTTGTTGCATGTTTGCTTTTTAATTTTATCACTATGTGTTGTTCTAATTTTTTTCCCTAAATTTTTTACAATCAAAACAGAAGATTTTGTGTTGGATTCTGAATATTTTCAGAATACTGATGTTCTCAAATATTTATGTTTTCAAAAGCTCTGAAGTAAATTTATCATTGCAGAGCAACTGCTTGTGTGCTTTTGCTTTCATGCTTTGAAGTTTTAAGAAAGAGTTTACTGTGATGCTTTTTTAAAGCTACCTATTTTTGTTTGATAAATAAAAGAGGAAATAGGTTGCATTGCAGTTCTTTCTATAAAACTTCTTGTGCTTGACTAACCCTTCCTGTCTTGCTGCAGTTTGACATGTCTAACTTTTGCTTCTATCCCATTTCACCCACCTTGCAGGAACCAGGAGGGGTTGGGATCCATAGTTCATGATCGAAAATCTCAGACATTACCTGTTTCCCGTAACAGAACAGGAATGATGCATGCCAGATTGCAGCAGCTGAGCAGCCTGGATAACTCTCTGACTTTTAACCACAGTAAGTCTCATGACATGGTAACATTCATCATCCTCAACCAGTACCACAACACCAGAGAAAGGCCCCAGAGTCACACCAGTGCATTTCAATGATTCTTATTGTTCTAGGTAAAACAGCTGGCAGGAATCAGTCAGTGGTCTGTTTCCTGCTGTGTGATAGAACAATCAGTGCTGGCTGATGCCATAACATGGAGGATGGTTAACTACAGCAAATGTTAAAATAGTATTTGAAATTGTTTTTCATTATTTGCACTTCAGCTTCGTGCTGCAGTTACAAAATGTACATTTTTTTTTATTTGCTTTACTGCACATAATTTTTCCCCCACTTGGACTTTGAAGTGATTCTTCTAAGAGTGAAAATATGCACTCTACCCATATCTCCATGTTCTGACATCCCCAAAGCAGAAATAATTTTCTTAGAATTTCTACAGAGGTTGTGAAGCCCATGATTTGGTTTGTCTGGAAATGAAAAAGCGTCCAATAATGAAGTGATTTTTCTGTTTTCAGTGTGAGAAAGATATCAAGTATTCTTGGAATTTCTGTAGACAATGGTAAGATTTAATCAGGTTGAAGTCAGCTTGTATAAAACTGCTGTATTGAAAACTAAATCTGCTTATGGCCTATCTTTTTGAACATGCTGCTCTTAAATTGCAAAATCCTATACATAAAGTATTCTGAAGCACCATTTTTCATTTTTCAGCCTAAAAAACCAAACTGGTTGACTAATACAATAAAATACAACACTGACACTGAAAAGAATTGCGTGCAGTAAATCAACTTGTTGACATAACATTATGTTCACTGTGTTCATCTTTTTGTTTACCAAGGCATATCTAACTGTTCCTTAAAATCTTTTAGCTCGTGATCTGTTATATAAAGCAACAGGTAGCCTCGTTCCACAAGACTTACCTCCATGGTCTAGTGGAAAGCAGGGATGGAAGGGGGGAAAAAAAAAACCCCAAAAATAAACAAAAAAAAAAAAACAACCCCAAAACAAAGCAACCACAAAGCCTACCAAACAACAGAAAAAAAGAACCAAAACCAACCCCAAGCTGTGTTTATAAATACCTGTTTTGATAAAAGAAATCAAATTATTTTATTCTAAAAATGTCAGAAAACTGCCTGTGCAAATTACTTTTTTCCCCCTTGTAATCAGTCCACTACCATAATTTCTAGAGATTTTTTTGATACACAGAAGACTTTTACACTTTGACTACATATTGTAAGGTTAAATACTTTGTAGATAAAGACTAATTAAAAAAAATATCTCTTGGGAGTAAATAACACAGCTGTTTCTGAACCCTGTGCAAAGAGATTTCATACTTCAGAGCTTGACAAAGTTTACTGATTTTAGGAAACAGTGAGCTGAAAGATTTTAATAAATGCATGCTTATGTTAAAAGAAGCTTTCTGCTTTTCTCCATCTGAAGGAAATTACAAAGGAATGTGTCTCATTCAGATAACTTTGCATAAAGTGATAACACTAGGGTTTTTTAATGTTGGACAGTTAATAAGCATCAGAATGTTACACCTTGTGTTGACCAGGGTTTTTTCCTAAGTGAAAATATGTTGCTGTAAAAGCCATGTCAAATGTGAAATTGATGTTTTTTCTGTCTTTGGTCTTGTTGTTGCCTGACTATTTGGTTTTTTTGATTGTCAGTCTGACTGTTTTGTGAATCCAAAGTAGATCTCAGAACTTGAATAAATCTTGTAGGTATCTTGTAGGCATCATACAGGAATGATGTAGCTGGTGGAAGTAATTGCTTTTCCAGTTCCTGATGTCATGACTCTTTGACAAGATAGTTGTCTGTGAATGCAAGTTGTAAATTTAATTTCTCTGTTTCAAATCATTTAAGGAAGGAATATCACTGAAGTAGTGTTGTGATATTTCATACATCTGAGGAATTTCTATGTAGTTTTATATAGTTTCATGCCTAAGTATGAAAGGAATTAGAAAATTCTGTTCACATTTCTAGAGCATCTCGGTAGAGACCACAAGAATATTGGGTTTTATACATACTGTTGGGACTAGAGGAGAGGAGGATGGTCAGTAGGAAAGTGGAAATATCCTGAAATACAAGAGATATATCCTGATCAGTAATAGCAATGTATGATCATTGACAAGCTCATAGTCATTAGAGATAATCACCTTTTTAAATGTAATTACACTGCAGTAATGTGAACGTATGGGTGCACATTCATGAGTGTCCAAGCAAATGTCCCTATTACATGCAGTAACTGTAGTTCCATAGTTTCTTATTTTTTTAAGCTGCATTTGAAAAATGGATTTCAGGATGTTAGTTATGCAGTATTAGCATCTCTGAAATAGTAGCAAATTGAAACAATGATAGTTTTCAGCAGGTGTGTGGAGAAAGCTCTGCTAAGTCAGTCTTCTGTCTCATCAAACTGATCGTTCTTTAAGTTTACATCCTGCCCAAAGCTTCTCTCTAGTAATAATGAGGAGTAATTGATTAGTGACCTTCTTATTTGTTTGCTCTAAATTATTTATGTGAAGAACAAAATTCAAACTGCTTGGAATCCTGTCCACTGGCTACAGGTTTTACTTAGTGTTTTTAATAAACCTCACACCTTTCCTCTTCTCTGGAAGAGCAAGCAAATTATTTCTTTAAAGAGTATTTCCCCTTTCCTCAATGCAGTTCTCAAAACAGCCTCAAACATTCAAAACATTCTCAAAATATTCAAAGAATAAAAATATCTTTCTCTGAATTTCTTTAAGGAAAAGAACACTTTTACTGAAAGAAAAGTATTTGGCAAGTGGCTGTTTTGTTAGAATTTGCTTTCAAATGCCAGTCATTCATATGCATCATTATAGATGTGAAGGATGTAGTTGGACTGAAACCACAAAGAAAATATATGGGACAAGAAGGAGGTGGAGGCAAAGAGAATGCAAATTATGATAGAAAAGAGATGTATACTTCATAAACAAATAATGTATAAATCCAAAGAAATTGTTGGTTGTGGGTGTGTTTGAGTAGTTCAGCCAGGGAAGTGAAAAAGTGCTGAAAGAAGGGGCCAGGTATCATAGAAGAAAAAGTAATTTCTTGTCATTCATACAGTGATGGCTCTAAATCTAGCATATAAATATGATCCAGATCAAGTTTCTATAAAGCAGCCAGGGGTATGTTTGTCAATCTGTTTCTTAAAGATCAGTCTTAGGGAACGTACTGTATTATAATCATTACTGAGGCAGGATATGTTTTAAAAATTATTTAAATACAGTATGAAACTAGAAGCAATAAATTGTTTTTATTAAATATACTCCATGGTATTGGTACAGAGCAGAATTAATAACTTGGGTCTCCAGCTGCATGTAAGTAAATGATTGTATTCAGTCAACTCTTAGTGTTTTGTGTTTTTCTAATGGTTGACTTATGATTGACTTTGAGATCATTATAACATCACTAAATTACCAATACACATTTTCAGCTCTAACTCCTTTCTACTGCAGTACCTAAGAATACATACATATGCCTTTGTACATCTATATAGATATATATACACATGTATATATGAAACATCTGTTACTATTTTAAGTCCTGTTAAATGCTTCTGTTGTTGACATTCATACTTAATATATTTTATGTTCTTGTGCAAATTATGCTAGCATAATTATATACACATATTTGAAAAATATTTAAATGCTTTTTTTCCCTGTATTGAATACTAACTTCTGTCAGGCCTCTTGCTTGTTAATCGTTTCTTAGTTCAGCAAGTCTTTTGGCAATAAGAAACATTTAAATGAGTTTATCAAGCATTTATACTTCATTTGGAATTTCTGTAGGCTATGGCCATTCAGATGCAGATGTTCTTCACCAGTCTTTACTTGAAGCAAATACTGCCACTGAAGTTTGCCTTACAATTCTGGATACTCTGTCATTATTCACAATGGCTTTTAAGGTTTGTGCTTGATTTGATGTTAATATCTCCCATAATGATATTTCAGAAAAAATATTTAATTTTTTTTTAAAATTATATTTCTATTTTCTCTTGTAGTAATATATCAATGTATTTTTAGCATTTCTATTATTGTAGTTTATTATTGTGTCATGTGAAAGCTGATAACCTCTTGCAACAAAATGCTTTTCTGTAATTATATTTCAGTTTGTCCACTAATAAGACTTATTTGACTTGTATCAGTTACTGTAGCTCTCCTGTGGAATCTTTTTATTGCATTCCCAATTGGTACCCAATTGGTACTTTCTGTCTGTTTTTTGTTTGGTCTTCTTTTTTTGAGCTTTTCCAAACATGAAAGGTGAAGTTATAAAAAGGATACATGGTAGCTCTAACTTGTTTCTCCCCTGATTAGAACACTGTATCCAAATGCAAAGTTGCTTGAAGAGTCAGGGTTTTTTTTTGTTTCCTTTAACCTACTTAAGAAAACATGAGCTTATTCATGATGTTCCTTTTTATTGGTAATTTACTTAGTCTGAGTTTAGAACCACTTCTGTTTAGACTTCATGACAGAATGGAGAATGAAGATAGCTAGTTTTAAAGATTTTGAAAAAGAATGAGCACTAAACTTTTTTATTTTATCAGCTGCCCAGAATGCTTGAAATGACAGTCCTTCAAGTTTATCTGTATGTAGTATGTTGAGAAAGTAGGTAAAATTATACCAGAATAGTCTGCAAGATCCAAACAAACCAGGTAGGAGAATCAAGAGCTTCTGTTGAATGAACTGCACTAAAACAGATAAAATCATAGAATCATAGGATGGTTTTGATTGGAAGGAACCTTGAAAGATGATCTGGTCCAACCTCCCTGCCATGTGCAGGGTCATATTTCCCTCATACAGATTTATCCTCATACGGATAGGGGTTTCTAAGACAAGATTTCATTATTTCCTATAAATCTGGAAGTAGTAAGCCTTACTATCTTCTAGAACTTGCAGTTAGATATTTGGGTTTGGGTCATCCACAGAGGTTTCTATATATTTCTCCTCTGACTAAATAGGCTGGCAGGCTTCCAAACATTTATGTCTAGCATCCCCTACAATGGCCTGTCTGTGGCTTCACTGCATTGCATTTGGAGATCTCTGGTCTTCTGCAAGCATTTGTTTTCTGTTCATCCACAAAACTTGAAACCACAGTGAGTTCTTGTGGTCTGCAAGTCTCGTTATCAGAAAGGCTTTTAATGGAGGACTGCCTTCTTCAGTTGAGGACTACCCAAAATGCCTACACCTATGCTGAAATTCTTTAGCCTGAAGATTTTCTTCTGCATTTCCATGAATAGAAAAGGAGACATCTGCAGTTCGACATCTCCTCTGTCTGAGAGAGCTTAACGCATGCTACAAGAGCTTAAGTCTATACTGGGCCTCAATTCAAAAATTGGTAAACTTGATTCGTTGCATCAATATTACCTTAAATCTTACTTTGAGACAGTGATGGAGCTGCCTTGTGGCACACAATTTGGATGCCCAAATGTAGTAATGACAAGGAAGAGTGGAGTGTGCAGTGGGGAGTTGCAAAAGGTGCAAGACCTAGGAGAATTGTGTTGGAGGGCCAGTGGAATCCAAGAGGCAATATTTAACACAGTTCTCTCAGTTCTGGAATTCCTGGACTGGATTGAGCAGTCCCTGAATTGATAAGCATATTTTGGTGTTTTGTAAGAGAAGATACCTTGTTTTTTCATCCTAGAGTCTCAGAGTCTCATAGGAACCTAGTGCATATGGTCAGGGTTCAAAGAGAGAAAAATAGGTCCCCAGAGCAAAACAAAGTCAGTATGAACTGTTGAAATCAGGTGCACAGACAGGTCCTGTGATACAGAAATTGAAGGACACTAGCTTTAAAAAAAAAAAAAAAAAAAAAAAAAAGTTTGAATGGAAGGCGGCTATTGATGATACAGAAATCAATAGCAACCCTGTGTATTGCATGGTTCAGAAGGAGCCATTTGATACAGGTAAAGTTTTGGATACAGGTAAATTTGCAATTTTGGTACAGGTAAAACTCTGAAAAGTAACTAATATCTTCATCCTTAAGAGCCCTTTCAGATTGAGTTCTAAGAAAGTAATGAAAGATAGGGAGTGGCTTGGGGTCTAGTTTGTGGGGAGGTTTTTTGACAGCATTGTTGCAGGAGGTACTGCTGTAAGAAAATTCCACAGTCTGAGCTCCTAAAGTCACTGTAACCCAATGTTTTATTATTTTGAGTGTCTCTCTCAAAGCACTGTTAATAGTAACCAATGCAACAAGAAGCTGGTTAGATAAATCATGTTCTCCAGGTCTATTCAGAAACCAACACTTTCTTTATAAGCAAAATTAATGAAGTGTTAGAAATATCACATTAAAATTCAGATATCTTTGTGTTATTAATCATTTTGGGAATACTATGGAGTTTTTTTTTATTATTATTCTTGCTTCTGGATATTCTTAGAACTGTATAAATGTATCACTTTACAAAACTCATGAACTCTCACTCTCAATTTAAAGAATCAGCTACTGGCTGATCACGGGCATAATCCACTGATGAAGAAAGTATTTGATGTATACCTCTGTTTCCTTCAAAAGAATCAGTCTGAAACAGCATTGAAAAATGTCTTCATTGCTTTAAGGGCTCTTATTTATAAGGTAAGAAATTTTAAAGATAATTAATCTTCAAGTACTTATTCAGTTCTTTTGTTAACAATGCATAAATAAAGGTTTAAGAACTAAAATTGTGAATTAAAATAGGTGAACAAGGGTTAATCTGATCCCAACAGCATAAATATTATCCTTTGAACTGCTGTAAAAATAATTTTGTGTCATGAACTACTATAATTATTTATTTTTAACACAGTCTGGTAATATTAGTATATTGGTGGTTTTCTTCATATGCTTGTTTTATTAAGAATTGAATCTAGTTCTAATTAATAACTTCTTTCTTTTCTGCTTTTTTCCCTCAGTTTCCTTCTACATTTTATGAAGGCAGAGCTGATATGTGTTCTGCACTGTGCTATGAAATTCTGAAGTATTGTAATTCCAAACTCAGTTCAATTCGTACGGAAGCTTCACAGTTATTATACTTCCTAATGAGAAATAATTTTGATTACACAGGGAAGAAGTCTTTTGTTAGGACACATCTGCAAGTTAGTATACTTTATTTTTCTTGGATATTTTTGTGGTTTTAAAATATTGGGTTGCCTGTATTAGTAGATGCACAGTTGCATACCGTTGTGCAAAGCACTGTCAGATAAAGACATTAATGTAGTTATTTTTGATTCAAGCAAGGCTGCTACTATTCTAAGAGTAAGAAGATGGCAAAAAAGTACATTCAGTCCAGGAAAATACTTAGAAACACAGTGTTTTGTAGGAAGTAATTTGTATTTGTGACTAGGAAGTGTTTACTTTTGCACATGTTATTTTGATTGTTAAATAGCATATCATAATGTTCTTGAAGAGGAAAGGAATGCAGCAACAAGCACCTGAAAGTTTAGAATAAAACAAACACTTAGTAAATTGTGTGTTTTGACAAAGTTAGGTACAGTAAATTTCTACTTCTATGACCTCTGGCTATGTCACTGCCAGTGGATGCTTGCTTGTTAAATTTACACAAGCCTGGCTTTTTCTTGGTGGTATTATTATATGGGTACCTTTAGAAAAAAAAAGAAATCAAATATAATTTCCCTTGAGGGAATAATCTTTCAATTAAAAAGAACAAAACTTCCTTTGTAATTGCTTCATAGGTACATCTCAAGGGTATTTAATGAAATATGCACTAACAAGACATTTGTTTTTGTCAAGGTTATTATTTCAGTAAGCCAGTTAATTGCTGATGTTGTTGGAATTGGAGGAACTAGATTTCAGCAGTCTCTTTCCATCATCAATAATTGTGCCAACAACGACAGAATTATAAAGGTCTGTTTTTATTCTTCTTTCCATACTGTAGAAAGGATGCTTGAGCAAGTTTCATGGTGTCTTTGGCAATTATATCTCAGCTTTTTGTTATGCAAAGAATAGAAAAAGATAGTAATTAACCTGATTTTTCCATGTTTTAGCACACTACATTCCCCTCTGATGTTAAGGACTTGACAAAACGGATTCGTACCGTATTGATGGCTACAGCTCAGATGAAGGAGCATGAGAATGATCCAGAAATGCTTGTAGACCTCCAGTACAGCTTGGCAAAGTCTTATGCTAGTACACCTGAACTAAGGAAGACATGGTTAGACAGCATGGCAAAGATTCATGTGAAAAATGGAGATCTTTCAGAGGTAAGAGGAACAAATCACACTTGTAGTGGATTAAGAGCAGCTCTGAGGAGGAAGGAATTGAGGGTGTTGGTTAATGGAGAAGCTCAACATGAGCAAAAGAAACAGGTTAGCAAAAGAACCATTAAATGTTGGGTAGAATAATTGACAGCTCTTTTGTCTCACATAACACTTATAATACATCCCCAAAAGAGATTTGCCTGGTTTTATTTCAGCATGGCATTCTTACCTTGTAATTTGTGATCCGTGGTCACACTCATATTCTTTACTGCTAATACTATGGTGTAAAAGGAGTGATCTTGCACAGTTACTGTTTTGCACAAATGATGTGGAAAATTCTTAGACCAGTCACAGGACTTCTCCTGTGAAGTAGCAAAAAGGAAAACCAAAGATGCTACCTCAGGCTAGAGCTGCTCTTCTGTGTCTCCTTTTCAGTAGTTCTGTTATAATTGTAATTTATAAGATTGTAATTATTTCTGTTGTAGGCAGCAATGTGCTATGTCCATGTAGCAGCACTGGTTGCAGAGTATCTCACACGGAAAGGTATGATTTTGAAATCTTAATGTTTACTGTTTCTCATTAGGAAAAGCAGTGGTTTCCTCAGGGAAGTTGAAGGCATATCAATGTTCACCAAGGAAAAAATTCTGACCTAACCAGATGGCATACTCACATAGTTAAGAGCAAAATTGCATATCTAAGGGCAGCATTTCAGAAGAAGGTAACATTTTTAGGAAAGTAAAAATTTTAATTTTGCATGAGTGCTGCTAGTAGCTGAAGTGAGAGACTTTCTGAAGCAATCTTATCAGATCAGTCTTTTTTTTTTTTTAACAAGTTGTCCCTCAGTGTATATAGGAAAACCTGGCATTGCCAGTGAAATCAAAACAAATCCATACAAATGTTCAAATGCTGAGTCAGTGATAACAGTGCTCAGAAGGCTTGGCCTGTCTCAGTGTTCTGTGCTAGCAGCTGTCTACTTTAGATAGAATAAGAAGCTATTTTTTTTATTTAAAAAAATAGATCTCTAGAATAAAATTTCAGAAATCTCTCAAGACTGACTATGATGCTGAGCAGTGTTCTGGTTTTGTAGGCAGGCAAATTCATGTTTGGTGGTTTTAGTGTTGCCTTTGTGTGACAGTTCAAAATGAAGCAAAGTCTACAAAGTCTACAAGAGGCCTTTTCTCTCCTCCCTTTTGTGCCTCTTGCCAGATACTTGTGTAGTCATTAGGCTGTGCCATCTGCCCCAATGGTTTCAGAAAGTTCTCTGAGACCAGATCTGAAACCAAGATCTTGCCTCTTGTCAAGGTTATGACACCCTCTTACAAGCCTGATAACATCTAACTGATAACAAGTGGTAATCTGCATTGAATTTATTCCTTTGGGCAATTTGCTATTTTAGTCGACTGTCATATAAAAGTTATATTCTCTCAGTAATACAGAGGGTTAAATTTCTACCTGTGGTATTTCCAGGAGCAAAACAAAACCATGCATTTGAGGCACTGAATTGAATTATCATTCACTGAAGCCTCTGGTGGTCAGATGATCTATTAAGCAGAAAGAATCTTTGTAGGAATGAACTGTAAAATAAATATATACAATTCCTTGTGCTTCTGTAGTATTTACTGATTGCTCTTGAGGCTTTAATTAATACAGGTATTGGCCAAAAATGCTGATTTCTTAATTCAGCAATCTGATATAAGAAAAAAGAGCTAAACAGAATGGGTAAAAGAGGTAGGTTTCATGTTAGAACATTCTAAAACCCATTTTTGTGAAATATTTATTTCAGTAAACGAACTAAGATTACTGGTCTTTTTCCTCGCTTGTAGACTAACTTTCTGTACCTAGAGCTGAATAATCTGTATTGCCATCCTCTGATCACTTTATATGGTTGTTGTTAGTCCATTCATATTGCTCAGACTGGGGGAGGCTGCTGTGCCAAGTCCTGTCTGTGTACACAGCTCAGCATGGCTTCACACCAGTTTAATAGAACAGTGTAAAATTTGCCATGATTACCTTAGACTTTGTGTGGGGTAGACTAGACATAGGTTTAAGATAAAATAGGAAGATGCAGATGCTACTTATTTTTGTAGGTAGGTAGGTAGTCCAGATATTAACATCTGCCTTATTTTAGAACCTCTTTCTACTTACACAAAAACTGTGAAGCTCTAGTATTTCAATCATGCAGCGGGAGACTGGATTTTTTTTTTTTTTAAATTAATTTCATGGTAAGTGCATTTAAATATGACTTCTGCTGTATCCAGCATCACAAAATGGGCTAGTGTCATCCTGGTGGATAAAAGTAAATTTGTCTGTTTTTCAATTATAGGGATGTTTAGGCAAGGCTGTACTGCTTTCAGAGTGATCACACCTAATATAGATGAAGAGGCTTCAATGATGGAAGATGTTGGAATGCAAGATGTTCACTTCAATGAAGTAAGTAAACATAAGAGTGTTAGAATTGAAAATGCTGGTTATTTTTCCAAGTTTTGTGTTCCAGTCCTGAGACTGACTACTATGACATGTACTATTATTTAGCCACTATTCATATCCTAAAGCTGAAATTAAAAATTTCTGTGAGCTATGACAGCTTCAGAGAATTTACTAAATATGTATATTTTAAAGAAATTGCTGTCACATCAGCACCACACCACTGTTGGAATTAAATTAAGCAAGTTGACAGGATAAACACTAGTGTGGTTCATTTATTAGCTAGCAAGATGGGGGAGTTTTTTAAACTGACTTTGATTTAGATTGTTACTGCGCCAGCATTTAAAGATTTCTCCCATAACAATATAAATGGTTTTATTGACACCAGACTTGGTTTTATTGTTTCTGGTTAAAGTTTCACTTCTTATGTCTTCACTTATCTTAACTGTAAATTTCACTATTAAAAAGCCTTAAAGAAAAGATTATGCATAATCTAGCTCATGAAGAGTTACATCTACACTACGTATTTGCCAGGATAGGTGGGGAAGGGAGAGATGGACCATTGCTTGCAGTAGCTGTGTAGGAAAAATCCCTGGTGTGTAAGCATAATTTTGCTACAAAACATATTCTGATTTTGTGGTTTAGTTTGCATATAATAGAAGTGTATGACAAAAATTATTTCACTGTGCAGATTGAATCTATACTAACAGATTTAGGAGGAATAGGTGAAAGATTTTAGTGGTTTAAGCCTGGATTTAGACCATGGGTTCCTGTGTTCTAGTCCCAACTTCTGGCATTGCTCTGCTCTATAGTTTGAAGAAAAAAATTGACTTGGTTTTTTTTTTTTTGGTTTTTTTTTTTTTGGAAGGCAGGATTTGGAATTACTTGAAATGAAAAATGAGGTAGTTTTCATTTCCTAAGGCTTTCCTAAGGCTCTAAATTTTTTAGAATTTATGTGCTATACTCTAAAACACAGGATTCTCCTGATGGAGCATGGAATTTAGTATGTTACTTAAAGCAAAACCTAAGCTGCTCTATGTGAGCCAGGAGCTGGGTTTCTAGTGACTGCTAGTGATGAAAACTCTTGTTGGTGGCTACCTGACAAACCATCTGTCAGCTTAATTCTTTTGTATTTTTTTAATTGGAATATCTTTGTTCTTTTTCTGATTAGTCACTTTCTACAAAAAGAATACACTGCTTTTTCTTGGTAATTGAACCCTGCCCAAATTCATTTCCATTTCACAGTGTTTCCATGGAATGAAATTAAGCCAAGAGTGAAATTATAAACCTGTGGAGCTTGCAAAGGGATTAAGCTTTGGTGAATGTTCTTGTTCTCTGCATGCCTTCCTTTTTATACTTCATCATGTAGAGGTCTAACTTATTAACTATTGAAAAAAGTTACCATTTTTTCAGGTAACTTCTTATAGTTCACCCCAGGAGGAATAATAATAGGAAAGAATAAGGTTTTGCTAGACTAAAAATTATGAATAAATTAAGATGACTAGAATTTTACAGAAGTACTTCAAAATAAGGAACCTAATTGCTTTAAAAACAGGAACATACTCATACGGGGTGTTTCTTCAGTATATGGTAAGCAAAACTAATAGTCTAATTTGAAAGACTGTATCACAGATACGTTGGGTACAAGAATAGGGAGATCAGGGGGGTCCTTCCGTGTTTCTAAAAGGGGAAAAACACCTTTTTATTCTCCAGTTTATATAGTCTCCCTAATTAAATGAAATTTGTCTTAACATTCTATATAGTTTCCCAATTAAAAATGAAATTACTTAATTATCAATTTAATTCCTATTTTAATAGAATTCTCACCGAAGCCAGAGGTACCCTGACTCATTTCCTAAACTAACCAGTTGAAAAAACCCCTAATTTTTAGGTGCTTTTTTGTTTTTTTTTTTAAATAGGATCATTGTGCACATTCCATTAAAACAATTGTTTGCCCAGACATCTTACATCAGATTCTCCCTGCAGAACCAAAATTTTCTGGTTGTCACAAATTGGAAGGCAAAAGGCCTGGAACCTGATAACTTTTCCATATCCTTTCCATAAGCAGTCCCATCTGTGAGAGATCTGAGCTGTGGCTAACAGGCCTGTGACAGATTCCATGCAGATTAAGGTTGGAAACCGTTTAATTCAGATTTCTTGTATTTTTTTTCCAAAATGAACTCTGCCAGTATGCAGTTCCACCACAATGAATTTCTACCTTACCATTTGTTTCTTCTGGTCTCTTGTTAGCTATGGCTTTCCTTCAGAGGAATTATTTGAACTTTATGAATGTTTATGGGAGAGTTTCACAGCTAGTATGGTGTTATAGCTTTTGTAAGTGCTTAACATAAAATATAACGTAATGTATTAAATAAAGCACTTAATGAAAACCATAAATAAGTGCTTGTCCAAGCATGCAAGATACTTTACATATGGTTGTGAGGAGTGGTAATCTTCAGGGATACTCTGGCTGATATTGTTTAACATATAATTAGCAATCTAGGTTGTAGGATTTAATGTATCATAAAGTTTCTGGATGAAATATAATGGAGGGGGAGTGGCTGGTATGCTGGGGGCAGGGCAGCCATTTAGACGGACTAAAAACTGAAAGAATATGTGACAGAAACTTATCAAAGATCTACAGACAAGTGCAAAATCTTGTGTCTGTGAAAAAACTGTCCAGTGCCTCAGCTTGGGCTGGAGATGGACTGGACTGGTTGGGCAGGAAGATCTATACTCAGTGCTGGTGAGGCCACACCTCGAGTCCTGTGTCCAGTTCTGGGCCCCTCAGTTCAGGAAGGATATTGAGGTCCTGGAGCAGGTCCAAAGGAGGGCAACCAGGCTGGTGAAGGGACTCGAGCACAGATCCTATGAGGAGAGGCTGAGGGAGCTGGGGCTGTTCAGCCTGGAGAAGAGGAGGCTCAGGGGAGACCTCGTTGCTCTCTACAACTCCCTGAAAGGAGGTTGGAACCAGGTGGGGGTTGGTCTCTTTTCCCAGGCAACTCTCAGCAAGACAAGAGGGCACGGTCTCAAGTTGTGCTGGGGGAGGTTTAGGTTGGACATTAGAAAGAATTTCTTTAGGGAGAGGGTGATCAGACATTGGAATGGGCTGCCCAGGGAAGTGGTGGATTCTCCATCCCTGGAGATATTTAAAAAGAGACTGGATGTGGCACTCAGTGCCATGGTCTGGTAACTGCAGCGGTAGTGGATCAAGGGTTGGACTTGATGATCTCTGAGGTCCCTTCCAACCCAGCCAATTCTATGATTCTGTGATTCTATGATCTGGGAGTTCTGGTAGAGAAGAGGCTGAATGGGAATCAGCAGTGTAGCCTTGTGGCAACAAATGCCAGCTACTTGCTGTGTTCTATTAAAAAGGGTGTAGAGTGCAGAAATGAAGGGAAGTGGGTGTTCCCCATTCCTACCTGGCATTTGTGGTGCCCCATGAGTAATCTTGTGCCCCCTCAAAGTCAAGGGAGATAACAACAAACTGTAAAAAGTCCAAATATTGGAAGTGCACGATAAAAGTGTAAATTGCCATTCTCACCGGTTATGTGGCAAACTCTGGGTCTATGGCAAAAAAAGTCTTCCCATGTGGATGGATAATTACTGAGGCAGGTGACCCAGAAATGTTGTTTTTAATTCTGTGTACTAACAAAATTTTGCTGCTTTGCTGCATTTGGATGCCCTCTGGTGTCTGCATTAAGACCTTTGTCATAAAAACGTGATACAGAAGTGACATCAGTCTTTCAGTTCTCACAGCCTCATTGCTGAGGATGGAGATACTGGGTCTATTCAACCCTGTAATGACTGAGGGAAAGGAGGAGATACGTTAGGGACCATTGGCACACATCTGTAAGGGTGGCATTTATCAGTCTTTTTGGTCTTACTATAAAGTTGGCTTTTCTTAGCGATGTCTTTTTGCTGGCTTAGTCTTCTACCAAAGGGAGGAGGGGGATAGAGTAGCATTGGATCCCTTCTAAGGGTACAAGGAATTATTTCCAGATTAAGTAACAGTAGAATGATAATTTTTAAATGGTGGCAAACGGAAGGAAGGCACTTTAAGATGGGATGCTCTATTGCAAAATGTATGCTTTTCTTCTAATATACAGGTAAGCAGAACTCTTATTTAACCTTAAATAACTAAATTTTTGCTACAACCATATTAGGATGAAGCCCAACAAAACCAGGGTGGTTTCTTGCTTGTGACTCTGTTTTGACCCCTTAATATTTCTCAGCTTCTCTAACTGTTGTTTTATGTCTTTTCATTCTGGGCCAGGTATTCTGAATTCCCCTATTGTGCCTTGTTTATTACTCCTGAGTACACATTTTGGTGTTGTATCTTTTTCTTGTTGATGTAATGTTTGCTGGTTTCCTTCAGAAATATTATATTCAAGTGTTTGTATAGTTGCCTTCTAAAAATAATATTCTTTGTGTAAAACAAAAAAACTTAAAGGAAACACCACTTTGAAAAAACATGATGCAAGGGAAGTTTGAGGAGTCTGGGTCCTCATTTGTCCTTTGTAGACTTTAAGAGGTTAGGACTATCCAGAAGAAAAGTGTTCCTGATAAATACAAAGAGTACATGTGTACACACAGACTGTTTTGGTTTTTTCCTTTTAGCAGTTTTTTATGGCTTTTATTGCACAGTAGTGCAAATTACTCTGTGCAGATAATTTTGTTTTGAGGCAGGATCTCCAATTTCATTGGGAAGAACTTTGGTATAATTATTTGCTGTGCTTTTCATGAGTACTGATTTGTTTTAATTTTTAAAATTTTTATCAAAATCTAGGATGTGCTGATGGAATTGTTGGAACAGTGTGCTGATGGACTCTGGAAGGCAGAACGTTATGAACTCATTGCTGACATATATAAACTCATCATTCCCATTTATGAAAAACGGAGAGATTTTGAGGTACTAAATTTTATCAAAACTAAATCTGAGCAAGAAGAAAATGCTTTTTCTAGTGTGACTGCATGACACATTGCACTTCATAGGAATATTACAGTTGTAAGTGCACTTAGCAATGTGTTGAAATTTGTTTTAATTTAAAATAATGATTTTTTTAAAAAATAAACAATTTAAAAGCAGTATTACAAATGGTCATTCTGATACAAGTTCTAAATATATTACTACTTTCCAGTAGAACAGTGGGTTTAGTTATTAACTACAGGGACATCATTCATTAGTGTTTTAACACAGGAAACTTCTAAGTTATTCTTTTATTCCATCATTGTTTCCTATTACTTTTAGAGGCTTGCTCATTTATATGACACTCTTCATCGAGCATACAGTAAAGTAACAGAAGTTATGCATACAGGCAAGAGACTGCTGGGAACTTATTTCAGGGTAGCATTCTTTGGACAGGTGAGTATTATTTAACTTTTCATTTCTCTGTTCTATGCAGTAAGAAAAACCTGGATTTATTTTACAAGGTATACTGTTTCAGCATCTACATTTATACCATGACATGAAATGCACAAGAAATGTGGTCTGTAAGAAATAATTAAGCAACCATCAGTAATATAGTTTAAAAAGTTTGTCAGCTCCAATACAGTTCTTCCTTATCTTCCTCAGTAAATATTTTGCTTTTTTTTTCTTTTCCTTCTTTTATTTACTACCTAAAGGCAGCGGTAAGTTTCCTGTGATGTCAGTTCTTAGCAATGCATCGACTTAATGTCTGTAGTGCTACAGTGTGGTTTGCAAGGCTGCTTCTTAGATTGGTATGCATTAATAGCCATTGCAATTAAAAAAAAAAAATAACATTAATTTCCATTTAGAGAACTCTTTTCCTATGCATCAGTATTGCATGCTTCAAACAGAAGTTCTGGCTGTGTATTGGGCAGCTTCACATCCTTTAATATCTATGTCTAGAATGCGTATGTGTGGTGTCACGCAGTATCCAGCAGTACACTTGCCACATGCATAGCCCAGTTGCTAATTGTTCAGCTGAGCATGGAGAATTGTAAAATACTCTGAGTAGTATAACTTTACATGTATTCTGTTGTCTCTTACAACTTTATAGCAATACCAGTTTACAGACAGTGAAACAGATGTTGAGGTAATTACAGTAACTGCTTACAAAGCAAGCGATGCAGTAAAAAAGCTACTGCATTTCACCTTAGTTTGATGTGGGTATTTTTGTCAATCTAGCCTGTGTTTATACATGATATGTTGTGCTTTTCTACTTTGTCTGTTTCGTTTATGACAAAAATATTTCTTTTCTGATTTCAAACATGAACTCGGACATGGCTTGTTGTTTTAAAGCAAGGAGCTGTTTCACTTTCCACATGCTCTATTTATTCCATTTAGTTTTAAAACAAATACTTTATGTAATAAAAATAAAGGGGTATATGCCAATATAGTAATTACAACATAAAAGTAATGTTTTTTTACAGAAATCAAATTTAATTTGTGGGCATTAATTTTTTTATTATTACATAAAGAAACTTTTCAGATTATTTTTATGTAAACCATTGCCAAAATACTCACTTGTGAATCATACACGAGTTGGACAAAAAGATTTCTGTTTTGGCAAGTGAAACGGTGCAAAAAGTTCACTTTTAAATAAAAGTGACGAAAACTTATCTCAATGGCTTGGCACACCATAAAAATACAACAGACCTTTAAAATTTTAACTGTGTGTTTCCATTATCTTTCACTCATTCTGTAGTAGATAATTACATTTTGCTGGTTTTTTAGTTCTCTTAGGAATCTCTCAGATTCTCATTTTTCTTTATTTACATTTGCTTGAATCCTGACGTTAAATGTTTATATCTGCTGTGTTTTTTGTTCATCTTAATCATTGCCCTTTATGTTTTTTCCAAGATTTTGATTGCTTCCTTTTTTTACAGGGATTCTTTGAGGATGAAGATGGGAAGGAATATATCTATAAAGAGCCTAAACTCACTCCTCTTTCAGAAATTTCTCAAAGACTCCAAAAACTCTACTCTGATAAATTTGGATCTGAAAATGTCAAGATGATTCAGGATTCTGGCAAAGTATGACTTTTGTTCTCTCTAAAAATGTCTGGTAGATCACCTCTTACCCACTCGAAATACTGTGGCATCACTGTCATTTACTCATGTGTCACACAAACTTGTTTCTAAAAAACACTACTGGTTGAAGGGCATAGGAAAAATATGATCTATGAATAAGCATAGCTTTAAGAATAACCAAAAAGCCTAATTTTCACAGTGTTGCCTCTCAAAATAATAATTTGCTCTTAGACCAAAAATGGATTATTATCATATTCTATGATTACTTTAGAAATATTTCTTGTCAGTTCGTGCAGTCATTCTTTGGAGGTTTTCCCTTTTCTGCACGTTGGAGCAGAGTCCAAACTTTGTTGTGAAGTAAGAAATAGACACCCCTTTTCTGAGAGAGTATTATATATAAATAACATCCTAATTCTTTTTCAGTTGTTCTTGCTATCTTTTGTCTATGTCTCTGAGTCTGTTCAATTTTTTAAACACTTAAACTGTAGGAAAAAAATTCTCTCATGAAGTCATATGGTGAAATCTACATCTGTCTTAGGAAATGGTTAGCTATGCAATTGAAGGCTATAAAAGTAGGGAACTGAAGAGAACTACAGTATCCTGGGAGCAGAGAAGAACACACACTGCACAAGATGCCTCTCTGCATTACTTTTGTTCCTTTCAGCCAACATTTAACATTTGCTTGGCTTCAAACTTTAGGGTGATTTTCATGTATTAAAATTTCTTGTTTCTTCTGTTCTTCAATTCTGTCACTATTTATAAAGTGATGGGCTTGTCAGCCTGAAAGTGCAGCAGTGATGAGCTTTTCAATACTCAGACTTGAAAAGAAAGGAGGATGCAGGGGCTAAAGTTCATGCCATGGAAGGCAAGATAGTTCTTTACAAACAATTACAATGCACATGTTTGTCAGCATTTGTGAGGAACACTTTCTATCAGCTGTGTCACAATGAATATACATAAATTACTATTTAATAGGATAATCTGAGAACATTGCAAATCTTAAAAAAAAAATCATTAAGCAGTATGTTTTGGTAAAAACAGATAACAAAAGGGACACCTTAGCTCAACAATTTGCTTGGTGACCTCTATTTGCCTTGTCATTTTTCACATTTTGTTTATAGAAGTGAAGTGGCTCAGAGATTCAGGCAGAGATGACATGAATGTTTAACATTGTACTATAATGGTAGACAAAACTTTTAGGAAGATTGATGGGTTAAGAGTACCCTCTCTATCTACTGACTGGGGGAATTTATTAGAAATAAATAAATAAAAGAATCTGTGGTTCTGGAGATTAGTTGCCACTTTTAGCAAATTAAAGATCTGCCAGCCCAGAAAGTTCTTAATCATCCAGTTCTAGGAACAAATTAATTGAATAGTAAACCTTCAATTGGACCCACTTCTACCAGTATATTCTTTAGTACCTTCATAAGGTGTCAGAGTTGGGACAGAGAGGCTGGGAGGAGTGCCTTCTGAAGGGGATACCTGACTTTTTTACAATGCAGAGCTTTATTTTTAAACTATTAACTATTTACCTTTTAGCTATTAACTTATTTAACTATTTAACTATTAAATTTTTCTGTATCATTAGAAATTTTTGGTCTCCAATGTACTGTTGCATCAGCTGTTGTGGAGGACAAGTATTTGTTTTTTGGTTTTTCTGTTTCTGTTCCTTTAAGCATGGGTAAAACTGTATTGTATATTTCTTTACAGCTCTATATATGTAGCAATTATTGATTTAAAAAAAACAACCAGACAAAACCACAACAGATTGTAATGTGTCTAGCTGTGTTGTCTTCTGAATGGTTAGAAATTCATGCTGGGAAGCATTAACATTTCCTGTGGTTTCAGTTCCCAGCAGGTTTAAATTTAAGTTCTGAAATCTGTGTGGCTACAATTAAATCAGCTTCGTTCACAGTTTAGCTATTTGTGTTCATGTTTTAAAGGTGAATCCCAAGGATTTGGATTCAAAATATGCATATATTCAAGTTACACATGTAATTCCATACTTTGAAGAAAAAGAGTTGCAAGAAAGAAAAACAGATTTTGAGAGGACTCATAACATCCGTCGGTTTATGTTTGAGATGCCTTTTACTCAAGCTGGTAAAAGACAAGGAGGAGTAGAAGAACAGTGTAAGCGACGGACTATTTTGACAGGTACTGACTGGATCAAGGTTTCCTGTAGTAGAAAACTGCCCTTTTGGGTTTTTTATGCTTAATTCTTGATACTATGTTTTTTCTGTATGTTGTGTATTTAATCAGGAAAAAAATCCTTCAGAAAGTTTTACGTGTGACTGGTGCAGACAACAAGGATTGCAAAGCGTATAAAATATTGTTAGACAAAGCAATCTTTGAAACTCAGTACATACTTGAAAATAATACTCAAAAATATGATTTCCAAACACACTTACAAATTACCACCTGGGAATACATATATCAGTGTGTGATTTCATAACCACAAAGTATTGGAAAAAAGAGTAAAATCTCATATTTGACTATATTCTAACTATCTTTCATTTCCTTCTTTGGGTTTATTTTTTTTTTTTTTTTAAATTGAGTGACTTCAAATCTGCCTTTGCCCTTCCCTGTTCTTACCTGTCTTTGCTATAAAGCACTGAAGAACTGTGGTATTATGCTTGCTGGCTTGAGTATGGTCTTTTCAGCATTCAGCCTTTCAACATGTAAAACAGCATTGGTTATTTTGGCTAAAAGTACTAAAAGAGCCTGAAGGGCAGGTTCTGGTTTGATTTCCAGCCTCCATTCCATTGTGACTTTGGTCTAATCACTGTGCTTTTAGTGTCTTGTTTGTTAGCTTTAGAAGGAAGAAAAAGTGCCCATCTGTCTCCCTGGAGGCTCAAACTAGAGAGATATTTAGTTAACTTATACAAAGAATTTCATTATATTTTAAGGGAGATAATTAAAAGTTATGGTGTGTTTGGCAATGTTTCTGTATAACACGTAAGTCTGAATTTGTGAAACAAGTTGCACTTTGACTGGAAGCAGATGGTCTAATTCTGTTGTGTGTGGGATTTTCTGTTACACTTACTTCAACTCCTATCTAATGCTTCTCCTATGCTTAACCAAAACTAGGTTTTCAGATTGGTTTCTTCAAGGGATAATGCTCATTTAATGTTTTGGGTTTTTCCTTAAGTACTGTGAACTCTTAGTTTAGCTTTCCCTGTTCTTAGAAAAAGACTTTGTGCTTTGGCTTTCCTAAGTGTGAGCTTCTGTATCACTGACTTAATTTACATAAATTACTTTATAATGTCATCTGTCCATAGCTAATATTTGTGAGGGAATTAAAAATGCAACTTTGCTGGTTTTGATTCTTCTCTTTGAGATACATGAAAGATAGGCAATTCTTTTTACAGTTCTCATATGAATAAAGTTCCAGTGGTTTCCTCCTTGAATATTATTAGTAGCAGAAATAACAAGTATCTTTCTTTGTTGTAATACATGTTATATACATGCATATTTACATTTTAAATATTTTGTTTCCCTGTGCATTTGGTAGTATTTCTAATTATATAATATTAAATTGATCAGCCAGTGGCAGCGAAATAAGATTTTAGTATAAATTTCTATCAAAACACACTTTATTTTAAAAAAAATTTTTTCTAAATATATGAAAATTGTTTCTGTCTACAGCTATACATTGTTTCCCATACGTGAAGAAGCGCATTCCAGTGATGTACCAGCACCACACTGATTTAAACCCAATTGAAGTAGCCATTGATGAAATGAGTAAAAAAGTTGCAGAACTTAGGCAGCTTTGCTCTTCAGCTGAAGTGGATATGATCAAATTGCAACTGAAGCTACAGGGAAGTGTCAGTGTTCAGGTAAGACCAAATTCTTTGCCATTCAGCTATTTCACTTGCTTCTGGCCTTCAAAAATTTTATATGTAGCATTTTATCATTAGTTTCTAGTCAGTATACAAGAATGTCCTGAATTCATAGAATCGTAGAATCATAGAATTGGCTGGGTTGGAAGGGACCTCAGAGATCATCAAGTCCAACCCTTGATCCACTCCTGCTGCAGTTACCAGACCATGGCACTGAGTGCCACATCCAATCTCTTTTTAAATATCTCCAGGGATGGAGAATCCACCACTTCCCTGGGCAGCCCATTCCAATGTCTGATCACCCTCTCAGTAAAGAAATTCTTTCTAATGTCCAACCTAAACCTCCCCTGGCACAACTTGAGACCGTGCCCTCTTGTCTTGCTGAGAGTTGCCTGGGAAAAGAGACCAACCCCCCCCTGGCTACCCCCTCCTTTCAGGGAGTTGTAGAGAGTGATGAGGTCTCCCCTGAGCCTCCTCTTCTCCAGGCTGAACACCCCCAGCTCCCTCAGCCTCTCCTCATAGGATCTGTGCTGGAGTCCCTTCACCAGCCTGGTTGCCCTCCTTTGGACCTGCTCCAGGACCTCGATATCCTTCCTGAACTGAGGGGCCCCTGTTTGCAGTTATTTCCAAAACAGGAAAAGCAATACCAACTTTTCAAACAAACACTGATCATGGATAGTTAAGGAATTGAGACTCACTTCTAGAATCTGTAGTGGTCTGAGCCCCTACCAAGTTTTTGTATGAAGCTGAAACTACCATAAGACAGTGACTTCCCATATGAAGATGAATGAGCATATTTTGCCTAAATGTGTAGGTCTGCTCACAGTAGGTTAGATATGGGCATTATTGTTTTGTATTTTGGTAAGATCTCTATGGAGATGAAGATGGGAATGCCAAAATACAGGAATATAGGAGGAGTGTAATAATAGAATATCTCACTGTGCAACATGTTGTTTTGCCTAAGGCAAGCAAGAACCACATATATAAACCATCAGAAAGAAACCATCAGATTCACCAAAACAGGGTACATGAAGCCAGTTGTAGGATGTACAAATCAGTATGGTAAGGGACTTAAGATTTCAATGACAGAAGTGCTTCTCTATTCTTTTTAACTGATTCCTGCCAAAGCAACAGTTAAAAACCAGTCATCTGAACTCTTGTCATATTGAAGAGAAAAAGAATCAAAAAAGGCACTGCAGACCAAGGTTCCAGAATCAGGGAGTTGCCAAGCTACCATTTGGGATGAGAAGGGAGGGGCTCTTACTGCTAATATAAAAGAACAATCAGGATGAGCCAGGAATCACTGAATCCACTTTTCATGTATGTGCTCTAATTGTGCAATTAAATTTCTGCTAACTATTTCAGCTTGGAAGAGTGTTCTCAGCAGATAATCATATCAAACAGTAGTAAATTTAGGTCGTTTTCTCACTCTTAATTCCATAAACAGAGATGACAAATTGGCAATGTCAGCAGTTATGGTGCCACATCATCAAAGTGGTTTCTATGTGTCAGGACATGTTCACAGAGTTTGCTGTAGAGATTTCTCCTGCTCTTATGTTCCAACTCCAGCAGTTTTCTTACTTTATAAGTCCAGCCTTTTTGAAATCAATGTGGTGTTCTGAGAAAAGCAAATCAGACACCTGTAGAACCTATTACTGCTAAGGCAATATGTCAGAGAATTGACTTTATTTTGTAATTCTTGTTCTTTTTAGGTTAATGCTGGTCCATTAGCATATGCAAGAGCTTTCTTAGATGACACAAACACCAAAAGATACCCAGACAATAAAGTAAAGCAACTAAAAGAAGTTTTTAGGTATGTTTTTGAAAAGTGGGAAAAAAAAAATGCTTCTTTTCAAGACTGGTACCAGAAGAATTTTTTTAAACTTTGTCATTTTTGTAGTGTTCTGACTGCATTAAAAACATACCTTAAGCTGGCATTTTGAATTAATCTTTTGGATTTTGTACTCCTGATTGAGATTTTTTTTTTATTATATTATCTAAATCAGGCAATTTGTTGAAGCTTGTGGACATGCTCTGGGTGTAAATGAACGACTTATAAAAGAAGATCAGTTGGAATATCAAGAAGAAATGAAGGCCAACTACAGAGAAATGGCAAAAGAGCTTTCTGAAATAATGCATGAACAAGTATGTGCTGAAATTAAATTATACATACCAGCATTCAGAATGTAGATTAATGTGAGCCCACTATGAAAAGTATATATAATGCTTTATGTAAAATGATCATTTCTGTTTGTTTCTGTTGGAGTGTAAGCATATCAGAGACTTGTGGAGCTTCCTCTTTTTTTCCCTGTGAATTTTCTGCAAATGCTTTCTTGACCTTCAGAATTAGGCCTTTCTCATTAAGGAAGGAAATCTGGTTGGCCCCAGCCTTTTTTTTTTTTTTTTTTTTTTTTTTTGTAGGAAAGGAAGACTACAGTAAAGATAAATTTAATGACATGGACGTATGTCATTTGAACTTCATGTGTGTAGTTATAAGGGTCTCCATTCAGTGACCCAAAGAGCTCATTTTAGTCTGTACTTCCTGATAAATACAGGGGAATTCAATCAGCAAGCTTATCCCTTTTTCTTCAAAATTTGTAGATACAAGCATTTACTTTTGCAACAAAGAGTTAAACATCTTTCAAGAGTATTTCTGTATGTTTTCCTGAGAGTAATCCACTAGACACAAGCTAGAGATAAGGGAGAAGGAAACCCAGGACTCCTGTGGAGTGAGATGCTGAACCTTGCATCTATGATCTGTGGTAGAAACATCTCCTAACTTCAGAGGCAAGGATATTATTTCCAGGAGGACAGGGAGGGCTGAAGATTCATGCTTCATAGCTGCCTTCTTGGCATTTTCATTCCTCATATTCATCACTTCAAGGTCCTTTTCTTTCATCCTCTGTTATTTGTGTAATCTTTGCCCAGACTCATAGAATGGCTCATAGGTCTTAGCCACCAAGATTTGTATTTCTGGCCCAAATAAATACCTGTGTTTTCTGATGAAATACTTCACCTTACAGATAGACATGTCTATGAGACTTCCTTAGATGTATGACCATAGTATCAGCTTTTCATAGTCTAGGATCCAGTGCATCCTGGTCTGGATAACCAGCTGATGGAAAGAGGAGCTCTGAGTTTCTCTTGTCCATAATAAAACTACAGCTTTACTCAGAAATCAAATTGTACTGGAAAAATCAAACTTGAGACCTATCTGAGTTGTTCAGTCTAACTGACATTTAAATTCTCTAATAATCTTCCCACTTGTAACTTTTTTCAGGATAGCATCCTGTAGATGTACAATGACTTCTTAACCCTTTACTGTTTTTTGACATCTCTAAATTGTTATTATCCAAGAATTATTTGCCAAAAAAGCTGGTCAGCTTGCTGGTGTAGCTCACCACTGTGTTCTTTATATAGAAATGTAATTAGTTGTGATTAATTATGTGCTATGTTGTTGGGTTGGTTTTTTTGTGGGGTTTTTTTTTTTTTTTATTAATAGGTTGATCACTCTCCTGAAGGCTTAGAATAATGAGGCTCTTCACTGAAATCTTTAAAAATGATACCTTCATTTACCTGTTTATTTCTGTATTTGGAAAAAGTGCTTCTCAGAATGTTTGTTTCAATGTCATTAAAGAAGCTGTGAGCTATCTTACAATAGTGGGGGTTTTAAACAACTTTAAAAAAATACTGAAAAATATAGAAAAGAATCTTAACAGATTTTTCTTTTTTTTCTCCTTTGCTGCTTGCCAATATGATCAGATGGGATGGTAATGAGTTTTCTTTACTTCTGATCTTAGTTTAATCTTATCAGTCCTCTTCTCCCAACATTTCCAATCTTAGCATCATTAGTAAATTTGTAGCTGTTAAGAATGAAGTCTTTATGATGCTTTGATAGCTTTTGATAAGAGATACTGAAATTATACCTCAAGTTAAAAAAAAAAAGGGGGGGGGATGGGCTAAAAAGCAAGCCTGCTCTCATGAAACTCCTTTTGAAAGATAACAAGAGAAATTAAGCTATCCAAGCTCCAGAGGACAGTATGCTACCTAATTTAAGAGAATTGATGTTGGACTAATAACTATTGGCCTCCTAAATCTATTAGAGGTTGGCTGAAAAAAGTAAGCAGCCTCGAAAAGAAGTTCTGTGCAAAAAAGTTCTGTGAGAAAGTATTGTAAAGTTGACTTGCTAGGCAGCTTATCATGATCACTGGTTGTCTGTTTTAGAAATGCTTGTGTCATTTGGTAACATTTTGGTAAATACATGTTTTCTGTTTTAAGATTACTCCAGTTGAAGAGAAGGCCAGTGTTATGCCCAACTCGCTCCACATTTTCAACGCCATAAGTGGAACTCCAACAAGCACAACAGTTCATGGGATGCCCAGTTCTTCTTCAGTTGCATGATTGATTTGTAAAGGAAAGTATGTTTGTTTTCTTTCAGTCTGTGCATCTGCTTCATTGTGTGCAAACTCAGGATGACTTTGAAGCTAAATGTGGGGCACATGCAGGCTGCGTGATTCATACGAACGTGTCTGAGCACACTTAGGAAATAGGAGTTACTGGTAATAGTCTCTTAGAGTAAGGGGGGGCACATGTATATTATTTGATCTTGCTGGTAACGTTTTAAAGTATTCACAGTGTCATTGCAGAAGTGTGTCTTGGGAAATTATCAAGCCGAAGTTAATTTCTCCTGTTTTTTCGTTAGAAACCATTATTATAATGAATTGCACATGACAGAAAAAAAAAAAAAAAAGAAGTGTTGTGGGATGTGATTTTGCAGATGTGTAACTTTCAGGTGTTCTTTTTGTGTATGGCACATAGAGGTTGATTTCAAGTACAAGAACTATTTTGGAGCTAGACAGAGACACTAGTTTTTTGGGTTTAATGGAACTGAGAACAGTAGCTTTTGTAACATTTGGCAAATCGTGCTTTATTTTACAACTTGTTGCATTTTGGAGTTATGTCAGCTTAGATCTTACTAAACAACTAAATACAACCAAAGGTCTGTATTAATGAACACCGAGTTATACTAAAATATCAAGTAGTAAATTGTTATGTACATATTGTTTGTTAATACAGTCCATGCAGTCTGTACATAAATGTATTACATTTCTAAATATTTTTTAATATTCATACCAGCTCTTATCCTTCTGCTTTCAGATAATTGTGAAAATCTGCTCATTCCAAGTATATGCAGACTTTACAGTTCATGTATTCCTGTATATAAATAAGTGCAATATAAAGATGTATACAGTCTTTGCTATGTTAGGTTTATATGCAGTTATTAAAAGGAAAAAACTTTTTTGCCAAAGCAATGGAGTATGTAATTGGTGAACATGGTTACTGTGGTAAATGGTGGTATAATTTAAAGCTTTTTCCATATTCTTATTCTTTTAAGACATTAATTCAGTAATTTTATATTTGGGGAAAATAAAGGTTTTTAATTTTATTTAACTGGAAGCACTGTCCTGCTGTAATTAAACATTCTGTACTACTAATCTATATTAAAAGGAAAAAAGTAGTTACTTTTCTCACCGTGTGCTCTGGTTTTTATTTTAGGTATGTCTTTAAGACTGGGGAAAGATGAAAGCTGTTTTTTTAAAAAAGAGCTTTTTTGCAGCTTAAGTTAGGAGATGCAGACACTTCTAGGGTGTATTTCATATCCCTTGCCAATAAAGGAAATTGAGGTTATTAGTTAAGACATCAATTTTTTATCCATCATATTTGACTCAAGTAGCACATTACAGTAACTAAACATTGTTACTTCCCTGTACAGTTAATATTAGGAAGGTTTCAAAACTTTTCATCATTACAATAGAAATATTTTCCTTAAGACACAAGATTTACTGTCTGTTTCTGTCGTGCAGCATGGAACTCATATATTGCTATTACTCATCAAAGACTTTTTCCAATAGCACTTCATCTTGGCAATGAAATGCTGGATAGCTCTGCTATCCAAAATTTCTGTTTAAAATTATTTCCCTTAGGAAAAAAAAAAAAAAAAGAACACACATTGCCCAGCAGCACCCTCATTTAGTAGTTCAAGACAGTGAACCATAATGCTGTGATAAAAAACATTCCCCGTTCTATGCCTCCATCCTCTGTGCTTTCACTTTTTTTTGTTTGTGGAAATGGATGTAGGAATAGTTTGTTAGACATCAATGTGTAGTTAGTTTCCAAAGGTATGTAATTACTAGGAGAATTAGGAAGTTTTCTGTATCAACATCTAGATAGAAAGGATGTACACACCATGTACAAGTACATGATTGCTTCTTGCAAACACTCCAGGTTTTCCTAACTTCCCCTTAGCCCTGGGAGCAAAACCTGCAGTTTCCTACAGTAGTACAACACTTTCTGCACTGAGACCTCAGTTTGGTGGAGTTGTATCTGCTCACCAGCCTATAAATGCAGGATGTATTCATGACTGAATATGTATCTATGTATATTCATATACATCTGAATACATGTGCAACTCTTTTGCTTACTTGCTGAAAGTGGCTTATGAAAAATAGCAAAATACAGTTGACAAAATATTGATGTAGGTTTACTTAGAGTAGTATTAATGATTAGCATGTATTCAACTACAAGTCCCTTAGAAAGGGACCTGGGAGTCTGGATTGACAGGAAGCTGAACATGAGCCAGCAGTGTGCCCAGGTAGCCAAGAAGGCCAATGGCATCCTGGCCTGTATCAGGAACAGCGTGGCCAGCAGGTCCAGGGAAGGGATTCTGCCCCTGTACTCAGCCCTGGTGAGGCCACACCTCGAGTCCTGTGTCCAGTTCTGGGCCCCTCAGTTCAGGAAGGAGATTGAGGTCTTGGAGCAGGTCCAAAGGAGGGCAACCAGGCTGGTGAAGGGACTCGAGCACAGATCCTATGAGGAGAGGCTGAGGGAGCTGGGGGTGTTCAGCCTGGAGAAGAGGAGGCTCAGGGGAGACCTCATCACTCTCTACAACTCCCTGAAAGGAGGGGGTAGCCGGGGGGGGTTGGGCTCTTTTCCCAGGCAACTCTCAGCAAGACAAGAGGGCACGGTCTCAAGTTGTGCCGGGGGAGGTTTAGGTTGGACATTAGAAAGAATTTCTTTACTGAGAGGGTGATCAGGCATTGGAATGGGCTGCCCAGGGAAGTGGTGGATTCTCCATCCCTGGAGATATTTAAAAAGAGACTGGATGTGGCACTCAGTGCCATGGTCTGGTAACTGCAGCGGTAGTGGATCAAGGGTTGGACTTGATGATCTCTGAGGTCCCTTCCAACCCAGCCAATTCTATGATTCTATGATTCTATGATAAGTCTACAGGCATTTCTTTCTAATCTTATATTATGCATTTATATGAGAGAACACACCCTCTAATGTATTGTTTTGGTTTTAGATCTGCTAAGGTTACAATTGTTGGGTTTTACTTCCTGAATAATTCATTCTTCCTCCCTTTTCTGCTATATTTCTGCAACATGTAAATTAAGTATTTAATATGTGTTATTTTATTTGATAAGACTTGGGCTCTATTTTGGTTTTGGATAGAACTTGGAACAGAATTAATTTTCTTCACAGTAGCTGGTATGTCACAGTAGCAGCTTTGCTAGTTGCATGGGTCTGTTTTGCTGTTTGGATTATAAAAAATAAGCTAGCTGGAAAGGCAGAGAAGAGAAACCCAAGGGGGTTTAGGTAAATAATCTTTCACTATGAATCTTTAGGCCATCTTTTTTTCTGGTATACTGTGGGCTGATTCAGCTGCTACTTTGATCAAGCTAGAGGGCTTGGATGACTTCACACACCATCAGTTCTGGCTAAAGGGAAACCATACCCTTTAAAGCCAACACCTGGGTGGACAATCTTCTTTTCTGTCATGGGTTGATGTGTTTGCTCTTTCTTCCCCCAAATACTGGACAATGCAGTCACAGACTGCAGGTTTGCTGCATCTGTTTTAAAACAACACTGTGTGAATTCAGCTAATCCATGGTTGGGTTTAAATTGCATTTTTTTTTTGTTATTTAAACTTTCCCTGTTCTGTAAGATTCATTGACACTGGATACGTGAACAGCAAGGATAGCTTCTTGGAATGGTGGTTTTTGTAGCTAGTGCTACATAATCTTTTTATTTTTGTCACTCTGATATCAGACTCAAAAAATGTGAATGTTTGACTTGAAAATTAAGATGGGGATGTGAAAATTGTGAAGGAAGTTGGCAGAACCACAGCTGAAATCTTTTGATACAGGCTCATGTCCCAAGATAAATAATCTTTTAAACTAGTTCAGGTCCATTTAGTATTTTAAGAATTGGTATGAGGTTTAACCAGCTCTACACAGACATAGTTTTCAAAGTAGTAAAACTGAGACTTTTTTTTTTTTTTTTGAGTGCATGGGGAAAAACAGATGCCTACCCGTCTAGAACAGTTAACAGACTGTATACTCAAAAAAGCTAGTAAATGCTGAATAAATAAGCTCAAGATGGCATTTAGTGTTTAAAAATTTTAATCAGAATCTTGGATGATTGATTGTTCATCCATCAGAAGCCTGTTGAGGGTTGTTGTTTTTTTTCAGATGGCTTTAAACTTTTTTCTCTCATAATCACCAGTGATGGGTCCTTGTTCTGCATCCATAATTTGAAACAGATGGATACTTTCTCATTACAGTGTGCTTGTAGACTGCAAAAATACAACTTATTTAAATGTGCCTGGAGTAATTAGGTGAATGGGAATTATTTATTTCCTTTCTTAAATGTCTCTTATTTACTTGAGAAAAAGAACAAAGGAAAGGTGGTACCCTACAGTAAAATTTTTTGTTGCTTGTTTTGGAGATACTGGTAACTCTGAGCAGAAGGAACTGAGGTAGAAATGAAGGAATGTACTGCCTGGTAAAACATGAGGCAGTAACATGTTGGCAAAGAGCTGTGTTGTTAAAGCTCAGAACTGGGTGATTAACTTGTGCACATCTCTAGGGATAAATGACCCACTCTCAATAGTAAAATATGCTTGTTACAATATGCTTGTAGAAAACCATTGTATCTAACAATACACAGCCAGCTTGGCTTACAGATTATTATAATTAAATAATTATACATGATTTCAGTGCATGTCTGGGAACCAGTGATCACAACTTGACAGTATTTGTTGTCTACCAGCTGGCAGAGAGAAGTCTAAAAAGAAATCTACATTTTTTTCCAAAAAGAGTAAATATGTTCAGCATGTTAATTAAATAGAATGGTGAAAGCAAGAAGCTCTAAAACAACAACAACAACAAAAAACTCAACCAGATGGATGCAGAACTATGACAGCAAGAGAAGAAATGCTTTTGCATTTTCAGAAACTGGGGATAGTGATGAGATACTGACACTTAGAAAACCAAATCTTTAAGTGGAAAGAAGAGGAAGTAGAAATTAAAGTACAGGAAACTGCTCAGGAATTTAAGATGTTGACTGGAAGCATCTACCCCAGGAAGACATTGAGGCATTTTGCTGACATGCTTGCTAGCTACAATGTAGCCTCCTCCTTTCTAGGCAGGTGGTCAAAGGTCAAAATGTTAGGGGTGGAGCTGTGTTCAAAGTGATTGTGTTCTATCATTAGAAACAGTGACAAATTGATGCTTCTGCAGGAAGGTAATGATATAACTCATGACTCCATTATAATCCAACAGAAAGTTTATTTTTGTCAGGAATTCATTATCCACGTGCCTAAAACTGAAACCAAGTGTACTGAGAGTTGACTGAAAGGTGCTGGCCTGCTGATGCACCTTCCAAAGAGATCTTTGAGCAAGTAAATTTGCAATAATA
The DNA here is from genome assembly GCF_036169615.1 of Heliangelus exortis. NCBI lineage: Eukaryota > Metazoa > Chordata > Aves > Apodiformes > Trochilidae > Heliangelus > Heliangelus exortis. The sequence goes on along the minus strand of NC_092422.1, from coordinate 51,424,456 downwards.
CTCACATTATCACAGTATTCAGGGGAAGCATGTGAGATGATGATGTGCTTGTTGCCATGGCATTGGTGTGAAGCAGCACACTGGGAGGTCTATCATGAGATTGAAATAGGAACTAAAATAGACCTATACAGAAAATAGGTCTGGTCAAAGAGCTGTCCTCCTTTGCAGAGACTGTAAATTTAGAGACTATTCTGTAGTTCATTGACTCTGTGCAGTAGGAAATTAATGTGACAAAATTCAACCCAAGACCAAAAAGAAAGGGAGGGCATTCTGTATTTCAAATGAAACCAATCTCAGTCACTCCTGTTGGCTCTCATAGATCTCACCCAGTCATATTCTCACACCCACATTTTCAAGAGCACTGAGAAACCCATGTCCAAGTGGCCAGGCAAGCCAGGCTGGAGATCCCAATGGAAGACAAGGAATGGTGGGTCCTGAGTAAATGCCAGGTCACTGGGGGTCTTCCTTGGCAGTGGAAAACTCTTTTCAGTGTGCTGGCTTTGGTTGGGATGGTTACATCCCTTCACAGTAGTCGATAAAGTCTGTGATTTGGATTTGGTGGTGAAAACAGCACTGATAATGCAGAGATGTTTTGGGTTTTGCTGAGCAGTGCTGGCTCAGTGTCGAGGCCCTTTCTGCATCTCACCCCACCACAGGGCAGTCTGGGGTGCACAAAGAGCTGGGAGGGGACAGAGCTGGGACAGCTGACCCCAGCTGACCCAGAGGGACATCATAGACCCTATGACACTGTGCTCAGCAATAAAACTGGGGGGAGAGAGGTTGGCCAGGGCAGCAATTGCTTGGGGACTGGCTGGGCATCAGTCAATTGGTGAGCAATTTGGCTTTTGGCAGCCCTTGTTTTTCTTGGGTTTGGATTTTTTTTTTTTTAATTTTTCTGGGGGAAGGGGAGGGGTGGAGAGCTGAGTTACTTTCGTTTTAATTATTAAACTATCTTTCTCTCAACCCCAAGTTTACTGCACTTTTACCTCTCTGATTCTCTGCCCCATCCCACTGGGTGGAGGATGAGCAAGCTGCTGTGTGGCACTGATTTGCTGGCTGGGGTTAAATCACAACAATCATCCAGGTATTTGTATCCTTCAGCTATTACAAAGTGATTTTACATCATAATCTTTCTTACCTCATCCCCCCCATAAACCATAGGGAAGCTTGCTACCTGTTGTTTATGTTTCCTTCTTTTAATGGTTACAGCCTTTCTTCCTGCTGGGATAACAAGCAGCAGACTGGCACAGACAGTGTGCCACAACCCAGCTGCCATCCTCCTCTCATTGGACCTGAGGTTATCTGCTGATAAGCCATCCTGCTGTGGCCTTATCAGAGCTCAGGTCTCTTGGTGTTGATGTAAACAGCACATTCCTTGGTGCTTACCAGTTTAATTGCTGTAAATCACATCCTCAGTTATCACTTCATGCTGTTCCTTCAACACGTGCTGCTGCTCATGCTTTCACAGAAATAATTCCCACTCATATTTCATCCAAACCAACCTTAATGTTTCTACTTACTGTGTCCAGTTCTGGGCCCCTCAGTTCAGGAAGGATATCGAGGTCCTGGAGCAGGTCCAAAGGAGGGCAACCAGGCTGGTGAAGGGACTCGAGCACAGATCCTATGAGGAGAGGCTGAGGGAGCTGGGGCTGTTCAGCCTGGAGAAGAGGAGGCTCAGAGGAGACCTCATCACTCTCTACAACTCCCTGAAAGGAGGGGGGTAGCCAGGGGGGGGTTGGTCTCTTTTCCCAGGCAACTCTCAGCAAGACAAGAGGGCACGGTCTCAAGTTGTGCCAGGGGAGGTTTAGGTTGGACATTAGAAAGAATTTCTTTAGGGAGAGGGTGATCAGACATTGGAATGGGCTGCCCAGGGAAGTGGTGGATTCTCTGTCCCTGGAGATATTTAAAAAGAGACTGGATGTGGCACTCAGTGCCATGGTCTGGTAACTGCAGCAGTAGTGGATCAAGGGTTGGATTTGGTGATCTCTGAGGTCCCTTCCAACCCAGCCAATTCTATGATTCTCTGACTCTGTGATTCTATTTCAGCTTCTTGCACCACCACTTGATAGCTCAATTTGAGCCAGCCATTATCATAGAGTGTGTGACCAGGTGCTTAAGTACAGCCTGGCAAATGCTTTTAGAGACCAGTGATGGAAAATCAAATGGAGATGCTTTCTGGAAGACTTCCCAAACCTATTGGTATCACAATGGTACTATTGAGCATTCTCACTGGTATTCCATGAACAAATTCTAACAACCTCTCCTCCCAGTTTAAATTGCATAAAAAACAAAATTCAATCTCTCCTATTTGAATTACTCCAAACTAGGACTTCTTAAAACAGTACGCTAGTGTTATTGGCTTCAAAGTTCTTTCAAAAAAAAAAGTATGCATTGTCTCTTGGAAAATGAAAGCAGAAAGGATTTAAGGATTGTTCTGAATGTGGAGCTTCTCTTAAGCAAACTCCTAATGTAATTCTCTGGCAAAAAGGTCTAATGCAGCAAGTGGATATAAACAGAGTGAATCATGGTAATGTTACCCCCTGCTCCTCTAGGCACTGTGAAACCACTGGGCAGACACCAGGGCTAAGGTTTTAAAATGTTGAAACTGAAGAATTTATACAAGAATCACAAAAACCAACACTCAAGGAAGAGAGGAAAATCTTACATGGTAGGAGATCTGCAGGGGAGAGTGTTTTGACTTACCAAGTAGGAAATCAAAAAGTGGTCTACAGTACAAAAGCAGTAAAGCAATCTTGCTGAATGGTATAGTGGATGCTGCAAGGCTTTTTTTTTTCTTTTTTTTTTTCTCTGTTTTTTTGGTTGGTTGTTGGTTTGGTTTTTTTTTGTTTGTTTTTGGGTTTTTGTGTGTGTGTGTGTTGAGGAAGACAACAGAGATTGGATGCTGAGGCCAGACCAATTCAGATTAGAAATTCAAATCAGTCTCTTAGTCCCCATTAACCACGTTATTGATCACTACTGATGGTGATGAACTCTGGGTGTCATCTGGCAGATATTCTTTACAGTGTGCATTAGTTCAGAGCTGGTGGTCTCTCTTTTAAGGGTAAATGCTAAAGCCAAAATTTGGAAAATACTATGAAGTCATTAGCTGTCCTAAGCTACTTTGTTACTATCAACTTGTTCTGGTTCATGACTATTTCTAGAAAAAGAGATGCAGGTAGTCTCTAACACGATGATTTTAAGAAGTAATCTTATTGTTGACTGGGTCTTTGTTCAGGACAGTGTGTTTGTTACTCATCAGAAGACTTGTGTTCAGCTGACAGATTTCAGGCAGTCGTTGGTCACAGCAGAAGCTTGTACTGCAAGTAAAGCATTTGACAACTTACACTGATATTTCTGGTGTTTCAAGCAATTTGAAATGCTTGTAAGTGAAGCAGTGTCCGAGATGCTTATTTCAGAGAACAGTGTTTTATGAATGACCTAGAATTTCAGTCTTTTCAGTAGCAGTGAAAAGGTTTCTTTATCTCAGTTTTGTGTGGGGTGTATCAGCTTCTACAAGCCAGTTAAACCAGTTTATGCAGCATGAAAGTTGGATTTTGTCTAATCCTGTTAAGAGAAACAAGACTCTGGACTGAAATTCTTATAACCTGGAATTCCTCAATCCAGTTTCATACAGAAGGTTTGTGTCCCAATTTGTCATCTTTAAATCGTCCTAACTTCATACACCATTGAGTAATGCACTGGGAACAGACACAGGCTTAAAAATTTCCCTGTTTCTTGGCTGACAGCTGTTTTTGCTCAAGTTGTAAATGTCTGACTAGGGTTGTACTGAAAACTGAGCTAATTTAAATAAATAAATATAAAAAAAAAAATCCATAGTATACTTTGTTGTTTTCTTTAAATTTAAAAATCATTTATTGAGCTCTTGTCCTCCTGGAACTCATAAATCTTTCATTCTATTTTTTTTTTCCCTTTTACTGAATTGCAAGTCACCTACATATGATTGAATTACATTGGAGTAATTTGTCAAAAATTAAATGTTTGATAGAAATAATTTCAATTTAACATGTTTCAACCCCCTTTTCTTAATCTACTTGTGATTTGCTATTTTAATTAATTTTGAATCCTTCCAATTCAGACAATAATCCATAGCTTGATTCTGTCTTTAGCTGATTATATCACTATGTGTAAATTAATATGACATGAACAGATCTCCCCTTTTCCTAGCAGGATGTGTTACATGGCCACTGAAGCTTACAAGTTCTTGCCTGAAACCTGCACTTAATTGTCCTTTCCCTTTTTGTATGTATTATATGCAATTTATATGTACAGCTGTCATCAGAACCAGTTTTCAGGTCCCATATTTAACAATAACTGATAGATATTTTATTTATGGGTGATATAAAAGGGGAAAATCATGGGTTATGTTGGTGATATAAGCAAAGGATAATCATGGGTTATGTTAAAATGCCATCCAGCTTCTTGATCTCAGGCCTAGCCTCTCAATTACTGAAATCTTGGTTCTTGATTCATTAGAGGAACTAAATATAAAATTGGCTATACTTTATCATCTGTATTCCTTCATCTGTCCTGATTACAAAGCATGTCAGGCTGCTGTAAAAGAAAATAAATCTGAGTTGCTACACTGGAAGTTAAATAGCACCTCTCGATCCCAAATAATTCAAAAAGCAATTCACATAATTCCAACTTCACCCCGATACAAAATGCAGCAATGCCTGTTAGGAGGATGTGGCAACAGTTTCATAATGTACAACTGCATTGCGTAACAGCAGGAGTGAAAAATACACGTGTGCTCCTGAGAAGGAAGCAGATAAATCAGGTGCAGGAGATCCCTAAATCCCTTCTGCCAGGACTAACCTTTCAGCCTGACTTTTGTGCCAGATAATTGTCAGCTGTTTGACCACTGAGGTGCTGCTGGTGCTTAGAATCACAGAATCATAGAATTGGCTGGGTTGGAAGGGACCTCAGAGATCATCAAGTCCAACCCTTGATCCACTACCGCTGCAGTTACCAGACCATGGCACTGAGTGCCACATCCAGTCTCTTTTTAAATATCTCCAGGGATGGAGAATCCACCACTTCCCTGGGCAGCCCGTTCCAATGTCTGATCACCCTCTCAGTAAAGAAATTCTTTCTAATGTCCAACCTAAACCTCCCCTGGCACAACTTGAGACCGTGCCCTCTTGTCTTGCTGAGAGTTGCCTGGGAAAAGAGACCAACCCCCCCCTGGCTACCCCCTCCTTTCAGGGAGTTGGAGAGAGTGATGAGGTCTCCCCTGAGCCTCCTCTTCTCCAGGCTGAACAGCCCCAGCTCCCTCAGCCTCTCCTCATAAATGATCATCTCCTCACTCTTGGTCCTATCTGTACCAGAGCTTCCCTTACTGAAGGCCTCCCTTATGTAAAGACCTCCCTGGTCTTTCTCTTCACCAGTCCATCTGCAAGGCTCAGTCTCTGAGCTGAGGGGGGCACTGGGGTAGGTGATGTCCCCAAGGCTGTGGGACAGGGACCCCATGCCCTTTTGGAACCCACATTGGACCTCACCACTTCCCTCCCTGCTGCACCAGCACCCTGCTTCATCCCTTGTCCCAGGCTGGGTCCCTGTGGGTGTTCCAGAAGCCACTCTTCTCTGGCTGTTCTGCATTCTCCTCAGGTTTGGTAACCTTGTCCCAGACAAAACAAAGTATTTTCCTTCTCTGGAAATGAGCCATTCAGCCAGAGTCCTTCCCTGTGTTCAGCCCCTCTTTCACAGCATGCATCAGCAGCATTCAGGCTCAGAAAACAGTCATGGTTGACATCAGACAGAACATCTTCTTGGCCATGGGAATCCCTGTCATCTTTCAGCTCATCGTGGTTCAGGTGAACCAAACACAAATATTTTGAATTGTGCACATGTACTGCAACAGAGTCCTAAATCTCATCTCAGGCCCTCCTTACCAGGGCCATCTTGCAGCAGGGATCTGTTTTGTTGCTCATCAATGACCCCATGCAACAAGGTGCAGTATCATGAAGATCTTTGGTGGGGCAGAATCCTTCTCTGTAGAAGCTTTCAGGAGATACTGGGGGTTTGTTCTGTAGCAGGCAATCTTTGCTCTATGAAAAATCTGTGATCTTAGCTGAAGACAATTAAAAGCCTTTTCTGGAAGGTTTTCCAGGGCTCCAAAGGAGCTCATCAAGGGTTTCTGGTTGGAATATTTCAAGTCTCAGGCGGATCCCCAGCATCAGCTGCTCCCAAGTGAACCATAAAGGAAAGTTCAGTGTGAATCTTAACAAAACCAGTGATAGCTGAGAAGCCTCATTAGGAGTTTGTGTTATCTGATTACAGGAAGAAAAGGAAGTTGTTTCAGTTGGATGCAACACCAGCAACTGCTCCTGGTCTCCAGGAACTCTTAAGTAAATGGATGTGGGAGCAAGAGGATGATGCCTTGTTCTTTGACCATGTTTCCTCATCCACTTTCAGAAATTGTTCTCAAAAAGAGAATAAAACTAATCTGTTATGACGATGAAAATATCTGTGAATACTTTGTATTGGAACAACCTAATAAATATTAGAGATGTTTTAATAAATAAGCAACTAATTTTATCATAAAGAAGGTCACAAAGTACAAAGCTATTTGGCATAGAAACCATAATGAAATGAGTATTCCTGTTTCTTACAGAGGAGGCAGAAAAAAAATTCTTCTGGGACAGACTTTATTTTTTTACCATAAGCAAAGGACAAGTATTAACTACAGCAGTAGCAGGACTTGATGAAGAAAGCATTTGTGATCAATATTGACATTTATAAAAAGGAAACTAATAACATATTAGAATCTGCAACCAATAAGCACCTGCTGTCTAATAACAGTAATACAAGCTTAACTCATACATATAGCTTAAAAGTATATAAGTTTAACTCCAGTAAAGGAACAGATAAATGCAGGCTCTGTTCTATTTCTTGATTCATCTGGAGCATCTGCAGTTCTGCAGGGATAACCCTGCCTGAACTTCTGATGCACAGACTGATTCTCAACCACTCCAGCTCGAGAGGTTTGTATTGCTTATGCTATATTTGTTCTCTGGAAGATCATTTTATAGCCTGTTACTAAAATGCTCAAGTGCCTGAAAGCCTTTTGGTACTAACAAGCCCTTCCACTTCAGGCCTTTTGTTTTGTTTTGTTGTTTTCCCAGAGCTTTTACCTATAACTAACTAGGAATGCTTTAAAGAGCTTTGCTCTCAACCAGATATAATTGCTTGTTTATGCACTACATTGCAGTCTAATCTCTTCCACATCAGTTTCCAAACAACAACAACAACAAAACAGAGCAATTTATTCTGCTTATATGCCCTATCCCCCTTTTTTTTCCATTATAGAAAATAAAAAAAAAAGAAAAGGTTTCTTGTGCATCCAGTGAATGTATAGGTTGAGCCATTGTATAGGTTGAGTCATTTGAGGTCTTTAAAAAAAAAAAAAAAAAGATTTTCATGAAGCATGTTTGTTTGGAAGAACTAGACAATTTTGAATGCAAGGTATTGTCATATTATTTAGCATTTTTAAAGTAAGGAAGTAGAAAATTTTAAAAATCTGAACAATACATACAAAAGTTCATAACTGCTATGGTTTTACAGACAGAAGAACACGTGGGATGTTTCTATTGTGCACTGAAGTATCAGTGGGACAGCAACAAAGATAGAATTACAGCTGTGACTTCTGAATCCCATTAGGGCTGTTACCTTCTGATTAATAGCAGCCCTTTCTATGAAATTCATTAGAAAGTAAGAAAATTAACTGCAAACTCTGCAAATTTTGGAAGTTAAAAGACCAGAGTGAAAAATTACTAGTTATCAACATATTTGACAAGCTATAATCTTTGACTAGACAGCAAATTCTTTTTAAACAATATTTTTTTTATATAGCTAACTGCAGGTGTTTGAATAACTTACAAACTCTCCTGAAATGTCAGCTGTATCTTCAAATGTCTTTTTTTTAGCACTTCATAATCAGAATTCTCAAAATGTGACATCTGTGACAACAAAACATATTATATACTGCTGGCATGGTTACATTTGATGTTTAAATTTTATTTATTTAGACACCACATGACAGTACTTGAATTATAAGTGGTAGAAGTTCATTTTACCTTTCAGTATAATATTTAATGGGTTTTTTTGAAACAACTATAAACATAAGGCAAAGGGTTTGTGATCCTTGCCTGTTCTATACCTAATAGCCATGCTTACCAGAAGAACTGGAGACTTTAAGAGCTCAACCCCCCATTACACCCTTAATTTTCTTCCCATCACAGCCTTCCTTCAACAGCAGGATTTCAGGCAGGAGGTCGAGAGCTGGCGATTTGCAGCCCAATCTTACGAGGGAAGGGAGGAGGAAAGGTGAAGCAGGAGGTGAAAAGACACAGTGGAGGAAATGGACCCACCTTCCCCTACTTTGCTGTTCTTTAAAACACTGGCTCAGTGTAAAAATCGAAGGTTTTGTTGTGGGTTTTTTTTTTCTTGTAGGGCTGCTAAAAAGTAAACCTTTTCATTTACTCTTTGCAGGACAGCTATCAATACCAAAATTGCAGGCAATTTAATTACAGAATCTAAATCTTTATTACTGATGCTGGTTCTCTGATGGGGACAGAGCCAGAAGACCATATGCAATCTTTTGTGTGAGTAGATTGTTCATTATCTTTCATTTGGTTGTTGAGATTTTCAGGAGCCCCTTCTGACACGTGGAATATGTTTCAACACATAAGAAAAACACACTCTTAAAAGAAAGAAGTGGCTGGGTGTATTCCAATGATAAGTATATGCAGAGCAGGAAAAAGCCAGACCATTTTTGAGCAGCACTTGGAATGGGAATGTGCTTCTTGTTTTCTGCTTCTCTCTCTGGTCCTTTCTCAGCAGACAATCATCTCCCATTTCTATCATCTCCCAGTTCTTGGAAAATCCATTATGGTGAGGGAAGCAACGAGTAACCCAGCAGCAGGTTACACAGACATGCAGGACGAGGTTATTTACGTGCTGCAGTTTCTGTTTATGAAATATATTATGTAATTTTAGGTCATTTATGTACTGCTGTATTGGAACCTTACCTTTGAATTGAATGTATTTTACCCAGAAGCCATTACAGAAAGAAAAAAACTCTTGCCAGTTGTTTTTGTTGTTGTTGCAATTTAATTTTTGTTGTGGGTTCTTTTTTGTTTATTTGTTTGTTTTTTAAAATTTTTCTTTCTTTTCAAAATTCCCTGCCTTAAGGGGAAAAATGGGCTGAGCTGTTATCGAGAGGTGTAGACAAATCCAAATAACAGCAAATCCTGGGCTTTCCAAGCCTAAGAAGATAAGGGGACATCCTCGTTTTAAAAGCTGAAAGAAGAAAGTAATTGAGTGGTGATGTGCTGCCTGCTGGGAATCAGTTGCTCAGGAGAGTGCCAAGAAGGAAGGAAATAAGAATATAACTTCATGGGTTAATATTAATACATTTTTTTCTAATTTGGACAAGTATTAAAAAAAGAAAGAGGCCAGCCAGCTAAGGAAGGTTAGAGGTGGTAGTGGATAAGACCAAAGAGAAATAGGGAGGTAGGAAATCCCACAGAGATGCTGCAGTGCAGAGGTGATGTTCTTGTTGCCTCGTGAGTGAATCCATGTTGTTCAGCACCATTTCAGGATTTCTTGGACCAAACTCTTGTTTTGCAGGAGTGGGAGGCCAGGTGAGGGTCCAAGGAAGGGAAAGCAGGAGGGGTGAAAGAGGTTTGGAGTGGAGGCTGGGAGATGCTCAGCAAGGGAAGATGACAGGGAGGATTTGAGGGAGGTGTTCAAACTGATGAAGAACCTGGGAGCTCTCAAATTAATTTCACTGAGGTGAAAGCTTCTCTTTTTAAGCACTTCATTGATCACTTACCCAGGTTAGTGAGCTGCATATATTCCTGCCCCTCTCTTCAGTCCCTACTCCCCTTCAGTGTGGGACCCCACCATGGAATCCTCTTTTAGCCCTTTCCCTCACTATGTTGCCTCTTCTGCCTGATCTTCCCTCCTACCAGCCCCTCAAAATATGGTGGGCTGAATTAATCCAGCTGAGACCTGAATGATTGGATCTTTCTGTATCAACAAAACTGATCAATATTTCTAATGTGAAAATTGACTTTACAGTGACTTCACAACAGAGCAGTGAGAAAAGGTTATCTAATGAAATTTAATTACATATTAAATTCTAATACAGCTACTAAAGTTTTCCTTTAAATCTGAGTGAGACAGCAGAGCTATAGGTAATGGGAAAAAGGAAACTTCATATCCTGTGATGAAAATATGAAGATCTGTGTAAATAATGGGAAAATCCCTTACAGGAGGGATAAGCCCACCTGTAGACTTCTAAGAGGGCTGCAGCAGCTGCCTGGTGTCAGCTCTTGGTCTCCAGCTGCAGAATTTCAGCACTGGAAAAGGCATCTCTAGAAAATTACACAATCTTGTCCCATTACTTGACCTCAGAATTTATTTCCACTGGGTCACCTGAATTCATGTATGTTCTGTATAGCAGCCCTGCCTCTTCCACCCCAAAAATTATGTACAAAGTCAAAGGATGTTTTCCCTTGAAAATGCAAGCATCTAATATTACACGGTCATTGACTGGGGAGGGAAATGGGGGGGGAAGTGTTTATCACTTATAATTTAGTCATCCAAGTATCTCCACAAGTTATATAAAAATCACACTTCCTAAATACTGGGTCAGTTTAACTCAGGTTGGTCAAGAGATGACACTTGTGCTTGCATTGTCCAGACACCAACATGATTCAGTTTGTAGGGCTGGTTGGGTAACCCAGCCTGCCCTAGCAGCTGCTGCACTGCTGACACCCTGATGTGCTTGTCTTAACAAAAAAAGCTAAGTCCAGTTTGTCTGAAAAAAGGCTCATGATGGAATCTGAGCAGAGACAATGGCATGAAAAGCTAAAAAGTTTGCTTGAAAATGTCAGGTCTCACAACAGAAATCTGAAGCTTCAGAAGAAGAAGATCAGCGTGGAAGTACCAAGAAAAAAAAAATTGTCAAAGAGATGGCTGGATGGTTTCAGTATGCTTTGAACAATGATCAGCAAGCTTACATTGCCTTAGGTGAGACAGAGTGATACTGTGTGCCAGGCAAATTCTTATCTAATATGAAGAAAGGCAGAGGTACCTAACGCAGAATAAACAAAGCTTTCACCACCCAGTGAAAGGCTTGAATCCAAGCTGAGTGTGAGATTCTTAAAGTTTTGTTGTTGCTTGTTTGTCTTAAATACACTCAGATGCTTTGAAGGAAGCTGTTTCTCTGTAGTAGGAAGGAATATAAAGGCTTTGGATCAGGAACTCTTGTTTTGCCCTACTTCCCTTACCAGCTTGCCCTTAATACATATATATGCTAACACTGCTATTTGTCTACCCCACATACCTGCTGGGAGGGCCCTTGCTTGGCAGGCCAGAATCTCCCAGCCTCAGAGATGGATTGCACAAGGTCTGATGGTAACTCAGCACCAAAACTGGGATTACTCCGTGTGTTTCTGTTCTCCTGGTCGCATCCCGGATGTATTGCACAGGCACAGCACTCTCTGTGCCCTCCCTATTCATGGGCTGCAGCTCATGGTACAAAGGTTAAGGCTGAAGGCTGGACCCACATAGGCATTTTAGGGCAGGGATGGTCACCTCTCAAAGTCCAAAAATCAAGATTTTTCACACCTCCTTGCAACTGTCAGCCGGTGCTGGGTTCCATACAGACCTGAGCATCCAGATCTGAATTTCTCTATTAAACTCAGGCTTTGCACAAAACATCATCCCTTCAGATTACCTGAGGGAACAGATGTGGAGGGGAAAAAAAAAAAAAAAAAAAAAAAAAAAAAAAGCACAGGTGCTGCTGTGGTAGAGATGGATATAAAGAGGAAGTGGATGTGGTAAATCCCAGCTCCATGGGGAAACCCCTGGCTCCTTGCATTGGAGTGTGATACTTTTGACAGATGTCTGCATGGGGCTGCTTCTCCTTATTAGCAATTCACCTTGGCCTCTCCTCCCTGATAAAAATACAAGTGAATGTAGCTGGCTCTACAGGAAGAACAGTGTTAACCAAACAGTAAATTAATTGGAAATAAAAAGCTCTGAGTTATTGAGCTTGAGTTATGTTTTCAGCAAAAATAAAAAAGCCAACTCCACTTTTTTGAGAAAAGTGGCTTCTCGATGTTTCATCTACCATTAACTCCTTAGGTCTCTATCTGCTATGTTAACTTTGCATGTTGCCACAGGTGCTGCTAATGATCCAAAGGATTTTGACATCACCCTGGGGCAGCTCCAGGTAGATAAAATGTACCTGGTTACTTTATTTATGTACAGGTCTCTCCTCTAGCTCCTGCTTGCTTGCTTTCCCCTCCACCCACACATTCAGTCTGTGTACAGACAGACCTGCCAGAAAAGCCAAACTCCTTCTGGGTCACAGAACATGAACTCCCTTCCTTATCCTAGGAGGGAAAACCTTCCAAATGCTGCCGGGCTGGGCTTGAAGGCTGGGTCAGTAGAAACCTTTCTCTGCATGTCCCTGGTCTGATACAGCAAACTTCTGAAGCAGCAGGCCCATGTATTTTGGGGCCAAAAATGGCATGGAAATTGAGTGTCTCAAATACTAAAGCTCCTGTCACTTCTGGCAGGGGCCAGCACCTGGCAGCACCCTTCTCAGAGCCCCCTAATGTGTCTCTTCCCTGTGCTCCTTGCCTCCTCCAGACCATCCCACATTTTCTATGCCAGCAAACTCCGTCTTCAAGGGAAAAAAAAAATAAATAAATGCTATGACAAAGGCCACAGCAAACAAATTCTGGTTTCTTTGTTATCTGAATGTTTGTGGGTTTAATAGGATGCCTTAGTTACATTACAAAGTGCAGGTCCTCTGTGGAAGGCTTTTGTATGCACCAGCTGATTCCCTAATCACTTTTTTCCCTCTCAGATTCCCTATCAGGAAAGTGGAGATAAGTGTTTCTTGGAAGGATGTATAATCTGGGGAGGAGTAGTTACTGGGAAGTGAATAGTATTAATGTCTGGCTGCTACCATAGGGAAAGCCACATAAGTTGTTGCTATAGACAAAACCTATTAGTCTTTGTTCACAAAGGAATTAACACACTCCCTAAATGAGTTTTTAGCATCCCATCTGATTCTGGCTGTCCCATGATGAGCTGCACAGCCTTGAGATTTCTTTTTGCTTATTATCATTTTTCCAGTCTAAAATATTGAGTCAAAAACATCTATTAAGATCTATAAAATACACATATGCTAAACAGATAGTGAGTTGTCTTCGTTTTATTTAAGATGCTTCAATCTTAATTCAGGTTCTTAGTTCTTAAATAATGAATAGTTATTATCAACTATTCAATATTATGTGTTCACCTCACCAGCTTCTCTGGAAGGACTGTGTTCCTCCTACCTACAAGACACAGGGAAACAACCTTACCAACCTCCCTACAACCTTCACCTGAGAGATATTTTCTGGCATTTAACTAATGAGTGAGTAAGGTGCCCATCGATTGAAATTTCCTCCCCTACAGCCCAACAGTTGGTGCCAGGTTATGGTCTTGGAATAATGTGTCACTTTTACAGTTTACAGAAATCACATACTGGACTTCCTAATCAGCAACTGTACTTTGTATTTAATTATTCAGTGGTGTTCCCTGAGTTTTCTATTCTACCTTTCAAAAAGCAATCCAGTGAGACCAGAGCCTTGTAGAAGAAAGCAGAATGATATCTTCCTCTTTCTTCACTGAATAACAGCCCTGCTGTGCTCTCAGCTCTCCTAGAAAGTGAGCCTCACTAGGAAACTCAAATCCTCTGAGAAGAAATTCTGTCCCCCCAGTGAGTGCAACCACAAAACAGCCCCGCAGAGGTCAACCTCGTGGCATCAGCTTACTAAATGAAAGCAGAATCCCCTCCACCTCAGAAGTAGCCGTGAGGAAATTGTGTGGATCTTTAGCTGTCTCTGTAAGGCAAATTACCACATGTGTACTCATCAGGGTGAATTCTTTGCTATTACTGTTAGGAGAGTTCTGTAAATTTTAAATTTTTTTTTCTTTATATTTTTTGTTTAAGATAGACCTTGAGTATTGAAAGATAAAACGAGTGGAAGCCAGGGTGATCCAGCTAGCCCATTTATCTCAAATTCCTGAGGAAACAGGTGATTTTTTCCTTAATTTCTGCTTCCTACTTGCATGTCTCTTTCTAGGAAGAAACATTTCCACCAAATGCATGGAGGTATATAAGATGTGCACGGAAACAAACTGAAATTCCCATCCACCACCACTGTTTATGCAAGAGGAAGAGACCAAATGTTCAGGGAAGAAAATGACATCTTTCATTTCACACAAACATCTCATAAATGGTGGCAGTATCTCAATTATTTCTGCACGTGAACGAGCTACCAGTGATTTCAGCATTCTTCACTGCATTACAGACTACTTGTTTTGCTGGAGTAACCATAATAGAGAAATGCAACACTCCCTGTCTTGTGTGGCTGTATAGATATATATATCACAGAGCAGTGATATATGACTAGCATCAGCTGTGGCAGTAAAGCTTATACAGCAAGATTTGTCTTTCTTACAGGAGTATGTGCTAAAAATATAGTTATAACCAGCAACTTGTTCTTTACATTAAGGATTTATTAATTAATTTTAACAATCAGGAGTAGGATTAACTGATAGGAGGGCAGAGCTCCTCTGAGCAGATTACCCCCGTATAAACATGATTTAAGAAACCTGGGCTGAGCTGTAGCTCTACATCACAGGTCAAAGCACCTGAAGTGCTGACTGTAGGTACTCCACATTGCAATTCCATATTGCAACTCTTGTTTGATTTGTACCTAAGAAGAAACCAACCTGTTCAGCAGGCAGGTGATTATCAAGGGCACGTTGTAGGAAGTGCCATCGAACCCATTGCATAAACCACAGGCCAGTGTAACATTAACAACCCTCAAAGAAAGCTTTCATTCTTCTTTCAGAAATACATTTTTTTTTTTTTTCCACTTTCTACTGGTATTTTTCTGTTTCCACACTCTGAGTACATTGAAAGTCTTAGTACTGTGCAGCTTCCCTAATCCACTTTTCCTGTTGGCCTCCTGCCCTGGTTGTTCTTTTCATCCCCTTATTTCACATATAGAAACCTGCAAGGTGCGTGCATGACATGAACATCATGTTATGTTGAAAAGCTTTCTCCCAGCTTTTCCTGGTGCTTGGTGGCACACACAACACACAGCTGTTGCAGACAGACCCTGACTGATGAACCAACTGGGTTACAGAAACATGGACCCACAGAATGGCTTGGGTTGGAAGAGATCTCCAAAGGTCATCCAGTCCAACCCCCCTGCCATGGGCAGAGGCATCTTTTACTAGATCAGGTTATTCAAATCCCCATCCAACCTGGCCCTGAACACTTCCAGGCTTGAGGCATACACAGCTTTCCTGGGTATCTTCTGAGAAGCACCCATTCAAGCAGTCATCTTTAGAAACTGGTGCCAGCCAGCAAACCTGTATTTTCTCTTGTGTTTGGCAGCAGCAGTCAGGAGAAACTCTATCTCCCTGGCTGGAAAGGAGGGAACAGGGTGGAAAGCCTCCCTCAACACAGCATGTACTCCACTTACTCAATAAGTTTTCTGTCCTGCCGCCGACATCAAAGGGACAACGCGTGGCATTAGCATTGCGCAGCGCTCAGTCCCGCTTACAGCACCGCCTTGGTGCTTTCTCATAGTCACACAAAGACAAAACAAAACAAAGCAAAAGCAAAGCAAAATAAAACAAAACAAAACAAAACAAAGCAAAGCAAGGCAAGGCAAGGCAAACAAACCCCCCGCGCAGGGAGTTACACTCCTCAGTTAAGAACCGGCTGTCAGACTCTCTCCCGTCCGTTCTGCGGGTCGAAACCATCGGGTCAAGGGCGGGTGAGCCCTGCAGTAATTTCCTCCGACTGTGATAAGCTTCCCCTGGCCATGATAAACTTTCCCACCTATGTCTCCCCGCTCCCCTCCCCGCCACCGGCGCTGCCCCGGCCGGGCGGGGCCCCCGAGACGCCCTTAAAACCCGACTGCCTCCGGCATCCTCTCTCCTTCCCTTCCTCCTTTTTTCCCTCCTTCCCTCCCTCCCTCCCTCCGCGCCCCGCCAGGATCTCGCCGGCAGCATGGGTAGGTGCTGCCAGGGGGGTGCGGGAGGTGGGATGCGGGGGATGCCCCCCTCAGGCTGGCCCGGGGGGTGGCAGGGTCCCTGGAGGGGTGCTGCCTGCAGGCTGGGTACCGGGGGGTTGCGTGTCTGTCTGTCTGTCTGTCTGTGTTTTGGGGGGGGGACGTTGTCCTTAAACATCCCCCCTCCGAGCCGTGTGTCCGCGCTGGGCTGTGAGGGGCCGGTACCCTGGTGCTGGTTCTGGTGCTCGGTGCAGGTCTCAGGGCACCTTCGGGTGCTTTGTGCTCCTCTGGGCCATCCCAAACTTCTGCGGGTCCATCAGCCCTCTGCCTGCCGGGCTGCTCTCCCTCTGGCGATGCAGTAGCCAAGCTGGTGTCAACCCGCCTCGGAACCCTGGTGAAAGCCAAGTGATGTTAACTTTGGCCCCTGGTAAGATTTATCTTAAACTTTTAAGGCATGCGAAGTTTAAAATCCTAGTGCAAGTTAATTGCATGTTCCTCACAGCTGTTAGTGCTTTTTCACTAGTGTTTGTTTACCTAGGTGTGACAAAAGCAGTGTTTTTAAAATACATAGAAACACAGCTAGAAGATTCAGATAAGGGCAGATGCCATATATATAGCTCGTTAATCCTGGAGACTCGTGCTTGTGTAAACTGGAACTCTTGAGTAGTAAAAGCACAAATAATGCTTTTCCATCATATGGGTCCCCATTACCCCTTTACTAGACTTGGTCCTGCAGTGCTTGAGCATGTTTATGTGCCTCTCCTCACATGCAATTCCTGAGCTGAGGAAACCTTATCCCATTTAGGGAGGATCTTGAGGTTCCCAAAGACATAAGAATACATCACTGCAGCTTCAGCTTCAGCAATTGTGGTGATTGATGAGCTGGAAGAGGTTGGTAGTACCCCTGCCCAGAGGGGTTGGCTTGGGAGGCAGCTGGAAAAATCATGATGGCTCTGGGGAGAGAGAGGAAAATCAGACACAGCTGTGCCTGCTCATGCATGATCAGGTTTGCTGTGTTACAGGTTGGATGCTTTCTGTGTCAGTGTCTTTCTGGAAGAGCAATTTGTGAAGAAGGGAGTCCTGGAGACACTTTTCCTGATGGCAGCAGCATTCTTGAGTAGATGATGTAAGGCTGCTGCAGGGAGCAGGGACAACAAGCTTGGCTGTGCCACAAGTGTCAGGAGAGCAGCCTTGCTCTGGGACCAGGAATCTCTCCAAGTGGTTGTGTAGAGATTCAGCCCAGCTGCAGGCTTGAAGTGCTGCAGCTGGGTAAGGTTGCTGTGATGGTTGCAAGGAGCAAGGCAGGTGCTCCCATCTTGTGACATGGACCATGAGCCACAGGAGCTGCAGCTCCCCACAGCATCTCTGTGGCTGCAGGGAGCCGTGCTGGGTACAGGGGTTAGAGCCATTAGCCTGCCCCCACCTTACCTGCAAGTGCAAGAAGGAGTGTGACCCACCCATAAATAAGTATTTAGGTTCAGTACCTAAGCTAACACCTAAGTGACTTGTGTCTTTACACCGTTTAGAAATATTTTATTATCTTGAGAGAGCAAAATATGTACAGGCTCAGAGGTTTGCTTTGAAAAATGTGAAGCTTTTCAGTATTTTGTGGTGAAAATGAGCAGTTCTGCAGGTCACACTCTGGGGAGATAAGGAGAGGTACTAAGAAATGCCCAGAGGAGAGGCTTCTCCAACATAACTCTAGCAAACCCCAAATTTATGATTGAAACAGATGCAAAATGCTGGGTACTCTGTGCTTTTGTAGGTCTAACCCTGATGCTGCCTGACAGCAGAGTTCTCAGACAGTTTAGGTGCCTTTGGTGAAATGTTTGCTTTAACACCATCAGGAGTTTCCTGAGTGTCACTGTAATAGGAGAATAGAGGGGTGAAGTCAAAATGGTTGCAGAATAAGTTTGTTTCTTGAGCATCAGTCAATCAATGTTGTCTGGGAAAAAATGCCTCTGCAGTGTCCCCTGCACAGAGTTTTTTGGAGTGGTGATACTTTTCCTTTCAGGAAGGGAAAGGAAAGTACACATTCCATGAGAATTTTTTCTCATGGAAAAGAGAAGTCTTGGCTAACACACAGGAGTGAGCTGCTCTCTGTACATTGCATTTTGATGCCTGTGTGCCGGAAATGCCAGCAAGTAAAAATAATCATGGAGTTGTTTTGAAGATAGTCTATCACTACTGCCTTGGTGTCCTTCAGTGTATCTGCTCACAAGAGTCATATAAGAGAAATTACCAACAATTTCAATGAGTCAGGTGTCTGCCTCTGCCCTGAAGTTGGTGTGTTAGCATTTTATGTATATTACTTCTAGGAAAACAGAAACCCCCTGGCAGGGGTGTTGGAGCTAGATGGTATTTACAGTCCCTTCCAATGCAAACCATTCTACATTCTGTGATGCTGTGTTCTTGAATTACCTGCATAATACTTCCTCTGCCTCTGCTGTGAAGGTAGTTTCCCACAGCAATGAAGGAAAGAATCAGATTAATTTGTTTTAATAACTTTTGCAAGTGACTTTATTTGGTATCATGTCAAACACCATAGTGTTGCTGTCAGCTCTTTCCATTTGTTGTGAACTATGGACTAAATCATGATCTCAGCAAACATTTTTCTTACAGAGATCTATTATGGGCACGCATCATTTGCAAATGGGGATTTCAAAGTTCACACTATATACTTGGTCTTATCTTAAAGGTAATGAACTCGCTCATGTGGTTTTATAGGAAATGCTGACATCCACTATGTTGGCACAGGGTCTTTACCTGAAGTGGTGCAATCTCAGCCTTTGAGCCTGTCCCCTGAGGCAAGAAAGCCCCACAGGACACTGCTTGGAGGGGCTGCCAGGAGCATCCAACCTGCTCTGAGCAGCTGGAAGTGGCTTCAGGGATTTGAGCAGCTGTCTCCTCTTGTTGAGCTGAGTGAGACCCCTCCTGTGCTTCCAGGGCTTCCTAGGGAATGCCTGCTAGTGTAGGTCACTCTAATGGGCCATGTGTTGAGCCCTTCTTAAATCATAGTTATGGGAAGTTTGTCCCTTTTCAGGGCTTGGCATCTACCCCTGGCAGGGCATCTTGAGGTTTCTCCTAACTCTTCACTTGCATTTAAGGTAACATCTGTGAGAGTGAACTGGCACAGGATTCACCTGCTGTATGGTCTTGTTGAATGATGTGTGGTGAGCAGCCATAGCAGGGTGGGATGCTTGGTCCCATCAGTCTTTTTTTGGTGTTTCCCTGGGACTGTAGGTGAGCCTATGCATAGCCTGGAAAACAAAAGGCAGTTAAGTGAAGTTTTTCCTAATAATCTCCTCACACCATGAAATATCCCTTTGAACAAATGGAAAATTTGCTCATCCTGAACAATACTCTGTTTGTGTTTCAAGATTTGTTTTGAGCTTAGCCTTTCCAATGTCTCCCAGTGGTTTTAAGGGAATGTTACTTAACTTGTCTTTTTTTTTTTCCCCCCTCCACAGCTGCAAAGAGCAAATCGGTGAGTATTGTTTTCTCTTATAAAAAGTTGCCTCTCTTTGCATCCCATTGATAACTTGAAAAGTGCACCAAAAATGAAATAAATAAAGATACTTTACAACTATAAAATAATGAGTTATTGGCCAACACATGCAAGACAGCCTGGTAGCATATTAAAACCCAGATAAGCATTAGTGTGCCCACCACCCAGATAAAATGTCTGAAGAACCTTTGCTGGCTGAGCAAACATCAGTTGGGGGGAGGAGGGTCCCTGGAGCCCATACTTCATGTGGCTGAGTTGTCATCCACTGACTCTCCCTTAGGACTCTCTTGGCTTTGTGTTAGTTCTTCCTCTTGAATCTTTGAACAGTTAATATCACCTGTCTCACCAGGTATCTGCTTTTGCTCTTCTTATCTTGTGAGGGTTTACTCTACAGACTTTCCCTGGAGGTTTCTCACAGCTTAGTGGCTTTCTCAGCAGCCAAAGTCAAAGTTGTGAAGTGCCAAGCACCCAGTTCTGGAGTGCCCAACTCAAGAAAGACTTAGAGCTTTTGGAGCATGTTCAGAGGAGGAGAGCCATAGAGATGATCAGGGGGCTGGAGCACCTTTCCTATGAGGACAGGCTGAAGAAGTTGAGGTTGTTCAGCCTGGAGAAGAGAAGGCTCTGGGGTGACCTTATAGTGACCTTTCCCTACCTGAAGGGGGCTACAGGACAGCTGGGGAGGGACTTTTTGCAAGAGCAGGTAGTGACAGGATGAGGGGGGAACAGTTTCAAACTGAAAGAGTGTAGTTTTAATTTAGATATTAGGAAGAAATTCTTTGCTGGGAGGGCACTGAGACACTGGCAAAGGTTGCCCAGGGAAGTTGTGGCTACCCCCTTCCTGGAAATGTTCAAGGCCAGGTTGGATGGGGCTGTGAGCAACCTGATCTAGTGGAAGGTGTCCCTGCTGGGGGGGACACCCTGTCCCACCACCCAAGGGGAGGTTGGATCTAGATGACCTTTAAGGTCCCTTCCAACATCCAACGTCCCAATCACAAAGCATTTTGTGATTCTTTGAAGGCTACAGAGAAAGTTAAATAACATGGTCTTCAGGTTACCTCTTCAATGGTGCATCCAGTGCTTCCTGACCAATAGGGATCACAACAGAAAATGTTTCAGTAGATGTGTGAGTATGCACTTGTATAATGCACCAGAGGTTTAAGAGTTTAAATTTTCATCTGTCTCTACTATAGGTATTTAACAAGAGCCTCAAGCTTTTAATTTTGGTGTTCTAGGGGGGTTTGGCATGGTGGGTTTTTTGTTGGGTTGGTGTTAATTAAAAAACATTGGCTTTTAGCGTTTTTATATTTTTTTCTTATACTAACCAAGACTGCTGTAAGGATTAGATGCTGAAGATTTCAAATGGGCATAGTACAGTGCTGGAAGGTCAAATAAGCATTGCTAAAGATCTCTTATGAAGGACAGATGAGAAGTCTTTAGAGCTCTGGGGCCCAAGAGGTGAAAGTGGTTCAAATAAATCTGTGTCGTTCCACAGAAGCTCACGCAGCCTCCTAAATCCCCGAGTACCTTCCCGCTCCCCCTGTGCCTGTATTGAGCTTGCTGAAGGCGTGGGCTCCAGTGAGCAACTTTGGTCTGTGTTGCAGAGTTCCAAGCTCATGCTCTCTGTCTCTCACCTGCAGCCAAACTTCTTTGGATACCCCTTGAGCATCTTCTTCATTATCATCAACGAGTTCTGCGAGAGGTTCTCCTACTATGGCATGAAAGGTACGGCCCGTGTCCTCGTGCCCACCATGACTTCCCCAGCCCTGACTTGGGTTTGTAATCCATCCTTTTGTTCTTCCTACAGCGGTGCTCATTCTGTATTTTAAATATTTCCTGAATTGGACTGATGACTTCTCTACAGCCATCTACCACACCTTTGTTGCTCTCTGCTACCTGACACCAATCCTTGGAGCGCTCATTGCGGACTCTTGGCTGGGAAAGTTCAAGTGAGAGCTTCCTCAGAAAAAACAAAAAAATCATGAAAGCTCACCTGAGCTCAGTGGCACTGAAACCATCTTCTAAAGCAGCACTTCAGAACAGCTTCAGAGCTGGTGTTGCCCACTCCAGGATTGTCTGTGTTTTGGGGGTTTTTCCCCACCCAAAGCTTGAGGTTTTAATTTATTTAGCTCAGACCTGAAACTGCACTGAATTAACAAATGTTACAGTTCTGCTCATCAGTTAAGGGTGGTAATTTGCGTAGGCTAAGCTAAGGAAAACTATTCACCAGGATGTGAAAATAGATACTGGAGGTTATATTTATATTGGTTTGAATCTCTACCTGTTGCAGGTGGACAATGAAATGGTGAAATCCTGTGTTATATGGTGTGAACTGGGACTTCTGGCTGTGGGAACACTTTCTTCTCTGGCAGTGTTCAAGGCCAGATTGGATGAGACTTGGAGCAACTAGACTTGGGTCTAGTGGGAGGTGTCCCTGTCCATGACAGGAGGGTTGGAACTAGATGGTCTTACAAGTCCCTTCCAACCCAAACCATTCTATGATTCTATATTCTGAAATATTCTGTAATTTCAGTATCAGGTCAGTGAGAGGGTTTTCTGAGTTGCAACTCTTTCTTTCATTGATGAATTCTGGATTTTTTACCTGTGTGCTTGTTGCTTAGAGAAGTACCACCGAGCCAAGTAAAAAAGCACAATAAAGATTTTATGGAAGGCTCTGAGTCAGGAATGTTACCTGACTTGTCAAAGGTCTCCCAGAGATTAGAGTTGAAGCTTGGCTGTGCATTTGGTTGGCTGCACCATCTTCTGCTGTGTTGAGCAGGGATGTGACCATGGCCAGGAGTGCTCTGTGGAGTAAAGTCAACACAGAAATGTTTTTAGGGAATTTTTTGGTTTCCATTTATGTGGAAGTTGGCAGTCTCTGCCTGTTTGTCAGGTCCTACACCCTCAAGCAACATGAACTAGATGGAGTTTCTTACTGGTTTTGTATTATGTCTTTGACAAGAAGCCCCATCCCTGTAAGGTCATTGCAAGTGGCTCAGTATCTTGCAGACTGCAGGCTGAATGTGTGCACTCACTTGTTCAGATGGTATGATTTAGTTTTTAATTTTTTTTTTAATATATTTTGGCTTTCATCTGTTTTATCAGAAGCTTTGCAGACCTTGAATCCCTTCTCCTCTGGTATTTGTGTGTACCACTAACACAGCTGCAAGCCTTTGGTCACCACACCCCTAATAGGGACTCAGTAGGATGGCTCAGGGCTTAAAACTAGAATTATAAGCTTAACAAGAAAAAAATCCCATGCTTTTGGGAAAAAAAATGAAAAAATATTAATGTATCATTGCCCTAAAATACAGGAAGGTGTCATAAGGAAGGTTTAAATGATATTTAATATTAAAAAATCTATGATGAAGAGAGGAGGAGGATGTTACCCAAACAGTGTCAGGCACTCCCTTCTATTAGAGACCTATGCAGACCCCTGTTGTGCAATGTCTGCTAAGGAGCATTGTGGAACCTGCCCATGTATTGTCAGATGTGAAGTTCTTAGGGAAAATAGTACTGAAATCACAAGTATTTTTAAATTGTCTACAGTCTATGCAGTGCCAATGATGTAAGTGTTGTCTTCACAGCATGCTTATGAGCCTCACAAATTAAAGAAAAAAAAAAAAAAAAAAAAAAAAGAGAAGTTTCCCTACTGGTCAGATCAGGTTTAATTTTAATTTCCATTGGAAAATTTCTCCCAGGTTGTTAAGCAACTGAAATACCTGTTTAAAAATTATCTGCTAAATATGACTAAATACACTCTTGCCCCACCTTGTATAGATCTTTACCCTGCTACAGGGAAGAGCATTTTTAAGTCAGAGAAGCCTTGTCCTAAAGTGATAAGAGCTTGGTCCATGGTGTGAGTGGTGCTTCCTCTGTCCCTCTTGTATTGGGCTGCTCCAAATTTGGTGTGAGGTTCTCTTGCCCCTGTCAAATAGATTTGGGTTGTCCTGAATCCTTGAACTTTGCCCTCCACTTTGCCTTTGGGAATGCTCCTGCAGCAAACTAAACTTTTAAATCATTTCACACCACTGGATCTTATTTCTCCTGTTTCTCCAAACTGGAGACCCAGGTGTGTGCCTAGGAAATGGAGCCCCAGCCAAGGGGATTAAACTATAGCCACATACTTAAGATCAAAAAAAAATTTAAAATGAAGGACATTTTTATATACAAGAAAGAAGAATGGGCCCTAAAGGCATGGGGGAGTGGGCTAGGGGCTGGTGAGTCTCCAGTATTACCACTCTATTACCTTCCTGGCAGAGGAGAATCAGGTTGAAAGCCTGCAACCTGTGCTCCTCAGTGCTGCTCTCACTCTGCCCTGAGTTTAAACATGTTGGTTTAACTCTACCCTTGCAGCTGAGGGAGTGGGGTAATCCAGGTGTTCTTCATAACAGTATCTTGGGAGAAGCTTTCATGTTTAAGGTACATATAAAATCTTCATTAATTTTTTTAACTCCTGGCAGCTAAAACATAAAAGCATAGAGAATGTTTCATTAAACATACTAAAAGTAAGTGTAAATTGCATACTTCAGCATTGTAGAGTAGTCCACTAGAACTTCACCATACATGAAATAAGGTACTGGCATTCTCAAGTTGGTTATTAAAAAGGAAACCAATGAAGGTGTTTAAATATCCCTTGTGACCCGGTGATATCTGCAGAATCCATTTGTCCTCTTGCCTTGCTTACTTAAACAAGGGTAGCTAAAACAGTATTGATTTTTTAAAATATGCAGAGTAGAAATATTGTGACAGAGGTATGTGGAGAGATTTTTATAGCAGCTTGTAATAAGTTGAGTCCCCAACCTGTCGTTTCTGTTAATAATGCTTCTGTGCCAAGCACCACTGAAATGAGCAAAAAATCTACATTATCTGTGTGTATGCCTGTGTGTGTAACTGTGTCAAGGTAGCTAAAAATGTCTCCTCTCTTCTTAACAGGACCATTGTCTCCCTGTCCATTGTCTATACAATTGGGCAGGCAATCACATCAGTGAGCTCCATAAGTGACCTGACAGATTATGACCACAATGGCTCTCCTGACAATAAATCAGTGCACATGTGAGTTGGCTTCTGAATGGGATCTTTCCAGGCTGATGAAGGGTGGGACAACTTCTGCCTTAAATTAAAGCTGTTTCAATTTCATCTCTCTTGCAGTCTGCCTCCTACATACACTTTAAGCAAGAAAGCAAGTGATTTTGGTGTTTTTTTCCCTTCTTCTCTTTTCTGCTTTGTCCCAGTGCTCTGAGCATGACTGGCTTGATCCTCATTGCACTTGGTACTGGTGGAATCAAACCCTGTGTGGCAGCGTTTGGTGGAGATCAGTTTGAAGAAGAACAGGTAACACTGTCCTGCACATTTTCAATCATACAGATACTCTTACTAATGTCTGACAGTTTTAATACCCTAAAAGTATCCATATTTAGACATCCCCGAGTGGCTGAAGAATCATACAACAATCAAGGTTGGAAAAGACCTCTAAGATCATTGAGTCCAAGCATCCACCCTACAAGCCTTAACCACTAAACCATCCACTGTAGCTCTTCATCTACCCATCTTTTGAACACTTCCAGGGATGGTGCCCCTGGCAGCCTGTTCCAGTGCCTCACCACTCTTTCTGTGAAGTTTTTTCCTAATATCTAACTTGAACCTCCCCTGGTGGAGCTTTGCCCCATTTCCTCTTGTCCTAAAGAAGGAGCTAGATAACTATTTGTCTTGAGCTGTACAAACAGAGATGCTGATTGTTCAATCCAGGTTGTTCAGTGTGGTTCTGGCTAAGTCTTTCTAAACATTTTTTTTTTTAGGAAAAACAAAGAACAAGATTCTTCTCTATCTTTTATTTGTCTATTAATGCTGGAAGTCTTCTGTCTACTATAATCACTCCAGTTCTCCGAGGTAAGGCCACACATTTGTTTATAAAATAGTTAAACATCAGCAAAGGATTAGTGTGGGATTGCAGTCCAGGTAGATTTAAATGAATGGTCTGTTCTTTGACACATTGTGGAGTTATCTGGTCTTCAGGTTTTCAAGTATGTCATCCAACTTCTCACAGGTCAGGTAAATTCAAAAACAAGCCTTCAGGATCAGAAGTACTGGGTCCAAAGACATGCTGAAGCCATCAACTTGTAGTGCATGTGTTAATTCCATGGAGTTACAAATGTAGCATCTCTTCCAATGCCTTTAAAACCCTCACACAAGGCTGTATAAGAAGGGAGGGAGGGAGAGAGGGAGAGAGGGGAGAGCCCTCTACTCTGGAAGTGGAGGCTGATCTAAGGTGCACCCATGCAAAGTAGGGAAGCACCTATGCATGTGGGAACACATTTATTCATGTGAAAAACTACATGTTTTTCAGATTGTTAGAAGGGGAAGCTTCCTCTTCTGCTTATAACACATAGAGTGATCCTAAACAAAAAGCAAACAGCTCACTGATCCGTATGGGTGTGGATTTTTGTGACAAGCTTACACAGATGGTGCTGTATGGATCTGCTTGGCAGGAGTTCTGGAAAGGCTGTTTTTCTCAAAAGAAATTGAGTTCTGGAATAACCCTAAAGCATTGGGCTGAAATTCTGGCCTTGAAACAGACCGAAACAGACTATGCAGAAGCACTTTAGCTCTTTGTTTAATGCAAATTCCATCTTTTCCCAAAATTGAAGTAGTTATGCATAAGGCAAAACATAAAAACTACCTTGGAAAAACAGACATGTTCAGCTGAAGAAAGTGAAACCATTATGTCCTGTAAAGCTTTATGCATGAGGATTATAATTTCTAATTTATGATTACTGTTCTCTCTGTGTGTGTATGGGTTGGGTGGGTAGATGTTTGAGGATTTTTTTCAAGTTCTCACAAAACTTCTGTAATCTAATTATTTTTCAAGAACACTCGTTTGACCATTCTAGTAGGATTATTGACTTCTCAGTGTAAAACTAAATGTAAATCTCCTATAAGGAGAGGCTGAGAGAACTGGGACAGTTGAGCCTGGAGAAAAGAAGGCTCAGGGGGGGTGTCTCATTAAATGCATATAAATACCTAAAGGAAGGGTGCAAAGAGAAGGGAGCCAGGATCTGCTCAGTGGTGCCCAGTGACAGGACCAGAGGCAACAAGCACGACCTGAAACACAGGAGGTTCCCTCTGAACATCAAGACTCACTTCTTCACTGAGGGTGACCGTGCAAGAGTGGGAAACCACTCTAGTTTCCTAGAGAGATACTCAAAAGCCATCTGGATGTGGTCCTGACCAACCAGCTCCAGCTGGCCCTGCATGAACAGGGTGGCTGGACCAGATGATGCCCAGAGGTCCCCTCTGTCCTGACCCATTCTGTAATTTTTGTGGTATATAATTCCCCTTTTTAATAATGCAAGATAAGCTGGGTATCAATCATCAGCTCTGTAAATAATATCAGCAGAGATTTAATTGTTTGGGGGGGGTTCTCCCCTGGGTTAGCAGTGAATGTAAAGAAGAGAAACCTTGTGTAAAATAGTGGCAGCACTGACTGGCTGGGACTTTTATCATCTTACTTTGTGCTTCAGCTCAAGAGTGTGGGATTCACAGCAAACAGAGATGTTACCCATTAGCCTTTGGAGTCCCTGCAGCCCTCATGGCTGTTGCCCTGGGTGAGTGGAACTGTTTCCATCTTGCTTCTTTAGTTATACACATAATTAGAATATAATGATCTCAGAATTATTGGTAAGTGGTAGAAATCTTCAGGTATTGACTTCTACCAATATCTGATTTAATCTGCAATTCTTGACTTAAACAGCTGCTTGTTGGGTTTTTTCCCAGTGGAAGGGAATTTTTTTTCTCAGGGGTTGGGATTAACTTCAAGCACTCACTTTTATGAAAGTGACTGATTTACCAGGAGGCACTGATGGGGCTGGGCAGAGGCACAACTATACCATTGAATTCTGTGCCTTATATAATTTACTGTCAGTATTTCTTGGACTGCTGGGGTGTATAAATTAGGTCTTTTGAATCTGGTGTGAGAACTCTGAGAAAATCTGTATTTTTGGCAACTATCTGTAGCCTGGGATAGCAAACTCTATAAGGTAATTGTCCCTGTGCTGGAGAAATGCCAGACCAGGGTGCCAGAAGTTCTCAAACACCTGCATTTTTACCAGACCCTTGAGCCTTTCTGCTGCAGCACCAAGGCCAAGGAGCCGTGAGGAAGAGGGGATCTTGCAGGAGAATCCATCCTGCATGGTCCTGGTCCTTCTTGGTCCTAACTGGGAGCCCACCCAGGGTGGGCTTCCAGCTGGAGCTGCTGTCCCCATGCACCCAGCCCAGGTCAGATGGTGGCTGGGGGGGTTTGGCCATGTCCTGCCCTGCACGTGGGAAGGTGTGGCCAGGGAATGTGCCTGGGTGTGGAAGCTGAGGACATTTCCAGAGTTCAGGAAGGGCCTCACATGTCCTGGGGTGACCTGAGCTGCGGTGCCTTTGGGTCCTGAAGAGGAGCCCGTAGAGCTGGTTTGATCTGGTACAGCGAGCCCAGTGCCAAGGACCTCAGTGGTCCTTGTTTTGACCATCCCTCAATTAAGCTAATGTTCCACTGAGGACTTAACCTAAGAGTTTCCAGATTTAGTCCTTTGTCTTAAATAAAAACAATCTGCTGGCTTTAATTTCTTTTACTGTACGATAATGTGCCAACGGGCAATTTCGTTGCTCCTTAGGAGGATTACTGCCACCCTTATGTAACAGCTGGACTGTTACAGTTTCCATACCAAATTATTTGCCACTATTTTCAGTTAATCCTGAGTTGGTTTTGGCTTCTTTCTGTGTATTGTAGTTGTGTTCGTAATTGGAAG
Organism: Heliangelus exortis; assembly: GCF_036169615.1. Lineage (NCBI taxonomy): Eukaryota > Metazoa > Chordata > Aves > Apodiformes > Trochilidae > Heliangelus > Heliangelus exortis. The sequence goes on along the minus strand of NC_092422.1, from coordinate 51,396,038 downwards.
CGGAATGTACAAGAAAGTTCAGCCTCAAGGAAATGTAATGATTCAAGTTGCCAAGTGCATTGGAGTAAGTACTGTTTGTATTCCCCAAAAACCCTGGCAGCAATTTTTAAAACCGTTCAGTAAGGTTGCCTAGGTCAAAAATCTGTCAGAGTACAAGGAAATCTTAGGTGTTCTTATTTTTCCCTTACAGAAGGCTTCTTACTGACACCTCGAGATTTAGGCTGCCTTTTCATTTATCTCTGTCTTGGTTTAGGTGTGAATTTATACACAAAGGAAAAAAAAGTAAGATGTCAGTGATGTATAAATGCTCATCCCAACTTCTGGGAATCATTCCTTCCTTGTTTGTACAGCTTTATGCAGCCCTGTAGTAAGAGACAAACATGGCTTGGTCCTAGCCAAGAGCAGAGCTACTAGTACTCTAGTACACATAAAAAATACATTGCTTGTTAAAAGAATGTTATTTACAACCCAGATGTATATTGATCACCAGAGTATTAAGGAGGTTGGAGAGTGTTACACATACAAGCCTGCAAGGAAGGGAGCTAAATCTGCATGAAGAGCACTACCTGTCCCAACTCAGCAATGTCTCAACTTTGAGATCAGGGTTGGTTTTTTTTTTTCCATTTATGGCCCTCTTCATTCTCCGTGCAGATCTGCCAGCTTGTTGTAGCCCAGAGTGTTGCTTGTCTTGTAAGCACTGACAAAACTGAGCCTCTGCAGGTGACTTTGGCCACTGCTCAGAGCACTGCCCCTAAGGCCCTGCTCAGTTTTGCATGTGATGTGATTGTTACAGCCATTCAGCTCTGAATACTTATGCATATGACATTACTTATTGTTGCACATACGTTAGTCTGAGGCAGGCAGGTCTTCAAGATCCTAAGAGCCACCCACATTGAGCTGTTTGCTTTGCCTAATCCTATGTGCACTCTCCACTGGGTATGCAGTGTGAGGCCTTCAGTGCAATAATCCCTGAGAAGCCTCAAGCAGGCAACAGAACCAAAAGTCACCTTTAGCATCTTCTAAACACTAGAAACAGGAGTGTCAGTTTGTAGTGACAAAACAGCTTACAGCACTTATAAATACACTTCTCTACGTTCTTAAAACCCTGTCTCTCTTCAGTTTGCCATCAAAAACAGGTTTCAGCATCGCAGCAAGGAGTTCCCCAGGAGGGAGCACTGGCTGGACTGGGCGAGTGAGAAGTATGATGTAAGTCCTGCATGAGCACTCCTGGGCCACCACATCCCTGGACCCTCTGTTTCTCTTCTGCTCTTCTCTGACTCATTGCCTCCAGCACTGGGCTGACAGATTTGGGCCTCTGGATCACTTAGAAGCAAAAGGTCTGGCCAAACCTCAGTGCTCCCCTGTGACTGCAACTCCCCAGCTCCTGTGGGAGAAAGCAAAGCTGCATCAGTTGATGCTCTGCATGACCATAGGCTGCCCAGGAAAATTAAAGGGAGATAAGGAAAAGACTACTTCCCTTGCTAGGCACATAGAAGCACTTTTTAGTTCTTGAGCTAGTAAAATAGCAAGCATTGTTGGAAACTTTTTTAGTTGCTCTCAGTAAACTGGCTTCAAAGAAACACATCCTGGTTTAATGACTGCAGAAGGGGAAAATGGACATAATGTCAGCTGTCATGGTTAATGTGCAGGGCTCTAACACTTGCCTTGGAATCAAACTGGAGAATCATGCTTAGGAATTTAAGATTAAGCAGATAAACACTGCATTCCCCTGGCCTCAATACAAGCTCCTTACCATGACTCTCAAAGCCTTGTGTCCCCTAGTCCCTGACCACATCCCTTGCTGCCCTTCCCTGGTGTCAATGGCTGCACAAACCTTACCCCATCCCCTTTGTTTTCTTTCTGCTTCTTTGCATTTTGCATGTGTGAAATGCAGTCCTCAGTCACCCATCTGTTCAAATGCCTCCTTCCTAGAAAACTTACAGAGCACTAAGTGCAGAATCTCACACTGCCATCAGTACACATGCCAAGAGGCACAGATCTCTCCCATATCAGTGTCACCTTTAACTGGCAGCCCTTCCTGCACCTCAAGTTTTTAACAGAAATCAGAAGTACCCACAACATACAAACTTCAGGACGTGTAAATATTACATATTGTGTCTTTACCCTTTGCTGTGCTGTGAATAGCACAGCAGTATGCAACTGTCTCTTTTTTCTCCCTTTTTTTTTTTCATATATTTTATTTTAATTTTTTTTACCAATTCCTCCTGTGTAATTCTCGTTTGCTCCAGAAACGACTGATTGCTCAGGTTAAGATGGTGCTGAAGGTGCTTTTCCTTTACATCCCTCTCCCCATGTTCTGGGCACTCTTTGACCAGCAGGTAAAGTAGAAATTGTCTGGCATGGCAATTTGAGTTGTATCATTTCACCCTACATACTCTCATACATATTTATGAGGTCACCAGACATAAAATAAACGTACCTATGGGAGGGTGAAAAAAATACTTCTCTCCAAGTAGTTTAACATATGTGAATTCTTTAATGTATGTTCTAAGGGTTGGTTACTGAGTTATGCTTGTACAGGATTTTCTGCAGCCACAGGAAACTCAGCTCATCTGGACATACCCAGAACTGTTTCAGTGACTGAGGCCTCTTCAAATCTTGTATCAGACAGGACTCAGAGGGTGAAACACTGACTTAAGCTTTCTTTCTTCTAATGCTTATTCCACTGTCAAGCTGTGAGGTGAAATGTAGGGTCCCAGTGTAAATCCTCTGGAGAATCAGGGCTGCAATGACCTGGAGATGCCAGTTTGCTTAATCATTCAAACTTGTTATAAACACCTCACACCTTCAAGCAGGAGTACAAGCCTGTAATTCCTGTTCACTTTCTGGACTGAGTGCTCAGGACTCATGGAAGCTGGCTTTCAGGGTGAAGTATGAATTTAGGAGGGTGTCTGAATGAACCAGGGGCTGAAAGCTTCACCCAAGGCAGACTGGAGGAAGCCTGGCCCAGATTGCCCAGATCCTGATGGTTTAGTGTCGTAGCAGTGAGCTGTAACTATCAGTGTGACCTGTTACAAACAGGGAGCCCTGCTATGAAATTCAGGCCTCAATGCTCCTTAAATGAAGCACGGACTGCCTTGGGTTGGAAGGGACCATAAAAATCATCAGGATCCAACTCCCCTGCCTGGGCAGGGACACCTCCCACCAGACCAGGTTGCTCAGAGCCCTATCCAATCTGGTCTTGAACCCCTCCAGGGAAGGAGCATCAACAACCTCCCTCAACAATACTCCCTGGTACCTTACTACCCCCCTGGTGAATAATTTTCTCATAATACCTGACTGAAATCCTACCCTCTTTCAGTTTTAAACCATTACCCTGTGTCCTATCACTACCCTCTCCCATCTCTCAGGCAAGTGGTGCATGGCCACAGTCTCAGCAATTTAACCTCCCAGGGCTCAGGCTGAAAGTTTGACCCAGCTTTAGGCAGGTTTTCCAGGCTCAGGCTGGAAGTTTGACCCAGCTTTAGGCAGGTTTTCCAGGCTCAGGCTGGAAGTTTGACCCAGCTTTAGGCAGGTTTTCTGGGCTCAAGGGAGGCCCAGCCCTGGCTTGGCTGCTCCCTGCTGGGTGGTGTGAAGGAAGGATGGGCACCTCGGTGGTGTGGGGTAACTGGGCTCAAGTAGGAGGCACAAAGGCACCTGGGTGGCTTCCATGCACAGCACAGGATGTCCCTGTCATCTCTCTGGCTGATTTCTGCTTCTGAATTCTTTTTCACTCTATTTCATGAAACTAGTAAATGAAGAGAAATGGGCCACGAGGATCACTTTGTTCAAATATTTACATTGCAGAGTAAGAATACTCCTGTAGCAAGCTAGCTTCATTTTTTTTTTTTAATTGTATTGCATGACTTCCCTAACACTTAACTTATTAAAAAAAAAACAAATTCATGAGGATCTTTGGAAAATTGACTTTCTGTGGCATTTAGCTTTCTCTCTTTTTGCTTAGGGATCAAGATGGACGCTGCAAGCCACAACCATGGATGGGGATTTTGTAGGTTACTTTTTCATGCTTTATTTTTCTTAATTAACATTTACTTTTCACACCAGTTTTATTTTTTGTAATAATATTAACATGTTTCAGTTTTTTTCTTTCTTCACCAGGGATCGATTCAGATTCAGCCAGACCAAATGCAGGTACAGTAATCTCCTGCCAATTCCAAGTACTTCCCAAAGATTTTTTACATACATATATACATATAATTGCATTTTTAAAAACTTTTTTTTCCCTTATGTTCATCTCTAACAGACTGTGAATCCAATCCTGATTCTTATAATGGTCCCAGTTGTGGATACTGTGGTTTATCCTTTAATTGAGAAATGTGGCATCAATTTTACGTAAGTTGATGTACTTAGCTGACTTTAACAGGGACTCATGAGGCTCTTCCATCCTCCTATAACAAGAACCAGCATTCAGCTAGGGAGAAAATAGTAGTTTATTTAAAACAGGGTTAATATTTTAAAGTAATGGAAAAAAACCCCAAAGCCCTAGAATACTGCAAGACATATGTTCAGGTACCACAGACTAGAGAAAGAGACCTTCATAGTAAAAATATTTTCCAGATAAGGGCAAAGACTTTTAATTGCAGAAGACGTGATGTTTACTGTTTTCTGCTTCCCCCATGTCTACCCCCTCTCCTTCCCAAGGTATAAGATGTAGAAATACATCCTTAGCATGTGTTAAGTTTTGGGCTTAAAACTACCTGTGAGGAAATATGTTTCCTCTTCAGTCCCAGGGAGGAGTCTGGCTCACTGCATATTTTTACATGTAGCTTGAGAAGGCATTTCACATTATTTGTAACGCTGGCAGTGAAGTGGCTATCACTTGCAAGTTGAAGAGGCAAAAGAAAACACCATTCTTACAAGAAGTTTTTATAGGGCTAAGATGCGATTCTAAATTTCCATCTGGTTTGGAAAAATTAAAAGCATGTGCTGTGCTGGAAACACTGTCATTCATTTGTGGACACTATATCTGAGGAATTATGTCATAATAAAATACCTACCTTAAGTTTTACCTTAACTTACCCTTAAGTTTACAGCTTACCAGAATGTCAGTAGATGTCTCTTAATTCAACGTATTTCCCAGGCTGGTTTTTTTTTTCTCAATATTATTTTGACTTAAACATAGTGATATAGACACAAGCTGTTACTCATTTTAAAAAGGCATAAATTCTTGTCTTTTCATTGTTTCATAGTTAAGAACTGTACCGGGTTGGTTTGGGTTTTTTTTAATTCCTGCAGATCAGACTTTTCCAGAAACCTAATAATTATGTGCAGTCAATGTCTGAGCCCAGCACGTGCAGAGTACCAGGTTATTAAGATGCTGCAGAAAAAGATATATTTCTCAATAGTGTAACTATGAATTGAGGCACCTGGCTTAGCAGAGCACTCTTTCTGTAACAAAAACCCTTCAAATGGGGGTAACATGCAGGTTGTGCTCATTTGAGTTTCCCATCATGGAAAGAAAACAACCATCAGCTGAAGCTGTGAATTAATATTTGTTTTAAACTCACAGATGTGCTTTGTGGTTGTACTAGGCCCCTGAAGAAGATCACTGTTGGGATGATCCTTGCATCTTTGGCTTTTGTTGCTGCTGGTCTTTTGCAAGTGCAAGTAGATGTAAGTCCAGCTAAATGCAAGTATTTACTGTTAATGTTTAGTTGTTAACACAGAATGAGGTGTGTTTTGGGGGGAAAATGAGACAAGGCCCCTAAATGTGGAACCAAGCATATGACCACAGAAGCAGAAGGAGTTAAAATACTGAAGTATAATACAATTAACTATGAACACCCTCCAGCAAAACATTTCATCTGGTAGCATAAATTGTGCATTAAAGGTCTTTAGCCTTTAGCCTCGGGTCTTTAGACTGAGATTAAAAGCTGAAAACCAGAGATCTGTTTGTCCTGCCAGGGAGATGCTTTGGATCTCTGATCTCCCCATATATCTAGACTGGAGGTGAAGTGTGACAGCAATGCCCACCACTAAACCATGTCCCTAAGGACCACATCTACATGTTTTTTAAATACATCCAGGATGGTGACTTAACCACTTCCCTGAACAGCCTATTCCAATGCCTGAAACCCTTTCAGTAAAGAATTTTTTTCCTAATATCCAATCTGAACTTCCCCTGGCACAACCTGAGGCCACTTCCTCTTGTTCTACAATTTTTTTATTTGGGAGATATTCAGTTTCTCCAGGCTATCACACTGGGCAGCACCCACACGTGCTTCTGCCCAGTTCAGCAGCAGAATGGATCAGAACATGATACAAAAGGGAACCCAGGCAGCTGCAGGATGTGGGAAAAGCCCATTCCTTGAACTGCAAAGTGGCCTTGGTAATGGCAGCTTGAGCTGCAGGATGTGATCAAAGTGGAACCCCATCTGTCCATGGAGGCATTGTTGTGGATGAAAGACTCCTTTCCTGAGGCAGCAGTAAGGAAGCTTGTGAGACTGGTTACATCCCTCTGACAATCACAGGCCATCAGGCAAATGCTTATCTTCCCCATGAGATAATTGCAGTCACACTAATTACAGTACTTTTTCCGTATGATTTCTGATAGCGCACTGATTTTTTTTTCATTATCTGGCCCACAGAAAACTCTTCCAGTTTTCCCTGCAGACGGCCAATCCCAAATCAAAATATTAAATCTTGGTGCTGATAAAGCAACAGTTAAGTTTGGATCTCAAGTTGCTGATGTGACAGTAGCACCTATGAATTCGGTAAGTAAGGAGAGATGGGGAACAGCAAGTTAAAAAAAAGTAATTGAATGGAGTAAGTCGAATTGATTCTTAACTAATGTTTCAGAATTGATTGTTTTCTAGGATTTTTTCCTCTAGTAATTTTAAAGATTTTTTTTTCTATTGTGGAATGAATTGTCACTGAAAACAGTGAGTAAAAAAACTATATTTCAATATTGTAAGTAGTACTAGTTTCTTTCAGCAAGAGTATTTTTCAAGAAAGTTTAAGAAACTTGATAGTGATTTTGAACAAATTGGAAGTTTCACTCTTGCTAAAAATTTACCGTTTCTTAACAGCAAGAACACTCCTTCTTTCAATAAAAGTCAAAAAAAAACCAAAGGTCTGCTTGGTCACTGCTCTTACTGTGAGTGATCACTTACTTGAACAGTGAGTTTTTCCTTTGGCTACATTGCTCTATATATTGAGCTTCAGATTTTTCTGCCTAAGAGCATTTTCAGGTTCTATGACAGCACAACCTTGATAACCCCATTGACAGCAAAATGTGGTGGTCATTTTTAATGAAGACTGTTAGGAAGTGTAGCTTTCAGACTTGTTTCTGTGTAAGAGGAGAAACCCTGTACCATCCTCCTCCAAATTTGCCTCATGTTGAAACTGAGCTGTGGGAAGAAGATAAGGGTATGCAAATTGTATGCTGATGGGGAATTGGTATAAACATGGTGCATACCAGAAATTGCAGTGTAAAATGCTCCACTCCCTACTATAGGCATTTTATAATCAAGATGTTTTGGTTTATAAAAAGCATTTTATAATCCTATAAAGCAAAAGGTTTGTTTTAATACTACATTAACAAGTTTATTAACATTTTAAATATTTTATGTTAATGAAATGTATTTAAAATATTCAAAACATCTCCTGCTAATAGTTACTGCCATTATGTCAAACCCAGATATATACAGCTTGCATTTGCATCTCCTGGGAAGTGTTTCCATTTGGAATATGCTGCATCTTAATTTAAGCTAGTGCTCACTCTGCTAAACAGAATTTTACTTAGTAGTGGTGGTGGTGGTAAGCCTGATTCATCTGCAGCAATAAATACACAGGAAAATGTAGCAGCTATTCCATAATGCTTGTGGGAAGTTTCTGTTACTGTGAAGTTTTGTTACTTGTGTAACAAAAGAAATTGGTAAAGAATAAGGAAAAAAAATTAAATAAGTGCTTGATGTAGAAAACCAAACAAAAATGAAAGTGAGATGCTCATGATCTCTGTCACTTCAGAAGTAGCAAGCATGTAAATTTCTGACACCCCCCCCCCTCCCTGGAGACTGTAACACCTCCCTCAAAGGTGTAGACAAATATATGCAGTTGCCTGGAAATTCATAGCAATTTGTTGTCTTTGTAGACGGACTACATGACATTTGAGACTTCCCAGTTGCAATCAGTAAGCATAACTTCGGGAGGTAATAGTCAGTCTAAAGCTTTCAACTACCTGAGTGGAAACCGTCACACTCTTCTAGTTAAAAATACTGCAGGAGACCTTTTTGCTGACTGGGTAAGTCTGCTTAATTCCCAAGATGTACATGACTGTCTTAGCAGCTATCTCTGTGAAGCTGAGAGGACAAGCTCTGGGCAGTTTTTCCCTTTGTCTTGTTTTCTGTCTCTCCCCCTGTATGCTGGACCAGACGGACAGGCGAGCTGTAGAGTGCAGGGCAAGGTGTTGCTTTTGAAAAAAAAAAAAAAAAAGTTAAAAAATTGCCAATTCAGTGTTTCATTTGACAGTTACCCTTTCACCAGCACTTGAATGTGTGGTCATAGAGTGTTTTCTAGTAGATACATATCCCAGTAAGGATCTTGAAAGGGAAGGTCTGAAGCCTCTGTTAATTCTCACTGCTATGTAACAGTGCACATTTAAGCTGATCACCGATGCCAATGATATCTCTTGATAATGGTCTCTCCCACCAGCTGTTTGACAATGTCACCTCAAAACCACAAGAAGGAAATAACCTCATCAGGTAGGGTTTGTTTTCCTCCTCAGTTTTTGGTGGTAGTGTGATTTGTCTCATCCATCTGCCTCAGGGGTGAACTCTCTTTGCTTAACATACTTTCTGTACTGCAGAACTCTCCGCTTGCTGGACACTTCACTTGATGTTCAGGGGCATAATCCCTTTAACCTATCTTAAATATCTACTTTGGGAATAATTAAACCAAATTGGAAGCCTGTGTTTCACTCTCTCATCCAGACATTTTGTGGAAAACTAGCACAGGTTGCATGTCTATACCTTCTTTTTAATCCTGGGTAACAAGTATCCTGCCACTTCTCTGCTTTTCTTCTACATTTTCCATTTGCAGATGCCTCTGTCACAGGTTTTGGCAGAGGCTTGCTGTTGACAGCCTCCTAAGCAGACAGTGAGTCGATGTGGGTCTAGCTTGCTTTTTGCATTACCCATACTTCAAGAGATGGAAAGTTCCTTCAAAAATATAAATGGACAAAAATATAAGGGGAAGACTTGGTGCTCGTTGTGCTGGAAGTATACAATTAAAAGTAAAACCTGTATTCTTTGACTTATGCATGTTTTGTTTAGTATTTCATCACTCTTGCATTTTAAGGTTCATAAACAATGTGCCTGATAATATCAGCATCACTATGGGTGACACTTCTTTTGGAGAAATGATGCCTCTTTCTGCCAGTAATTACACCATCTTTGCAGGAGGAAGGTAAGCATTTTCCTTTATCCTAATCTAATGACTCGGGCATACTTGTCCTTGGGAAAGGGACATAGAACTCTTTTTGTTTTATTATAAAATAGACAATTGTCTACACCTATGATCTGAACTGTGTTTTTTTCTTTTTCAGAATAGATATAATTAAGGCTATTAGAAATTCAGTCCATTGTTCAACTTCAAAGGCATTTGGCTTTGGCAGTGCCTACACAATTATAATTAACAATGTAAGTTGCAAGTGTTTTTGGATGCAAAATACAGAATTACTTTTCATGTCAATATTTTCTTTACTTAAAAAAAAAAAACAACACCTGTAGAATTATCCCTCTTGCCCTTAATTGTACATATCATAGAATTCCGGTATGTTAAAGAGAATATAAAGCTATCATTAACCATAAAAATAATAATAGATATGATAATGACGTCATGCAAGAATTCATGTTCATTATTAATGGCCTTAAATCTTTAGCTGAATTAGACACTAGTGATCTGCACAATGCCTGCTGTAAATACTACTTTATAACTAAGGTATGCAGGGCTTCATAAGAAATATTTCTTACTTACTCAAAACTATGGATATATGTGATTATAGAGATAGAACTGCTTGGAGTGCTTAGTGTAAAAGGCTCTTTATCACTGTTCCTAATGTGCTATTTTAATTTCCAGTGTACTGCAGACACTTTTGATGTAGCATATTCTGAAGATATACCACCCAATACAGTCCACATGGCCTGGCAGATCCCTCAATATTTTATTCTTACATGTGCAGAAGTAGTCTTCTCTGTCACTGGGCTGGAGTTTTCGTACTCACAGGTAGGCTTTCCTTCTCAGAGCTTCTCTTGTGTTAATAATCCTGGTACAAATGAAGATTTTATGTTTTTAAGTGGTGGTTCTGAATTGCTGCTTTGAACAGCTATGTCCTTCAGAGCTCCCTATCAGGACTACAGGCTGGTGCAACAGTCTTGTTTGAGTAGCATTCAGTGTTTTCCATGAAGCTATTCTGAATTTTATCATTTGAAGACTTGACCATCAGTCCTTGTATCTCCTTTTCCTGTGTGACTTTCCTTTGAAAATAAGCAGAACTGTACTGCTGCTGCCAAGCCAAACTGGAGAGCACTCAAACACAAAATGAACAAGTACTGACACCTTATCTCCACACCAATTTCTTCCATGCAATGTTTAGCAGAAGTTTACCTATTGTACTTTTAATCCCTTTGTCTGCCAGCTCTGGTTTGTACTATTATCTGGAGGTATTTCTTGCCTTAATTTCGAGTCTATGAACTGCAACAATGGGAACATGTTGAGAAGTGGCTTGCTAGACTGTGATGCATTCAATTTCTTCATTTAATGTGTGCCACATGCAACTGAGTCAGATGTAAAATGTGCCTGTTAGGGATTCAGTGTGTACAAAGTAAAAGGTTGTGTAGAAAGAAAATTAGAGAGACAAAGGCACAACTTGAACTGAATCTCGCCACCTCTGTGAAGGATAACAAAAAGTCCTTCTACATCAATGGCAAAAGGAGGGGCAAGGAAAACATCCATTCTTTACTGGACATGGGCGGGAATATAGTTGTCAAAGATGAAGAAAAGGTTGAGGTATTTAACACCTTCTCTGCCTCAGTTTTCAACAGTAAGACAGGTTATCCTGAGGACAGCTGGCTTCTGGAACTTATAGAAGGTGACAAGAATCTAAACAGCCCCCCTGTAATCTAGAAGGAAACAGTCAGTGACCTATTGAACTGCTTGGATCCCCACAAGTCTATGGGACCAGATGGGATCCACCCAAGGGTGATGAGAGAGCTGGCAGAAGAGCTCGCCAAGCCTCTCTCTATCATCTGCCAACAGTCCTGGCTCACTGGGGACATCCCAGATGACTGGAAGATGGCGAATGTCACGCCAATCCACAAAAAGGGCTGGAAGGAGAACCCGAAAACTACAGGCCCATCAGCCTGACCTCAATGCCTGGCAGGGTTATGGAGCAGATCATCCTGGGGGTAATCACATAGCACCTACAGGATGGGCAAGGGATCAGACCCAGCCAGCACGGGGTTAGGAAGGGCAGGTCCTGTCTGACCAACCTGATCTCCTTTTATGATCAGGTGACCCGCCTGGTGGATGAGGGGAAGGCTGTGGATGGAGTCTCCCTGGACTTCAGCAAGGCCTTTGACACCGTCCCCCACAGCATTCTCCTGAAAAAGCTGTCAGCCCACAGCTTGGACAGGAGCACCCTGTGCTGGGTTAGGAACTGGCTGGAGGGCTGGGCCCAGAGAGTGGTGCTGAACGAGGCTGCATCCAGTTGGCGGCCACTCACCAGTGGTGTCCCCCAGGGATCAGTGTTGGGCCCAGTTCTGTTTAATATCTTTATTGACGATTCAGATGAGGGCATTGAGTCCACCATTAACAAATTCACAGATGACACTAAGCTGGGGGCGAGTGTCAATCAGCTGGAAGGCAGGAGGGCTCTGCAGAGGGACCTGGACAGACTGGAGAGTTGGGCTGATTCCAATGGGATGAGGTTCAACAAGGCCAAGTGCCGGGTCCTGCACTTTGGCCACAACAACCCCATGGGGAGCTCCAGGCTGGGCACAGAGTGGCTGAGAGCAGCCAGGCAGAAAGGGACCTGGGACTCTGGATTGACAGGAAGCTGAACATGAGCCAGCAGTGTGCCCAGGTGGCCAAGAAGGCCAATGGCATCCTGGCCTGTATCAGGAACAGCGTGGCCAGCAGGTCCAGGGAAGGGATTCTGCCCCTGTACTCAGCCCTGGTGAGGCCACAGCTTGAGTCCTGTGTCCAGTTCTGGGCCCCTCAGTTTAGGAAGGATATCGAGGTCCTGGAGCAGGCCCAAAGGAGGGCAACCAGGCTGGTGAAGGGACTTGAGCACAGATCCTATGAGGAGAGGCTGAGGGAGCTGGGGGTGTTCAGCCTGGAGAAGAGGAGGCTCAGAGGAGACCTCATCACTCTCTACAACTCCCTGAAAGGAGGGGGTAGCCAGGGGGGGCTTGGCCTCTTTTCCCAGGCAACTCTCAGCAAGACAAGAGGGCACGGTCTCAAGTTGTGCCAGGGGAGGTTTAGGTTGGACATTAGAAAGAATTTCTTTACTGAGAGGGTGATCAGACATTGGAATGGGCTGCCCAGGGAAGTGGTGGATTCTCCATCCCTGGAGATATTTAAAAAGAGACTGGATGTGGCACTCAGTGCCATGGTCTGGTAACTTCAGCAGTAGTGGATCAAAGGTTGGAGTTGATGATCTCTGAGGTCCCTTCCAACCCAGCCAATTCTATGATTCTATGAACTATAGTCAGTACTAGTAACCTTGGGAAAAAAAGAAAGACCAAACCAACAAACGAAATCCAAGAAGTCCCCAGACAACCTGTATTTGTTTTAATGAAAAGAATGCAGAAAGCATCAGAAAAATAAATGGTAGCACTGTTTGACTAAAGCTGAAGTGGTTTTGCTTCTGTAGGCCCCATCTAACATGAAGGCAGTGCTGCAGGCAGGGTGGCTGCTGACGGTGGCTGTTGGGAACATAATTGTCCTCATCGTGGCTGGAGCATCTGGAATCAAACAGCAGGTAAGCAGATGAGCAACCAGAGTGTGGGAAAGCAACACTAATACATGGAGGGAGTCATTGCTGGTGATTTTCAACCACAACTTTTTTGCACATCAGCTTTATGGTGGATTTGTATTTATAATTTAGCATAGGATGTCTGCGTTAGCTACAAGAGCGCACCAGTCAGTTGTAGAACCAGTGCTTGACTAATTCTCATTAGGGTGTTTTTAACAGAATTATGAATCCTTCCAAGCTATCTGGATTAAAAATTGTCTTCTAGACACACTTCTAAAGTTTCTGGCTTTCTTTTCCCCAACCCTTCCCAGTGTGTGTGCACATGTACGTAGACAAGCTAAACTTTAATCAGCTCTGCGCCTTTGAGCAACCTGGTCCAGTGCCCTTCCTGTGGCAAGGGTGCTGGAATTAGATGGGCTTTAGAGATCCTTTCCAACCCAAATTATTCTATGATTCTATGATTTTTGCCTCATACCTGTTGTCTGCCATTCCTAACTCTTGCTCTGTCATTCTTCTCTTGCAAGCAGCAGTTTCTAACATCTCTACAATAAATTGCTTTCGTAGTGTGGAAATGTTATTTAATTCTGGGGGTGAGATTCTAGACCGATGGGATTAAAACCCATGCAAATTCTATTCACTGCTAATAAATTTTCACTTGCATACCTCAGCCTTGCCATGTCCCTTCTGTCTCCTTTGATTTCAAACCTCACTCCTTGGGCCACGAAAGCTGTGGTTCTTCTGGTGAAAAACACTTGGACAAGACTTCCTCAGACCATTTGTGGCACTCCCCGGTTAAGCTAAAAAGGATACCTGAGAGAGGGGAGAGCCTGTCTTTGAAATTGGTCTGGCAGCCTCAGTTTGCAGCTAAATTAACCAGAAACAGAAATGTTGAGGCTTTTCAGACAGAGATAGCAGTTTGAAACCAAAGTTCATGATCTTGTTCTCTGCCCTCATCTCTGGTCAGTAGGAATTTTACTGATGGCCTAAGTGGAAGCAGGTTCACTACCAGCCTCAGTAAAAATTAAACTACCTGCCCAAAAAGTGGGGGTTGAGCTCCCTTCTCAGTTTTTAAATACCTCCAGGAAGAGAGGATATTGCAGAACTTGCCAGCATTCATAGGACTTTTGTCTCTTGAAGACAGAACGGCTGAAAGGGAGTAAAGTCTGAATTGCTTTAATATGTAGTATAGACACCCAGTACTTAGTTCCTGAAGTCATGTGGCACTTGTTATACATGCTTAGTTTCACGTTTTGAATTAATGTCATACCTTGCAAACAGTAAAAATGTGTATTTATTTTGATGAACAACTATTGATGGATAAATAATACTTTTTTATTATTATTTGCAGTGGGCAGAGTACGTGCTGTTTGCTGCCTTGCTGTTGGCAGTTTCCACTGTTTTTGCTACCATGGCTCATTTTTATACCTATACTGATCCGAGTGAGATTGAAGCCCAGCTTGATGAGGAAGAAAAAAAACAAGTCAAAAAGGATGAAGAAGCAAATGAAAAGCAAGCTGAAGCTGTCTCTCAATTGTAAAACATGTATTCAAAGAGCATTTGTAAATTATGGTAACCTTTTAAACCACCCCTGCAGTAAGAGGAGTCAGGGCATCAGTTACACCTCTGGATAATATGTCCAATGGAAACAGTTAAAAAAAAAAAACTGGTTTAAAATGCAGCTTCTCTTGGGAAGCAAAAGGAAAAGATTAACCTCTCTTGTACTGAACATGGTATCCTGAAGGAACTCCAGCAGAATTTGCACTGTTAATGTACATTAAGTTTAAACACTACAGCATTGAAATATTGAAATTGCACTTGGCACTATGAGACCCTGTGAAAAGATTTATTTTTATACTGCATTTCAATTTTATACCGTGAAAGCAACAAGTATATTGCCAAGATACAGTAATTGAAGCCAATCTGTCTGCACGGCCACTCTAGCCTCACTTTTACCAGAAAGCAGCAGGTCACATGTACCTTAAATTCTTTTGTATTTCCTTAAGGATAATGGGAGCAAAGCTGTGGCATTGTTCAGCTTAAAGTCCTGTCTATGCTCCATATGGCAGTAACCTGGACATGCACAATAAAGTAATGCTTCATGTGCCTGTTAACTACCCATTTAATTCTGTTATGTTTAAAATTAAATGTATCACTGAGGATTCCACTTAGGTAAACAGACAATGGCAAATGACATTTGGAATAAACTACAGTGATAAAACTTGTATTGTAGCACAATAATGGGGGCAATGTAAGAGGATGACTTACAGCTGCACGTCAACAAAACCTGGTACCACCTCTCTGCTGCTTCTTCATCTGTACTACAACATTTGAAACTAAGGGACCAGTGTCAGTCTTCTCTATCCTATCTTAATCTCCCTGTAATGCCCAACAGGTTTATACTAGGGAAAACTCAATTTGCTGCTTAGCAGGATTCCCTATCTCTCTGGTCCATGTTATGGAGGGCCAGTATCCCCAGTTCCAGTATTAAGATCTACATCCCATGCTTTCTCCAGCAGCTGGCTTGGACTCTCTGGCCAGATTTACAGATGTTTCAATACCTGGCTTCTACTACTCTTATCCTGTTTTCCAGCAAGTCCAGCTTGTATATGCAAGAAACCACAGAGGCAGAGGCACTGAATCAATGTGCACATTGCTGGCACTGCAGGTCCATGGGCCCCTGGGACCTCTGGTTCCCACTCCACTTGCTGGCACTTAAACCTCCACGTATGCACATACACAGAGTCCCTAACCCAAACAGACAGAAATTAAGTTTGATAAAGCAATCCCAAGGTGCTCTTTCACTACATCCCTGCTAGTCCTATGCCCAGATTGGCTCCCAAGGGTGCTCTCCCTGGATGGGAGAGTCTTTCCCATTGATTTAAGATGATGGGTACCCCCCCTAGCCCACTGGGCTGAGAGTTTCCTAGGAAAGCACCAGGAAGAGCTGGCTCCCTGTCATCCTCTGAGGAGCTAAGGGACTTTTGCACCAGCTTTAATGGTGGTAGACTCACCATCCTCCCCTTTGCCAGGCAAGTTAAGCAAAATAAATTGTCTTCTAACTGTTTCCCTACAAGATAGCATCTTCTGTCCACTATTTTCCTATGCGATGTACTCTAGGTGGCCCTGCTCTGGCAGGGGGGGTTGGACTAGATGATCTTTCGAGGTCCCTTCCAACCCCTAGGATTCTATGATTCTATGATTCTATGATTTTGCCCATACCAAATTTATCTACCATTTTAAGGTTTTTTTTGTTGGTTTGTTATACAGGTCGTGTGTTTATTTTTTATGTCATAAACTGTTGGAAGTTAGTGCTTTAGCAAGCCCACTTACTTGTCTACCATGTGAATGGATGTGTTTTATGAGTAGAGAGCCACTAATGCTGTAAAATCTGATGGGAAGCTTTTCTGATGAGAGAAAAAAGCCTCCCTCATCTCTTCAGCCCTGTAAGATAGTATGGAGATAGGCACATGTGATGAGAGTTTATCTCATTTGTGAGAGGGATTGAAGTAATTGAAGTTAAATCGATCATTCCAACTTCAGCTCTTATTTAAACCAAACAAAAATATTTTAAAAATAAAAGCAAAACACAAGAGTGATGAACTACGAATGCCTGTTCTAGCAATCAAATCTGGATTCATGTCTGGCCAGATTGATACAGGAATGCATATGTCTGTATGCTTATAAGTATAAATACACTGTACAGCTTCCATGTTTTTCCTACTCCTTATTACCTTAACCTAAAGACACTTTACCAAGGCAAGTAAAACTGTTCAAAGTCAGATTCTGTGAACTGTATGAATCCAGTCCCTGCCATTTGTTGTTCTTGAAAGTGGTCCTACAAGCAGCACAATTCTTTCAAAGACTCCTCTATATTTTTAGGTAAAAGTCTATACAAAGTTTTTGGGTTTTTTTCAATTCCTAGAACTAAATGACTGGAAGCAGTTGCAAGACACCTGTATATACTGATACTCTACAAACTACTTATACATTTTTCACTTACACATTGATACAGTGCTTTAGCATATCACTGACCATCTTGCAGAGGTTAGAATATTGATAATACAACAACTGGATTGTGCCTGAGAGAGTAAAAAAGAGATAAAATTATCAAAAAGGAAGTAGCAGCTCCTGAAATAATTGTACTCCACCAATAGTTGGTTCAGGCTAATTGAAGATGCCCTATTTCCAGCCTAACTCAGTCACTGCTGTTCCTCTCAGAGATGTCACAGTGGGACAGGATTTTGTGGCATTTAGCCACAAAACACGAGAGCCTGCAATTCAACAGAAACTCTATTACTGCTGTTAAATTTTTATCACCTTCCCATGATTATTTCTAATCTGAGTCAAAGTTCTGCATAAATACCAAATGCCTGCAGGTGGATAACAAGCCACAGTCCCTGTCCTGTGAGGTTTAACAGCTGATCTGACTGCGTATGGAGGAGAGGGAGGAGAAGAAGATAAGAAAAGCAAGATCTGTGTTTTTCAGAGTAGCCACATACTTACCTGAATCAGTTCAAACCACAATTAGGTTTTGAAAGGCTTCTGCAAGATCGGTGGCCACTCACTGCTGGCACCCACCCCACCACTTGGAAGCTCTCAGCAGCATCCGGTGGAATGAGAGAGTGAACAGGGAGCAGCCAGGGAAAAAATGGGTAGGGTGTGGGAAGTGGTTTGTCACCTTTTTGGAGAGGAGGGACTGGGGTGTGTACTTCATAAGAGCTCAGTGAAGAACTGGCAGAAGGTGTGTTGCAGCAGGACCCGAGTGAGCTTGGGTGCAAGGTGAGAAGCAGGCAGTGCACACTGATGGGTGAAGCCTGTGCCCCTGCCCATGGCTGCTCTCTTGGGTAGCAGCTGGTCTGAACATAGCCAAACCACTTGTGTTTTTCTGAAGGGTCACATCATCAATGAAATGCAGAACCCAAAGCCTTTTGGCAAGGGGACAGCTCATTGAAACAAGATGTTTCTGTTTCCTTCCTATTGACTTACCAAACAGTGATTCGAGGATGTTAAGTGGCGTTACAACTGTTGCTGACTGTGCCCTAAAGGAATCTGAATTATTGCAGAAGATAATCAGCTAGGCTCATCTTTTCCAGCAGATGTAGTGGAAAGAAAAAGCTGGCTTTCCCTGTGATGACAAAATGTCCCTTCTGAAAGACTCATAAGGAGACCATCTGTGGTGAAAGTGGATCAGTTTCGGTAACATCGTTGCTGTGATTTGGGGGTGAGAGGGAAATAAAAATTGAAGCTGTGGAAGCTGCATAGCTAAATAAGAAATGAATAAAAATTGTGAAGAGCTAGACATGAAATAGGGAGGGGCATTTTAACAGGAATTGCTCTCTAGCTCCTGTTGCAACCCCTTGTTTGACCTGCTTCTACTGTTAGTGGCAAATGCCCTTATGAGATTAAGATGAAATCTCAGCTGTCTGCTTATGTGAAATGAGGTTTGTTCTCCTGTGAGATTCAGCTGACAGCAATGTATGTCCCTCTTAGAGCTTCTTTCCATCATAGCCAATATAGGTGGGTTTTTTTTGTTTTTTTTTTTACTCCAAACTGAGTATTCAGTCATTACAGCTGAGAAAAATACTCTATTGAAGCCTGATAAACTTTAAAAGAAAGAAGAAATCAGTGCACCTGGAGCCATGCCATGCGTCCTTGGTAGTAAAAACTATAAATGTTTTCTGCTTAGATGGGAGTCCTGTTTCCTAAAGGTCTTATCTTACAGAAATAAAGGTTAATTCAATTGGTGCAGCTCCATCAGGCTGGTGTTTTATAGCAAAAGGGTGCCTGTGATCAGTTCTGGAACCACCTAACTGAATTAATGATATTGAATGCATTTTTACTGAAATCTGATCCCAAACCCGGGGAGGCAACACTGCTGCATGAGTTTGATAAAGTTAAGAGACAGTGGATGGCCCATGCTGGCAATGCCTGCCTGACTGCTGAACTGAGGGCTGGGGTGGAGGTGGGGAGACTGCACTTGAGAAACTTGAGCATGGAAATGAGAGGTGGGGGAGAGGACCTCTGGGTCTTCTACATTTGCACTCTGAACTCCTGATGGTTTTTGCTGGGAGCAGGAATATGAGGCTAATGGTCATGCTGTTCTCTGCTGCTGCAGGGCAAGAAGTGGCTGTTGCAGATCATCTCCTCTCCCTGTTTGGGACCCAGCTGTGGTCAGCTACCACCACATTCCTGTTTGAGCTACGGAAACTCAAGCTGGGGCTTGGCGGTTGTTTTTGTTTTTTTGGTTTTGGCTCTTCATGTCATGCATTTGTTGCAAGTGTTGAGTCATCTTTCTGCACTACACCAGCTTCAGAGCAGATGGATGCTCCAGTGCCAAGTGAGTCCATGCACAGCACACAGCTGGTGAACTTGCTCCCTCTCCTAACTTGCTGGTGCCTGGCTTGGGGGAGGCTGACCTAAGGTGCTGCTCTGTGCCACCTATTTCTACTTCAGGGAGCTTAGCAGAATCAGGAGAAATCAGAGAAGCACTGAATCATCTCTAGCATGCAGAACATGAGATTTACCTGCTTTGCCCAGATTGGGCTCTTTCCAAAGAAGCACCAGTCCATGTCTACAGATTCTAGATAATATTCATGGAGATCGTAGAATCTAGAGTCATAGAATGGTTTGTGCTGGAAGGGACATTAAAGATAATCTAGTCCTAACTCCCCTGCATGGGCAGGGACACATCTCATTAGGCCAGGTTGCTCAGAGCCCCATCCAACCTGGCCTTGAGCACTTCCAGGGAGGGGGCCTCTACAACCTCCCTGGGCAACCAGTGACAGTGTCTCACCACCCTTATTTGCAAGAATTTCTTCCTAACACCTAAGATAAATCTCTTTCAGTTTGAAACCTTTGCCCTTGTCCTTTTGCCACGTGCCCTTGTAAAAAAGTCCCACCCCCTCCAGCTTTCCAGTAGGCTCCTATTGGAAGACTGCTATAAGGTCTCCCTGGACCCTTCTCTTCTCCAGGCTGAAAAACCCCAACCCCCTCAGCCTGTCTTCACAGGAGAGGTGCTTCACCCTCTCAGCATCTTTGTGGCTCTCTTCTGGACTCATTCCAACAGCTCCACGTCCCTCCTATGTTGAGGACTCCAGAATTGGACACAGTACTCCAGGTGGGGTCTCAGAAGAGCAGCGTAGAGGAGAATCACCTCCCTTGGCCTACTGCCCACACTTCATTCGATGCATCCCAGGATGTGTTTGGCTTTCTGGGCTGCAACCACTCATTGCCAGCTCATGTTGAGCTTCTCATCAACCAACGCCCCTAAAGCCCTTCTCAGGGTTATTCTCAACCCATTCTCTGCCGTCTCCACTTTGCTGAAGGTGTGCTCAGTTCTCCAGCAAGGATGGCAAAACACGCACCGTGTCGGGTCCCTTCCCGCCACCAGGTGGCAGGGAAACACACCACAGGGGCGGGAAAACGGGGTGGAGGGAGACGGAAAACCAACCCTGCATCCTGCATCCTTCTCTTCATGATTTTTCACTCGCAGTCATCTCAGACTGTAGGGTACCCTATGAAAATACCTCCTGCGTGGATCAGTATTGCTTTTGAAGACTGCAAGGGTGCTGTATGTTTAGGAAAATAAAAATGCCAGGATGGATTTAAGCAAGAGATGGTCCCTGACAGTGCTAGTGGAAGGCATCTCTTCAAAACTTTTTAAAGCTTCTTAAAACTAATAAACTCCTGCATGGTATTCTATGAAGATATTGATATTGAAGAAGAGCAAAGAACAAGATCAAAGCTGACTGTTCTGCAATACCCAACACTCTAAAAGTTTATGAAATCACTGGGTACAGCTTCATTTTGTACTTAATGCAATTTAACTGCAGGGTTTAAACCCTGGGCATGAAACCCTGCCCTAAGAAGCAATGTCAGAAGCAGTTTTGGGGGAGTTAGACTGAGAAAAATATCAGTCAAACAAAGCAATTTTCTCCTGTGGTCGCAGCAGACTTAGCCCCAGAGGAAACAGCACCATGTTAAATACAGGGATGTAGAGACACTCCAAAGAAAGATCATTTTTAAGTGGCTAAAGAATTTGGGCGGATCTACATTTGGTCCTGACAGGCTAAGGATGCACTGATTTCAGATTCCTACCTCCTGCATGACTTTCCAAGCTGTTGATCTGTTGTACAACCACTCAGCTCAGCCCCTTTCTTTAAAAAAAAGAAAGCCACAAGCACCACCATTCAGTAGGAGCCCCAGCTCTCTGAGATGGCACTCAAAGAGGCCCTGCCAGCTACATACAGCCCATTAAGGAAGCTTGCTTGAAGAGCATTTCATTCCCAAATAACATTCAGTTTTAGAGCTCTCATAAACACTGCTTTTTTTTCACACTGATGTTTTCCCAAGCAGATATAGAAGCAGGTTTTTGAGCTATCTCACAAACTTGAGGATCTAACACAGACATACTTAGGAAAGCTTTGGGCACTGGGTTGTTAGAGCCCTTGGGAGGGCAACAAGGAACCCCATGGGACTGTGGATATGGTTATGAGAGGATTGTGAGCAGGATCAGGATGAGCCCTGAGGCAACTGGCCTTGGGAAGTCTTCAAAGCAGATGGGATTTGCAGTCAGCTGTGACTTGGATGGCAGAGCTTTGGAGGCAGGAGTGCTATGAGGAGAGATTTGGATTATCATGGCATTGCATGCTAAGATAGTTTAGGAAAGGCAGATGTGGGAGAGTTAGGGATGCTGGATGTCAAAGCTTTGGCATGGAAGGAGTTAAGAGAGGCACTTGTAACCAGATCTTCAGGTTGGGGTCAAGAACCTGTGTGCAGGAAGTGCTGAACCCTGATTCCTCTCCCCCAGCCTATTACTATGTGCTCTGTCCTCCGTGGTGTCTTCCTCACAGAAAGCAGAAAAAAAATTCAGCTCAGGATCTCCGAAGGCTAGAGGTGTGGTTCCCTGCTCAGATTTTTTTTTTTTTTTATTAAGTTAATATGAAACTATGTCAGTGCTGAAGACTGGGAGGGGTAGTCTTTGAACAGTTAAAACTTCTCTTGACATTGCACCCTCATCTTCACATGGACTTCTTAGAAGCCTGGAATTAATTTTACAGGTGAACTGAAATGCTTTAAACAATTTCTACAGAGGCTGATTAAACACCCAAATCATTAAATACAAACAATTTATGTGTGTAAAACTCACAAGACACACATACTTTGGAAGTGGTTCTTTCATTATTTGGCAGACAGAACATGAATACATGGTCTTGTGTTTTTGCTGAAAGAATGACATAAAACACATGGCAAAACCTTGAGTCTATTGAGGACCAGGTTAGAAATTTTTATTTTGCTTCCATAAATGCAAATAAATGCCAGCGGAGAACTGCATTACAATGCAAGCCAAGCTTGCCCTTTGAGAAAATAGTTCATGGAAACAAGTCAGTGGCTGCAGTATCAGCCTCTATACAAGTGAGAAAGAAAGATGAGGAAGATGTGCTCCTCACCCCATGAACTACCTATAAACAGTGAAAAAATCCAGTGAAGTTAATGAGAATCTTTCCACTGATACTGGTATGCTTTGCCTGAGCCCCTCAGTGAATATAACTACAGAAGCTTTTCCATGTCTGATATGGGTGGGTGGAACGTTGGCACTAACCCTAACCCTAGCCCTAAACCCTAACCCTAACCCTCACAAGAGAAGGAAGGGGAAGGCCTCGACTAGCATCAAGGGAGTTTGGGAGGAAGATGCAGCTGGGAGAAGGATGTAGTCCAAGAGCAAGGAGCAAAATGAGTGGAACTGAGAGTAGTTCAGTAAGACCATTGCAGTATTAAGATAAGAAACAGAACCTGATCCAGGATGAATAGACTGTCTGGGTGAGTTCTGTAGACTGAATGTAGCAGAAATTTGCACTTAGCCCAAGCAGTCTGTATAAAAAGAATCTAGCACGGTCATCTTTGTATTTCTTGCTTTATTCAAAAAGTGTAGTGAGTACAGTGAATATTTGGTAGCATATTTGGGGGCCTATCCATGTATTTCTCAGTTATGACTGATCAGAAAACAAATAAATGCAGATAAATAATAAATAAATGCAGATTTGTGGCCTCCTACAGTTCATGGTACTGTGGCAAATCCCTCTGCTACCAGGAGACACTGGGACAGGAGGTCTGTGGAACTCCAGCACTCCATTGCTGAGTTAATGTGATCCTACAACACATAACTCTCCCCGTGAGTTTACTTCTGAGCAGGGAAGAACACCAGTGCTGATGTGGAGCAGCAGAATCTGTTCTTCTTTGGAAGTAAATCATCAGGTATCTCAGCTGGGAGAAGAGATATCTTCTTCTTATCAGTCCAAAATCCCAAGGAGGCCTGATCTCTTGAAAAAGGCAGGAGGAAAACCGAGCTGGCAGCTGTGAAAGCCAAAGGAACGCGAGGCTTTGGGATCTTGCCAAAGGTCTGGTGCAAGTGGGAAGTGGCAGCAGATTTTTGTGAATGAAAGGAGGTCTGCAGGAGGAGGTGGAAGATGGCTGGAGCATGGCAGAGCACTGCAAGCACTACAGGAACTTACTGGGTAACCAGTTTTAGAAGGCTGTGGGGTGGAAACCATGGGGGGTGGGTGGGTGGGTGGGTGGGTAGGAGGACACATGCAGGGGACCAACACTTTTGTGGGGCCACAGTTAGTACAGGCCATAACTGTGCCACACACATACTTAGTGGGGATGATGAGAGGTTCATATGTTAAAAACAGCTTACAAGCTGTAACTTATTTTCATAATAGAAAACCTCTCAAAATAACAAACTCAGTTGGGGGGATATTTGTGATTTCTGGCTCTTGGGATTTAAATTTTGGTGCTGCGAAGGCTGCAGGCTGGTGTTCCTAAGTACTGAGAGTCTCTGATTACTTTGCAAAGAAATTAAGTATTGGTTGTGGCAGCAATATCATCCCTCACCTGTTTGCTTCCATACCTGCTCTGCAAAGACTGCCCGCTCTGGATATGCAGCTCTGGGCTTAAACCATGGGCAGGATCATTCCTTGCTGCAAGCTGAGAAGGTGGATTTTATGGTATGAAGGAGCTGGAGCCACCATCCCACTCCACACAGGACATTCTGGATGGAGTTTCACCTTCTGCCCCGTTCTGAGCTAAGTGCTGGCTACCAGTGAATGAGAGGCACTGGCCTCCTCTCCGTCTCCCTCCCACACATCGTGTCCCTGCTGTGTGACACCCAGAGACTGCTGCCACAGGAGACTAATCCAGCAGGATGTGGATGCATTTCCCGTGGGATCAGTGAACTGATTCAAATCACCGTGCAGGCATGTGACTGCTAATGCAAGGCTGGGAGCCAGGGCTGGGGAAAGGGAAGAGCAGGCTCAGCATTCTGGCAGCAGGCTGCAGTTAAATTGGTTTAAGTGCAACATGAAGCTGTAGTCTAAAAAATTCATCACATCATAAGGATTTTTGTTTGTTACCAACACCCTAGGCAGACGAATGAAACTTGCAGAAATCCGTGTAGTTTTGTGTCCAATAGATAAAAACAATAAATTTCTGTCAATGTGAGATTTTGCAGGTAGCTTCTGGTATATTGTGAGATTAACGAGGGGCTAAAATGTGACTATTCTTGAACGAAAATAGTGAAATAATGCAGCTGATTGTAAGACCACTACTTATCAGTTATCAATGAGGTAATTGTGCAACTTTTTCTGCCAGGGCAACTGTAGCCTGCAAGCAAACATTTTAGATCTGTGATGACACGGAGTGTCTAGGGACATAGATACAGGTTGGAGTGTCTCATCATGATTACAGGATCTAATGGATCAATTTAGTCTGGAGATTTTGCTAGGCTGCTGTGTACACAGACATTAATCTGAGATAAGAACTGATGTCTCCATTACAAAATGTGAAAGCTGAGAAGAAGACAGAGAAGTTATGTTTTCTTCTGTTCACTCACATTTGGCTTGTGCAACAAGAGCATAAGAGGAAGATTTATAAAAAGCAAGGCTTAATGAAATGATGCTCCTCAGGGGCAGAGGCAGAGTGCAGTATAATCAGTCTCATGTTTCTTAATGAGCTCTGGGTCCCTATCTAATTTTAATTGTCTGCCTGGAATACTAAAATACTTTCAGGCACTCATATTCTGCTGATTATTAATACAGGACATACAACACTTGAGACATTTCTTCCATTTCCTGCTTCATCTTGGCTGATCCATTATGATTCTGAGTACCATGAGAAAGTGATTTTTTTACTACTAATAAGTATCTCAAAAATCTGCAGTCTTCTATGAATTATATCAAGTACCATTACTGCAGGAAGTTAAATATATATATATATAACAGCCTGTTTTACACAAACATTGCAAAATACTGGATTTTATTTTGGGAAACAAACAAAAAAAATCTAAGAACAATTTCTTTTCCCTTCAGCGAGGTCTAGACCAGGACAACATTGCTTGAACTTCAAACTTTGCTTCTGTAATAGACAAAACCATTTTCAGACAAGATGGCTTGTTGAACCAGAACTTAAAAGCACACCTGAGTCTACTTACAGAAGGCAATCTGCAAAGATTGTGTGTGTTTGAAGCTGTGTAATCTTCCTCTGGTGGCATAAATAGGTGGCTCCAGGGTTACCTACAGCATCTTGAGAGGAAGAAAGGCTCCAGTTTGTGCTTTGTAGAAGAGAACCCCTTTCCACCAAAAACTGAAACCAAACGTTTTCAAATTAAGAAGCCAGTTTTGTTTGGTGAAAACACAGAAAAATCCAGTGTTTCATAGGGGTATGACCTCCACAGAGTTTGACTGCACGCTATAAACTAATCTTGCAGAGCAAACACAATTAAAGGCAGGGAAGACATCAGTCCTGGACAACAAAAAGGATTTTTTTATTATTATTAACAGGGAAATGTGCATTCCTCCTTCAGTACAGTAGAATAATGTCAGAATATGGGTGCTGTAAATATCCTTAACAACGGCTTAGAGAAAAGAGGCTTTCTGGGTAAACTTTATAAATATGAAATAGCTAACCCAGTGGATGAAAACCCACAGCTATAATTATAGCACATTTCTACACATTGAGTCATCCTGACTATGGGTTCTCATTACAGAACAATGCCCAGTCCTTTCTGCTCTACTTTCTGAGAGGTCTGATAAAGCAGGGACTTATTTTTTTGATGGACGAGCCAAGGAACTGGACATGGGTAGGAATTATTTTTTAAAAATATATGAAGGGCTAAAAATGTTTCCACAGAACTGTTGGAGGATGTAAATTGCTGTTTGTCAAAGGGAGTTTTAGTTCAGGACCATATAAGCAGTCTCAAGCCATAAAGACTTAGGCAGGCCATGGAATCATTAAGGTTGGAGAAGACCTCTAAGACCATCAAACCCAACACCACCATGCCACCTAGAACAAGTCCTGAAGTGCCAAAATCACGTTTTTTTTTAAAACTTCCAGGGACAGTGACTCCACCACTCCCCTGGACAGCCTGTTCTAGTGTTTTACCACTCTTCCAGTAAATAGTTTTTTCCTAATATCCAATCTAAAGCTCCCCTAGAAGAACTTGATTCCATTTCTTCTCATCCTATCACCAGTTACATGGGAGAAGAGAGGGATGTCCACTACAATCTCCATTCAGGCAGTTGTAAGGAGCCATAATGCAGTTGTAGAGAGCCATGAATTGTCCCTTCATCCTCCTCGTCTATAGGCCACTTGAAATATTGACTGTAAAATTCTAGATGGAGAACATAGCAATGAAATGGAACAGCCAGTAAGTCACCTATGACATGGATGAATTAAAATATGGAGGGCAGCCTGGGGAATGAGCCTCTTAGACCTTAAGCAGCTGTAGGGGACGGATAAAGGGGGGGATAAAAAGGTGATAGGGACTCCATTACCTAGTCAGTCTCCCAGGTAGGTCGAGGCTGCTCAGAGTTACTGCTGGCTGACCTCCATATGCTGTTCCAGCAGACGGTGACTCCTCAGGCCTGTGGGGTTCAGCTGTGCTTATTTCTCTTGACAGGCTCCAGTGCCCTGGGCCAAGGAGCAGCAGGGTGAACAGGGAGCCAAAGGACCCTGACCCATCCTGTGCAGACCCACCTCAGACAACCAAGCAAGAGGATCAGAACAGGTCTGAGGGTGGGTCTGCTCAGAGACCAGCTCACCAGCCTGCATCTTTTCTTTTGGTTCGGACAAATATTTTGGTGGAGGAGTAGGAGAGATCTTAAATAATTGAATAAAACAGTCAGTGCAGGCTCTATTATAATTATGTAGCCTTCAATGGAGCTCCCTTCAGTTCTGATTAACCATCCTTCCTGGCTGAGGAAATTCCTCTCTGCAGCAAGCACTAATGACAAGGGTGAAATATGAGCCAAGTGTCATTTCCACTCTGCATACCATATACCCAGCCTTGTAGTTTACACCTTCTAGTGCAGTGTTCCCTACCAGCTCACTGCCACTGAACAAAGTCCCTTCAGCCATGTCCCATTTGACCAGTGGTAAAGGAAACAAATGAAACTTTTCAGTGATAGACACGCATGCAGAAGTAAATCATAGAATCATAGAATGGTTTGGGTTGGAAGGAACCTTAAAGATCACCCAGTTCCAATCCCCCTGCATGAGCACTTCCCCCTAGACCAGGTTGCTCAAGGCCCCAGTACAACCTGGCCTTGAACACTTCCAGGGAGGGGGCAGTTTTGTTTCTGAACTTTGGATAAATAAGCTTTTAACATGCAAATGTATGTTATTTAAACTTAAGAAAAAATTATAAATGGAAATGTGTCTATTCAGCTGTAATTATTACATCAATTCAGTACTATGAATGTTTAGTCTTGTCATCTAAGTCAGAAGAGCAGATTCTGATAGCTTATTTTTTCTTATTCAGATGAATTATTTTCCTGGTGTCAGTATAAAACCACATGAAAAGGGATGGGACCCACCTGGCTGTATGGGCAGGGGATTTGGGTATTTCACTGTTCAGACACCGTAAGGAAAGCTTAAGGCCTGACTGTTTCTCTTTGATTTTCATTACTCATTAGTGGGTGTCCAGAATCCTGGGTTTTTTTGTCTTTTTTTTCTACTAGTCTGCTAATTTATCAAAAAGCAATACCCTTTTTAATTTCTCTTAGTAAAGACTATAGGCTGACACTGGGAAGCTAGGGGAAAGCTCTTTCTAACACGCTGCTGGTTTTGAACAATTCTTCCACAAATTTGTCAATTTTTTAAATGAAAAAACTATTTTGTCTTGGCCCACTGCAGTGAGCTCCTGCATTAGTGTTGTTACCTGCTCTCCTCTGCTTTAAAATTTCTGTCTGATAGCTCTTGTTACGCAAAAAAGTGCACAGTCACTCCCTAGTCACCTTCTGCAGGCTGTTCATGAAGTTACAGAACTCCACTACTCTTATGAAAAATCTATTTCCTGCACTGTGGAGTCATAATGTATTTAATTTCTCCATCTAGAGATTCTTTTTTTTTTTTTTCCTGAATTTTTGATCACAATTTTCTTCCCTTTCTGGTACCCCTTTTCTAAGCTACAGTATCATTTTGGAAATGGAGGTTAGAGACAGTGTATAGGAAGAGCATGGATTTATAGTGAGGTACAGTGATGTTGTCTCCTCTATCCTCTATTCCTTTGCAAGTAACTATTAACCTAGTTTTATCTTCTGACTTATTTGAAATCAGTGACAGCCAATATTTCCTTCTTGATTAGTAAGAACTCCATAGAAAGTTGAACTCCTTTCTGGTGTATTTCCCCCTCTGTACAGTTTTCAGTGCTAAATTCCCATCTGCTAGTGTGTCACTCAGCAGTCACTCACTCTGAGATTCTTCTGCAACTCCAGATGGTTCCTTTTCCTTTTTATCTCATGATACTTGGCAATGTGAGACTATTTCTTCATTTCTCTTTAATGTCTTTTCTAGGTCATTCATGGATATGCTGAGCAAGATTATTCCCAGATGAATTCCTATGACAGTCTCCACTGTGAAATGTTTTTATTTTTTCCTTCTTCTCTGTCATGGGTTGTAGGCCCTCCATGTGAGGACCTCCCCTATTGCCCCAGGAACACTTACATTCTTTAAGGTCCATTTGTGAAGAGCCTTGTTAAAAGTGCTTTGCATTACGATACCAGAAGGTGTCATAAATTTAAAATACAAACTACTAATGACAAGTTATTATGAATTTAATTCTGAGGACACAGTCCACCTGGCTATTTACAGGGTGGTTCAAGAAGTATAAGACTAGGAACCTAAACTACACTTCTAAGAGAAAAAATTACAAGTATTTGTACAGGTTCTTAAAACAATTTATTAAGAAATAGATCAGTCAAGAAAGAGTAGAATAGGAAAGACAAAAGATAGTGGTGAATAAAGATGATAAAGAAGAGAGGAAAAAAACCCAACAAGCTGAGCAGTGAACAGTATGGTAAATTGTGCCTGCTACTTATTCACCAATACATTTCTCATGCACTGTATTTTGTAGCCAAATGCCCCACCTGTTACAATCCATGATTCTTTTTCTGTAGTGAGCTTATTTCAAATAGGCTTATTTCTTTATTTAGGGTCTATTACAAGTGCTAAAAGAGCAAAGTCTCTGGTGTGTCTTTCTTAGAAAACTTCAGTGGTCTTTCATTGCCCGTTTCAGAAGTTTTGGTCTTGCTCAGTAACAGAAATGCTTTTTCTTCACTTTTTATAAGCCTAAGTTGCCAGTCACTTCTATTACAATGTTGTAATTATACATTCCTTTTGTAACTTTATTCTTAGGTAACCAGCAAAGCAGAAAATCTCTGCATATTCAAAGTATCAATTTAAATTTAAAGCTAATTGGGTATTGAGAAATCTACAGATAAAATAAATTTAATCTTTGCAAGCTAGAAATATCTGTCTGCAAAAAGACAACAGGGAACCATCTTAATGACAAGAAGTAGGTTTTTTTTTTATTCTCTCTTACTGTATTGGGATATCAGGCTATTGTAACAAATAGTAATTCTATTTTTAATAAAGATTTCTGCAAGAGTAGCCTTTTTTAGGGTATAATACACAAAATCTTTTTTTCTCAGAAAAGGCTGAAAAAAGCGTAGGGAAACTTGCAAGGCTTCTCTTACTTTGTTATTCTGTGAGGATGCAGCTGAAGTTTAGACTGAAAGATCAGCATTTACAAAACTAACAGCAAAGAGAAACACATCCCTTATTTTAAAAACACACTTGAAAGTATTTTGGTTAAAATTTCTTGAAGTCCAGGAGAGAAACTAGAAGTGTAACAGAATATAAGATACAATATAAAATACAGAAATTACACTTCCTAAGTAATTTTTTCTGACTTCATTAGCACTTGGACTGGGATCTGGTTTATGACACAGAGTTTTGAACTTGCTTCTTTGTTTCCCTGCATTTAACAAGTAAATTTGCTCATAGAACTTACTTGACTGTCTCAAAAAATCATCTTGCAGGCACAGTCTTTTGTTGAACATGTAATGCAGAACTTTGAAATCTTGAGATTAAATAAATCCATGCTCTTTACTCAATGATGGCATAAAAGCAAGAGAAAGACTTCACAGTGGCCCTGGGCTAGGAGCTTACACAGGGTGAGTTACTTCAGAGTAGCACATGGGGACCTTTTTATTGTTGTGTGCCTTGGGACACAGAATCTACAAACTAAAAGTAGAAGGGGAAATAGCATAATAAAACATAAACAGTTCTAGCAAATCTAGTATAAATTCCTTATAAAATAATTTCAGCCCCAAAGAATACTAATAGGCAGAAAATAATAGCTTTATGCCTTTCATAATACAAAAGATAAAACTTAGTTTTAAACCTTTTTTATTTTCACTCCACACTAAATGTGCAACTGCAGAAAAATCAAAATAGCTGATAAAATCTGCATCATAATGGATATATAGAAAAGAGCAACAATTAAGCTGAACAAGCAATGGCAAGCCTGACATCTTCTCAATGAGTATTTTTAAAATTAGGTTAGGTAGCAAAAGCTCAGTATTATTCATGGGACAATAGGAAACAATTCACAGGACAAAGGAAAAGGTTAACTTGTAGCCCACTGTCTTCCTCCCTAACAAGCTAAAGAAATTTACTGCAAACAGTAAAGCAAACAAACATGGAGATACTAAAGCTCTACTTTTTTACAAACAGATTGCAAAAATGTTTTAGAAAATAGCCTAAATAGAAAGTTTTGATACTGATTATTGTGACAGTTGTTTAATTTGGCTTTTGACTGAACTAAAACTCAAGTGAAAGCTTTTACATTTCTTAGAAAATTACATAACAGTAAACAGTAGAAACATTTTCATACTTCCTGAAGTTAAACCCCCCATAATTGAAACTTAATTCCAGCATTAAGGGAATTACCAATTCCTTCATGAGCACTTAGTAAAAGAATTCCAAAAGTTCAATTTTCTACACAATTTCTATCCACCACCCTTTCCTTCTGTGTTTCACTATACTCAAGAAATGGTACACTTAGCCTAATTTCTCAGGGAAAAAATCAGTGTGTGTGTGTGTGTGTGTATTTATGTACACATACATGCTGGTAAACTGATTTTATTCAAATTTGACCGAGGGGTAAAAATCTGAGAGACACTGAAGTTTCAATAAGTTTCAGAACAAGATCATGTAGCATTAGCTCAGCCCATCCTAGACAGCAAAGAATATCCTAATTACAGGAATAACTTCAGTGGGAGTTCTAACCACATGTCAATAAGACCATTTTTTATTTTGAAGTGTTACCTACAACTTGTGCAAAAACCCACTATTGAATATGTACAAACTCTCCAGTGAATTACCTACCAAAAATAATTAATGCTGGGGTAGATTATAATTATAATGGTTGGAAGGGACCTTAAAGATTATTTAGTTCCAACCCCCCTGAATGGGCAGGGGCACCTTCCACTAGACCAGGTTGCTCCAAGCCCCATCCAGTCTGGCCTTGAACACTTTCAGGGAGGAGGCAGTCACAATGTCCCTACAGAATCTGTTCCAGTGTCTCACCACCCTCACACTGAAGATTTTCTTCCTAATGCTTCACCTAAACATACTCTCTTCCAGTTTAAAGCCATTACCCCTTGTCCTATCACTACACGCCCTCGTAAAAACTGCATCCCCAGCTTTCCTGTAGGCCCCTTCAGGTACTGGGAGGCTGCTATAAGGTCTCCCTTGAGTCTCTTCTGGCTGAACAACCCTAACTCTCTCAGCCTCTCTTAATAGAGGTGCTCTGGCCCTCTGCTCATTTTTGTGGCTCTCTCCAGAAGTTGCTTCAACATTCTCACCCCTTTTTTAAATTCAGTTGGAAAGACATCGAATCACTGTCCTGTGGATCCTGGACCCGCTGGCCAACAGAGCAATACTCTTGAATAAAACTGGTAATACTCTTGAAACCACCTAGCTTTCTGTGGAGGGAAAAAATGGAGAGAATCTTAGGGCATTCCATAGTGGATTGGAACTGGTGCAATGCAGTCACTGAATCTCATAATTTAACAGGCTGAATATAGGGAATATAACATTGTCAAGGTCATAAGGGTATTGCATGGGTCCAGGGTTTCTCTTCTGGGGGGGAGACCCTCCTCCTGACCCACTCTTCTTCCATGGGGAAGGTCTGTAAAAACATGTTAAGTCATTTGGGTTTACTGCTTTTGCAACTTCTGACAGGAAGTCAAGTGCTTCCTGAAACCATACCCCTCAGTAGGGCGATAGCATTACCCTGACCTTTTCTTACAGCGTCCAAGTGAAGAGGAGGCAGGAAAAGGACATACCAGAAAATGTCTAGGGTTTCTGCCATCTTGATCTATCGCCTCACCCCACTTTCCTTATTTTAAGCCAGCAGCCTCCCAGCCTGGCGCTCGCCTCCCCTCACCTGCCCTGCCTCACCGGCAGCCGCTCCGCACTCGGGGCTGCGGGCGGGGAGAGAGGAGAAGCCGCTCGTCGTTAGCTGCGGGCTGTCGCCTCCATCGAAAAGGCGAAGGACCCGCAAGGCCGCGGTCCCGGCAGGGGCCCCGTCGCCTCCTTCCCAGTGGACGATGCAAGCCCGGCGCCCGGGATCCGGCACCGCCAGAAGTTCTCATCAGGGGACTAGTCAGGCCCGGGCAGCCGGCGGGTCTCCGTACCCAGCGGTACGTCAGGTCCTCGGGGCTTTTCGCCTCCCCGTTCACCTTCGCCCCTCTCCCCGCCTCTGCCAGACGATGGCGGCGAGGATCGGGGGAGAGGCGGCAGCGGGGGGGGGGGGGAGGGGGCGGGGCGGCGCGTGCAGGTAGCCGGGTAGGGGGAGGCGGGGCGGGGCGGGAGAGCCGCGCGCGCGCTGCCGCCGCCAGGGCCCCGCGCGGCCGCGCCGTTAACGGCTGCTCTGCGCGCGCGGCCGGGGGAGGAGGAGGAGGAGGAAAAAAAGGAGGAGGAAAAGGAGGAAAATAATGAGGCATGAGGAGGCCGCTGTTGCATCACTGACCGGGGCCTGAAGATACCGAGGTCAGGACGGCCTCTTTCCCACCGTCGGCGGACTGAGGGGGGAAAGGGCGAGAAGGAGCAGGAGGACTCTATGCGCCTGGGAGAGCGTGGAGATGAGCTAAGCCCTGTCCCCTGGAGCCGCCTGAGGAGAGCCGGCTCCCTCCCTCCCCCACCTCCCTACCGCCGCCATGGCTCACTCACCAGTGCAGACGGGCCTGCCGGGGATGCAGGTGAGGACCACCCAAGGGCAGGCCACGGACACGCACCCGCGGCGGTCGGCCAGGCCGGAGCGGAGTGCTGGGGGGTTGGGAGACAGGGATGGGCCCTCGCCGCCTCTCCGGGAAAGTGGGGATGGAAGGGGAACGTGCGAGGGAGCACCGTATGGGTAAAGGGGTTCCCTGGGGTGGAGAGACAGGGCAAGGGGAGAAAACACCTCTTTACTCTGACTCGGCGCCGGGGGCTGGGATGAGGGGGGGATGGAGCGGGATCTCGTAACCAGTGGAAACGAAACGTGCTGTCAGCACTTCGCGTAATGCCTAACGAGGTCCCTCCGCCTGGCGAATCCCTCCCTCTCTCCTTCTCCTTCCTCAGTAGCCTCTATTTGCTGCACGTGTGCGTGGCGGGGGGTAGGGGTGCGTGTTTTGTCTCCCCCCTCCCTCTTTCCATTAGCTCTCCTTGGTGTTTTAATTCACGAAGCTAAGCGTGTCTTCATGGGCGATTTTCGGTCTCGGTATACTGACGTGATTAGGGGTAGCATGCATAAAAACAGGGACTGAAAACGTTGACCTTCAGCTTGTGCTGCAGTGCCCATCTCTGTGGTGCTGGCTTGTGGGAATGCTGTCAGAGGTGGGTGTTGGGGGGTTGTGTTTGCTTCTCAGAGATGGTTAGCAGCTGTTGTTGAACGGTGGAATTTGCTGGTTCTATGTTGTAACTATCAAAAAACAAACAAAGAAAAAAACAAGAAAACAAACACCAAAAAAACAACCTGGTGTGGTTTTCTAGTTACTGAGGTTGTTCTCCTCCCCCCTCCGTTTTTCGTAGTCCAAACGCAACCTACTGCCAGAAAAACATTGAAGTCATTGGTATCTCTGTTATTGTTTCCCACATCTCATTAGAAACTTCCCTGCCCCAGCCTGTGTAAGAAAAACTTTAGAATGGCCTATAGGGTTTTCACAATTCATCTCCTGGATTGAAAGACTGTGCTTTATTTAAGTATTGATTTACTCATTTTTCCATGAGTCAAGATTCTAAGTCGTCAATCTTGTCCTTTAATTACCTGAGGATTTGAAGTAAAATATTACATGCTTAGACATACCCTGAATTATGTGCTCTGGTATAATACTGGATGCTGAATAGAGTACATAGGCCCTCACTCTGAACTGATTAACTTACTGCTCTGTAAGTATTGCTGTTGAGTGTTCAAGTTCACCTTCCAAATGTGAGCAGTTTGCTGCTTGTCAGAGACTGAGAAGGGATAGGGCTAGATCAGTGTTGAATTTTTAAAATCCTTTTGAAACATGTTAAAACCAAGACTACTGTATGCTGACTTTGAAACAGAATCTGCAATATTTTATAATTAAAAAGTCAGATTTGTAGTTGCACAGAAGTGAGAGAATGAAGATTATTCTAGCAATGTGCACGTACTGCTTATGTGCGTTACTGCGTGAACTCTTTAAGGATCTGCCTTTTTATTAACTTGATTTGTTATTTAGCTTGTATTACTAAAAGCTGCACTAAATGTTTTTTTTTTTTTAGTTCATATAATCTGGGAATTCACATCAAATCTCTATTCAGGATGGTATTTTTTAATGATTTTTAAATTGTATTATGAGAGTTTCTCAAGTGTGAATTTTAACAGTCTGAAAAAAACCCATCAAAATACAGAAGTAAATACCTACTAATAGGTAGAGGCATAATGTCTGACAATGATGTATTTACTTCTTACTCATTTTCTGCACCCAGTTCAAGATGTCTAAATCTGTTATTGTTCTTTCAGAGTATATAGCAATTTTGTAGTGTCTCAGTACACAATTGTCTTTGATTTTACTTCAAAGGGTAAGGTACATACAATGTGTGACATCTACTTAAATGCGACAGATGTTACGATTTGGGACTAATTACTATGAAGAAGAGAGATGAATTCAGCTTAGTTCTCTGCAATTGAAGTGCAGAGATCATGGGAATATCTTTTCCTTTTGTGTGATCCCTGCTCCCTATCTACCAGCTTCTGCCACAAATGGCATCAGCAGTGTAAGTGGACAAGTAATGCAGCTTTCTCCTACATTCTTTGCTGTATTTGCTTAAGACAGCAGTTAGTGTCCTAGTGTGAACGAGTTACTTCTTGACTCCCCCAAAAATTACGTGCAGAGACAATGCTTTATTAATGCTGTCTGGCCTGAGCAGAGTAGTGTGTAAACAGCACAGAGGAATGAAGGATTAATGTATTGCTCTCTTAACAACATCTGATTGATGTTTGAAGATTGATTTACAAAAAGTGAGTGGGTGGAGAGTGAGGCAAAGGAATGAAAAACTGTGGATGAGATGTAGGATGTTGCTGGAAGGCTGTCAAAACCTGAGATTCAGCCTGCTGCAAAGTGGGCATGTTGTAACCTGAGTAAAAACAGACTTGAGTTTTGACCTAAATTTCTATGCACGCAAATAAGTTTGGAAAGTTTATACTGTCCTTGGTGTAAGGGCTTTGTGTAGATATGAGTTTCAGTGTGTGGTGTGAAGGTGCATAATTACTAAACTGAGAATATGTTGTCTTCCTTCTTCTTTATGCTTCACAGAAGTCACTGGGGAGGGTGCTTGTTTGTCTGTAATGCATGAGATTTTTGCAAGGCTAGCTCGGAGTGAGTGTATATGACCTTGATTTTCAGGCCGGCCTTCATTTCAAGGCTGTGGTAAGCCTCCACAACTTGTTTCTAGAAGCTATATTTTAAATAATAAAGTACTGTGTTTGTAAATTTATGGTAAGGGTGCTTGGTGAACCATGTTGTATTTTGAAGTCTGTTATTAGTGTGTGGTTCCAAAAAGCTCAGGAAATGTAGGCTGGCAGAGAAAATCTTGGGAAATGGAGCTGCAGAACACAATACTGCATTACGCTGAGCTGTTGGATATGTGGCAGCAGCCAATTTAAAGATGATTGATAGAATACTAAGATGAATAATGATTAAATGTCTTTCTCCTCTCTTTCAACAAAGAAAGAGACCCCAAGCTTAAAGTTTTGGGGTTAAGCTGCATCTGGTTTGCTTTACTTTTTTTTTTGTTTCTGAAGTTGGAGAACCCAAAAGCAGGTTTTTCACCCTGACTTTGCTATATACTTCTATCTGTGTGAAATAACGATGTAGAAGAGATTTTGTTAACCTACTTTAAATGAGCCTTTTATTATGATAATAACAATAAGAATATTTTACACTTCTTCAGAGGAAAGACAAAGGTCTCAGTTGGCAGCAGATCGCAGGGAAGTGAGAACAGCTCACAAGTAGGTGGTTTGCCTTTATGAAGTTAGATGTGATCAGGCAGTTCAGTGCCACACTTAGAATGAAGGTAATGAAAAGTTTAAGGTGAATAAGGAGTTTCAAATACACTTCTGTGGCATAATGAGCACTGTCACTGATGGACTGCAGAGTTACTGATTAGAAATAGTTATTGTCACCTTCTTTTACCTGTTTTAATCTCCTGAAGGGGGTAAAAAAACAACCCTCCCCAAAATGCCCTGAACCTTTTTGTTGTTATTGTTGTTCACAGAAAAGTAGTTTTCTGAGGTGTATTTGTATTTTTAGATGGTGCCCATAGTCAGCTCCATGAAATTCTTGAGGTGCTTTTAAAATTCATCATCTTTTAAGCTGAAGCTGCTTCTGCATGATAAAAGCTGTTCTTTATTTTCCTTCTTTCAATTTCTTTTGATAACAAAAACAGTGTTTATGTAGTAATTTATTTTAATTCATTCTTCATTCTTATTTTCAGTACAAGAGCTACAGGTTCTTCATTAAAAATGTAAATATGCATTGACATTCACTCTATCTTTCTTCAAGAAATATTAAAAAATTAACTAAATTTAAGTGACAACTTGACAAATGAACAGAAAAGAGGTTGTATAAACACACAATTTCTGGTTCATAAAGTGCTCAAACTGTCAGTTTGCTAGAGACTTAGTGTTTTTGGAGATACTGCTATTTACTTTTTATTCTTGCACTGTTCCAAAGCTATAAACTTTTCTGGCCTAGAGCATCCTTTGTTCTGATCCATCATGGTTGTTCTTTTGTTTTTACACCCTATGTATTACTGTCCTTCATATTAAAATATATATCAATCTCCTTCTACAATAAACTGTTTTATCTGCTTCATGTGTGAGCTCTGCTTTTGGTAACTGCAAAACATTAGGTTGCCAAATTAAAGGCACTTGAAAGGCCACGTAGCCTTTGCTGCCATCCATTTGCAGCTTCTGTGTAGAAGATGAATTCTTCCAAGTTTGAACTTTTTTTTTTTTTTAAATGAAACTTTGTGCTCACTGTTACTGTTTAAGTTAGATTTTAATAAATACTCTGCAGTAGCTTAGAGCACTTAATTGGTTGGCAGATTTGATGATCATGGCTAATCTCTTTTATGATATCCGGGGGATAGATGTCATGAGCATTATTACAAGCTCAGTCCTTGAGTACAAGGACAGAAGAATTGTAATTTGTGAGAATTAAGTCAGCATCTTCTCACTCTGTGCTAAAGGCTGTGCCAGGGCTGTGCAACAGCTGTATGGAGCTGTTCTAGAGAAGTCATCTTTTATCAACAGTGGGACTATTGATACTAAGAAGTAATGTGCAGCAACTTCTAGTGAAGATATGTGGATATGAAGTAGTTGTCCCAAACACCCCAAGATCTTGTTGTTAAGCAGGCATGGAGGAGTTGGAGTTGGATTTCCTTTGGACCTTTCTTGATGTTGTGCTTTACCTAACTTGTTGTGTCTTGGAAGTCACTGTTGCCAGGGAAACTTCAATATTGATAATGGTATTAAAACCTGATGCTGTTAACTCTGACTGTGCAGTTGAAATTACTGCAATTCCTTTGTCTCATTCTTAAAGCTTCTTTGTTTTATTTCTTTGGCCTTTGCAGGTCCTATTCTATTGGGTAGAAAATGACTAGTAATTAACTGTTACATATGGACTGCTCAGTCTTTGGGGAGCATTATTAAGTACTTGGTCTGTTATTTTTTTTGGTTGATCTCCTCATTTATAGCCGAAGAATTTATTAAGACAGCTTTTTAGAATAAAGATTAACAATAGTGAAGCCTTACTTTTTGAAAATCTGTGTGTTACATTGTTTCAGCCCTTTTGTGGTTTTGGAGCTATGCTTTTTATACAGGTTTCTGGAATTTTATTAAATTTTGAATGTTTATGTAGAGGTAAGGTGGGGTGTTTATACAGAGGTAGAAGAGGTAGGGAAAAGGTACTCTAAATTTCCAGAGGCTGAGCTTACAAAATCTAGTTTTGGATCTTTGCTGTGGTATCAGTCGCATTGTCAGTTACTGAGTGATACGTGTCAGCATTCACCTTTCTGCCTTAACTGTTGTCTGACCATTAGTCTCAACAGCCTCTAAACAAGAAAAACATGCTCCCATCTGTGGTCTTCCAGAACAATTAAATAGGTACAGCCTATGGCAGCTGTATCTTTTTCAGGTACCTTGATAGACCCTTCAGGCTAGTCATGTTTCATGTTTTGATGCTATGGCAAGTTTCATGTACCAGTTTTCATGTTTTAGTTAAGATGCCCTTGAAGTCAGCTGTTGTCTTTGTTCTCCAGAGAGATAAAAGATTAGAGATGTTGTGAATCCCTCTAAATGTGTTATGAGTGGTGTCCAAGGCTTTGGTGTCAGCTTTTACTTAGGGGTATCTTTTGTGTTTCTATGATAGGAAATAAATATACGTATCTTGGCTACATTTAAAAATTTTGCTTAAATTCTTTTAACACTCCCTTTCTTGGGGAGGCAGGGGGTGGGATGTGCCAAACACTGATGAACAAAGGTATCAAGGCATCTAATATAAAATGCTGCATCCTAGAATAATTTGACCAGGCTATTGTCAATATATATTAAAAAAAAAACCAAAAAAACCAAACAAAACCCAACCCCCCACAAACAAACAAAAACCCCCAAACAAAAAAAAAGCCTAAGTAACTACTCAGCAATTCAACATGTTTAATTTTAATTTTAATTTATTCTTTCTGAATGCTTGTTAAAAGCAGGCTATGGTTAGGTAACTATTGCTTTTGGTATTAAACTCTTAATGTTGTACACTAATCAGCTTTCTGAATTAAAATAGAAAATTAAAGTCTGATTTGTGCAGTGGACATTGCACCCAGGAAATGGTGTTCACTGGGAACTGGGAAACATGCTTTGAATATCCATGTTATTGCTAAAGAACTAAATATTTTGTATTCTGAATCTAAGGTAAGTGCATCTTTGAAAGTGGAAAGAGGATTGTACAATGGCTAAGGATTTGACAAAATTACACAAAGTGCAAGGGGTTGTAAATGTGAATTATTACAAAGAACCATTGCAGTAGCCTGGGAGCTCATTAGTTGGAAGTGCAGAGGATTAGGAAGAGATGAGTTTAGTTTGTCTCAATTGAGTCTGAGTCATGAGGCCAAGTTGAACAAGTAGGATCTGAGAATGTATTGGGTTATATTGATTCTGTAGAAGTGGCAACAGTGATGTTAAATACAGAGAACAATTAATTTCCATTGCACTATGTTTTTTCTGGCTGAATAATGTAAAAAGTTATGAACGCAATATAGAACAAGTACAGAGAAAACCATAAAATTATTGTATGAATAGTGGCTCTGTCTATGGTGGAAAGTAAAGGACTTTCGTGTGGTAAGCAAGCCAAAGACTGAGACAGGATAGTTGTGGAGTTCAGAATTGTGAAAAGCTGTTCAAAACAAAAAAACCCCACAAACTAATTCAAGTGGTTGTGAAAGTTGAAAGTTGTGTAATCAATAGGTCTAAATGTTCCAGAATTTGGTTTTGATTTGCCTCAGTATATATTCTGTGACACACTTCAAACTATCTGCTTATCAAACATAGCTATTTGCTTTATCCTTTTGTAGCAGATGTGCCTGGGCTGTTCTGTGGTTTCTAGCAATATTTGGTGTGCTTAGTTACATGAAGGTTCTCTTACTGATTTCCTGGATTGGAATATTAGTAGAAAATCTTTCAAAGAGTAGTCAGCAAAACTGTACTGACTGAGTCTATGGAATACATCTTTTCTATTCAGTCTCATAGAATATTTATACAGGTATTTGTTTATTTTGGCTCTGGTAGAAGCATTTACAAAAAATAAATATGGTGAGAATCTTTTCCAGATCTGAACTTGGAAAAATGAATGCTTTTTAGCCGGTCATGTACTTTCAGTTTCAAACCGTTCATAATGTATCTGGAGGCCTGATCTCCATTTTTAAAATAGAGCAGATCATTAAAGACTGTTTTCTAAAAACACAGGTTGTCAGTGGTTTAAGGCTCTCGCTTCAAGCACCTAATCTCCTGAAAAGAAAATTCAGACCTTCTTACAGGGCATTTTTTAAACAATTATTACCTCCTGTTGCTCAGAACAAAATTCAGCAATGGTAACTCTTTAATCTTAAAACTAGAAAATGAATTGATAGAGGTTCTGATTTGAGACAGAAAAGTGTTTTGTTTTTTTTTTAATAATTAGTAATTTCACGAGGAACGTGGAAAAAGCACTACTGTTAATAGTTATTTTAAATTATTTTCTAGATATTGCTGAACAATTAATCTTTCCAAATGGCTGTAAAATTTTGATTGTAAAAAATCAAACAGGAACAATTCTTCCCTGCTCCTTAAGACTTCCAGGAGCAGTTATCTTCCCTACTTTTCTGGTATCATTAACACAAAATGACTGGCAAAATGTTCTTTTGCAGTTGTTTTATAGAAGTGTCAGCTTAATTCCAGAATCCCAAGAGCCCTACACTGGAAAAATGAAAGTGTTCTGCAAGTCTCTGAATGAGTATGGTGTCATGAAGTAGTGGACTTTAATATCGGGTCATAATAGATGTCTGGGGTAAAAGGGACAACAGGGAGAGAATACCTATGGCCAACAGCTCTCAAATTGCTGCTGGCAGGTAGGTCTCTTAGTCTTGTAATTTGTCTTAATATGAAGAGTAGCGATATATGGTTATTTTGGTTAGTGCTGGCTTTTCAGTCTCTAGAGGTGAAACATGGAATTTTTTAGGCATCTTTGACTGGGACTGGTTTGTGACTTACCCAAATGCCTGTGTAATAATGTAATGCTAGATTCCTGTGGCTGGTGACTGGAACTAGAAGGTTTGTGCTGATGGATTGGATGTGCTCTACACACATCACCTCAAATTCTAACAATCTGTGTATGAAAGTGTAGCCTGGTAATTGTCTTCCACAAGGGAAAATACCTGATGGAAGTGTTAAGGTTGTTTTTGTTAATCAATTCTCAAAGAAGACTGTTCTGAATGTTGACAAAAGACCATTTATGGGGCAGGAAGAGAACAACTACAGCAGGGTTTGGTTCCTAGTTTTGTGATACCTCTTAAGTGATGCCCTTGAAAGTATCAGTAGGGGCTACTGTGTAGCTAAAGGATAATTAAACTTGCTGGAAAACATCAAGTGCCCAGATAAAGTTTCCAAGTGGCAAATATATTGGCAGCTTATGTAGAATTTAATAGTCATAGAATATGAATGGAAGTCACAGAAGAGTAATAGTACGTGATTCTCATTACACTGAAATGAAAGGAGGAATACACTTTCGGTGGAAGAGACATGGATTTCTTGCTCTGCTTTTTATAATGGCAAAAGGGTGATAAAACCCCATGCCCTTCTTTCCCAAAACTTTGAACAGGAAGATGGATCAGTACAATGTAACTCAGGGGGAAGTTCTTGTGACTTCAGTATACTTGGAAAAAGTGATTCTTCTTTGGGCTGATTTGCTAGTGATACCTTCCTGGGATGAGTATCTGAAAATTGTGATGTCTTGTAAATTACTTTAAATATTAGAAGTAGTAGTGTAGTCACAATTTGTACAACATGATGGTAGAATCCAAACTGCTCTACGAGCACCAATACGTGAAGAACTGAGTGGGCTTATCTTTGGGCTCAGCTACCAGTCACAGCTTACCAGTTCTTCAAAACACCTAATTCATCTGGGAAATTTGTATTCCTCCAGGCAAATTAA
Source organism: Heliangelus exortis (assembly GCF_036169615.1). Classification (NCBI taxonomy): domain Eukaryota; kingdom Metazoa; phylum Chordata; class Aves; order Apodiformes; family Trochilidae; genus Heliangelus; species Heliangelus exortis. Next base: position 51,353,453 of record NC_092422.1, on the reverse strand, counting down.
AATATCTTTTAGACTCTCTTCCTCTGGGATCTGCATGGCTTAATTATGTAACCTATGAGATATGAGAGCAGAAATAGACAGATGTATGGGTGGGAGATGCTGTATAAATTTAATTGCTAAAGAGAAAATGTTGGCTCAGTGCTTATCCGTGGTAACTTAGAATTTTTCGTTCCCCTTTTTATAGTTCTATGAAGTTTGGCTAAGTAGTAAATTTTGTGGTTTTATGCTCAGTAATTCAGGCATTACTGTGTATTAACTTTTATACTGAGCCTTTTTCTATACCAACAATGTATTTTTACTTAGCATGAATCTCATCCTTCTAAGAACAATAACAAGTCTTTGAAGTCTGTTTTATTTCATAAGGAAAAGATTCTAAGTAATCCTATCCTACACTTGGTTTCATGATTATTCCCTCTACCTGTGAGTTTCCAGTTTAATTGTAACTTATATATGTTTTTGTTAGATACAAAGGCTCTTTGCAGGGAACTTACTATCTCTGCACTGAAATTGAGAATTCAGAGAGCTCTAGTAGCTGACTGACTACTTGACAGGAGAAATTCTTGAGTGGAGAAAAAAAATATAGTAGTCTGCCGAGGTCTTACATTCTCACATTTGAGTGAGAACCTCTGGTTTTCATGTGACTATTCAAATCAGGACAGATGGGAACAGGATGGTTTCTTTGGGAGTGAATGAGTTTACTCAATGGAAAGAAGAAGAAAAATAAAAATAAAGCCTGCTCCAGAAAACCTAGTGGTCAGGAATAAGAAGAAGCATGGTGGTGAAGCATGCAGGTGATCTTTAGTAGGAGAAAATTGAAGAGGGTTGCTTGCTGCATCAAATAAAAAGAAGACTGCACTGTGCACTGAAGAGTGGGTGCAAAATCCTTAGGAGGTTGAGATGTGAAAAATTCAACACAGTAGGTCCAGGGGTTCTGGGAAGGAACCAATTTCAAGAGAAAAGCATAGGTTTACTTTTATTTGTAGCATTTGATCTATTTTGGTTTTAACAGAAACCAAATCTTTGTAAAGATCTTTCATTCTTGCTGCCTGGGTGCAGTTTCTTCACAAACAAAAAGAAACTGATGTGACAGCAGTTTCTGATGGCAGATAGGGTAAAACTGTCATAGGGACAGTGCTAAACTTGTGCTTTGTGTACAGGGGAGCATAAATATTGCAGTGTGTGCATGCAAGGGATGTAGGAAGAACAGTTTAATTATGAAGACAGAAAAAAAAACTGGATAAATAGGAATGTGTAGAATTGGAAGTGTTTGTAGCTTTGAAAAATATCATATTTCATTCTGATGTTACAAATATTGAGTAACTTTTCTCTTATTTTTTACAGACTCTGAAGGCAGATCCAGAAGAACTGTTTACAAAACTGGAGAAAATTGGTAAGGGCTCTTTTGGTGAAGTTTTCAAAGGAATTGACAATCGGACTCAGAAAGTTGTTGCTATAAAAATTATTGACCTAGAAGAAGCAGAAGATGAAATAGAAGACATTCAGCAAGAAATTACAGTTCTGAGTCAGTGTGACAGTCCATACGTAACTAAATATTATGGATCCTATTTAAAGGTAAGATGCTGATTTGATTTTATAATGAATTGTTTTCCAAGTTACTCAATTGTGCCAGTTTTTGTTGGCAAGGTTTCAATCAGATCTCAGTTGAGGAAAAATACATTTTGTCCTTTCAGTTCTAAGGAATGAGTTACTATATTCTGTGAAGCATTTGATGGAATATAACAGAAAAAAAAATGCACTTATCTTTTACTATTTTCTGCCTACAAAGAATTGAATTTACATAACATGACTTTGTTAAGCTCTAAGTAATATGTTTAAAGTCTATTAATATTACGGGAATGTAACTCTAACTGTAGTTTAAATTCAGAAATTAGGACCTAAGCATGCATTTAATTGCCAAAACATTAAAAGAAAAGGGAGTATCAGTTGCTTTGCAAAGCTTGAATTTTTGTCAAGGTTTGATTAGTAGCAAAGCTGAGGTTTCTTTTCAAAGGGCACTAAACCTAATCTTGATCTGAGCAACTTAAAAATTAACATCCAGAAGTTAATTTATTTCCACATGATCAAACAGCACCTTACCCTGCAGGGAAGCTACTGGTCAGGGTTACCATTGACTGCCTGCTCAATCTGTTTTGCTTCCCTCCCCCTGCTATGCTAATTGATGTCAGAGTTCAGTTTTAAGTGTCCCAGGTAGAAGTGGTCTTATTTTCTTTGTTTGTTTGCTTGTTTATTTGTTTTTATTATTGGATGGATACAGTGATTTATTTTGTTTAGAAAGTAGTGAAAATATCTGGAAGGTTTTGGTACTGCTTTACTTCTTTGGTCAGACTTTGTCCTCATCTGGATAGATCTGTTACAGTGAGATGGCAATCTAGATAAAAGATTGTGCTCTTGGTGGGGTGAAGTTCCAAGTAGGCAGAAAATGCTTTAATTTTCAATCTGCTTTTGTGGAAGCATTTTACTTCATCAGCAAAGGCCTGAAGGTTCTGGAAGAGGGACCCCATTTTAAGTCTGGATTTCTGAGATTGCCAGTTAGTTTTCAAGGGAAAAAGGACTTCTGAATCCAGATCTGTTACTGAAGGGACTGACAGTTTTTTCTATCTTTGTTGTACACTGAACCTGTTTGCTTGCAGAGCTCATCACTGAAGGCTTTGTGAATGTTTGCAGACCTGGTACGATATTTCCAGTACTGAACTTAGAAGTTCTGTATAGTTGAGATCTCAGAAGCACCAGGAGACACAGTAAATTTGATACATTTTTCATAATGGCTTTTGTAACTATGGAAATTTCTCAATCTGGGTTTGGTAGTTAAGTGAAGTATGGCAAAAAGGCAAAAGTGGGATCTCTCCTGGACTGTCTCCAAATCTGTTAATTTTAGAGGAGGAACAGTAGAATATTATAGGACAGGTGAAGTAAATACAAGGAAAACAGATCTAGGCTAGGAATGCCACAGTAGTTTTTAAAATGTGTAGTAGCAGTGTAGTTGAAAAAGAGAATTCAGTGTCCAAATCTGAACTGAGTGGATGTCGACGTTTTTTGAAGGTATGGAAACTGTTGTTTTTTCCTATTTGAAGGAGACAGGAGACTGTAAAACTCAGTAGCCTGAGTAGATTTGGTTAATGGAAGTGTCAGTAGTAGTATTTGGTATCCTTGTTCTAAAGAGGACCCACTGAAAATACCTGTACCTTCTGCATCCTTTCTGTCAAGTGCAGAAGCCTGTGAATTTTCCAGCTTATGTCATTCTTCTAAGCTGCTGCACTAACAGTGGCTATGGATAATGCTGTCATCCATCATCACTTTTGGAGGGAAACACAGCTTTTTCTACCACAAGTAGAATGTACAGCTAGGCATGTTTACTCATTACTTGAATTCATTTGTGAATGTATGTTGTTTTGCAAGACACTTGGTACTACAAAACTTCTGCTCTTCAAGACAAAAACTCATTTCTTTATGCTGTTAAAAATTAATATATGGTGGTTGTTAGGTGATGCTGAAGGGGGAGAATCTTTGCAAAGGAAACATTTTGCAGTTCTGATTGTTTTCTAAATAAGGTTCAGGGCTTGTAATTGAATAGTAATAATGTGCCATCATGTCTATATGTATATATACACACACAGTTTAAAAGGACTGTTAATGTTTAAATGGATTTGTTAATATTCTTGGCTGAGAATCTAGGTTTATTTGCTGAAGATTTTTGCTGCATTTTCAAGACAGACTGCCATATGCAGTTCTAAGGGTCTGATCATCTTTTATCTCTAGTTCTGACAATGTGATAATCCATCACCAAGAGTGTTCAACACATTAGTTTTCCACATTTTGAGTAATAAGAAAACATTTCTTCCATTATTGGACAGTTGAGTGCTAATTACAAGAAATACATTAATGTTTTCCTCACACGATGAACTTCTTTGAACTAAGCAAGTGGGAAAATGATAGGATTTTAGATGATATTGCTAGCCACTGCAGTGATTATTATTATTCTTTGAAGCCTGTGAAGCTTCACGTGTGTTGGCCATGTATCTGTTGGATCTTGGATAAAAAGAGGTACTGTTTTACAGAGAGCTCTTAAATTGATTTTCTATAGATTATTTTTTTGCCAGCCAAATAGAAATCCAGTAATAATTTCAAGCTCACTCTTTTTTTTGTTTTAGCTCTAGATCAGTCTATGTTTCCCTAGTTTTCTTTCATACCCTTTTGCGAGCTGAAGAGGTGTCTTATACATAATAACCTTTTTCCTTGTCATTTGCTAAGTAGGATTAAGTCTCTGTTATGAGAACTTTTTGCTTTTTATTTATTTATAATAAATTTCAAGATACTGGAAAAGTTTCTGTCCCATTTGGGACACTGCAGGTCTGATGATTAATATTTCATGACCCTTTCTAGAACAAGTTTATGTAATTGCATAGTACTTGCTCTGACAGCCTTTAAAATACTTGACAGGATTTAAGAGGTATTCTATATTTTCAGCAAAGGTGGTTGGTAGGCATTGCCGTGACAACTTCCATATTTGTACAGATTTTTCTATGTAGCCAGAATGTTTTTGTTTGGTTGGTTTGGGTTGGGTTTTTTAAAACATCTTTGTTATTCCACACTTGCTTCAATTAATGTATGTGATTATACATGTTAATGTGGTAGGGGACCTGTTGCTTGAAATTTTAGAATGCTTATATAATACTTCTATACTTGCCTAAGGCCTCTTACTATCTTCAGGTGATGTTTGTGGTAATAGCTCTTGTTGTATCTACTGTGAGATACACATGGAAGTACAACTTGAAATTAGTATTATAATTTATAATGAGTTAATGGCAGTTCCTTTGTCCTAGAAATTTACGCTAAAAAAAATTACTTTTTAGCTACTTTTTAGAGTAGAGTGATGTACTCAAATGCCTTGTTAAATTTTCTTAGTCTAATTTTTTTTATATTTCAACTTCATCTTTTCAGAAATGTGTTTGCTTTATAGTATTTTTTTCATATCCAGAGACTAAGCTGTATCTGTTCATGCAAGGTATTACTGCTTTCACACAGCGAGTCTTAAATAAAAACAACTTATTGCTTATTTACATCTGTTGTGGAGGTTTGTGCATAGTTGCTGCGGTCATTCAAACAGAGCAATAAGCAGTAGAGAAGTAGATACCAGTTGTGGTTGCTATCCTGAATGTGGATTACTTTGCAGATCATCTTTTTGTCAGAAACCCTAAGGTCTTAACGTAAAACAGAAATGCAAATAGTGCTTTCTAAAGCCACATATTTAAATATGATGTGTTGGTGTTCCCATTCAGTTGGGACAAAAGGCTTTTGTCTACTGTAGGAGATAGTAAGTAACTGGAAGGTTGCTCTTAAAGCATATTGCAGCAACATCGTTTATATGGGTGCATGTTATCTACAGGGTTTGCTGTTCCTTATCTATGGTGGTGTGTTAAAAACCTGTGTCAATGTTCCTTAATGAAGTAGGCTCAACAAAACGGGTTGTGACTTTATCTCACTGCTCAGGGAACCTTATCTGTTGTTACCATCTTCCAAATTAGAGGTTGATCTACTCCATCTATGATCTGATTAAATGCTCCTTTTAGATCCTTATAAAATTAATTTGTTAAACTTCTTTGTGTCTGCTTAATTTAGATTTTAGTTAACAGTGTCCACTGCTTCTGTTGTAATGGAATAGGGATTCTTTGTGTTTCTTATTAAATGAAAAAAATTTTTTTCTTATAAAATTTTTTGAAGTTGTTTTCTGCCTCTTCAGAGTTTTGACTCTGAAGTCTTGTTTTTAAAAAGTCTAGGAGCTTGTCAGCTCTGGTTTTTGTTCTTTCTCTTATCTTTTTTAGGACAGGTTGTTTGGAATCTGTTCTATTTCCAGGAGTCAGATGCCATTTGGTCGTGTTTTTTCCGTTATGCTAGTAATTTTAATTATGGCTTAATTATAACTTCATAGCATTTTCATGTGTCAGTAGTGTCTTCCTGGTCTGCCACTGGTACTGTATGCCCAGCCCCACAGCATTAGCTAGCATCCTTTCAGACTTGACTTTTGTAAAACACAGTCACTGAACTTTGCATAGGGGTTAGGCATGCTTACATGAAAAAAACCAAACCTCTTACCTCTCATTTTGCCTGATACAATTGCTGCTATATCACCATTATTCCATTTTTTAAGGGCTTTAATTTGATGGAGTGCCTTCGCTGTTCTTTTGACCAGAGCCAGATGGAATTCCATTATTCTATATGAATTCCTGCAGCTGAGGGACTGGGATAGAGGGGCTGGGACTGCAAATTCTCTTTTACTGCAACAGCGTAAGGAACACAATGAAGCACCGTTTTTTCCTGTTGACACCTACCTTCTCAAGCTGGAGAGATACAGATTTGATGGTGGACTGTTTAGTGGATAAGGAATTGGCTGGATGGTTGGATTGAGAGGATAGTGGTCAATAGCTCAAAGTCCAGCTGGACATCAGTGAAAAATGGTGTCCCTCAGGGGTCCGTACGGGGACCTGTATTGTTTAATATTTTTATCAATTATATTGACAGCAGCATACGGTGCACCATCAGCAAGTTTTCAGATGACACCAAGCTGAGTGGTGCTGTTGGTAAGCCAGAGGGATGTGATGCCATCCAGAAGGATTGGGACAAGTTGGATAGGTGGGCCCAGTGAACCTCATGAGGTTCAATAAGACCAAGTGCAGAGTCCTGCACCTGGGTCGGAACAATCCGCACTACCAGTACAGGCCTGGGGTATGAGGTGATAGCAGCCCTGTGGAAAAGGACTTGGAGGTGCTGGTGGATGAAAAGCTGGACATGAGCCAAGAGTGTGTGTTTGCAGCCCAGAAAGCAAATTGCATCCTGGGCTGCATCAAAAGAAGTGGGGCCAGCAGACTGAGAAAGGTGATTCTGCCACCTTACTCTGCTTTGGTAAGACCTCACCTGGAGTACTGTGTCCATCTCTGGAACCCACACAGGAAGGATGTGGACAGAGTGGGTCCAGAGGAGAGCCGTGAAAATGATCAGAAGGATGGAAAACCTCTCATATGAAGACAGGCTGAGGGAGCTGGGGTTGATCAACCTGGAGAAGGCTCTGGGGAGACCTAATAGCAACCTTACAGTATGTGGAGGGGGCCTACAGAAAGGCTGGAATCTTTTATAAAGGCCTGTAGCAATGGGATGAGAGGCAGTGGTTTTAAATTAGAGAAGAGCAGTCTTAGACTGGATGGTAGGAACAAGTTCTTTCCATGATGGTAGTGGAAAAATGGAACAGGCTGCCCAGGGAGGTAGCTGAGGCCTTATTACCAGGTATGCTATCCTTCTGCCACCCCTGGTAACCTCCCCTGTTCTAACCAGGCAGCACTAGCCTCCTGAGGAGTTGCCTTTGTTTCTCCATAGTTGTGAAACTGAAATCTGTCTATAAAGAACAAATTGAAACCTTTCATTGATACGGCCTCTAATAGCTGTAAGGAAGACAAAGGCAAAAGGGTACAAAAGAAACCATGTACTCTTGTCTGTCCCTGGTTTACATTGTCTTTATTCAAATACGTTGTTTTGAATTGTAAATTTAGAACTTTTTATTCCACTGATTTCCTTTAGAAGACCAGGGGATTATTATCATTTTCTGGAATCTGCATCATATTGTCCTGTTTTTCTGGGTCTGTGGAAAAATCTATATAGTAAGCAATGGTGACTTCAGGAACTTTCCTATTCATCAATGTAATCAGTTTTGCACTTTTAGTCTTTTACAGCTTAATGATTCTTACTGTACAAGTACATCAAGGTCAAGAAGCACCAGTAGTATTATCTAAAAGAAAATTCAGAGTCTTTAATAACTGCATTTTATATTGTCCAACTTTTTAAGTGTTTAGCTGTGTCATGTACTCTGACCTTATTTAAAAAAAAAATATCTTAGTATAAAACACCATTTCTTGGAAGTAATATCTTTGTGTTTTGCTTGTTGTGGTGGCCTTAAAAGCTGCCTATATGTTGTTCTGGAGGCTGGCTTCTGTATGATATGAAACACTCAGTTCATAATTTTAGGTCTTGGTGCCTTTGTTTAGGAGCATCTTATGAGTAGCTGCTGCTGAAATAGGCAGTGGCAGTATCTTGCTCCCCCTCCTGCTTTCATTGTATTGGATTTGTTGACTGATTCACCTGAAAAACATTTCTTCAATGCTTTCTCCTACCCCTTTGAAAAATAACCCGTCTCTTGAAAAAAATTACACTCCCAGACATTACAGATTAGCTAGTTCAGACTTTTGGCTTCAAAACTGCTAGGTCTGGTGCGAAAAAAATAATGAATGGTGGAGTTGGGAGGTGGGGGAGAGAAAAGGATCATGGTTTTTAGTAACAGCATGCTTGTAGGTTTCTGTATCTTGTGTTTTGACTACCACATTTTTTCTGAGGACTTGAGAGATACCTGAAAATGGAGTAATGCTGTGACATTTAGCTGTAAGATTTTTACTGGTGCTGCTGAGCAGGGAAGTCCAAATACCTTGCAACTGGCCATTTCTTCACCCCTCACAGCAACAGGGGCTATTTAAACTTTCAGTGAAATTGTTCAGCTCACTGAGTAAGCAGAAGACTGCCTTTCTTTTTTTTTTTTTTTCCTTTTAAGCATGAGGGGATTGTACACTGATGGTTCAGATTGTTCTGAAAATAATAATAATAATTATATATTATAAATAATAATGTTATATATAATGTATATAAATTATATAAAATAATGTATGTAATAAGAATAATTACATATGTTTATTATTATATAATAATTATAACCAAATAATTTTTCATGGAACTTCTTCAATGAGCCAACAGTAATGCTGTAAAAAGTGCGTGTGTGTATGTATTTGTGCCCAGGTTTTGGTGGAGTGGCTCCATGAGCTTGTTGCCCATGCTGTTGTCCAGTCTTCTTGGTGGAAGACTTTTCAGCTAGAATGTTACTACCAGGTAGCTGCCAGTCTGTTGATCCAGTGTTCTCATGAACCTCTAAAATATGTCCCATTTTGACTAAAAAGTTTTCTTTACATACCTCGGTCATGACCTTGTGATCTTACATAGTTATAATGCTTGTATCGTATATTTAATGTAAGCATTAAGTAGTTTATATCACTCAGTTAACTTTCTTCTGCTTCCAACATACTTCAGCACTTATACAGTTCTTTCAATGAAATGAATTCTTCTACATCTTTGTATGGTTTGTATGGGGATAGTTGTATGAAAGCAGAAAAGTCACATTTTTTACACATTTAAGAGAATATTATCTTATGACAAGCATGTTAATATGTATATTAAAATGGATGAATATAGAACTTCCAGCAACTATTATTTGAAAAAAAGGTTAGCCTCAAAAATGCCAAACTTCAAAAGGAAAGTTCCATGGTAAATAGGTCTACGGACTTTATTAGCTTAAAAACATCACAGTTCTTGTATTCAGGAGCCAGTGTTTTCAACCAAATTCTGAAGGTTCTTTCAGTATAGTTTTTTCCTTATTCTACTAAATTTGTAAACTGTTGCTTAACAGCTGAGATAAAACCAGTCATTTGGAGGTCCTGATGCTTTTCCCCTCTGCTTTCTTCACCAGTTCCTTGAAGCAGCTATGTGTAAGAAAGAAACAAAATACAAAAACATGGGAGGAAGACAGTATGGGAATGATGGGTGTGAGCAGTAGGTATTTTAGCAGTAATTAGAGGTCAGTGAAAGAATTGTAAGGAGAAAAAGTGGAAAATCAAACGAGGTGTGTAGAAAAACTGTGTTTTGCAGGGATTGGAGTGATGAGCTTGACAGAAGCCTGAGTTGAAGAACCTGGGTGATTCTAAGGCTGATGTGTACAACTTCCTTAGTGGTAAGAGTTTTGAAGAAGGATTTGCCTGTGAATATTCTGTGAAGGAAGCAGTGGAATTTAATAGCATTGTGAATACAAAAGGTGAAGTGAGGAGTAAAGATTTACAGGCTTCAAAGCAGGGAAGCAAAAGATCTTAGAAGTTGTATACACATGTGCTGAAAAAAGGAATAAACTGATGAGTGAGTTGGTATTTGTGCAAGGGAAAAGGAAATTTGGCTTGTACCTTTCATTTTGAATTTAATTGAATGTAATGAGCAAACAGGAATGTATGTCAGCATTTGAGCAAATGTTTTTTTCACAGTGGAGGTGAAGGGGTTCTTGTGCCTCATATCTTCTATTGCAAGTTTGTTTCTGATCTAGAAGGGGAGCAATTCATAAAACCCTTGAGTGCTTTGGTGTGATCTACTCCAGGAAAATAGGTTTAAGATGCGTAGAAGCAAGTAGAGTGATGCTACTTGTTAGTTCTGCATTTATTGACATGCAATTTATCTGGAAGAATGAATCTGTAGAGTTATGCTGATTTACTTTTGCTTCCAATTTACCATTTTGGGACTTTCTACAGTTTATTACTAACCATTTGATGTATCTCTCAGTAAAATTCAATTCCATGTGGAGCTTTAATTATGGGTTACATTTTTGGTTTTCTTGACGTCTCTTTGACAATCTGTAAAAGGGGAATAGACAAAATGTTGGAATTGTCACTGAGCCATTTAAGTCACTCAGTGTTTGTATATTACTTTAAGTGGGCTTCTGTGAAGGCAATGCCACAGATTGCAGAAAGCTTTTTTCTCCCTATGGTAAGAACTGGATAGACATGGTATGAAGCAGTTAGTTGTGTGGTGGGCAAGGAAGAGAGGGATGATTATTGTCAGTCCCACTAGGTAATTAATAAAACTTACAAAGATAACGTTTACTAAGGGACAGGATTTTTCACTCTCCTACTCCTGTTTTTTGGAGTGAGAAGAGGGAAAATAGCTATAGGCAGGTGGGAGGAGTATGGAGTTGGGTACACTTAGTGTTTCAAACAGGTGTTTACTTACCCCATTAGGAAGTGAAATATATACAGTTCTTCAGTTGTATGAATTTCTTGTGCTTACTAGCTAGGAACTGGTTTTGCAGCCAATACTAGACATACGTGTCTGTTTGCTTTTGCCATAATACACTTTGGTAGAAGAGTTATATATCAAGACTGTCCATTAGTTTGGAGCTCTGGGAAATCAGTTACTTAATATGACATGCCTAGAATTGTGACAGCTGGGCAATAAAGTTGCATTTCTGTGGTGGAAGAGCCTGTGCCTGGGAAAAGTGCCAGTGGGGCTGTGAATATGGACACTGTTAAGAGATGACTCACACTAAGGAAAACATGGGGCTTGTGGCTGTAGCATGTCAGCATGCAAACACACAACTCTGCTAAATGTTCTGCAGAAAGAATCTTCTATTCGTACAATGACAGAATTTTCCTTTTTTTTTTTTTTTTTCCGTTGCAATTGGCTCTGTAAGTGCTGTTACAACTAGCTTATAGCAAAAAGAATTAATTTAAGGATTGCTTGTATGCTGCTATGGTAATTGTAAGAGGGGATTGTTGGAGAATGAGTGCTTCATTAGATTGTAAATACATTGACTAGAATTTATGTTTGGAAATGAAAATGTGATATTTTTTACTTAAGAACTGAGGAAGGCAAGGGCTGCAGAGCGGAAAATTATTCCAAAGGCAAATTGCTTTTTTTTATACAAACATAGATGCATAAATTACTGCATACTGAGGTGACTTCCTAGCCTGAAAAACCATGTTGCCGTGTGTTTTTCATGGAGTTCAGTGTCCAAACTCAAATAAACAGTTCTTCCCTTTCCTTAGTCTGTTCTGCATTGGCTACCCAGCAGATGCATTTATTTTTTTTCTTTGTGGTTGAACAAATTAGATGGCTGACAAACCTTGATTAAAGGACATAAATGCGCCACATGCAAAACCACAATGATTTCTTTGATTGCAGGGACCTTTTGGCCAGCTTGCAGTAAGGACTTGTGTTTAGAAGAGAACCTTTGGGCTCATCTGTATCTCCCTCCCCTCAAAGGGATGGCAGCCCGAGGACAGCTAGCATTCATCCTGACGCCAAGAAACTTCAAAGGAGGTAAGCGCCTCAGAAATGCTCCCCAGACAAAGTACTTGTCATCAGTCCTGCACCCCAGCATGGTAATACTCTATAGTACATTACCATCTCCCAAAGGTTTCTGTTCGTGGCTTGTTCATGAAAATTCTTTGAGAATTCAGAGACCTTATCAGGTGTTTGCAGCCCCATTAAGATTCATGAAGAGATGTCCATTGCTATTCGTAATCCTTGTCCATTCGCTTCAGAATGTGCCCTCAGCATAAGGGAAAAAGACATTTTATACTTCCTGGGTTTGTAGTCAGGCTTATGCTTCCCTCCTTACATTATTTTGTTTTCCATAGTTTGGATGAGGCTCGAATTTGAGCTTTTCTCAATTCATGATCCTTAAGGGTGAAGTCGGGGCAAAAATCCCAACAAACCAATCCTACTTGGTTCGCACAATTTCAAGAGGAGTTGGGTTTTGTTTTTTTTTTTTTTGTTTGTTTTGTTTTGGTTTTGTTTGTTTTGGGTGTTTTGGGTTTTTTTTTGTTTGTTTGTTTGTTTTGTTTTTTGTTTGGGGTTTTTTGGTGTTTTTTGTGGGGTTTTTTGTTGTTTTCTTGGGTTTTTCCTTTTTTTTTTTTTTTTTGTTTTTTGTTTTTAAATGGATCTCTGAATCACTCCTCAATATTCAGATTATTTCCATCTGTTTCTTGTTGTGTTCAGATTTCTAGTGATCATTATCCCAGAAAATCTCTTAAGCAGTTATTGCAATTTCACTCTCCTGAAGGGAGATACCACCTAGATGCAGCACAGATGTTTGTCTTCCAAATGACTATGGAATAATTATTGAGTAGAAAGAGCAATATAAAGTAAACAGAAGTTTACCTTGGCATCAGAAGTTTAAACTTAACTTCTTAATTATTTATTAAAGCAGACTTTTCAGGGGTGATTTCCACCCCTTCCGCACTTATCTTCAGGTCACTTACAGGAATACTCAGCTATAGGTCTTGCTTTTCTTATTCTTATTCCAGTAAATATATGAATTCCACTAAGAATATGACTGGAATCTTACAGAATAACTTTATTGGACTTTTTTTTTTTCTCAGATGGGAATATTTGTGTGTGTAGTAGACCATTAGTAAATAGGAGTTATTTTTGTCAACAGAATATATATTTTTCCCTAAGGATGTGGACTTTAAGAGTGTAGTTGGCACTCAGATCATTTAAGCTGTATCTGTCACTAAGTCCTGTGAAGTTTTGCTTTGTGTTTTCCATTTTCTCATCATTTAGGATGAGAGTATCTTACTAAGCTATTAGTTTGACCTCTTTAAACCTACATACGAGCTTTCTGACTATGTAGAGTACATAGCAGTCATCTAGTTAGCCTTCTTTTTGGGCTCTGCCACAAATAAAAAGGTTCTGTACATAGTAACAGAAATGTGGAGATAGTAAAGAAGTGTGTCATCCTAGGAAATAATATTCCACCTAAGTCTACATTTACGTATCTTTGGAAGAGGTTTAACTATGGATCTTGCAAACAACTTGTGGATCCTCCAGACTTAAGTTTGTTACAAGTCCTGGCTATGTTGATAGGTTAAATCAGCTTCAGTTTTTCTTGATGGTATTAAAATGTTTCATTGTTGGCTTGGGGTTTTATCGGTTTGGGTGTGGTGTTTTCTTTGTTTTGTTTTTTTTGTTTGGTTAGGGGTTTTTTCTCAAGTGCTGAGATATTCATTTACAGTAGTCAACTTCCTTAGTTTCACAAGAAAATGTTCCTTCATAATTTTCTGTGCTTCATATGTTGTATGTTGTTTAACTGTGGAAATGTGGAAGTTCTTCTTAAAATATAGTCTTTACATGATGTGATATTTCTATACCCCATCTGCTGGTGTTCAGAGAAGCAAAACCAATACTCAAATTCAAAGTAGGAAACTTTCAGAATCTTTCTCTGGGAATTATTCTAACACTTATCTCTACAAGGTATTACTGGATGCGCCAAAATAATAAGTAGCACACTGCAGCTTGGAAATCTTGCAGATTCATTCTGTTTCTGTAAAATAAACTAGATTACAAATACAGTTTATTAATGGGTTGCCCTGCCCTGTGAGTAGATGAGAGGAAAACAAAGGCATCTTTTATTTCCTTCATTTGAGTGGCTTTTTAGTGTCAATGAAAGTGGCTTTGTTTGGTTTTTTTTTTTGTTGTACTTCTAAAAATTTTGGCTTTGTGCCTCCTTTTTTAGGAATTCATCAAGAAGAATTGGAACAGGGCTGAGAATTGCTGGACTGCTTTCTAGTATAAAATATAATAGCTGTTGGTGGACACATTCTGATAAAATGGAAGACCTAGCTATAGGTGAGAAGTGTTACATTGGGAGGTTCTAGAATTCATTGAATACTTAAAGGTTTTCTTTCCAAGCTAAATCTAGTTGTTTGATCAATTTTTCCTGGAGGGAAATTATATTCAAAGCAACATGCTTTCTCTTTGCAGCCTTTCAAATTGCTAGTAAAATTCAGTCATTCATTTAAGAAGCAGAATAAATTTTAACTCAGTAGTGTACCAGATGATCTATTTCAGCATAGCTAGATTTTTCCTCATACTTTCTTGATGAATAGATTATCTTAATCTATTCTGTAACATCTCCTTTTGCTCCTATATATTCCAACCCCCCAAAGCACAGGGTATTAATTTCCAAGGTTAATCATTTCAAAGATGGATATCAGTGTTTCAATTATTTTTTCACCTTTCTGAGAGCACTGGACAGTATTTGAAAACTGTTCCAAAACCTGGACTGATGGTTTCTCCAGAGGATATCTTTGGTGATTAAGACAACCTGGATGTCTTTAGCCTTGTTCTCTCTTAAAATAGTTTCTCTTGTTCTTTAAAGTTGACAGTTACCTTTCCACATCATCTGACTTTCAGGTTCTCTGAAAAAGTATCTGTTTGTTTGGGTTTTTTTTTAAATTATTTAATGAAATCTGTAATGACATGAATAGCTCACATAAAATGATACAACTGTCTATACAAGCTTGTGTTGTAGTAGTAGATGGAAATAGATGGAAGAACATTAGCAGACTAATAAGTTGTCAAAGGAAAAGTTCAAGTGAGGGATTAATTTCATGATGGTACTCAATATGCTTCCTAGGAAGTGTTGGAATGATAGTGGTGTTATTTGTTCCTTTTAATGAGACTGGATAATTTTTCTTTCATCAGTTATGGAAGAAAAATTGTACTACTTACTGAGATTGCCTCTAAGAACAAAATAAGTTGTCATAAAAAGGTGGTGTGAATTGGCACAGCACGATGTTCTTTCTGTCTTTGTCTTCTGTGAAGACAATTGCAAAACCTTGTAAAAACATTTTAGTCTTTCTTGATAGTGTCAATCATAGGACCCTAGATTTGGAGGCATCTTGATTATTTACTGTGTAGACTAATGGAACTGGATACCCATGGTATCCAAATTGTGGAAAAACAACAATTTAAATACATTTATTTTTACAATCAATAATTCTATCCTTTTATCATATCCTTCCCCTCTGTCACAAATGCTATTATATGACATTGAGCAATCCAGGTGGCATGTGGATAGGCTGTTTGAAGTACAAGTGTGCATTGCTTACCTTCTCTGTCCAAGGGTTGCATACTGGAAAGAATAGGATGAAAGTAGATTTTGGTATGCAGTTTTTTTGCAACGTTAACATATGGCAGCACTGGATCTGATTAGATCCAGTTGATAAGATAGAAAGTGAATATATATATATATATATGATATATATGTGTGTGTGTGTGTCACATTTATAACTAGTCAAGGCATCACAAGAATTGAGGCCATGAGGTAGAGCTGTATGTATTCTTTTCCCAAACCATGCATTTGCTGAATAACAATAATATCTACTTAGTACTGTGAAGGAACTCACTTTTGGCAAATGATACCTGCTTAATACTAATCTGTGGATCTATAAATTGAACATTGAACTAACAACTGGAAACTTTGCAAATCCTGATGGGTTTTCCAGGATTTAATGGCAATACATCAGCTCATAGGTGTCTTCTCTCTAAAGTTTGAGAGAATAGTTTTCTTGTATATGTATTTTTTTAAGAAAGGATAAGCTGAGGGAAAAGGGTATTGAAAATGTTTTTGAATTGTTGATATTCTTGGTAGAGGTTTTAAGATTTGGGACAGTTGGAAAGACTGTAGTTGTGGAAAGGTTTGAGGTCCTCTTGTCTAAGAAGAGCAAGAACAATAGACATATATATGCCATGTCCTGTTACTATCTCATTGCATCGTTTATGGCATTGTACAAAACTTGATTTTTTTCTCATAGATCTATATCTTAGCATATATGTGCACAGATGTTCATGCAAGTTAATAAATGATAACTCACATGCTGGAAGGTACCTATTTTTCATCCTGTGTAACAAGAAAGCAACTGCTATTGTGACTTGGCCTTCAGAGGAAATGCTGAATGAATAAAATGGTGCCTGATGCTGAGCTTGATGATTGTGAGGAATTGAGGCATAGGAGCAATCATATTTCTTAAAGTGTGTTTATCTTTGGTTAATAATTTTTTTTTTTTTTTTTTTTTTTTTAATGAAGGGTGTTGGAGTGATAAATATTTTCAGATCCATTTTAAACAGGTGTTCTTTGTACTTCTGTCTTCTGTAAGTTGCACTGCTTCATTTTCTTGAGGGAAGGCACCTTTGGCATTGCGTGCGTTTGCCACCTGGTGGCTGTGTCGAGCAGCGTAGCCCTCAGAAGGATACTTAAAAACACGCGTGTGAAGACATAATAAAAAAAACATCCTTCTTTTCTTCTGAAAAAGGGAATCGGTGACTGGTTGCTTAAAACAGATAACTTCAATGATGCCTGCATCATGTTTTTGATGTAGGGCAGCTTAGAATCAGTGTGCATGTGTTTGAGAAGCTTTGGGTTGAATCACAGAATCTGCCGAGTTAGAAGGGACCCATCAGGATCATCAAGTCCAACTCCAGTCCCTGTGTAGGGCACCCCAAGAATCACACCATGTGCCTGAGAGCATCATCCAGACACTTCTTGAACTCAGGCAAGCGTGGTGCCATAACTGCTTCTCTGGGGAGCCTATTCCACTGCTCAACCACCCTCTGGGTGAAAAACTTTTTCCTTATATCTAACCTCAACTTACCCCAGCACTTCCTATCATTGCCTCAGGCTCTGTTGTTGGTTGCCAGAGAGAAGAGGCCAGTGCAGTGCCTGCTCTTCCTCCTTCCCTAGTGATGAAGCAGTGAGCTGCCATGAGGTCTCCCCTCAGTCTCCTCTTCTCCAGGCTGAACAGACCCAGTGCCTTTAGCCACTTCTCCTATGGCTTTCCCTCTAAACCCTTCACCAGCCTCGAGCCCTCCTCTGGACACTCAGTAGTAGCTCTATGTCCTTCCTGTACTGTGAAACCCACAACTGGACACAGTGCTCAAGACTGGGCCACACCAGTGCAGAGTGAAGTGAGAGAGTTGCCTCCCTCCACTGGCTGGCAGTGCTGTGCTTGATGCACCCCAGGGCTCAGTTGTCTCTCCTGGCTGCCAGGGCACACTGCTGGCTCATGTGCAACTTGCAGTTCACCAGAACCCAGAGGTCCCTTTCCACAGGGCTGCTCTCCAGCCTCTCGCTCCCCAGGTGTAAAACTGTACTCTTATAAGGCTTCCCTGGGTGTTCTTATCTGTGAAGTTAACAGCCGTAAAGTTTCAGTGAGCAGTAGTAACAATCTGTAGCAGAAATGTAACTTAGAGGTGTTTTCCTGTTGCATACATTGTATATCTCAAGGTTCTTTTTATCTGGTTTCTCATGCTGGAGAATCAGTATGAATGTCAATACTAGATTTATACCAGTGTTGAAACATAAGTCTCTCTTTCTGACCTGTATTACTTTGTCATTTGTACAAGTTAAATTGAAAATTTTTACACAAACGAAATACCACACATTACATTGTGCAATGTTTATCAGTTTTGGAACTTGTCTGTACTTTTCAGGTCAGTTGAGATTCTGTCCAGTGTATTCTGTTTGTTTTTCAATGCCTTAGGTTTTTCTATTAATCCAGCGATGGTAAAACTTTTAGTATATAGTTCAACTGGACCAAGTTCTTATTTTGATTAGCAAATCTATTATTTCAACAGAAAAAGGAAAGAAAGTCTTTTATACTTATTTATTAATACACTCTATTCTGCTGTTAATTGTGTTCCTCAAATTTAAGGTAGGACATACCCTTTCTCACAGTAAATTCAAGGTAGGAAATTCTCACAGTAGATGCAAGGAAATTTTAGTTCACTTAGAAATAAATGTATGGTCACTGTTGTACTATTGTTTTCAAATTACATGCATTGACTTCCTTGATTTAAGATTTTGGTTAAATTAGAAATTACTGTACAGGTCACGTGTTGCTCTTTTGAGTCCTCTTGTCCTTCTCTTTCATATATGTGTTATGTTTTCTGCAAACTCCCCTTCCCTCAATAAAGGTGTGGTGATTTAGGTCATTTAGAAACATTTTCATGAATATATCCTGTGGCTTGATTGCTCTAAGTAAGTCTTTCCTATGGAATATCACAGTGCTAAGAAATGTGCAAGCACATTCTTCTTGTAAAAAATAGTAAAAGTATACAAAGCATCTCTAAAGACAGGCCCTCCATGTTTACTCAGATGTTTCATTAACTCTGTAAGGACTTAAAACCAAACATTTTAATCTTGATTACTTCTGTATATGTCTTTTGCATATCTCTGATTTCAGTTAAAATGTGTTTCTGAGACTCTGGAGTAGAGTTTTGGGTTTGTTTATTTTTGGTTTGTTTTTGTTTTTGTTTTTTTTTTTTTTTTTTTTTTGCGCAGTCTTTGAATTTTAGGTATATAGTCCTTGATTTTTGTATGTTGGGAGAATATCTTCACCTATTAAAATTACAGTTAAAAAAAAATACTTTAATAGCATTACAGTGACTCAATAAAGGTAAAACTTCTATTGTAAAGTTTTTGTGTGGTTCCAGAGGTAAAACTGGAAGTTTTCAGACCTTAAAGAGAGCAAGCTGGTTTGGAAGGAATTTAGAGAAACTCTGCCTTTCTGTAGCAGGGCTGCTTTTATATGCCAAAGCTATTCCTCAGTTTCATGGCACTAGAGGAAAACCTTGTTCCTACTGTGAAAAATAAAATGTTCCATGTGCCTTCATTAATGTGCTTATCTGTGTTTATAAAGAAATAATAATCCTAAACTTGGGTTGGTGACTCACCATCGTTTCACTGTATTTGGAAGAAAATTCAATGCAGAGTTGTGACTGATGATTGAAAGAGATCTAGTCTTATTTCAGACCTTAAAATGGAGAATTGGATGTTGCTTGTCTCAGTATATGATAGCAAAGTATCTTCTTTACAAAATAAATGTATGTAATATATAATTATTAATTAGGCTTTAGGAGAAAATTTTGAGCTTTAGATGTTCCGTTTGAGAGGAAAAGTGGGGAATAGATACAGAAGAATGTGAGAAGTACAAGCAAGGCAAGGTAGAATATGAATTAAACAAATAGTTAAAATGTCTTATTTACTTCATGGGTTGGATTTTTTTTTTGTGTGTGGGTAGTTCTGGTTTTGAGTGGACCAAAGAAATCTATTTGCTGTACCTTATTCTTTTCCACCCAAGCATTTTCACTGAAATAAGAAACAGTGATACAGTAGATATGTTTGGGTTCAAATTACTATTAAAAGTAAGTTTTGCAGGTACACAGAATTTGAATGTGTAGGGAATTTCATGCAGCTTTAAAAGATGTTATCAGGTTGAAGAAAAGTACGTATATAAAATTTTGATCAAGTTTAGGAAGATTTCTGGAGATTGACTACTGTAAAACACCTCTCAGAAGCATGCTTCTTCTAGAAAAGTTAGGACCTGTAGGCTTGAAGGGACAGCCAAATCTGAGAAGTTCTTAGCAGTAACATAAGTATTTCAGTACTCTGAGAGACTCTCAGGATGAGCAAAAATACTTGGAATATCTGTGGTAGCTGCAGAAAGTAAGCATTATCAGAATGCTGCATGTAGATACTAAGATTATATTTTATAATTCCCTTTTGTCCCCCCAAAATGTGTTCCATCTCTTAAAATATTTTTAACAAGACTCTTGTTTGTCAAGTAGTATTAGTTGACTCATGAAGAAAGGTATCTAAAGTTAGCTAGATCTGTGTGTTAAAAATAGATGATGACAGAACTGTAATCCAGGGTCTTACCTAAAAATAGTGTCATTTGTGTAAGTGGAGAGAAGTGGGGAGGGCTGTGTGCATTTACCTACAGAAGGTGCATTCTGAGACCAGAGAGGGAACAGATGCAGATGGTGGTGGTTGTGTTTGTTTGGGGTTATTTTTAGTGGGTTCTTTGTGTGTGTATGGTTGCACTTGGACTTGGTGATCTCAAAGGTCCTTTCCAACCATGACTATTGTGTAATTCTGTGAACTGCAGCTGTAATGATGGCTGAAAACTTAAGTGATTACTAAGGGCTAAAATTTTCTAATCCCTCGAGGGATTTAGGAAGAGTTATGGTTTGCAATACATTTATCACTTTCTCTTAAAAACTTTAACCTATCTTTATAGGCAAGTAGTCTTACTTGCAACCTGCCCTGGCAGTGAGCTGGTTTGTTGTTGTTTCTTTACATTAATTTTATTTTTTAGGATAAAGTAAATTAATATTGTTGCTATTTATGAACTCCTTGCTCTGAGACACCCCTGACGTTTTTAAAGTCCTGTGAAACTTTGTTATATAGAAGTAAAACTAACAGACTTGAACACATCTCACCATATGTTTAATGAAGCAATTTTATTTGAATTTGTGCCTGGTAGATTCATAGCCTTGCTTTAAAACATACTCCAAGGCTGGTACTGCAAGGAAAATGTGAACCAACTGGTTCTTTTAGTGTATTTGAGAATGAGATACTGTGAACAGCAGGAAGAAATCAGTTGGTCCAGTCTTTTTCTTAGCATGATGTGCTGTGTATCTTGTGTTAAACATTCCTGTAATATGTACCAAGCTTTCCTTTGAGGCTATCTTAGCTTTATTTTTTCATTGTTGTTTGTAGCTTTTCACTAGCTAAAGCCAGCAAATTGCTATAATAATCTTAAATAATCTTAATTACTCATTTCCTTTGACTTTCTTGAACACAGTTGTCCAGAATTCTATGCCATATATCAGCTGCATTAGCATTAGTGGAGAAAATCTGCCAGTATTCTTCCTTGGGTCAGAGGCAGATGAAAGTTCAAGAAAACAAAACAACACAGATGTGAAGAATATATGTTAAATTAAATGCAACGTAGACAGGAGTCAGGTGTATTAAAGGAACTATTTTGGAGTATATCTACAAATAAAGATAATCAACAGAACCAAGACTTTTTTTTTTCTAAGGAATGGAAATATATTTTATGTAATGTAATAATTACTTGGTATTCTGAAAGTCTATAATCAGAGTTTTAAGATATGTTCATTCTCCTCTGTTTTCATTCAGTGGCCCCTGTCTATCTCTTCTTGTCTCAGAAAACAATTTTACAAAATGTGCTAAGGAATATAAAAAGTAAAAGTAAAAAAAAGGTGGTTTGCTTTTTTTTTGTAATAATCTGGTGAACTCAGGCTCACAATACTTGTCCAGGTCTAGTTGGCATAAAGGCAAGAGGTTTTCTTCCTCTCCCCATGCTACTCGACTTTTTGGTAGCAGTTAAGAGACATTTCTTCCCTGGATACTGTCTATATCCTAGTGATATTAGTATCAGTATAAAAAAATAGATACCATGAAATGAGCTTGAGCATGACATCAAAAATATGGCTCAATTATTTAGAAGTAATCAACTTCCATTGTCTGTGTTCTTACGCATTGGTAAATGTGAAGTATCTTTCCACTTGTTAATTAAGAGGAACAGAATTAAACTTTCTTAAACACACACACTTGTGTAAATAGCTTGTGACAGAATAAATTACTTATCAGTTTGGACTAAAAATAATACATCTTTTAAAAAGTGCAAAGATATTTTGGAGGAACAGCTAAATGTCAGAAGTATTTCAAAATTGTAAATTCTTTATTCAACAAAAAGAATGGAACAATTCTCATTAATTTAATATCTGATTTTGTTTTAAACTTGGTACAATTTTTTGTTGTTTCTGTTTTTCAGGATACAAAATTATGGATAATAATGGAGTATCTAGGTGGTGGCTCTGCCCTTGATCTAGTAAGTAAATCATGTATGGGTTTTGTTGTTTTACCTCACTTAATTATTTTCTTATAATTCTGAAACTATAATATGTCATTTGTTTATGACAGTGGTTGTTTTCTAGTAAAGGAATAAAAGTATTTGTCAATGACAGGAAAATGTTACTTGAGAGAAGGCTTGTTATTTGTGTAGAGGGAAGGGAGATTAGCATTATAGACTGCTTCCAATATTATGTAGCTTATCTTCAGTCAGCCAAAGAGCACTAGTTGGCTGTAAATATTTTTTTCTGTCTCTTAATTCTGCCACCACAATTCTTCCTCATATATACATACATTTGAATGTATCTTCCCCTTGAACACCATCCCTAAACAAGCAAAAGCATCTCTGTTTGAAGTCTCACTGAAGACTAAATACACAGAAATGCAATTTAGTCTGTTATTAAAAAAGATATTTCAAAGAAACAGGAGGAGCTCTTCCCACCCTCAAGGGTAAGGAGACTTACAGAGAGACAGATTAGAGAGCTGCACAATCAAGAGCCGTATGAATTTTAACAAAATCAAGTGCCACATTCTGCCCCTGGGATGGAGTAGACAGTTTTGAATCATAATTTAAAAGATTCAGTGCAGATTGTTATTCTTTAGCTATTAGAAAAAGCAATGCAAAAAACCAAATAAAACCCCAGACAAAATCACAAGACGTCTTATATTTATTGTCTATTTTAAAAATGCTGTTATAGAAAGATAACATCTTATACTGCTGTTACAGAGTTAATGGCATACTTGGTTTTGGAATGTGTATCAATTGTAAAGATCTGTGGGGTCATAGCAGTGCTGTTTCTTCTCAATAGAATCAAATTACTTGCAACCTTTAACCTAACAATTTGCAGATTTATACCTTCAGTTTTATGTGAAAAAAGTTAACTTTTTTTAATATGCAGTAGTCTGTCAGCCTAGCAGTTTAAGTCGGGGTTTAAGAGAGCTTCACAAAAATCCCTTTCAGTGTTTGTAGCAAGGTTTGTGATTGATGTGGTACCTTCTGTGCCTTATTTTTTTTTTTTTCAGGATTCTAGATTTTTGTCCACATAGGCCTGTCACTGTGGAGCTGCAAAGCTAAGATCAGTGTAATGTTAAAAATTGGATTACAATGTAAATGTATTTCAATTTCATCGTGTAAATATCTGTGACTTGATCACAAAAGCATAACTTAAAATTGTGTCATTATGGAGCCTTTAACAGAATTTTGAGTGATTTAGATAAATGAAGTATTTCTTTTGTTGTTCATAAGGCCACCTAGTTTAGAACTATGTATTTTTTTCAAGAATATTCTGTGTTGTATCTCATGTTAGGAAGTTAGCAAATTGGAAGTTTTGAGGTGTGACAGAAGGCATTTTGTAGTCTTATAGTCACAGTGTTATTTCTGTTCTCTCTGTATCATATATATACATATATGTGCATATACACACAACTAAAATATTTCTTGCATCTTCTAGCTAGAACCTGGCTCACTTGATGAAACCCAGATTGCTACAATATTGAGGGAGATTCTCAAAGGACTTGATTACTTGCATTCAGAAAAGAAAATCCACAGAGATATTAAAGGTAAATTTTTATTTGTATTGTAATAGTAACAGAAGAGCTCATGCAGTGTAAATTAACACAGTTCTGGTGCCAAATGTCTTATTTTCCACTATTTTCTCCTCTTTATTCCAGCTGCTAATGTTTTGCTGTCTGAACAAGGAGAAGTGAAACTAGCAGATTTTGGAGTAGCAGGACAACTAACAGATACTCAGATAAAGAGGAATACTTTTGTGGGAACACCATTTTGGATGGCACCTGAAGTAATAAAGCAATCAGCATATGACTCGAAGGTAAGTTATTTTTGTTTCAAGATCAGCTATAATTGCCAGTTTCAGTAGTATTGATTTTAAAAAGTTTTACAACTAATAAAGTAGAACTGCTTTTTATTGTAAAGTAAAACAGTGTAGGAACTGTGCAATTTTTGTGGTTAGCCACATAAACCAAACTGTGATGATAAAAAATATGCATATGTAATAATTTACAGTGAAGTTTTAAAACCTGTGTTTGTAAGCAACACTGTTTCTTCTCTTTCTCTCACCTAATCTTAAAAGCATTTCTTCTTACAGGCAGATATCTGGTCATTAGGCATTACAGCCATAGAACTTGCAAAAGGAGAGCCACCTCATTCAGAATTACATCCAATGAAGGTTTTGTTCCTCATTCCTAAGAACAATCCACCAACACTGGAAGGAAATTTCAGTAAATCCCTCAAAGAATTTGTTGAGGCCTGCTTGAACAAGGACCCAGGCTTTGTGAGTTTCAAGTGCTTGTTAATGTATAGTGGAGAACTTGACTGGTTTACATGATTTACATGAGTAAGTGCAGTTCAGCTTTTCTTATAGGGAGCAATATATTCACCAGCATCTTTTATGGTTTTTATATGCTGAATGTATTTAAAGTCTCATTTGTATCAAGACTGAAGTATAGATTTCTTTGTCTTTTTATAGTGAGTCACTTAACACCCTCAAACACAATACAAAAATCTTTTTTCTTCTTTTTTCAAGAGACCTACTGCAAAAGAGCTCTTAAA
The DNA here is from genome assembly GCF_036169615.1 of Heliangelus exortis. Classification (NCBI taxonomy): domain Eukaryota; kingdom Metazoa; phylum Chordata; class Aves; order Apodiformes; family Trochilidae; genus Heliangelus; species Heliangelus exortis. The sequence goes on along the minus strand of NC_092422.1, from coordinate 51,328,734 downwards.
ACATAAATTTATTTTACGAAACTCAAAGAAAACCTCCTACCTGACTGACCTTATTGATAGGCACAAGAGATGGAAATCTGAACAAAGTCATGATGACTCCAGTTCTGATGACTCAGATACGTAAGTACAATGAGTTGGTAAAATATCCTTTGTAAATATATGAGTGAAGTAGTTATTTTTGGCATGTACCTTCCTTGTTTAGATCTTTATTTACATCTTTTCAGTTGAACAGCCTTGGTAAAGTAGTGAAATCTTGATTTTGGTGTTGTGAGGGAGGGATTTCATGCAAATAAGTCACTGAGAACAACTCTTCTGGTCTTTCTCTTTTATATAGGGTTTAGGGTCCTTCCTATACAAAAGGCTTCTGCTTCTGTCAGGCAAGTAGAGTTTGGGCCTCACCCTATGCAGACAGGTAGCAGTGGCCACATGCACTTTCCTGGTATGTGCACATGGCCACCTAAGGAGGGCAGTTGGCTCTTTGGTGGCATTTTGTCCCTCATTTTGGCTACCTTAGTGAACAAGCAGAAGCATATCCTTGCATATGATGGTTTGTGGACAATGCTTTCAAGACAATAGGGTTTTGGGGTACAAACCATACTGCCTAGGTTTTTTTTGGAGTTGTTTTGGTTTTTTCTTTTTCTTTTTTTTCATTGTTTTCTGTGTATCCTTCCGGAAGGGTTGGTCTGTTACAGCATTATCATCATGAACTGCCAAATTATTTTTGTAAAGGGAGAAGTAATGTAAATATTTCCAGACTTCTCTTCTTTCAGAAGATTTCTCTTCTTTCTTACTTCTCTCCAGATTTTGATGGAACTGTTCAGTAGGTTCATGAGCATTTGGGTTGTTGTTGTTTGTTTTTTTTTAGGAAAACAAGTTACAAATATTTGACTCAGCTAAAGCTTAAGTTTGTTCATCTAAAAGTAATTTTGAAAATAGTGGGCATCATCTGATTACGTGCCTTGAAAAATCAAGTGAAAGAATTGCCTCAATTTATTCACAAATGGATTAAATTCCTCATAATAAATAAAACAATGTTCTCTGCAGTTCCAGTCTGTGGGCTGATGGCAAGCATCAGGTTGGTTATAATTTCTTGGCTGCCATTACAGCTGTATATTTGTCCTATATTATTGATGGCTTCATGCCTTCTGCTGATCATAATTCTAACCCAAAGCCATATTTGATTTGTGAAGTAAATTACTAGTTTAAAATTGGTCTCTAGTCAGTTACAAACTGAATATTGAGGTTACAGTTCATTGTTCCTGTGGAATATCAGACCAACTTTGATAGTTTGACATCTGAGAGTGGTGGAACCAGAATGGTTACTCAGTGCTTGTGACAATTTAACATTATTTCTAGGCTTGCTTTCCCCTCCTCTCCTTCCCCAGCAGCCCTTGTGTTAGATATAATACAAGAGTTGAGTTGATTTGGCAGACTGGAATCCTAACTGTATGAACTGAGAATATTTTTGTAGGGTCACCTTGCTAAGGTAGCCAAACCTCTTTCAGAGACAGCTACAAGTTCTCTGTGACTTGAAGGAGAAGTCCTGGAGAATTTTCTTGCTCTGCTCATGTGCCTTTTGACTTGGTAGGCATTGCTAAGACCTTTTTGTAATGTGACCACTAGATGTCCTTTTAACTGATGTTTTTCCTGAAAATTGCTCTTAATTCCAGATCACAAAGAAATGAACTTAGAGAAGGATGTGTATGGTAGTGAGAGGAGAAATGTAATGCAGTGTCTGATCACTGTCAGCATAACTATTTCTGTTCTTTTAACTTACTAGGAGCTACAGAAAAAAACCACCATGCCATTCACAAAGCTGAGGCAGAAGGCTGATAAATAATAATGTAGTTTGTTAAAGTAATTCTGTTTCTGCACTTTTTTTGTCCAGTTTTTTTGCACTGGGAAATTCGCCTTGCTAACAGGCTGAGGATGAACTGTCTTCCTCAAAGGTGTTCTAAGCTAGTGTCTTAGCTGTTTTTCTGGGCAAAAAAGTGAATTAAGTCTTTCATTTTTTTCCCCTATCCCTGCTGATTTGAAATACTCTGCTAGAGCTAGTTTTAAGATAGCAATTTTTAGTAACATTTTGTGTTACTTGTTTATGTAACCTGAGAAAATGTTTCCAATTTCTTACACCTCTCTTTCCTTTTGAAGTACTATAACATCTCGTGAACATCTCTTGTTTTCATTTTTAGAATTTCCCCAAAAGATAAATTACATTGCTTTTCATACATACTTTTATACTTACTAGCTTGCACAACAGAATCCTAATTTTGGTCTTGACTGTAGTTTTTGTGTTTAGCATGTATATTGAATGACCATGGACCAAAACATGTAGGTAATAAAACTTTTTCTATTTTTTTCTCTTCCCTTGAAGTGAAGATGGCCAGGCTTCAGGTGGGAGTGATTCAGGAGAGTGGATCTTTACAATAAGGGAAAAAGACCCCAAGAATCTAGAGAACGGAGCAGCTCAGCCTTTGGAGTTGCAAAGAAATAAGGTGCTCAAAATATTGACTCTGTGATGCAAGGAGATAATTCTTACTTTAATAATTTAGCAGGGTGACTTTTATTTTATACCTTAAAAGCATTTCATGTGTAAAAAAAATTCAGAACTTTTGCTAAAAATGGATATTTTGCAGTTGCCTTTAAAAAGGAATTTGAGTAAGTTTTGAAGTTTAAGTATTCCATAAATGTGTCTTTTCCCTATACCAAAATATTTTTGTACGTCATGAAATATTTCCACAGGAGGAAGACCAGGCAATACTGTGGTATGAAAATCTTCCTTCTATAAAGTAAACTTAAACTAGCCCAGTACAAAGCTAGGCTGGGGTTTTGGAGAAGTCATTCTGGTCTTTTAGGAAAAAAGACTGCAATGTAGCAAGGAATAGAATGTGCATGTATCCAAAGGAAAAAAAAACCCAAAAAACAAGCTCAAAACTCAGAATAAACAATGTTTAGGAGCTGCTTCATTGTGTTTTGTGCAGCTTGTATGGCTGGGGAAAATGGTTGCTACCCTGGTTTTGAAAATTGTGTTTGTGCTCTTAACAGAACTAGAGAAATATAATTAAAATATTGTGTTGTTGGAGGAACTTGGTAAGTTTCAGTGCATCTGTAATTTAGTATATGCTCAGCAGGATTGTGGGGTTTGAGTTCGGTTTTTTGTTTGTTTGTTCTTGCTGTTGTTCTTTTGTTCAAACCTTTGAGCTTGCATGGGTTTGAGGTGCCACAGCCTTCAATTTCTACAGCACTTTGGAATAGTCCATTGTAGAACATTTTATAAATTTGTATATGCATAGAAACAGATTTTTCACTAGGTGTAGTGTGTTTGGACTATTTTTTTCTTTAATTAGAAAACAATGAGTATTTTTTTTTTCAGAACTAAAATTGGTCATAATTTTGTTTTCTTTAAAGGAAAAGGATATCCCAAAGAGGCCTCTATCCCAATGCCTTTCTACCGTTATATCCCCATTATTTGCAGAGGTAAGTTACTGCTTTGCAACTCAACAGTTGTAGGATTTATGTCTCTTAAAAACATAAAAACAGGGTGAATGACATTGTTTTCTACTACTCATTTGGAACTTGATGTGTTACAGTTCTAGCTGTACCCTGTGCTTTCATGCATGTCTGCTTTTGAGACATCTGGCTTGCTTCTAACAATAACGTGTATGCACGATAGCAGCATCAGCCATGCTGACCTAAATCAATGAACATGAAAAACAAAAAGACATGTAAATGTTTGGATTGTAGCATTCTGGTTTTTGACACTGCTTTATCTCTTAATCTGCTATTTTATCTGTTACAAATTTTAAGCTTTTCAGTGTTCCAAGATGTAGCTGTGGACCAAATCAACAATAATTTTACTTTTGGATTTCAGTGTTCCAAACTGTACTTTGTTCACATTCACATCACTTTGTTCGCAGTTTTTTATTTTTTATATTTGTTTTTTTCAAAACACTTAAAAATAACTCTAAAAGATTATGTGAAAGGGAAGCCAGATAGTTATGAAGATGGGATTATTTTAAAAAGGTGATAGAAATCTAAAAACCAAAAACTCACCTCTCACCTTAGCTATGATGTGAAGTTCTTTTAAAGAAATGTTTTCAATCATTGTAACTTGGAGAAATTATTTTAATAGAGGGACATTATCTTAATTCTGTTCTAATGAATAGAAGTTCTGCTTCAGGGGATTATAATCAAATTTTCTATGCTGTTTATAAAGAATATTGTGTGCAGGAAAGCAATTAAACTTATTTAAGGGATGATCTCTGTATTGGTTATTCAGACTATTATTTAAAGTCAGTCTGTCATATTCACATGTAAAATGGAGGAACAGTTTAAGCAGGGATTTTTTGACATCCTACATTGCAGTTCTTTATGTATTACCTTCACCTGTTTGAGAACTGTCTTTCAGTTCCTTACCCTTCCATCTCCCTAACATTTTTGCTGGTTTCTGTGCATCTCCTTTAACTCTTCCTTTTCATTTTCCAGTACTAACCATGATGTAGGTCCTGCATTCAGTGTCTTCTACTATCCATCCTCCACTTTTCTTTTATTTTTCACTTTCTCTCCACCATTATTTCCTGTCTTCTAGAGGTTTCTGATCTGGGTCTTCCTTCCCATGGTATTGCTAACTAGCTTCAGTTTCATTCTTTGCCTTTCTTGCTTCCTGATTTCTCATTTGCAAGGCCTTTCTTTCAACTGATGCTTGCTGATCTCTGTGCATATATGGTTTCTCTAGCACTGCTGCAACACTTTTATCACTGTAATCCTTACTGCCATTTACTTTCATCTCTATAGCATGTAGATGCTACAGAAATTTTTTTTCCTTACATACTTATTTTTTCTATCTTTGAATGCTATGGGAGAAGATTCTTGGTCTGGTATCTGCTGTTTGGTTCACAGTTTAGTCTCCTCTTCCATGCAACTTCTGGTGGAGTCAGGGTTGTTCAGCCTCAAGAGAGAAGGCTCTGGGGAGACCTTATTAGCAGCCTTCCAGTACCAGAAGGGGGCCTACAAAAAAATGACAAAACAGCAGGGGACTTTTTCACAAGGGCATGTGATGGACAAGGGGTTATGGCTTTAAACTGAAAGAGGGTAGGTTTAGGTTAGACATTAGGAGGAAATTCTTTGGTGTGAAGCTGGTGAGGCAGTGGCACAGGTTCCCCAGGAAAGTTGTGGCTTCCCCTCCTTTGAAGTGTTCAAGGCCAGGTTGGATGTGGCTTTGAGCAACCCCATCTAGTGGGAGGTGTCCCTGCCCGTGCAAGGGGGTTGGAACCAGATGATCTTTAAGGTCCCTTCCAACCCAAACCATTCTGTGATTGCCCCAGCCTTTCCTGACTGTTTCATAATTTCATACAAGACTTCCTTTTTCTTAGGGGGATGGCTACTGTCTCTGCCATCTTACATTTTGTTTGATGTGGTCCATTTATTTAGCATTCAAACCACAGATGCTTGCACCTTCAAGAATTATTGCTGGCTAAGTTAGTGAGTTACTCCATGGAACTCCTCCAAAAAGAACAAAGCTGGCCAGAGATTTTTGTTGTCATGGAGGCTTCTACACCTTTGGCACAGAAGACAGCTATAAAAACTATTACAACATGTGGTTGTACCTCAGGTGTTGTACACACATACAGTCCTATTGATTTCCTGGTTTTGAGTCCTGAGTTACCCTCAGGAGGGTGCCCTAACATACACTGATAAACTATTGCTAAATGTGGAACTTGGACAATGATTGTACTGGACACAGGACTCAAGGTGTGGCCTCACCAGCGCTGAGTACAGGGGCAGAATCCCTTCCTTGGACCTGCTGGCCACGCTGTTCCTGATACAGGCCAGGATGCCATTGGCCTCCTTGGCTACCTGGGCACACTGGTGGCTCATGTTCAGCTTCCTGTCAATCCAGACTCCCAGGTCCCTTTCTGCCTGGCTGCTCTCAGCCACTCTGTGCCCAGCCTGGAGCTCCCCATGGGGTTGTTGTGGCCAAAGTGCAGGACCCAGCACTTGGCCTTGTTGAACCTCATCCCATTGGAATCAGCCCAACTCTCCAGTCTGTCCAGGTCCCTCTGCAGAGCCCTCCTGCCTTCCAGCTGATCCACACTCCCCCCCCAGCTTAGTGTCATCTGTGAATTTGCTAATGGTAGTCTCAATGCCCTCATCTAAATCATCAATAAAGATATTAAAGAGAACTGGCCCAGCACTGGTCCCTGGGGACACCACTGGTGAGCGGCTGCCAATTGCATCAGTTACGTTCAGCACCACTCTCTGGGGGCCTCCAGCAGTTCCTAACCCAGCAGAGTGCTCCTGTCTGAGCCCTGGGCTGACAGCTTTTTCAGGAGAATGCTATGGGAGACAGTGTCAGAAGCTTTGCTGAAGTCCAGGTAGACTCCATCCACAGCCTTCCCCTCATCTCCCAGGTGGTCACCTGAGCATAAAAGAACATTGGGTTGGTCAGACAGGACCTGCCCTTTCTAAACCTGTGCTGGCTGGGTCTGATCCCCTGTCCATCCTGTAGGTGCTGTGTGATTACCCCCAGGATGATCTGCTCCATAACCCTGCCAGGCACTGAGGTCAGGCTGACAGGCCTGGAGTTTCCTCGGTCCTCCTTTTGTCCCTTTTTGTGGATTAGTGTGACATTTGCCAACTTCCAATCATCTGGGATGTCCCCAGTGAGCCAGGACTGTTGGTAGATGATAGAGGGAGGCTTGATGAGCTCTTCTGCCAGCTCCCTCATCACCCTGGGGTGCATCCCGTCTCGTCCCATAGATTTGTGAGGATCCAAGTGGCTCAGCAAACAAACTGTTCTCTCTGGGATTAGAGGGGGGTATTCAGCCTCTTATTTTTGTCTACAAGCCCCAGAAGCCAGCTACCCTCAGGACAACCTGTCTTACTGTTGAAAGCTGAGGTAAAGAAACTGCTAAATACCTCAGCCTGTTCCTCAGCTTTGGCAACTGTTTCCTCCCATGTCCAACAAAGAACGGAGGTTTTCCCTGCCCCTCCTTTTGTTGTTGCTGTATCCATAGAAAGACTTTTTGTTACCCTTGACGGAAGTGGCAAGATTAAATTCAAATCGTGCCTTTGTCTCTAGTTTTCTTACTACATGACCTGACTGTATTCCTAACCTCTTCCTAAGTAGCCAGCCCTTTTTTTCCGTAGTCTGTAAGCTCTCTTTTTAACCTGAATTTACTTCTGTATCTCCCTGTTCAGCCAGACCAGTCATTTTCCCTTTCGGCACATGGGGACAGCCTGTTCCTGTGCATTCAACACTTGCTCCTTGAAGTATGCCCATCCCTTGTTTTTTTTTCAAGGTCTGATACCCAGGGTACTCTCTGAATCAGTCTTCTGAAAAGGCCAAAATCTGCCCTCTGGAAATCCAGTGTTGAGATTTTATTGTTGGCCCTCCTTGCATCCCTGAGTATTGAAAACTCTTATCTCACGGTCACTGTGCCCCAGATGGCCTCCAACCACTACACCTCCCACCAGCCCCTCTCTGTTTGTAAACAGAAGGTCCAGCAGGGACCCATCCCTGGTAGGGCTCATGTACCAGCTGGAGCAGCATATTATCCTCTACATGCTCCAGGAATCTCCTAGACTGCCTCTTCTCTGCTGTGTGGAAGTCCCAGCAGATATTCTGGCAGGTTAATGTCACCCACGAGAACAAGGGTTTGTGATTTTGAGACATCTGCCAGCTGGTTGTAGAATAATTCATCACTCTCATCATCCTGGTTGGGTGGCCTATAACAGACTCACACCAGGATGTCAGTCTTGTTGGCCTTCCCCCTGATTTTGACCCACAGGCACTCACCTTATTGTTCCTTACCTCAAGTTCTACAGAGTCAAGAGACTTTCTAAGATATCTATATCTTGGGATACTTTGTTGTAGCTTTTTTAATGCAAGCACATTGTGAAGGGTATGTGAATGGCTGAAAACTTGTGAAGATGAATGACAGCCTGATAACTAATGCAAAGACTAACTTTACAATGAAAAATGTCTTCAGGATGCAGGGGTATATAATGGAAGTCAAATCCTGACGTTGTGAACACTGGTGGTCACTTCCTAACATGCTTTTGCATTATATTGTTTATAGAAATACTTAACGAATCTCTTAATATAGATCTTCCTATTTTTCTTTCAGTTGAAAGAGAAGAGTGAAGAGTGTGGTGGTAACACAGATTCCATAGAAGAACTGAGAAAGTCTATTTATTTAGCTGAAGAGGCTTGTCCAGGCATTGCTGATAACATGGTGTCACACCTTGTGCAGAGGCTTCAGAGGTAAGAAACTTTGTCACAATCTGAATTAGGCAGCCCAGGGAGATTCAGATTGGATCCCCTAAATTCCCCCTCAGAGAAGAGCATAGGTGCCCTTGGATCCAACCTTAGCCTCAGAGCTGGCCCTTCCAGGGAGAAAGATAAAAATGTTACTGTCCAAGGAAATGCTCAACCATCAGATACCCGTTGATCAGATTAACATGAAATGGCACTCAAGGTCTGTGTTTGAACATTAGTTTTACTGAGTATTATAGAGGAAATCAGCCCTAAAAATATGTGCTGAAGCTGTGCAATCATAAAGCCTGATACTTTGATTATAAACTTCACAATGCATATATTTTCAAGCTGCATGACCTTGAAAAAATGATAGTAGGCCTTGTGTTACTTAATGGTTTTAGGAACAAAAAGAGAGTGAGAGAGGGAAGGAGAATAGGAGAAGGAAAGAATCCAGCATTGGGCTAGCCAGCATGTTAGGCTTGGTGTCAGTGAAGCTGCCAAATCCCTCCATCACATCTCCTGGTTTTATCAGCCTGTTTCACTTAAAGAATCATTTCAAAAAGATGAGTAAGTGGAGTTGTGACATATCAGACTGAGCAAGAGGAATGGACCTCCATTCTTCTGTCATTATCTTTGTCATCGCCTCCATATGCAGGCTGCAGGTCCTAGGCCATATGCAGGCTGCTATTTCCATAGGCACCAGACTGTCCTTTGTTTTGTTGGAGAGCTTACAATGGTGTTTTGACACCACTTCTCAGAATAGGTCCTGAGGACTGGTTCAGTTACGGTTTGAGAAAATTCCACTGTGAGAAAATTCTACCGACTCTATAAATATTTGACTAGCATTAAATTGAAAGAGCTAATTTCTTTTTATAATAGAGAAAAACCCCACTTGTTTTGTACAGTCATATTTGCTTAGTAGAAAAAAAAACCAACCCTAATCATATAATCAGTTCTAATTTCTAGCCTGAGGTGAATAGCTCATACGTATGTTTATCATGTTAGTGTGCATGTTGTGTGTCAAATGAGGCTGGACAGCCTTTTCCCTCTGCAGTTCCTGTAAGGGACATTAACTTTTTTTTATTGTCTGGGTGTATATTGCCAAGGATGCCATTCTTAATTTCTTTACTCTCAATGCATGAGCAGTTCAGTTAGTTTGTTTCTTTCAGTCACAAAATAAGTGGTTCCTTGTCTATTCATTAAAGACAGTCTGGACAACCTTTTGGTGGTACTTCCAGAACCAATGTTTAGCATTATTTCAAATAGCCAATTTTCACAAGATATTTTCTAACAGCCTGGGTTAGGAATAAACTCTTAACAAACACAGAGTTTTCCATTCTTTTAAATGCTACACAAGAAGAGAGCAGGGGTATAAATTTCAAAATTACTGCTTGAAGAGGCTTTAAAATGTTACCTTGAATCCAGGACCCCAGAGGTGTTGTGAATCTTATACCTTCCAGGTTCAGTGGTACAAAAAAGAATGGCAATGATTAGTCATGGGCTCTTACCTTGAAAAAGATTGCCCTGAGCAGGTGTCTCCCTTATAGTGCCACATCTTGGTAAAGTTCTGGAATTCACACCTCTGAAGTTAAGGCACACGACTGCCAGCCTGACACTTGTTTGTTCAGTAAAAATCAGCACCAAGAAATCTGCAAGCAAAGGCTGTTAAGCATGAAGCCCAGCCAGCATCTCTAGTGCTGAAAGGCCACTCCTTGATGCCAGATGCCCTGATTTGCCTTCCAAATGATCCTGACAGGCTTGAAGAAGAGTTCTTGGAACTTCCATCGCTGTTTGTTTCCGTTAGGGGTTCCAAAAATGACCCCAGTCTTTCCTCAGTCCAGTATCTTGGTGTCAAATTTCTGTCAGCCTGATACAGGCCTTTCTGAAACTGGGAACCTCAAAGACTGAAAATGCTGAAATTGAAGCTGAAAAAATGACCCTGTGGAGACAGGCACTTCCTTTGAGGGTGCTGAGGTGATCTTGCTCATTCCTTACAGGACAGCAACGCTCCTTGTTTCCATCCCCGGGGATAAGATTTCAGAACCCTATATATACCTATACCCTTTATATTCAGCATTTTTTTCCTTCTGTTTTGCTTTCTTGGACTGTAGGTGTTTTTCTTGGTCATAATGTCTTACTGTAACAGTGGAGGCCCAAACTTCTATATGTCTTTGGAGAAGGAAATATTCATAGGCAATGTAGATGGGTCACATCTGGATGAACTTTCTTGTATTGCAAGGATGATATTCAGCTACTATGTGATAAGGAGCAGCAGGCCTTCCAGCAAGTGAGTGAAAGAAGTGACTGGAAGGGATTCCCACTTGCTAAAAAGGAGTTTGAACCATTCCATAGCTTGGTACTAGTCCCTCATGGAAAAAAAAAACCAACAAAACTATTTCAGGACCTGAGCAGCTTCTGAAAAGATAGCATCTTGTTTTTTGAATACTACAGGAAGTATGTTTCATGACATTAAGTAATTTATTTTATCTACTTGCAAATCCCTCTCAATTTGATAGCCAGCTGCTGAAGATGGCTTCAACAACATGTTTTGAATGAGATTTTCATTCCTGCTATTATCACTCAGGACTCGATTTCCTAATTTTGTCTGAATAAATTAATTGGGACCCTCAGAAGATCTGCCCAGTAATTTGAGTGAATCCATTTATCTTACCCCTTCCAGTTTTGATCTCTGATGTTTCATAAAGTTTACTGAAAACTTAGAGTCATAAAAATGTGTGCGGCTTTCTTTGGATGATTAAGAATCTGCTTACACCAAGAAATGCAGGTTTCCTGTCCCAGTAGTATTTTTGAAAGATTATAAACTTGCCAAAGTAGGAAAGTGTGAATCAGAAAATTTTGCACCCAATATAGAGAACTCTTAAATCATGATGCATTTTTTCAATAACACAGGAACACAGATTGTTGCTGTTTGTTAGAAAAACAGTGTTGGGTGTCGTTCTGTGAGGAGAACAGCTGGAACTTCAACAGCATAAACCAGAACACCTTGTAGTTGCTGCTTGTCACAGAACAACTTTCTGAAAGATACAGTAACTATTTCTTTTCCTCCTCAGATACTCACTGGCTGGAGGCAGTACTGCATCCTACTGAGGTGCTGCTCCTGACCTTCCTCAGACAGCAGCAACCCCACGGAGTCTGCATGGATGGCGTGCACCCCAATGTTTTTCTGCCCCTCAGTCAACTGGAATGTCCTTGAGTGGAAGGACGTTCCTAAATGTGCAGGGCTGAAAATGAAGTCTCTCAGATGGAGATAGTCTTTTTCAGCTCCTTAAAGCTATAATTTTTTAAAAGATAATGCACATATTCCAGGGAGGTGTCTTTTTGTAAAATCTGAAATGTATATTTAGGTTTGTGATAGAGAAATTGAAGATATTGAGAAACCTCAGGTATCTTGCTTTAAGAATTCCACTGGGAGATGGAGTATGTTTGTTGGAATTGTGTACAGATCTGTATATAAAGTCTTTTTTAACCTAAAGCCTTTCAACACGCATAACGAATCACTGTGTACAAAATGGTTAAGTGCTTCTGTAGATAATGTTAGTGGGGTAAATATTTGACAGGCCATAACTGAGTATTGCCTTGCCTTTATTATGTGTAAATTTTGAATTACGTGATAAGTGAATCTTGGTTTGATTTTTTTGTATGTGAAGGATTTGCCATTGGAAGAGTTAATCCTGTACTATGGAACCTTCTATTCATACCTCAGCAAAGACAGAATTTTATTCTGTTTCTCCAATATTTCTTGATTTTAATCTATATTCTGGGTGTGACTTTCTAATCATGGTACTACTTTTGGTTGTTTTAAATTTAATACACCTTGTCTCACAAAGCTTTACATTTAAATCACTCTTTTTCCTAAAGAAAGAGCTCTTTCATGTTTTGAGTTTTAAATTGTGCCAATTCAAATTCTGGACCATGTGTATTAAGTTTTAGTAATAGATATTTGTGGAGTGTGTAGTGAAATTAAGATACAATCTTTTTTTCACCTAAAAGTAGTTGAATGCTCACACAAATCTTTATTATCTGTATTTATTCTGAAATATCTCATTCAGATGTTGGCTCTGAGACAGTGGCAAATATTTCTCCATCATGCCTGTTTTTATCATTAAAATGAATGTCTTGCAGCATAAAAGAAAAATTATCCATGTATTCAATATTTGGTCTTTCTGCCTAAAACTGTGTGTCTCTTTACCAAAACTGATAGACATTAGACAGAAAGGCTGCAAAACTGAGCCCAAGTGCTGTCTACTGTGTCCTATTACTTGTCTCCTCAGAAAAAGTTACTTCTTGAAAATTCTGAGTTTTGAAATTCCCACTGTTCCTGTGAGTAGCCCTAAATAGCTGACTTAACTTTTTCTAGGTCCTGGAAACAGTAACAGTAGTTACACACACAACTGTTGTGGAATTTTTCCCCCCACAGTATTACTCTGAGGTTTACATTGGTTTGTTTCACCAAGGTTGTATTCCTGTAGCTAACAGAGCATTTTTTTGCCTTGTTTTTAATGAAGAAATGGACAATTTTATGTTCTGCATGACAGCAAGGAAACTTACCTGTTTAATGTGTTGGGTTTTTTTTGTTTTTTTTAAATATAGATATGAGTTTTGGGACAGAAAGGATTAAAATTTTAGAAGTGTAGGCATATCTACCTGGCTTGGTACAAAAAGACCCCAGTTCTGTAACAATTCTGAAAGCTGGTGAGTTCTCTTTGCTGGACTTATCACTATGGTAGCCCTTATTCTATGCATATGAATAGCCTTAATTATGAATTTAATAATTTAACAGTTAGGGGACACTGTCATGCTAAGAGAGCTGTGAAACTTCTAACCAGGTAGAAACAGTTGAAAGAAACAGGCACACATACACTGCTTTTTGTATCCATGTTCTTAGGCATGACAGGTTTGCCATTGTAACGAGGTAACAGTTTTCCTTTTTGGCTAAGTGAGATTAAAGTAAATTAAAAAATGCATAAATCAGAGCAGTGATTTATAACTCCTCTGATTAATATCTTGAAATAGGTAGTTTTCTGTTCTCTTAAACAGTAAGGACAGGGGCTCTCCCTTAAGGAAACAAATGTAGCTCTGCTATGGTGTAGTGGACCCAATCACAAATTTACCTGTTGGCATCTCAGTATTAGAATATTCAGCCTTTTAGTAAACGTGGGCTGTTATTGCATGTGGAAATAAACAGATGTGTTTGCATTTGAAATATAAACTGATTAATGGAAGCTTTTCTCCAGTCACCTGTTAGTATAAGGACTTGAAATTGAAATGAGCTTACTTGGAGCTGCACAGAATACAGAGATTTAGTGAGGAAGTTAAACTTATGGTGCTGGCTGGAATCTCAAGAATTTCTCAATCAGAAAATTAAATGAAATTTTAAATTACGCTGGTTTTGAACAATCGTGGAAAAGCTCATAACATTGTTTTGAGTTGCATTTTAGTTGCGTTCCAGGACTGTATGTTGAGGAAATACTTCTCTGAGTAGATTGTGGCAAAATTTGCTGGGTGAATGTGTCCCCTGGTGTAGGAACTTAACGTGAATAAGACCTACAGCAAGGGCAGTTGGCCAAGGCCGGGACATTTGGAAAAAGACAAGACCTCATTTATGGTAGAGATGTGTATTTTTATATGTAACGTATAGATTATTTAAATACAGACTATCTTAAACTCTGAGATTCACTGATAGAAGTGTGCTGTATCTTGAATGTAAAATTACAGTCATTTGCTATTGAAAAATACTGATGCTTTAAAAATCAGATCTGTATTGGTAGCAGAAGAGCTTCATTTGAAAGAAGCATGGCCTCAGTTTTTGAAAGAAAATGAAGTGTATTGATATTTTTTGAAAGGTTGTTTCATGCTAAAAACGTTTCTGTGCTACAATGTTGCAGTGCTGAACTTTCTGTGCAGGTAGTACTTCACTCAGTCTTTAATATATTAAGCAACAAGCTATCCCTATTTATGCAAATATGTAAATTGGTGGAACTGCTTATTTGTCAGGGATTTCAAGATTAGGCAGTAAATAAAGTCACTGTTGAAGAAAAATAATAAAATCAGTCATTTGAACTGGAGGCTTGCTTTTTGTATGTATCAGATGTGTAATCTATTTTTTTAACTTAATTTTCCTTGCAGTTGCACTTTGTAGTTGATCACCAGTTTGCTAAAGGATGACGGCACGATCACCATTGTACAGAAAGCTTTTGGTGTAGTAACAAAGCAGCTCTTTCCCTGCAGTGCCACAGTTCCCTTGCAGCTCCAGAGTCTTTGTGTGTGTCTGCGTGGGCACGGACAGATGAAGCAGTCAGAGCAGAGTGGTGGCACCCAGGGTGTTCTGGTAAGAATGTGCCTGAGGGCACTCGAGTGCAAAGCAGGTGGCAGGCTGGGAGTTCACCCCCTGCTTCATCCACTGTAACTCCTGTGAACTCCTTCATCTGTCTGTGCTTTCCATGTACTTGTGAAATGTCTCCGCTAGCTCATTCTGTCTTATTTCTTTAGAGATGTAGTATTTGTAATAGTTTTACATTAACCTTACTTGTAAGGAAAAATATTTTTTGCTTTCCAAAAAAAAGTCACCATTGGAAGATTATCAGACATGCTGATAAGCACAGGTGTAACGCAAGGATCAGTACAGTTGCAAATTATTTTTGTAAGTTGCTGGGGAAGAGCTTAAAAGTATAGCACAAATCTGCAAGCTTGCTCTTTTTAACTATACTTTGCAGATGTGCTACTAATTGCACTGAGCATATGCAGTAGACAAATTGTAATCATTTTCTGCCTTTTAAAGCATGATTACAGAGGACAATAAAGTGTATATCTTGTTTTCTGTAATATTGCTGCCTGTTCATAATTGTGTATTTAAATTTTACTTTTGTCACTCTACACCAGTATGATAAAACTTGTAAACTACATGACCTAGAAATAAAGAAGGAAAACTTTAATGGAATTCTGCCATCTGAGTGGTCAGTGAGATGAGATTTGGGGGTCTCGTTCCCCAGGAGGGGATGCTCATGTGGGTTCCTAGCTCAGCTGTTGCCCAGGTGTCACCAGGGGTAAGCAGAAAGTTTATAAATCACCATTTAGTTTGTTATCTCAGAATTGTTTAAACTCACTTTCTAAGCAAGAATGTTGAGGACTTTTTTTTTTTCTGTTGGGGGAATTTAGTATGCTTATAGCTCACAGATGGCCCAATATGTGGGAAGTTCAGTTCTTTTCTAGATTAAGTTTTTTGTTTTTTGTTTTTTATCTACATGTAGAAGTGATTGAAGTGTGCTGTTTTGGTTAAATATATGGTTAATATATTAAATATAGGTATTAAATATTAAATATAATATATATTTAATATTAAATGTAAGGTTAAATATATGCAGTTCTGTATTTATCTGTCCTCTAGTAAGACAACGTGCCCATTTACAGATGGCAGTGATTTAAAACTGCTTCAGATTTCCCATCCTGCCCGCCCAGGGAAACTGAGGAAGGGCTCACATCAAATGGCAGAGCTTAACTCCAGGCATCATATCCTTAATTACCCGTAGAGCCCACTGGGAAACCCACCTGCACTCCTGAAGTTGTATTTCATTACTCTTTGCTCTTGTCAAAAAATCTGTACGTGTGCCACACTGCTTTTCTTTTTTTTTTTTTTTTCCTTTCCTCTTCTCTGCCAACTTTTCCTTGCCCCCAGTGGAGAGGGAGATTGATTTGTGTCTTCTAGAAAGGGCACAGCTGTACTTATATTTTCTATGAGGGGGAAGACAGGAAAATTTGTCCTATGTTAGAAGGAAAAAAAATGGCCAAAATCAGGTTTTTCGGGTCCTGCTTGTTTCTATGTTTTGTTCTTGGTTGATGGAATGGTGGGATATTGCCCCTGGTTTTGTCTCTGAAACAAGTTTTCCTCGTGTGATTTCTCTAGTCAGAGCCCTTTGCCAAAACTCCTCCTATCACAGCGGGTGGTGTTCCCCTGCCTGCTCACTTCTTTTCTGCCTGCTGGTTTGGGCTGGTTTTGTGTCAGTTTACAAAGGGATTGAGGTCTCAACAGCATTTTAATTAAAACTGTGTGGAAACAGGTATGCCTGAAGTAGATAGTAAATATATCTCAGCAAAAGGGATGTTAGCAGCAGAGATGTGCTGCTGCTGAGCCTGGGGGCTGCAAATCCACAGGAGTGCAGCTGTGTGGAACACATCGTGTGTGCTGCAACCTCTCCAGCAATAAAGTTCCTGTGTGGCTTTTATGTGTTCGTTATTTGAGGCCACCAACTGCTGGGGCGTGGTGAGTAATAACAACAGAGAGTAAATCTCCCGGAGTGCCCACTTTGAGGTTATTTTCCTGCTGCTGAAACAGAAAACTGGTGTGTTATGTCCTGGCTACTGACCTGGCACAGGGTGACCTCCGTGTCTCCATGCCTTGCTTGACCAGATGGAGTGTTATGATGTGTATCAGGGTTAAGCATAAGTGGTTATGTATCACAGCTTTCTAGTAAACTGTGACTTTTACTCACTCACATGGCCTTCAACTAATTGTAAGATACGAAGAATCAAGAGAGTTGCTTTTAGTCTCTTGCTGTTATTTCAGTTTTGGGTTAACCTTAGCAATAAAGAGCTAGAAAAATGCTTAAAAATGGCAGCAGTTCAACTGGTTCCAGTTAAAATTAACACTGGTAAAGAAAGAAAAAAAGCTGCCTTCCAATACCTGAAGGGAACCCACAGGAAGGCTGGAGAGGGACCAGCAATAGTGCAAGGTTTCAAGTGAAGGAGAACAGGTTTAGACTGGATATTGGGGAAAAGTTCTTCTGTAGGAGGGTGATGAGACTCTGGAACAGACTGCGCAGGGAAACTGTGGCTGCCCCCTCCCTGGAGGTGTTCAAGGCCAGGTTGGATGGGGCTTTGAGCAACCTGGTCTAGTGGGAAGTGTCCCTGCCCGTACAGAGAGGTTGGAGCAGATGAGCTCTAAAGTTCCTTCCAACCCAGGCCATTCAATGATTCTAAAAAAAACAAAAACCTTATTTTAATTTTTTTTTTTCTGTGGGAAAAGAAATGCAAAAAGGTGAAAATGCTGAACAATGAACTGGGTGGATGATCTGAAGCTGCAGCCTAGCTGAGTCTCTGCTGTCATGATAACTAGAATTCCATCTTGATTTTTTTTTCCATGAGATGTTACAGAAAACTTGAAAATTAATTGAAAATATGAAAATGAAAGGTACCTAGAAAAGGTGATAACTGATTTCAGGAATGTAAAAAGAAAGGTCTTTTTTTGCGAGCCCAGCATAAACTACTGCAGAGGATTGTATCCCACAAGTTCTGGTGAATAAAACTCAGTTTTAGCAGAACTAAGGGCATGGGACCCAATATAATTTCCATTAAAAAAAAAAAACACACTAAAAAACAAAACCAAAAAACAAATCCACACACGAAAAAAGCAAAAACATCTTCACTGTTCTAGATAACAATTGTAAAGGACAGATGCAGGGACCTATCTTGTAAGGAAGTTATTCTGCCCCTGTACTCAGCCCTGGTGAGGCCACAGCTTGAGTCCTGTGTCCAGTTCTGGGCCCCTCAGTTCAGGAAGGATATCGAGGTCCTGGAGCAGGTTCAAAGGAGGGCAACCAGGCTGGTGAAGGGACTCGAACACAGATCCTATGAGGAGAGGCTGAGGGAGCTGGGGGTGTTCAGCCTGGAGAAGAGGAGGCTCAGGGGAGACCTCATCACTCTCTACAACTCCCTGAAAGGAGGGGGTAGCCAGGGGGGGGTTGGTCTCTTTTCCCAGGCAACTCTCAGCAAGACAAGAGGGCACGGTCTCAAGTTGTGCGGGGAGAGGTTTAGGTTGGACATTAGAAAGAATTTCTTTACTGAGAGGGTGATCAGACATCGGAATGGGCTGCCCAGGGAAGTGGTGGATTCTCCTTCCCTGGAGATATTTAAAAAGAGACTGGATGTGGCACTCAGTGCCATGGTCTGGTAACTGCAGCGGTAGTGGATCAAGGGTTGGACTTGATGATCTCTGAGGTCCCTTCCAACCCAGCCAGTTCTGTGATTCTATAAGGCTTTGCAGATACTGTTGTATAGCTCAGTAATAATTATTTGGGGGTTTAGGTCTGCAGCCCTTTGCTGTGCTTTATAGCAACATCACATGGTGTTGCTTCCTCAACTTGGTTTCTCCGGGCCTGTAGGCTGCTCTTGAGTTGTCATCAAGCTGTGCTGTGTTATTCCCCCTTTTCATCACTGTAAAGTTCCCTGTCATGTTCCTGGCCAGCCATGGAGCACTGCAGTTCCTGTACATTCTTGGGGCACTCAAGTTGTTGAATTCATTTGCTTTGCCTTTACAGAGGAGAAAGGTCAGTCATGGAAAAGCCAGTGGGACCTGCAGCTGGGAAGTTCTTTAACTTTTCTTACCCCTGCTCTAAGTTTGTCCTTCATCAGGTAATAGAATCATAGAATTGGCTGGGTTGGAAGGGACCTCAGAGATCATCAAGTCCAACCCTTGATCCACTACTGCTGCAGTTACCAGACCATGGCACTGAGTGCCACATCCAGTCTCTTTTTAAATATCTCCAGGGATGGAGAATCCACTACTAATAAATGGACAGAGACAGTGCTGTAAGGCAGATGCAATTATTATGTCCCAGAGTCAGGGGGAAGTAGCTAAAGAAAACGAGCAATCCTGAGGAGTTCCTGCTCAGGGGGTAGAAGGGTTCCAGGCAGAAATACTTTTTTCCCTTTGTCAGGGGGGCTTGGATTTGGCCATTGGGGCTGCAATGGGTCAGAGGGGGTTAGGAGCCCATCCTCTTCTTGGATAGATACAGGTACCTGTATCTTTATTTGGGATGGAGGGACTAGAAAGAAGGCTTTACTGTCTTGAAACAGGAATGTATATGATAGTATTGTGAGGTATTTTATTCCCTTTTGTTGGTGAGCAAAGCTGTTAAGCCATTTTATACATAGCACATAGGTAAGTAAGTCATTAACAAAGTGAATAGCTAGACAAAGGCAAAGTGGGGGTAGAACTGTCCCAGCTCCATTTCCCATCTCTATATTCAGGCCCCCTTCTGCCTAGCACTGTGCTCCCTTAAAATTTCCACATGTTGAACTTCTGTTAATGGAGACTTCACATCACTCTCATGACAAAGTGTTTCTTAAAACGTAAGGAAAAGCACCTGAGCACAGCAGAGTTGGTGCTGCCACCCTTCCATGTGGAACAGCAGCTTATCCAATGCAGGGTGTTGGCCATGGAACCTTCCAGCCAGGTACACAGGGGGGAGGTGGATGTTTCCACCACTGGTTTTATCTGTCCTCTCTGTGTACTGAGCACTGGGGGAGGGAGGGTGGGAAGAGAGAGAGAGAGAGAGAGAGACCAAAATTCTAACAACAAACTGAAAGTCAGGCTAGGATGTGTAGCAGGCAGGATAAATGCTTAGGGCCTCAGTAGTATCCCCAGCTTACAGCAATTTAGTTACCAAAGTACTCTACAAATTAATCACAAATAGCTGCGGTTCTGGTTAGCATACAGGGTTTTCTTTCAAGTTTGTAAAACAAACAGCAGAATGTCACCACAGCCTTTAATTTCTTCTTGTACACACCATTCACAGTACATTTAACAGCCCAAAATAATATTGCACTGGATTATTTTAAAAAATTTTCATCTTGCAAGTAGTACTCACTTTTCAAAGCCAACAGATGAATGATTTGGTCAACTTGCACCAAGGAAATGGTTAGATAAGGATCCTATACTTTATTTATACCACATGGATTTGTAGCCCCAAAGGGAAATGAGAATGAGCTGTAAACTGTTTCCTTGTTAAGGATGGAAAATTAGTAATTACTTGCTGATTAAATATAGAAAGACTGGGGGAAATAAAGTGTAATCTGAAAGTTACCGCATTCCTGTTAGACTGCTTGCTGTATATATAATTATATTCTATACTGTGAAAGTCCATCTACATTTAAAAATCCAGCAGTCTACAGATTAACATGGTAAAAAAAAATAATATATTTTTATGAAAAGAGAAGAAATAGTGTTTGCCTCAGAGAAGGTTTTCAGATTGTGAAGGTTTTTTTTTGTTTTTTTTTTTTTTCAGGTGCAATCTTTGAGGCAACAAAATGTCTTTTGGTATTTGGCACTCTAATAAGGACAATATTTTAATACTGGCACAAGCTAAAAACAGCACAGAATGACAAAATACAAGACATGGAACGAACCGCAGCCACTGGGATGATGGTAAGCTAGTCTGAACAGAGGGAGAACTCAAATAGTTTTGCTGAGGAAGTGTGAAAGTTTCTGCGAAACCACACTTATTTTTTCCTTTTTTTTTTTTTTTTTTTTTTTTGGTTTTTTGTTTTTTACCAAATTGTAAGTTACACTAAATTTGGAGAAGAGTTTCAAATGTCCTCTACAAAATCAGCAGCTGCTGGACAATCAACACGGCGGCTCCTGCATCCCTCAGTAGGCGTGAGGCTCTTTGTGGCTCAGAGCTCGGGTGCGTGAGGCAGAACTGGTGGCACTTCGGATCACTTCCATCCATCTGGGAGGAGGCAGGGGGAGCAGGGAGACAAGCAAAAGAGCAGTCAGTTCCTAAGGAAAGATTTTATGGAAGATACAGCCTGCACTATTAGCTGGACGCTGTTTTCTTTTCAGTGGCTATGGGAGCACCTTGCTTGTTCCTGTAGTCCCAAGTCTGTCCAAAGTCAGGAGGCTCTGGATGCAAATGCATACTTGAAAAGAGGTTTAAAGAGGAGAAGCCCAGGGATGAGGCACAAAATTCATCAATCTGTTCTGCAGACAACAAATATCTTTATTTTTTTTTGAGAGGGATGGGGGGATGGTCTAAATTATGAGCAGTTGAGACCAATCACTCTTAATTCTAGAGCAACAAAATGTAATTTATCTGCAGTTCCTGCTCTTTTTCCTACAACTGCATTTTGTCCTGTTCTACTCACTCAACCACTTCTTTCCCACAATTTCTCTTATTTTTAGTTTTAGACTGACATGACTAAAACAATAATACCTTTCTTCAGTAAAAGAGGACATTAAGGTTTTTGACATGTTAATGTTTCCTATAAAAAGCTAAATTCATTCCCAGTATCAATGATCTCAAGCCACAGTTTAGGAGGAGTAGGGCCTGTGTCCTGGCTCACCACCTATCTGACTTTTTACTAAACTTTGCATCTACAAATGTTGCCCAGGAAACAAATCCTGGAACTTTACAACGTGCCCTCTCACAGAAGTTGAACTTACCTTTCAAAGGTGTATTGACTTTCAGCCCTGAAGTAGTACACGTGGGATTTGAAATGTAGCTTGAACACATAATCTTTGTGAATGTTTTCAGATTCAGAAGGAATGGTAAGTGAATACCCCAATAAAGGAAGGCTGGCTAAAGGATGATTGTCCTGAAAAGAAAGGATGGAAAATGCTGTGAGGTCAAGTGCCCTTAAGCACAAAGAGCACATAAGTAAAATGGAAGATTTTACACATTCATTTAAAGGTCACCATCCTGTTTCCACATGTGTATGGAAAAAATACCCAGCTTTATACTATATATATATATATATATATATATATACACACAATATATAGTTGTCTGGTTTCAGCTGGCTTTATCTTCATGGAACCCCTCTCCTAAGGATCTGCTGCAGCATCATTCTACCAGTACTTCAGTTCTCTGAAATCCTGGACTTTCAAATTAACAACCATAACATTCCACCATTTGGCATCTGCAGAGCACCGTGCACTTCATCCTCAGCTTGCAAACACCCTCTCCTTGAGAAATGCAATGGCCACCCTGCAGCACTCATTGTCTAAGTTGTTTTACTTTTTACTTCCTTCATGTGTGGCATGTATGAACAAATAATTTCTTTACTCAGCTTATGTGTAAAATATCCTACAAGTCACTGTTGTTTTTTCTTCAGTGCAGAAACTTCAGCATAAAGGCTTTTTATGAATGCAACCATGACATAGCAATTGAAATGATTTTGTGCTTATTCCTTACTTGAACACAGAGACTGAAAGGTCCAACAGATTCTAGACAGGGAACCCCTACTTTTGCAGGGGGATGTTTGCTCAGATGTATTAAGCATGGGCTGCTCTTCCCTCAAGTGTCACTGAGAGTAAACAAAGCTTCTAAGTAAGTCAGTACTAAGTTTTATATTCTAATGAACTCAGAATTTGTGCAAGGGAAAACTTGATTTAACTCCAACCACAAGCTGGGAGCAGCAGCAGTACCTGTTGCACTTTCAGGGACAGTATGTGCTCTACTGGTCGAAGTTTCAGGAAACAAGCACATGTTCTGCAGCTGACCAGGGAGCATACTGAGAATGGGTTCTGTTCTGCTTTCCATCAGCAGCCAAGACCCTGTAGCCATGGCCACTGCACCTGCTTCTGACCAGGGTGCCTGATCTCCTCTGTTCTCTCTGCTACTGTCTTGAAAAATACAAAAGGTCTCCTCCAGCCACACCCACAGGCTGTGCAGTCTGTTACCTGGTGAGATTTATAGAAGAACATGCAGAAGTTGGTGAACACCACCCAAAGCTTCTGCCACCCGTTGCTGTTTTTGAATTTTCTTAGGAGATTTCCAGACAGCTGGTTCTGCAACAGATCAAAAGCAGTAAATAAAACAGTGAAAGGTATGTGCAGTTTAATTATCATAAGAAAAACTATCTGCTTTTAGCTGGTTGTACATGACCTTGTTTTATGTGAAAATGTTTTGGTTGCATGTGCATTTTTTTTTCTTCTGCATTTTTCTACTACTAAGTAGAACTTGATGTAACATATTTTTTTTCTTGTAGCTGGGTACTTCCAAAACCTTCAAACTCCTGAACTTAACTTTTTTTTACTTGAGGTGGCTTTCAGTAACATATTACCAAACATCAGTCAGTCTTGTTACCCTGGTCTGTCTTTGTTATTTCAAAATGATACTTAAAAAAAAGTAATGGGAAGAGAAAGTCTGACATGAACTTGTGATGTGAAGGAAAATTATGACATACTTTAGAATTGCAGATAGAGACTGAGCTCTCAGTACCCAAGGAGTTCACACGGTAACTTTTCAAAGATTTCAAAAGCAAGGACTCTCAACCTGATTCTTAGCTGCTCTTCACATAGTGAAGATGTAAAGTCCAGCAACACTGTGCCTTGAAGGGGAGTTCTCAGTAAATCCTTAATTACTTCCCACTCCTTGTTGGCAGCAAGGCCTCTCACCTGGATCAAAATAGCTGTTTACATCATTCTCTTTATACAATGCAGAAGCCAATAAATTAATCTGTAAAACTAAATACTCCCAAGTCTGGTGGTCTCGGTTTATCTGCTACAAACGAAATGTTCTTGAAAACGCTCTCTTTTCACCAGTTTGGGTACACATAAAGGCCTTTGCTTTAAATCTTTTGGTATCTCTGCTATCTGGACTGCTGCCTCCTGGCCCTAAGTGACAGGGGGTGCTCCTTCTTTTTCTGTTACCTCGTTACTCTGGAGGATATCATAAAAGGACAGGCTTTGCATTCGGTACCAGCAGACATATGAAATGGAAACAGGCCGCTGATCACTGATCAGTCCAGCAGGTAGGGAAGTACAGTCACTGACAGAGAGAGGATCTTCTACCACAAGAGAGACAGAAGGGAGGGAGAGACACAAAGAAAATAAACGATAATGCAGGAGTGAGAGGCACCAAGAGAATGACGTGAGCATGAGTGTAACCTGCCACGCATGGACCAGCAGTGGGGCTGCAGATGTTTTCACAGCACAAGGCAAGGCTCCAGCGTGCGCTTGGTCTTCGCTGCTTTGTTTGCATTCATTTGAGGCACAGAGAGGAATGAAAATAAGGAACAATGAGCACTGATCTCGGGACAAAAATTGTGTCTGAATGTTTTCATCGTTAGAATTAGTCACCGGTTAAAATTTGCTGTCTATTTCTAACAAGCCTTCTGCTCTTAGGGAAAAGTATGAGACCTTGTTCCGTGCCAAATTCTTCCTCCCTTGTAGAGTATAATGGTGTAAAGGACCAGAAAATCCACCTGCAGGGGAGCAAAAGGAGGCTCTACACTTGGTGCTTTCTAGTACAGAACCACTTTCTTCGCCACATTTCAGCAGCTCACCCTCTGTTTAAAAACTGAGGCAGTTACACAACTCCACATTCTGTGTCAGTGTCTTCTCTAGAGCAACAATGACCTGGTGTCTGAGGGCTGCCTCCTGAGCAGAAGCCAACTCACTTTTATGATCCCTTTTCACCATTTTCTTTAAGAATAACTTTCCATCTGATGAGGACTGTGATATTCAGAGCTCCCCAGAGCCTCTCTTGGGTAAAAAAACACCTAAGGAGGCTTACCACCTCATCCCAAGCCCTGCACTGAACTAGGAGTCTTTCATTTTAATCTTTGAAAAGTCAATGTCTGCATCTCATCTGTTGAGTACAGAATTAAGGAATGTGTATCCAATTGGCTCAGCTGTGATCGGGGGGGGGGAGGGAAAAGAGGATTTTTATTCTGAGGTGGAAAAGGCAAATAAAGAAAAAGCAGATGAGACTGAGCAATGAGACAAGGTTCCAGGAAAGATGGCTAGGTAAAGAAAGTACGTTAGTAATACACATAAAAACTCTGGCTGCAGCAGCTAAAGACAAGATCCTTTCAGCTCAAGCAATGGCTTAATGCCTTTGGAATTGAAAGCATTAAGATAGCTTGACCCGCTTGAAATTTTAAAAGGCATTTTTTTTTGGACAGTTACTTCTCTGAAAGCTACAGCTCTAGCTGATGTTACAGAGATAAGAGAGTGGACAGGTGGTTCTTGACCGATGGTTTCTGCCACCATTGAGGATATGGGAGCGAGCTTAACAGGTTTGCCAGGAACTTCCCCAAAAGGAGGCTTGTGAAGAAGGAGCAAAAAGGAAATTGTCATTCAAGAGCGAGTCTGGAGCTGCAGTTCAGATGGTTCTGAGGCAGATACCTCCACAGCAATACTAAAGTCGACCATTGACACACTGGTATTTCTGTGCCAGCAGACGTGCACCGTAGTGTTGCCACGGTGTGGTGACTGACGCTCCAGTGAGGTGCGGGATGCACTGAGGTCGTCCTCAGATTCCTGGTCTACAGTAGTTTCATCAGGAGACTCTATGAAATGCAGGGAAAAAGCATCTTTCTTGCTCTATGCAACAACATATATAAGTGGAAAAATTAAACAAATCAATTCCGTCTGTAATATCGTGAACTACTTTCAAACCACACGTTCAGAAATAGTTTTGAGCAGCTGTTAAGTAGATTTATTTATTTTTTTTAAGGTGTTTCTGCAAGTGTTAGAATCAAAGACTAACAACTGGGCTTTTTGTTGGTGCTTTCAATACCTCCCAAGGACAGGCACTGCCCAAATCTTGTTAAATAGTTCCTGGAATTATTATACTTAAGTCACTTCTCTATTCAGTGGAACTTTCTGCTAACATCAACAAGAACATTAAAGTGGCACATTTATAAATATAATATATATAATATAAATCAACTTCAAACGTATCAGTTTGACCTCTGCCCAGCACTTTTCACCACTTTGCTCAGAAGCAGTCACCAGTCATACTGATGGAAGTGAATAAAACCTGCTCTCTGGCATTTACTTACTATTGTCAGGTGGGCTGCTGGCCAGTAGCTCTGGGGCAGGGCCACTGCTTTTCTCTGCCAGGTCTATTGCCATCTGAATGTCCTCAGTCCATTTGTCCATTTCAGCTCGGCTACTAACAATGAAAATTCAAGGTTTATTCACTTTCATGCAAGCTGAAAGCAAACTCTAAGATTAAAGAGTCACAAACTGAGCTTACTTTTAATTTAAATAAATAAATTCAGACAAAAGATACGAGGATTTATTTCCTCATAACCTAGTTTAGGCTCTTGCACAACTTCCCGTAACTCTGTTTTGTCCAATTCACCTATTTTTTTATTTTTTTTTAAATTCCAAATGGCTTTCACAAAATAATATACCTTAGAAATTATTTTAGGAGCAAATGCAAACAAAATGATGCCTCTCTGCTTTTCTATCACTGTGAAAGCTGAAGAGAAACACAGTTTATGTGCATATGTTGTCTCCACTGGATTACCTTGCAGCCACAACAATGGACTGGTGTTGACCTCGCAGAGTTAGACAATAAGGAACCCCCCATTCCTCTTCACTTTCTTCCATCTGAGAGATAAAAGCCCACATGCAGTCAGATTGCAGGAACTACATATTTCTTAGGGTGAAAGAGTGAGCTGAACAAGCTCTTACCACTGGGGAGAAGACAACTAAGAGAAAGGTTCACAAACAACATTTTGAGCTAGGTATTGAGAAAAAAACAGTGGCTTGCAAGCTGAAAAAACAGTAAATTCTGAACAAAACTCTTAAATCAAAAGCACATCTTTATCTACTTTTATGGGGGAAAAAAAAAAAAGAAAGAAAAAGGGAAAATAGTGGTATTTTTATCAGAAGAGTGATTCATCATACAAAGGATATGTGGATATGCTAAAGGCTGTGAGTGCTGTGGACACTGCAGCACAACAGAGCTTTGTTGCCAAATGGACATCAATAACTGAGAAGATTCCTAGGAACACCAGATAAAACTTGAAGCCTCAAAGCTGTCCAGTTGCAGTGGTTGTGATTATCTAACTTGGTTTTCAGAAAACCAGGATGAAATAGACACAAACCCCTGAGAGATTCTAATCAAAATAATGAGAGGGGAATGGAAATGTTTTGAGACCAGCAAAAATATTGTCAAGATGATTTAAGACAAGGTAACCAAATGCTATGGGCTCAGACTGACTTTGGATAGAAGAACTGCAAGAAGTGTTCCAAATGACAAATTGCTGCCACTCTCACTACTCCAGCTTTGAGAAACAGAGCTGAAAACATCAGGAACAGTTTTTTTTTCAATAGAAATTAGATTGCCACTACTGTTTACTTGCCTTGCTTGTGTCTGTAAGCAAATGGTGATGAATTACTTGTAAGAATCATGTTCAAATTTATGGTTACACAATACTTACTGTCATGCCATACAGTGGAAGATGCCCATGGACTTTAAATTGGTTTGATGCTGTGAGGCCTCTACTTGTGTACAATAAGATATCGTTAAACTAAAAAGCAAAAATAAGCATTTATTAGAATTATGTCAGCATGTATTCATGTAGAAAAAAAAAATCAGAATGGCAAATATGAGAGAGTTAATCAGTACTGGATGTCTGGCAGTTCTACTGCATGAATCCAAACTTCTGGCTTCCACAATACTCCAGTACCTTGTATTAGGACCTGTTATTTTCCCTGCTTTCCTTCCCAGCTACTCTCAGGCATATTCACACAATTTTCCACTGTCTATCTTCTAATGTCTTCTAATATTCCCTTTGTCATCTCGAGGTCAGAATTAAGAAGCCAGGACAGCAGGGGAATCAAGCAGTACAATTCACACCCTGCCACCC
Organism: Heliangelus exortis; assembly: GCF_036169615.1. Classification (NCBI taxonomy): domain Eukaryota; kingdom Metazoa; phylum Chordata; class Aves; order Apodiformes; family Trochilidae; genus Heliangelus; species Heliangelus exortis. The sequence goes on along the minus strand of NC_092422.1, from coordinate 51,301,067 downwards.
TTTGAAACTTTGGAAGATAAGGATGTTTCACCAATGTTTTCTTCTGATGAGTGAGGAGAAACACATGAGCATGCCTGAGAAAGGTGTGTCCTCTTGTGAACTAAAATCTGTCACTAAGACCTGTTACCCCCCATATTCAGAAGGGAGCTGGCAGACCTGGTTTAAGGTGGCTTTAGTTTGGCTGAGGCAAAGAGACCCAAAAATCTCAATTTGTGGGGAGTCCTGCAGGTAGCAGCTGCCAGAAGCTGGTCAAACAAAAAGGGCTGTGTTTTGTGGAAAGCCATCACACAAATGGTGTATTTTCCCTGTGCCACCTGGGTCAAAGGATGTTTGTCCTCAAACTGGAGGGCTCCACCAGGAAAATCACACTCTGTGGTGTGAAACAGAGCTCTCCCAAGGACATCTACAACCTAAAAGGAACAACCGACGAAGTAACATCCATCGGCCACTAGAGGGGGATTTAATTTTGCTAATGATTACACACGTGTATTCAGAGTCCCAGAATACCTATTTGGGATTTTACCTCTTTTCTGGACATATTCACCATGTTCTTCGTGCCCCTTTACATTTTACAATGAATCTCCTTTTATTTAATACAGTGTTGATAGGAGTTATTATTTTGTCATTATATTCATAGTTTTTCATAAAAATAATTAAGTTTTATCTTTGTAAGGAACAGTTAAAAAGGGACTGTTTTGTTTGGACAGAAAGATAAGTTCTTAACAACCAGCTAAGTGATAAATTATGTTAACGTAATTAAGACTGTTCAAAAATAGTGACTGTAATTCAAAATTCATGGTTGATAGTTTGCCTAGTAGTTGCTTATAGTTAACATTTCATCATATAAAAGAAAAAACTGCCTTTTTGCTTACCAGGAAGAACATCCTTTGCTGTAAACCTTTTCCAGACAACTTACTGAGACTGCCCAGCCTAATAAACTCCTGTGGGAAACAAATGCAAAATAAGTATATATCTTCTGCAAAAATTATGGATTTTTTATTATGCAAACATAAATATGACCTACTTGGTCGCAGGACTGATGTGACTATCAGTGACCAAGACTTTTTAATTTCCTTTATTAAATATGTATCTCTCCTTTACTGTACTATTTTCTTTACTGTGAGGGTGATGGAGCACTGGCACAGGCTGCCCAGGGAGGTTGTGGAGTCTCCTTCTCTGAAGACTTATTTAAAAACCTGCCTGGATGTGTTCTTCCCCTGGGTGATCATTCTTGGGCAGAGGGGTTGGACTCAAAGATCTCTAGAGGGATCTAGAGATCCTGTCCCACCCCTAAACATTCTATGATTCTGTGATTCTATTAAAAATCTTATTTATAGGTTAATTTATTTTCATTCATAACAGTCTTTAGGATAAACTCTTTCATAGTCTTTCATTCATTTTTAAAAAATTCAACTAAGTAAAATTTTCTGTATCTAACATTGATTCCTTCAGACAGCTGCTTCTTTCCTCACTCTTGAATGACTATTTTTCATGTTACAAATGATGTAAAAACTAAGGATATATTGGTTTATATATTATTGGTCAACCACTGGTAAGCTTCTATTGTGCATGTGGCACACACAACCCTTCAGAGAGATGTAAAATGAGCTACACAAATCAACACCACCATCAGCAGCAGAAAAAAGAAGGACATTTGTCTGGCAGAAAGAGTTGATCCCAGTACCATCCAAGTTGTGTAATACAGTACATTAACTCAGCTAAAGCAGTTTAAGAATGTTTAGGGATGGAATTACAGGAAAAGTAACACATCTGAAACTCTCAAAATGCTGGATTTTCTGGGTTTACTGTGAACTATCCTGTAACTCACCTTTCTTTCTTCTCTGACACCCATGAAAACACCGATTTTCAGTCACTCCCTCCAGCCTCTGCCAGGAGGTTTCTATTTATTTATTTATTAGGCTTTTGAAGTTCATTCTGCTCATAACTGTGCCTGTCAGAGGCAGGTAAAGCATCATAATCACCTGCAGCTTAGCTATAAACTGGCTGCCAAAGATTAATCTGTTCAGGGGGAGAGTGCAGTCACCTTAGGGCTGCTGGGCTGTGTCCCCTTCCCCCACCTGCACTGCCCCCACAGGCACCAACCAAGGGACAGGAGAAGTGGCTGGAGGTGGTTATCCCTATTTTGTGGTAATCTCATGCTACCAGAGAGGACACTAGAAGCTGTTGTTGGCCCCCAAAGTATATTAATCACCATTATACAATTAATCACCTGCTCATTAGCAGGCTAGGCACCACCACAGCAAGCTCTGTAAGGATGCAGAAGTGTCACTGCAATCTCCAGGCTCAGCTGATGACAGGATGTTTTCATGCCCAATATAGGAACCAGCTCAGTGGCAGCAGAGATTCCCAGTCTGGGACAATGTGAAGAGAAGGGTTACCTACAGCCTCTTTTAGGACAGCTGCTTTTCTAGGACATCTCATTTGAGATGTGGAGCTCAGCCACCTTTGTGCTACTGCCTTCAGCCACTGAGACAGAGGAGAGGCAAAAGCAGCAACATCCAGGGGATGTGCTCTTGCCCTGGCAGGCAAACACCCTCTGCCTTTATCCTGAACCTCCTAGGAGAGGAAGACTGTGCTGTCTTTAGGATAGGGTAGCAGAAACAACCAGTGACAGAATTTAATTTCATGTGATGGAGAGATGTGTGGGCTGTGAGAGGTCCTGAGGAGCTTGCCAAGGAAGTGAATGGTCTGTGGGTCACTGGAAGGAGGCATGAGCCCCAAGAGCTGCTGGGAGACTGGAGAGAGGTGAAGTGAGGAATTGGAGAGCAGCCATAAACTGAGAAACACCCATGCTCAGTGCTGCCTTCCCAAGGACACATCAACTTCAAACTCCTTTTTCTAAACGTTTGAATCCATAAATGACAGAGACCCCAGAGAGCTCAGCAAGCTGCCTCTCCCATCACCCTGCTGAGGCAGAAGACATGGACAAGGCCTGGCAAGCAGACCCCAAGATGTGGCTCTGGCTGAGGAGAACTCTGGGGCCACGCTGAGGACTGGGTCAGGGCTGGCCCCGGGCTGCAGGGTGAGGTCAAATGCTGCTGTATTTGCAGTTCAATGCAGAACTCATCTTTTTTTTTAATTTTTTTTTTTTTTAAGCTGTCTTCCAGAAACAGGGAAAGAACAGCCTAGCAATTTGTTTTCACTGACATTTCATCTGCCACATATACTGCTTCTGTGTATTGCCCCCCAAAAGTCAGGGGAATGGGGAGGAAATGAATTCAGCAGCCAACTCTGAAGTTGGTATGCACAGAGGTATACACACAGAAAAAGTAAAAAAGGTCTGCAAATATTACACTGATGCCCATTTATTCTGAATTAAGTCTCTGTTTATACAAAAAACCCATGCCAAGTAAGAAAGTGGTGTTGGTATTTTTGTAACACAATTAAAAGTGTTTACTTAAGGCAATACTGTATGAAAAATTATCCCCTAGATTTACATGTAGACTAAAGAGACTGCTCATCCCCAGGGACATGAGTTTCAAAGCCAGTGATCATAAAAGGGCTGAAGATCCTCCAGCACAAATGCCTTACTTTCCTTACTGTAACCTGCTGTGCTCTAGCATTGAGAAAAAAATTGAAAAAAAAAATTAAGGGTAGCAAAAATGAGGAAATGTGCAATTGCTCAAGCTCTAAACACTGTGATACATATCACATTTTTACCACCTCTGTTGTAATAGATGTTTGGAATTGCCTACAACCTTCTAAATCTAGACAGAAGATAAACCTAACAGTAAAAAGGTAATAAAGATGATGGCTTCTTCTTGCTCTAAAGGCTGTTTTCTATGGTATTACTATGTTTACAGTTCATGAGAGAAGAAGGTTCATATGAGTAAAGCCAATTTCACAGCTGCTCCTAAGAAACAAGTTTAGAAAGCAAACCTAATTCTTTGAAATTGTATTAGGCTTTGATCACAACTCTGCTACTTACCCTTCCTGGGATCACCAGATTGTCTATGCCTATCAAGTCTTTCTTGAGTTCATGCAGCTTCTGGAAGTTCTCCATCTTTATCATATTGCCATGGAGCTGAGCCACCATTTCAGAAATCTCAGCCAAAGCAGCTAGAGGGACAAAACCATAAAATACTTATTAACAACTACTAAGAACATTTAAAAAGGATGATGGCTTTTGTCTGCAGCACCCAGCTCAAGAACAACACCTTCACTGTGTTACCCTCTTCCCTCACAGGGTCAATCCACAAGGAGCAGACTAAAAAATGCAAAACTCTGGACATCATCTTACTGAGGATGGATCTCTAGGGAAAGGTGTTGACAAGCACATACGCTGTGCTCCCTGTGTTTCTTTCCAACTATTTTCAGATCAAGCAACTTGCTGAACTGCATGTCATTCCTGTGTGTTTAATAACACCCAGCAGATTCCTCTTCCAAGTACTTGTCCAGGCTGTGGCATAATGTGTGTAAGGAGCAGATGGATCATCTTGAGTGCCATCACAGAGCACATACAGGACAACCAAGTAATTAGGCCCAGTCAGCAGGGGTTCATGAAAGGCAGCTCCTGCTTGACTAATTTTATCTCCTTCTATGACAAGGTGGCCTGCTTGGTGGATGTGGGAAAAGCTATGGATGTTGTCTGCCTGGACTTCAGTAAAGTCTTTGACACAGTTTCCCACAGCAGTCTCCTGGAAAAACTGGCTGCTTGTGGCCTGGACAGGTGTATGCTTTGCTGGGTTAAAAACTGGCTGGATTGCTGGGCCACCATATTGTGGTGGATGGAGCTAAATCCAGCTCTGGCTCAGTGTTGGGGCCTGTTCTGCTCAATACCTTCATCAGTGATCTGGATGAGGAGATCATGTGCACCCTCAGTAAGATTGTAAATCACACCAAGTTGGGCAGGAGTGTTGATCAGCCTGAGGTGGAAAGGTTCTGCAGAGGGACTGGGACAGGCTGGATCAATGGGCTGAGGAAAACTGTATGAGATTCAACAAGGCTGGGTCCTGCATTTCCATCACAACAACCCCAGGCAATGCTACAGGCTTGGGGAAGGGTGGCTGGAAAGCTGCCCAGAGGAAAAGGAGCAGGGGGATGGTCCATACCTGTCTGAACATGAGCCAGCAGTGTGCCCAGGTGGCCAAGAAGGCCAGTGGCATCCTGGTCTGTATCAGGAACAGTGTGGCCAACAGGTCCAGGGAATTGATTATTCCCCTGTACTCAGCACTGGTGAGGCCACACTTTGAATACTGTGTTGAGTTCTGGGCCCTTCACTACAAGAAGGGCACTGAGGTGCTGGAATGTGTCCAAAGAAGGGCAACAAAGCTGGTGAAGGGTCAAGAGCACAAATCTTGTGAGAAGTGTCTGAGGGAAATGGTGTTTGCTCAGCCTGGAGAACAGGAGGCTGAGGGGAGACCTTATCTCTACAGCTATATGAAAGGAGGTTGTAGCCAGGTGGGTGTTGGTATCTTCTCCCAAGTAACAAGCAATAGGACAAGATTAAATGGTCTCAAGTTGTGGCAGGGAGGCTTAAAATGTCTAGGAAAAAATTTCTTTACTGAAAGGGTTGTCAGGCACTGAAACAGGCTGTGCTGGGAAGTGGTGGAGTACCTGTCCCTGGAGGTATTTAAAAGACATTTAGATGCCATGCTAGGGGATATGGTTTGGTGGTGGACCTGACAGTGCTGGCTTAATGGGTGTAGCTGATGATCTGAAAGGTTCTTCCTAAATGATTCTGCAAGGTTTCAACCTGTCTCCTACCATTTCTGGTCTTCTGAGTGCTGGATTTTGCCACTCAATCCTCTTTCAATGTTGGCTTTAAGAAAAGAGGTTTTGGCCAGCCATGCACCTCTAATGGATTTGGATGCCATTTTCCAGCTACAGGAATTGGTGCCTTTTCTTTTACTTACCTCTTGAATCCCTGAAGTCTATGTGGTTTGGTGGGTAGTGTTTGCAAAGCCTCTCCATTATCTGCTTGTAGTGCATAAGCCTGTGTAGAGGTCTGAGGAGGAAGGTATTGAGAGGCAAGTAGCAGACTTTTTGTAGCTCAAAATCCCTGCAAAAGGTCTCCAGCTTGCGAGAATTCTTGATCCCGCTCTCCAGCTCCATCAAAATCTCATTGTGCTTCCACAGGTGAATGGACAGTTGCTTGTATGCACAAAGAAAAGAGCACGTGGGAGAACTATTAGCAATCACTGCAAGACATGACTCAGCCCAAACCTAGTCCAATTAAAAAAAAAAAAAATCCAACCAGAGCAGCATTTGGGATTTTACAAACAAAATCCCTGCGCAACACAATAATTCTGACAGTCACTTGAGAAATGGCATTAGTCATTTGAAGTGCACACCCCCACCCCCTCTGCATTCCTTGTAAAACAAAGAGTATTTGAGTAAACAAAACTAAATCTCACATCAGTGTGAAATCGAAAGGCAAGGAGATGACTTGAACACAGCTTATGCAAATGTATGTGCAACAGGGAGAGAGCCAGACAGTGCAAATGCAGAGCTTGGCAACAAAATGGGATTTTCTAGGAGGATGAAGGGATTTTGCTGCCCCAGTTCCCTTAGGTGCTTTTGGAGAATGGAGATACAGGGAATTGGACTTCTAGCTTCTACTTCACTATTATTAATGAGAAGTTGCACTTCCTGGGAATCCAAATAAGCACAAAGGTGTTGTCTGACAGAAACAGGTAGTTAAGAGTTCTTCATCCTTGGATAACATCCTCTTCTCCTTAGTGCAACTTCTAAAACGATCTCACTGGCAGGAGTATGCACTTATGCACTAGTAAGTGAATGAGGTTTGCATTGAATATGCAACTTCATTTTAGGTCTCAGTATCACAAATATTCACGAGTCCCAGTTTACAACAATTCAGCAGTATTTTTTTTTCAACAGTTTACACAGGGGCTTCATTTCTGTTTTGCAGAAGGTAAGCTGGTTCATCAAGATGCACAGAGCTACTGTGAGGTCTCCTAATACCAAATGAAGTCTCCTAGTACCTGGTACAATACTAACCAGCAACAAAAAGAAGCTGAATGTGTATGTTGAATGGCTATGAGAAGGCAGTTCAGCTTAATCCAAACCTTGTGCTTTTTGACACATTTCCAACCAATTCCCTCTCTCCTGTGATTTGTAGCACCTTTACCAGAAGCATACCTTCCCTGTAGCCAATCTGCTTCCTCCAGGCACTGTTTATTCATTTTACAAGCCTGTAACTCAGGTAAAGATATAGCCAATCCTCTGGACTGCTCAGGGGCTAACCATTAATTATTGCTCTTAACTACTTTTCTGCCTTAATGAAACAGCAAGTGTCAGTTTCCAGGTCTTTTAACAGCTCTCACGAGAAATATGTAGCATTTTAACTAACTTCATTGTTTCCTGTGCAGTTCTTTAAGTCAGCTGGGTTTTGGCTCTTTCCTCCACACACCTGTGCTTATCAGTGGTGGCAGATCTCAATGCAAAAGCACACCAAGAGGTCTAAGCTACAGTGAGGACTGTATGTTGCCTTTAGACTGGTGCCACAGAAGGACCTGCAGGCAGTGAGGGACAGATGATATGATGTTGCAAGGTGCTGAGAGCAAAGGCAGAGTCTGTCAGAAGCTGAGAATCCAAAAACAGTGTGTGAAAAGGTGCACACTTATAAGAACAGGGATGGGGGGTAGAAAAGTCCACCCTGCATTTCTTCCAGTGCCTTTCAATTATGTCTTGAGGGGAAAAAGCAGTTTCTGCTGAGTACCATGCAGAAAAGGTAAGGTAACAGAGGTGTCTGTACTGGGGACTGCAAATCAGGATTTCTACATTCCCTTTTTCTGATTTGCTGCATAATCACCTGCCCATCACTTAACCTCTCTTCATCTCTGTCCTTCTGAAAGATAAGCCTAGGATCTCAGGAGAGCTGTAAAGATTCAACTGCCCTTTCCTTCAGGCAAGGACTCAGGGCTGCTCCATTTACTATCTGCAGAATGCAGAAGTGGCAATCACCAGGGAAAGATTTATCAGATGGTTTCGAAAGCACTTTGAGATCCACATGCCAAAGGTGCAGTGCCATATTTTGCCACACACTGACCTGGACATATAGCTATATTAATAAGGTGGGCTGTGTGTTATCCATCTATACTATAAAAATCCACAGGCTCCCATGACTGCCTTCCATTCTGTTCAGTAACACAGCATAAAAAATATTACTCCATCCAGACTAACAACAGATGCAAAGTCTGCTGAATGCTACACTTAGATTAACACTTCATAAATGTATTTTTTCTTTTAGCTTTAAAGGGGATGAAAGGCAATTATTTGCATTTATCAAAAAACTTTTCATCTAACGTGGCACCATAATATGCACAAATATGTTTTCCAAATCAAATCAATATCCAGGTTATGGTCACTACTCCTGCAATATCTTAACACTTACATTTGAATACACCAGTAGGCACACTCAGCATTTGAATAGCCCATCCAGCCACAGAAATTCTGATGTTTTGTTTGAAAGGAAAAAGAACTGGAAATGAAATGTTCCTGAACTTCTGTGTTCGTTGTTCCTCTATTTGGAGAGGGGACTGAGGGGAGGGGCTGAGCAATTTAAAATCAGGTAGAAATTCTGAAACCACAAGACTCAGCAAACGCTTCTTCGTCAAAAGAAACCTTTACAGTATAAGTGTTGATTACAACTGGCAAAAAACAGCACAAGAGGCAACATCACATGAAAATGAAAAGCACAATAATTCTAATCTGTGTCAAAGCTTACAGTAAGAGTATCATTCCTACCTTCATACTCTGGATGTTCTTTAGCATAACATCTCCGATTCTTTGGTAATCTCCTTTAATGTGAGCATTAGAGCGGCCTTCCCTGTCAGCAACAGAAAAATCACACACTTCAGTCATGCAATAAAACCAGGTAATCACTTACAAGCACAGAAAGGAACTCAGTAGCTCGTTTCTTTCAAATTCCTGACCCCCATGCTCCTTCGCTCCGGAGCGTGTGAGGAATCTTCCTGACGGGCACATAATTCCTAAGTACAAGTACCCTTCAAGCACCTGGCTTGCACTCTTAACAACAGAGAGAGCAGGCACTTAGGATTAGACCCTTAACTAAAACTTGTATCATTTTCAAACACACCAGAGAAGGCTGGAAATGGCTTGAGAAAAAGGAAGACATCAAGATCTCATGACAATAAGTGGGCTTACAGCAGTACAGTTCTGTTCAGAAATAAGAACTGCACCCTGGGACAGGACCCCTGAAAAGCTTTCTGATTATGGAAGGGACAGTGGGGTAAAAAAACCAGACAAGATGTTCAGTATCTGCATTTAACTCATAGGTGTCAGATACTGGCAGGGAACTTTCTTTCATTATGTCATTTTTTGGTATTAAACATTCAAACTGCTCCACCCAGCCAGCTGCACTTGGGTGGGTGCTCCATTTGGGAGATACCCAGCTCCTGATGAAAAAAATATTACTGCTTCTAAACCCATGAGCAAGACAGGCAGGGATGCCACACTCTGACTGAATCCAAACACATTTTCCAGAAAACACAGGGGAAAAGATACCATGAATATAAGAACCTATCCATTACAGATCTGTTCCAATCAAATTAAATCACTAGCAGGGCTGTGGGGAGGAGCACTGACCCTGTCCCCCAACTTCTAATACTGCATCCAAGCTTCCCACAGCATGACTTTTTATGTGCTGTCCTCAATTTTAAAAATTGGGTTGAACTCCCACATTTGAGTACTGGGAGACAGATCAAGTCCTGGTTTGAACAACTGCAATTCAGGCAAAGAAATGCACTACCTTGGAAGAGGACAGAAATATAATCAAGGTCTAAATGAACCCAAGGATAACAGGATCTCTGTTTTGAGTTACTGCTAAATGGATAAATTGTTTTTCACCCCCTTGCAGTAGTTCACATTTTTAAGAAAAATCTGTCTGCAGTGGTGGAATAAGAGGGCAACCAAGTGGCAAATCTCTGCCAGAGAGGTCCTACAGCCAGCAAAACATAAAAGATGTAGCTGTTGCTAGGAATACACTTTCACTGGTAAGACATACAGAATTATGTTTTTATTACATGTGTTTTATTACAGGCAGAGATGCATACCCAGACTTTGTGTTTTGTAAAGTTAAACATGGTTATGCTCTTGCTGGATAATCTCTCTGCATGCTTTTCTAACTGAGAAACATGGACAGCACAGCTTATGAATACTACACAGAAACATCTCCCATTGCATCCCTTTAACAAAGAGATAAATAAGGCATTGCTCCATGTTCATTTGAACAATATCCAGTTTCATAGTCTGTCTTGAGTTATTTCCTATTGTGCTAAATTGTCCCAGGCACTCACATGCCTATTTAGGCAAGAAAAATACAGTTCTCAACAAGTTGCTTTTTTTATGTTCTTTCTGAACCCAGAGGTTACACTGGGTTAGGAAGATGAGTTGTGTCAATGATAACTTTAATTTGCACTGCCAGTTTTGCAAAAGCACTACATTAGATAAACATTGCCACAGTAAAAAATGCCTTCAAAATGGTCAATATTGCAAGGAACAGCAGAGGTATGTACAGGTGTTACAAGACAAGATGTCTCCATATTACTTGAGGATAAAAGTCCAATTTCTTTCTCCAGGAAGTCCCTGCCTCTCATGTCACCTCCCCCCTATGTTGCTCCCTGCCTTTACCTTTCCCCATGTCCTCCTCATCCAGCAGCTCTCCCCACTGAGATTCCCTCTGAGAGGTTGTAAATAAAACTTCCCAGCCACTAAAGCTCTGCTCAGAGTGCCTACCAAACTACAGTCATGTGAGGTCCAAGGCAGTAGCACTGCACTGGCAGGGAGCAAGGGAAAGTCACCCACCACCCATGCAGCCAGCATGCAGCATCCCATCCCAAATGGTTCACGCTGTGCCAATGCACACAATCCCAGAAATGTCAAAGCCAGATGAATTTTGAGCTGCTGCCAGTAACTATGTGGTATTTGGTAAAGATCTCTAGGAGAATTCTTGTGTTATGTGTTATTCTCTAACTCTCTGGCATTGCCTGGACCCTTTTTCTTGTTGTCTCTACACCTGAGTTAATCTAATGCATTTCAGCAGTTTGGTACCTTTCTGATTTACTGTCATGATAAATATTAAGCACACAATTGCAGACTCCTATTTCTAAATAGAAAAATCCTTTTCTGATCTCAAGGCTATGTAAAGGTTGGCTGGAATACTTGTTGGAAATGTCTTTTCTCTAGCTAGCTACTTGAAGGCTGGCCCGAGCCCACCAAAGTCATTGTAGGGGCTTCTACTGACTTTGTGAACTTAGGCTAATATTTGTGCAGTTGTTCATTGAACAGTCAGGTCCTTATTTCCTAAAAGTTGACCCCCTGGCCCCTCTTCAGCACAGCCAGCACTGACTGCTTGCACAGCATCTCATCACATCAGTCACATGAAAGCATCAGGAACATACTCCTTTTTTAGCTTTGGCCACAGACACATCCAAGGCTTTTTCTTTTTTTAAACAGCTTGAGGGCTTTCAGACCTTACTTTGCATCTTGGCAGAGTGACAAACAGGAGAGAAGAGGCTTCCTTAAAAGCAACAGCCTCTCTCCAGCTGCTGGCTGAGCAGTAACGAGCTGAATCCTAGCAGAGGCTCAGCCCAGGCCAACAGAGAAAATCTGTGCTGCTGGAAGAAATAAAATCTTGTGAAAATCCAGAAATGTGATGGCTGGGTACTGCTCCTTGTTCCAGTCATTCTCTCTGCTTTGTTTTTTTATTTCCATGCAAAATGTTACATCCTGCAACAGAGATGATTTTCCCACTGGGGTGATGTATATGCATGTAGGCTGTAGGATGGACCAGAGGGGCAGGGAAAGCTGAAGCCAGGCATGGGGAACCATGACATCTTCACCTCTGTCCCCTAAAACCCATCCTCCACTCCACCTGAGCTCTCTGCTGGGAGTCCAGAGTAACCCCTTACACTACCCTGCCCTCCTTCTCAGCTCCTCAACATGCAAACCCCAAGTAAAGAAGAAGAAAGGAGCATCCACACAGAATACTACAGTAAAACCCAAACAGCTGAGCCATCAGATGGCATTTTACTGCTACAACAGTCCTAAGCAGAGAAGAGACAGCAGACAACAGCAGCAGAGAAGAGATCTCTCCTTGTATTGAATAGCAACACCCCACTCACAGGGGGGAGTGGGTGGGAGAAGCTGCTCATTTGTTGTGCATCAATGACTAAATTGTTCTTCTTACTCTTTGTTTTCACGGGTCACTGTTTAAGCATGGTATCTATCTGCCAGTGACAAGGGACAGAGCTCAGGGACTAGCTTCTTACAAATTTTCATCAGAGGCTGATTTATGACCCCCAGCTCCACAAAAGATGTAGGAGTGGGCTTGCCCATACATAATTTGCCTTCACTTCAGTGACGTTGTGTGGAGAGGTCTAAAACCACTAAAAAGGATGCTGAATAGTGGAGATATTAATCTCTAATGAGCTCATTTCCCTTTTTTCTCCAAATAGTCCCTTCCTTTTTACAGCAATGCAAGTACACAATTGCAAGTAAGGAGGGGGAGACTGACTTTTATACCTGATAAGAAACTCAGACACTACTTTATATATTACTAAAAATGTCCACCAGCTAGACTTACAGGGACTACACAAGCAGCTATGTTGGATTTTTTAATTACACACACTTCCCCATGTACATAATTGAAAAATGAATAAGAAGAAATCTCAAGTCAGCCCCTACTGCCCTCAAACACCCAAGAATGGTAGGAGAAGGAGTAGAAATTTGATTGGGATGGTGGGAAGGCAAAGAAGGTAAGAAAGAGATCTCAACAGAGATTTTTTTCACATGTGAACATAAAATCTTTGACTGCAGCCCTTCAGCTGCAGAAAAAAAAAATCAATCAAAGCAAATTATATTAGCATGTGACCTTCTGTTATGTTCTCAGGAACAGTACCTTCCTCTTGGATACTATAGCTTGTCATTGAACACTTAGATACTTTTGCCTTTTTAAGAGTATTATTAAATTTTGATATGTGGACATTGTCTATCTGAACTGTAGTAAAGCTTTTGACACTCTCTGTCATGGCATTCTTCTTCAGAAACTTATGACATTTGGCTTAGATAAATATATCCTGCACTGAATAAAAAATTGGCTTGATGGTCGGGCTGAAAGAGTGGTGGTGGAACTAAATCTGGCTGGAGAGCTGTCACGAGTGGACTTCCCAGGGGTCAGTGCTGGGACCTCTTCTCTTTAGTATCTTCATTAATGATTTGGATGAGGGGACTGAGTGTACCCTCAGTAAATTTGCAGATGACACCAAAGGAGGTGGCTGTGTCCCTCTGTTGGAGGGCAGGGAAGCCTCACAGTGGGACCTGGACAGGTTGGACCAATGGGCCAAGGTTAATTGTGTGAGGTTTAACAAGGCCAAATGCCACCTGGGTCATAACAACCCCATGGTGAGCTACAGACCTGGGGAAGTGTGGTTAGAGAGCTGTGAGTTGGAAAGGGACCTGGGGTGTTGGTTGACAGTCGAGACTCAGTAGGAGTCAACAGTGTGTGCAGGTGGCCAAGAAAGCCAGTGGCATCCTGGCTTGTGTTAGGGACACTGTGGCCAGCAGGAATAGGGAGGTGACCATCCCTCTGTACTCAGCTCTGGGGAGGCTGCATCCTGAGTCCTGTGTTCAGTTCTGGGCACCTCACTGTCAGAGGGACACAGAAATGCTGGAGAGTGTCCAGAGAAGGGCAACAAAGCTCATGAAGGGCCTGGAGCACAAATCCTGTGAGGAGAGGCTGAGGGAGCTGGGGGTGTTCAGTCTGGAGAAGAGGAGGCTCAGAGGAGACCTCATCACTCTCTTCAGCTGCCTCAAGGGAGGTTGGAGCAAGGAGGGAAAAGCCTCTGCTCTGTAGTGATCTGTGATAGGAACAGAGGGTATGGGGAGGTTAAGGCTGGATGTTAGGAAATATTTTGTTACTGAGAGGGTTGTCAGGCACTGGAATGGCCCAGGACAGTGGTGGAGTCACCATCCCTGGAGGCATTTAAAAGGAATTTGGACCTGGTCCTTAAGGACATGGTTTAGTAGTTGACTGTGGTGTTAGTCAAAGGTTGGACTGGATGATCTTGGAGGTCTCTTCCAACCTAAGTATTATGTGATTTTGTGAAATAAGTTCTGACAGTAAATAAGTACCCTATTCCTCATTACAACTGTCTTAAATAAGAGGGATGTCTTGTAGAACTGGAAGAATCAATAAAAGCAAACCACCTCTGCCTTGCTCACACCCTGCTATTACACAGTGCCTCTTGCTGCCCTGCCCATTCCATGTGATGCTGCAGCTTTCCTTCCAGCTGAGCTCAAAGCCTGGAGAAATGGGTCTGAAGCCACCAGAGCTTTGCAGAGTCCCACCAAGCCTTCAAGGGAGTGTGCAGACATTTAGAGACTTGGAGCTGGCTACCCCTGTTCTGGGAGAAACAGCAAGCATGTCTCAGTAATGCTTTTAAATGGTTACAGAGCAGAGCAAGTAACAGCATTGCATGGAAATATACTGAAAACACAACAACATTTCACACTTTGCTTTGGCACCTCCTCACCTGGAAGAGCTAGAGAGATTAATGTAACAATTAGTTTGACTAATGGATCCTGGACAAGCTAATTCTCTCCCACTATTTCAAATTAATTTGGTTGTAACATGGCTCTAATCTCCCCAAAGTACCCAAAAAAAAAAAAAAAAAAAAAAAAAAAAAGTGACTTCACCAATGCAACCTGTCCTCTCAAAAGCAAGTACTGTGCACTGGCACCAAGCCCTTCTCAAAGTCCCTGCCTCAGGAATCCACATGGTGTGACTCTGAGGTACTGCAATACTTCCTTCATTTCTGTACAGAGGACAAGGGCACTTTTGAAACTGTCCTCTTCATCCCTCTTCACCATCCATGCAGAACCAGCTGAACAGTCAGCACTTATGCATTTGAGCAGGCAGATAAGGACTGTTGTCATGTTTATTTAAGCTGTTTATTAGGCTGTTCTCCCTGACTGCAAATACTGCTTCCCAAACAAAAAAATGGTTAAGAAATCAACATTTAGTTCATCTTCCTACACTTCCCTGAGTGCTTTTTATTACAGGTTTTCAAACTGGCTTCCATGAAACCTGATTGAGCCTTCTCCTTTCATATGCTAAGATCTAAGAGCTTTTTTTTTTTTTCCTCACAAATTACCAGCCCAAACATTTCTCAGCCACATCTGGCAGTACTGAGCAGCAGTTCTCTGAAGTGCCAGTGAACTGGGAGTCAAATTACTGACTTCCCTGGAAGAAGAGTCTGCCAGCATTACTGAAATGTATATATCCTTTTTTCTTCTTAGTGAATGAATAAGGCCCAAAAAAGAGATTCACACTACCTGGCAGGGCTTCCCAAGGACAGAAAGGGCTATCCTGGCTTGCCCTGGCATTGCTCTCTGAAGTGCTTAGCAGTTGAATAAGGAGAGAAATTTATGGTTCTCCATTTGCCACCTCTTGTCAGAATTTACAGAAACTAGTTTGGAAAATTGAAATACAAACATGTAAAGGGGTGTGGGAAGATGAGCTCAATTTTTTTGGCTGGGAAATGGTGCTTGTGGCCCAAATGAATAGTGTGTTAAGAAGCTTAGATAAACGGAGGAGCAAAACCAAACTGACTTCTCAGATTCAGCTGGCCAAACATTAATGGACCATGTCATGCTCTGCCTGCACTGTCCACACCTCTTCCTCTTTGCCCTAAAATCTCTCAGGCTCTAGGAAAGCTTTAAGTCCCAGAGATATGCTTCCCATAAGTCCTCCCAGCAAAAAGGGTTGGGAACTCCTGGCCTTGCACCCAAAGCCTTGCTGAGGAGCAACCTGGCTGATACTTGCTAGCCAGACCCAGGACCTGGGGGCCTGACTGATGGATACATCTCTCCTGGCCCTTGCTAACAGGACAGCTTGATGTGCACTGTTCTCACAACCACCTCAGGCAGCTTCCAGCTTTCTCTCCCCTATTCCTCCTCCTCCCTTGCTGCAGGAGAGAATGGAGTCCCATGCCTGCCTCCCTCCACTAAAGGTCATCTCTTCCTCTCCTCAAACCACAGGTCTTCTGGTGGGGTATTTTCACTCAATCCCAGGAATGCAGTCATTGCCATGAAAAGAGGGCTCAGCACAGTCAGAGCAAACTATGGGATTCAGGGGCTCCTTCACTGACCCAGCAGCAGCCCAGTCAGGGCAGAAACATCAACCAGAGCATGACTGAGCTTTGGATGCTGTGTAGTAAAACCACCAGGGATCTGTTCAGTTGCATGGCCAGAAAGTCTAGCAGTGAAAAATGCAGCAACTTCCTCTATTCTGCAGTTGGCTATTGGTGTCAGAATCAATTCATGTCTTGTAAAAAACTTTCTCCCTATGCACTAGACACTGAGATCTGTTGCTCTGGGAAAATGCAGTACTGAAGAGAAAAATGGGTGAATTGAGTAAAGAAACAAATCAGCCTTGCCAGAATCTATAACTGGGTCAAAAGGATACCAGCCCTTAAAATGTTCAGTAGCAAACAGTCTGTTTCTGGCAGCAGATTCAAACTGTTCTGAAGCCTTCAAGCAAGCCAGAAATGCTTTTAATAATGTACACAAACTGAGCTTCTTTGAGCCAAGTACTAAAAGTCTATAGATACTTTGACAAATAAAGAAGCACTGAGCCATCTAACAATTGTTACACATGATCCTCCCCTGGCTTTGCTCTTCTCAGAGCTCTTCAGCAGAGAATCAGCCTCAACATGGTACAAGTCCTAAGAGACCAGGGATCGGCCTCCTGTAAGAGCTTCAAACACACTGTGTGAATGTTTCAAACAAACCTTAGGCAAACACACTGATGTCTAGGCAGAGCAAGCAGGCTGAAGTGCACTTTAAGTTGATAAAACCCATCATCCTCACCACTGGAGGAAAACAGCTACTAACTGCTTGCAAGAGCCTCTTGGACAACCTCCCACAACACACCTGGATAGCTGGGGGCTTCCTAGCTTGATGAAGTCCACAACCATTTCATTCAAATGCCCTTTTCTTCATAGGACACATCACCCTCTGATGAATGCAGAGCACACTCCAGTCTCAGGACAAGCATCCCACCTTCCTCCCCCTTTCAGCTGGAAATTTAGAAGGGCTTCCACAATGGACTTGTATTTAAATTAATTAGCTTGAATCCTGGCTGCACCTGCCTGCAGCAGTGCCTAGAGCTCAGCCAGGTCCAGGAAGAGCTCTGCAGATGCTGCAGAACCTCTGTGGTGAATCAGAGCCCCACGGGCTTAACACCACCTGGGGCCGAAGACAGAGGCGCAACCACAAAAGTACAGACAGACATTGAGCTAAGTGACCTTGACCACACTGCTGAAGAAATCCCCTACCACACTGCCACTGGCTGCTTCTTCTACTCATGGATGGGCTTGTTATTTTCACTGTTTAATTAAACAGTAATCTCTGCAGGATAGTTTAGTGCTTGCATCTCTTCTCAGCACCTGCAGCATCGTATGAAAAAACCAAGACCGCCGAAACAACACCTGTCAGCAAATCCACCTCCCTTCCAAAGGCACGTATTCCAATCTTCTAGAATTTTAAAAACAGGCACTATCTACAAGAGTGGTATTACATTAGGAAATCCCACACTATTGGTTGCAGACAGGGGCAGAAAAGTGACTGCACTTCTGCCAAGTGAATCGAAGCAGCCGACAGAAAATCCCCAGTGGCTTTACACGAACTGTGGAAAGACATGCAAAAGCTGAGCTCATAAAGTCAGAAGAAGGTGCCCAGCTGGGACACAGTTACCTCAGCAGAGTATTTTTAAATAAATTTGGCTTGCAAGTAACTTCATGGCAGATCATCACTTTACAGCATAGAGTAATTGCAATTTAAATATGATATTAGGAGATTTAAACTGAGGTTTACTGCTCTGTGAAACCATAGCCTGAGGACACAATGAAAAGCTGGAAAACAAAAGGCTTACTCAGCTCTGAAAGAAGCAAACTGAATAGGAAGAACAAAATAAAACCACAGGAGGTCTTAAAGCCTATACAATCTTTCTTTCTTTTAGCATTCATCTCCCCACTTACTACAAATCCACCTTTCCACAGCAGGCTGCCATTGCAGCAACATCCAAGTGCTGAAAACCACCAGACCTGAACAAGAGGTTGGCATCCACCTGTAATGCCACCAGCATATAGGGGGAATCTGTTTCAACATGTACCCCAGAAATCAGCACCCAGCAAGCTCACTAGGTTAGACTGGTCTGATAAAGAGCAGAACTTGGCCATTTACTAACTGTATAAATTTCACCATGCATCCTTAACCCCAACTGCTGCTAATCCTATGCTGTGGATGGAGAAACAATAACTATTTTATAACAACTGAAGGATCCTTTTTGGAGTTACCTGCAATATATGTTCCTTTCTGGAAAAAAATTAACACCAGTAAGAATTCTGACTGGATTAAAATAGTAACAGACCAATGATAAAAGGGATATAGGCAGAGCTGCTGTGTACTACATTGTCTAAAGAGTAACCTTATGTCAACCACCAGCCACAGAGTCCTGTGGTGGGTGGGTGAGGATGTCAGCTCTATCACATTCTCCTTTTCCCCAGAAAATACCCACTAACTCTGGAATTGTGTGTTTGGATAGCACCAGCCAGCAGTGTGTCATGCTCTCATTCAACAGCCTCACTCATCACAGCAAAAGCAAAACTCACACACTCTTAACACTATGATTTGCTTTTGTTTTGATTAATTAGCTAAAGCCACATTAAACTGATTAGCACTCATCAGGTCTGCCTGTTCTGCATTCATGTGATTTTTCCATCACTTTTCTAACTGAGAAGGAAAAGCCAGGCTCCCAAAACTGAAGATAAACTACAAAAAAATGCCTATACAGAGCAAGACAATCTAGTTTGTGTAGGTCTAATCAGAACAAGAAGTGTGCTGCCTCTGCGCAGATATCAAATGATCTAAGAGTCTTGCCAGTGAAGAATTATTCCATAGCTGTTCCATTTATTGTCACTATTATGCTAAGGACAGGGAAATTTTAAGCCCAGTGTCCACCTCAAACACTGCCAATTTGTAGAGTGCACTGTATACCCTGAGAGTGTCAAAGCTGTGGTGCTGCAGAATGGAAAGCTGGTCCCTAAAATACCTCCCAGCCTATACTATACCCATTTGACAGAAACAGGACTTGGTCCTTTGCTGGTCCTTCTCTGCTACTGATAAGCTTTGCTTGCACCACGTTTTTCAGGAAAGCTGCCAAATAGAAAGACTGACATTTAGCAAGAGAAAGTGTCATCCAGAATTATGAACTCATTTGCATACATCTGTACCTGACTGATGCACAAATAATATTTTGTCAAGTAAACACAAACAAAGCATGATTCAACACATCCAACATCTGTGACTTTCACAACTGAATCAGTACGGTAGATCACAAAAAAATTAGCAAAATGGTAATGCAAAAATGATAAACTGCATGAAGTAATACAGCTAAATAACAAGCAAGTCTTACCACAGAGCAAGTCTCTGCTCAATTTCCTTGAGAAAACCAGTGTGAAATTTGTGCAAAGGTTCGAAGTTGGAGAAAATGAGATTTTTCAGTGTTTCGGGCATGCAATCCTCTTTACTCACTGCACTCTGAAACCACTAGAAAATAAAAAGATGCAGATTTATCACAGAGATGGAATGCAGCAGGTATGATCATTTGTTGTCTTTATAGATTTAACCCAAATACACCTAACCCAGTAAGGACCCTATTTTGCTGCCACTAGGAATATAATCCAGGCACTTCCAAGGTAGTAACAGAAAATAAGAGGGTCAGTATCAAACAGTAAAGACTGCAACAGGGCCTTGATCAGTTTTGCTCTGCATTCTTTTTAATTCACTCTAATAGGTACAGGGGTGACATAAAGCCATAGGACTCGGGGGCTTGCCAAGGTGGCACAGACTACTATCTTCAGCATGGTAACACGAATCCCTCCTCACTGCCCTGAGGAGTTTCAGCTGTCTGTGGTTAACCTCCTGCAATGCCTGAAAGGCTCTTGGGACCACAGAAGGCTGTTACAGCAGTCTTGATTGACACTGCATCAGCTGGAGCTGTCTCAGATCTGGGATAAAGACAGACCCCTCCTCCCAAGCCTCCTTCTCCCCCACTTTATCTCTGCACTGAGCGGAGTTAAGGTTGAAGAACTGCAGACCTACATTTTGAATGTCAAAATTCATGTATGTCACTCATTCCTTCTGTGTTCTCCAGTGACACTGGTTACCTGGTCACTCTCAGTGGCCTCATGGGCCAGTCACCTGTGGGACACAGCTGATGGGACCGATTAGCCCAGAACCAGTTGTAGACCTCTTGTGGGTACCACAAATTCAAATTTGCAAGAATAAAAGCCAGGGTGGGTGATGGGATTTAGCTCTGAAGAGCTAAAATTTCTGTTTCTGCAGCCACTGGGTGAAGCAGAAGACAAGAACAGCTTATCTGCTGTTGAGATTGTAGCAATAACCACTGTCCCACAGAACTTGTCTTCTTCCCTCATTAGCCTGGCTCCCCCAGAAAGCCAGGGAATGCAGGCACTGGGGCCACAGCTATCCTGCTGCCTGGAACAACCATGCTGCTCCAGCCTATATTGGTTGTCTTAAGCTGGCATCAGATCAACTGCATCTGACTTATGGGCTCCTGGAACACACGAGAAGATGGGGAAAAGGGGTCTATCCCTGGTTCCCATCTGGTACCAAGAGACTCTCCTGTGGCACATCCTCCTTACAGCACCACTCAATGCAGGAGGTGGGCACTGCACCTCACTGAGTTTCATGCACTGGGCAATTAAAGAGATGGGAGATTTAGAGCTGGCAGCACTGCTGAAATACCATGAAGGGTTTTGGATCCAGTGCCCTTTTGCAGACAATTGGTATTTAAGGCCAAATCTTGAGCACAGTACTCTTGGAAGTTAAACAAGACTCTTGGCCTGTGTGCAAAGAAGGCCCATAATTGCCTTGGTGACTTTTAACAATCACACGCTGATCTGATGCTATAAATTAATGACTCATTTAACAGACAGTTTCACTCACTGTAAAATCATAATCATTCAAAGAGGTACTCCACCATATTTCATGTGGAATGGAGGGCCTTTCATCCACAAGAAAGCATTTATATGTCCCCTAAGGGGAGCTACTTCAGTTTTAAGAAAAGTCATTGAAAACCCACAGACATTTTTAGTAATTACAACCACAAAGTATGAGAACAAGAAAAAAATAACTGAACTGTGTCCCAAGTCCCCCAGCCTGACAGAGTTTCATGGGACATGTTAGTAACCACAGCACAAATCTCTACCTCCTGCTTTTTGTGTTATTTCCTCCCTAGAGCTGTACTCCTGTGCACTGCAGAGAACACCTACAGAGCAGGACATGAAAGTAGCATGGAAGAGCTAAGATGTTAAATGGAGCAGATGAAATACTTCTGCTCACTGGAGCTTCACATGCTTGGTGAGTAATGCAGAGGCAAACATACCGATGTGATGACTTCAAGGTCCTTCAGGTATGTTCGTTCTGTGGTTGCTGCTTCTTTAGCAATGAAGTAAGCTTTCTCAGTAGGGAATCTCTGCAAATGGCAAACACATTAGGGTTTTCATCTGCTTTTATGGAGCTGCTTTCTGTAGGAAAAAAAAAAACTGTAGACGACAATCGCCAAGAGAGTTGCAAACTAATGACCCCGACTTCTGGTTACTGTGACTCATGCTTGAATGTTCCTAAACACTGAAGCCCTGAAAACAATCCTTCCTTGCAAACACAAGAGAACAAGAATTTTCTATGTGTTCTTGAGAGACTTTTTTTTGGCCAAGGTGATTTCTACAGCTTTGGGGTGCTGATCTTCGTCTTAGCTTATTCCACACATATGAAGCGGGACATATCCTGAGGTTCACAAACAAATCTTTTGCAGGCCAGATAATCATTTGAGTAAAATTTGACAAATGTCAGATTTGACAAAATGACAAAAATGGTGTCTGATTATTACAAGTTTAATTGTCAGGGTAAGAATCCATAGAAAAAATGCTCTGAAAAAGGAAAGAGAAAAGAAAAGGAAAAAGAAAAAGAAAACTAAAAAGAAAAGAAAAAGGAAAAGGAAAAGGAAAGTACAATGGCTGAACAATGTCAACAGTGAAGGAAATAATTTTAGGGTAAGCTACAGATTTCAAATTTCAGGGGAAAAAACCCAAATCCTCTTGTGTTATCCAAGAGGCAAAAGTGGTTTTGAACTCTCAGTTCTAAAGAGCCAAAGGATTCCAATTGATCTTCCTCTGTGTTGCTCAGGAAGCAAACAGCAAGACATCCATAAATGATCTGCTTCTACCTTCCCTCCCTGAAGATCAATGATACAGAAGACTCACTAGTAAGGGATGCAGGGGGAGACTGTGTGAGATTTTCCTAGTCACTGGCTTCTCTAACTTGGACTGACACAGAGAATTATGAGGCTATTAACTTGTTATTGGCTTTTCTTCTCTATTTTCTCCCACATATCTTGCTAACTACAAACAGTTGTACAAGAGATCTTCTGTATACATGCTCCCATTTCTCAGCAAAGCCATCCGAGTTCCTACATTTTTCCTCCTGAGGTGCTCGAAGCTCAGGAGAAAAAGCAGGTGACAGAAGGACAAAAGCAACCCCCTCTCTCTTGCCCTGCAGCACACGAGTGATGAGCCAGAAGACACCCAGAACACCCGGGCTCAGAGAGAATCCCTTCTGTCCTAAAAAACAGTTTTGGATGTGATTCTCCCTCATGGCTTTGCTGCAATGACGGGGCTGAGCCAAATACTCCCAGCTGAACCTTGAAGGCTGTGGCTCAAAGAGAGCATTTTCTGCTCCCACAACCTGATGCTCCCAGTGCTGCTCTCAGGAGAGGCAAACTGAAGAGCTTGGGTTGGACACTCCTGCACAGGCTCAGTGGTTTTCCTTTCCCTTATGCCAGCTGGAAATTTCCCCTCCAATAATACATTGGGGTCGACTGTTTTATTACAACAAACTACCAAACTCCACTCCATAAAAACGAGCTAGATTATAGGACACCCTGTCAAGACAAGGTTTAAAATCAATAGTACTGAACCAGATGTAGCCCACATTAACCTTAGGGACACAGAGCTACCTATCTTGTCTCTGCTGCTACTTCCATGAAAGCTTGGGGGAGGTCAGTTCATCAGGCTGCACTCCTCTTACTCATTAAACAAAGTGAGCTGCAGTGCTGGATACAGTCTCTTAGTATTAATGATCTTGAAAAGTAGTTATACATCAACAATAAACTTATGTACAAACATCCCTGAACGCAGCACCAAAGAATTTGAGGAGAAACAAGAAGGAAAAACAATGCAGGAAGATATCCAGTGTCCCACATAACCAATAAGTGCCTGGATTGAAGAGGAACACAAGAGGGAGAAAGGTTCACTTTGACTTCACAGCTTCAAAAAGCATGCCCATGGGAGGAGTGGCAGTAAATGGCAGGGGTTTGGGAGAATGGTGCACCTTCTCAATGTGTGGGTTGGGGCTTGGGGCCCCAACTTCTGCACCATTGTTCAGGATGAACCCACAGCTACAGCAGTTCTGTGCTTCTGGCCTGACTTGCTCCAAACTGTGGAGTTTAGCAGAACCCAAGTAACCCGGCTCAAATTACCTGTGTAAATCTGTGATGAAAAACACGCAGGGGTTCTAGATATCTGCCACTCTGACAAAGCTGCAGCCCCACACAGAGAAGAAAGCTGAGGCCAGCTGCCTCTGCCTTACCTTTCTTTTGACCTCTTCCTCATCATCAGTCCTGATGCATGACGGGTCATTCAGCAAAGGGCTGATCAAGGGAGATGACTGCTTGGCATCAGGGCTCAAGTTTGGAGATAAAGACATATTTGCCACTGACGGCCCTCCTTGGGAATTGATGGAGAGCTCTGAAAGGTGAGGGCTGCCAGTCAGAGAACCTCCTAAAGAAATGGTAAGAGAAATCAGTTAGAACAGGCTCTCTCTACAAAGTACCACAAAGAGCTACAAGCTTAAGTGGCAGCATGTCTTACTGCATCACAAGATACAGCCAGCAAGGTCCTCAAATGAGTCCAAATGGACTTGGAGGCAGAGGAACTGCATCCACTTGCGTTAAGCAATGGACTGGAGCATTCTTTTAGCTGCTATAACTGGCTGAAATTAGTTTCTCTGTAGGGAAGAGATCAAGCTGTACATGATTGAATTGCAATATTTACTGCTAAACATCAAATTCATACCAATTTTTTAATCATTGTAATCCACTCTATGGAAGAGAATTAATAAAATAATAAGGAAGTCACTCTAGGAGTGCCATTCTTTCTAGCAAAGTAGAACTTCAGGGACTCAAATCAGTGCTTCATAGGGAGCTACAGGACACAAGTTTGAATGAATTTATCTAGTGGAAGTCTAGAGAAAATAAAACAATTACTTTCTACAGCAGCATTGTTGCTAAGACCAGCCAGATCTAACACGAAGGGAGAAAACTACTAGTTCCCCAATTTCTACACATAACACAAGTATGTATATTGTACCTTGTAGGTCTTTCCATGCTCCTCTGATTGTTTGGGATGGAAATGCTAACATTACATTTATATAAGAAAAAGCAATACTTTTAAGGCACAAAGCTTGACAACTTTAGATTATCACAGATATAAAGCCCCATTTAATTTTGGATTAAAAGTATTAAAGAATTAGACAATTAATTACACTTCCATGAATTCATATACACTACATTAAATATTACTGAAATTAGCATTTAGGCTCCTGGGAGGCAGCCAGACCACTGACTATAAAAAGGAAAGTGTCTGCCAAAAATGACCCAGTGTTCTCCCACTTATCCCCTCCTCCCAACCTCTGAAAATCTTATTTTAGAAGATGGATCTGTCATGTGGAAGAACGTTTACAGTTTGTATTGTTTTGGCAACATACATTATAATCCAACCCCCCAGAATATAACAAGCTCTTGATTACCACAGCTAATAGGCTGTCTAGGATTATATATGAAAAACATGCATCACCATATGTAATTCAGGTCAAATACCTTTTACTATTGTGTGTTTATGTCCATTCTAGATTAAGATGGGTAAGTGTTCCTGTTGCTACAACACTGCTGAGATACTCCAGTAAATAGAGGCACCAATAAATGTAATTAGGCCAGTAGTAAAACCTATTTATTTTTTGGAAGAACTCAAGATTTATTGCTAGAACATGAATGTTTTCCAATTCCAAACCAGTTCATGTTTATATGTCATTCATTTGAAAAAAGATGGGAAAAGAACAATACAGTTATCAGTTTATGTAATCACCACAGTTATGTAGCCTATTATAAATCAAAGTCAAAGCAGTATTTGTCTGAAATAAATGTCTGTATTATTACAGCTAGCAAGAAAGGATTTACCAGGTTGCACACTAAATCAATGTTCAGTGAAATTTGAGAAAATGCCACAGCTTGTTACACAAATGTCAATTTTATTGACACTAGCACACAACTGTATACAGTGTTATCAAAAGAAATTGAATTAATCATTGAGAAATAGTGAAACAGATTAATAGCAAGGTTGTAAGGTTAAAAGTACTTAACTCTACATTACAAAAGACGTAAGAAAAGTGGTATCACCTCCAACGTGGAAACAAAGAAATTCTGGCACTATGCCTGTCATATGACAGCGAGTAAATGATTTGCACCTCTGTGAGAAGTTCACAGGCATTATAGTCTAGGAGTTAAATAGCACCTATCTGTGATAGATATAGATATTTTGACATACCTACCAGCCTCTTTAGAATCCTAGATCTAACCTCTGCTGTACTGGATTTATTATCAGTACAACTCAAGTATTTCAAACTACAAAATATCAGAAAGTCAAAGAATTAAAAAGACTTCCTAACCTACACTTGGAAGACACAACTTGGGAAAAGTATTCCAGAAAGTATCGCAAAAAACGTGCCTGGTGGCTCACAGCATTGAGAGTACACCCCACTTATTAAAGACTTGCACATCAACACATCACTGACATTCTTAAAAGTTATTTTGCAGCCAGCTGAAGTGCTACACCTTCCTTTTTGGTATCAATGTGGACATGAGCAGTGACCAAATACAGTCACCACCTAAACCCACAGCTCAGTCAGACCCCATTGCCAGTATGCTGGAAAACACTAGGTATAAGAAAGTGTCTGTGTTACAAAAGAGGCTCAAAATGTTATGTTAGGACATTCTGGGACCTAATCACAACCAACACAACTATAAAGATTTTGCTGTAGTTTTGGTAAGGGTGGGAAACAAACTCATTCTGCTGTGGGAAAGTCAGTAAGTCATGAAGAAATTAAAATGGAAGATCTTTCCCCCATTGCCAATCAACCAGGACATGTGTCATCTGATGGGTCAAGGCAATGCTACAACTTTCCCTTTTCCATGGAGGTGAAGAACAAATAACCTGCATTAAGCAAAGGGTCTTTCCTCAGTGTTTCACCTGACCTCCTGCCACAGAGGAGTATATTCATACAGGCTCTACTTGTCAGATACATACTGTGAAACAGAAACAAGCAGGAGGGAGAAGACCAATCTTATTTATGAGATACTGAAATTCCTCACATTTTACCCTAAAGGATTCATTGATTGACAAGCAATTATTAGCATGTCAGTTGCCAGATATCAAGTGGCACTGCACAACACATGGGAGGCCTAAAATGTTTGTGGCTAGTAACATGGAATTGTCTTCACTTGCACTTCAAGTGATTTTTATTTAGAGTTGGGCTATTTTTCAAATATAAGAGAGCCCAATTTATACACACAAACCAAGACCAAGAGGATGTTTATCTAATGATTGCTTGAGCACATACTAAAATTATGGCCTTGGTGTAGTGGGCAGGAATTAAATGTGTGCTTCCAACTCTTTTCTGTGCTTGGTGTTTGAGAAACAAACTTGGTGGTTGATGTCTGTGTCAAATAATGAAAACAAACTTTACCATGGTGTGCCAGATTAGCCCATCAGTGACCAAATACAGGGAGTGGTTCTAAGTTTCACTGAGCTAGTTTACTCCCCAGACATTACGGAAAGGTGCTGCAGTAGGGAAGGAGACAGAGAAAGTAAACCTTGATTGAAAGCTAACTTGAAAAAAAAAAAAAGAAACCAACTATGAAGAAAGAATGGTGTTTTACATGGCCACAGGCCTGAAACTATGGGTTATCGTCCTAGCTTTACACGTGTCTCAAATCACTCCTCATCAACATACGTGGTCCATGTGCTGAGTAAAACGAAGTCAGTGGTTAAAATCAAATACTTAAGAGCTACATCTCTGTCAAAACACACACCACAGCTGCTCGCTGCAATTTGGTGGTGAGAATGCCTGGGAATGCCAACAAGCTGTGGGTGCCCAGATGGCAGCAGCACCAGCAGTACCTGCTTTACTCAAACTCCCCTCATGCACAGATGTTAACCCATAGAGATTGGCACTGAGGCTGATGCCTATGGAGAATTGGGCTGGCTGAGCCTACACTGCTTTAAAACATGACCACTACCAGGGATAAAGCAGTTAAGTACTTTCCACACTCCCAGAAGTGAATTCAAATCATAGGAGAGCTGAACTGACTGCTGCCTCTTTCTTTGTTGACTACATAGACAGCAGATGACCTGAAATCCCTAGAGACTTTAACATAACATGGGAGGGATGTCCTCTTTGTGAGGAAGATAAATGGGATTAAGTGTATCCTGGAGATACTCCTCTGCTCCTTTTCTCCTGAAACTGATGAATAACAAACTCACACCATTTAGTGTTCTGCATCTGCTTCAAAGGAAAGTTCCCATCCCTATACACTGTGTTTTAACATCAAGGAAGCATACAGCAGCGTTAAGATGCTCCTGGGTATGCTCCTCCTTTGTGGAGTACCAAGTGCAAATGACTCAATTAAGGAAAGTGAGAGGAAACATGAACCATTACTGCAGGTGACTGAAATTCTGCTGGAAAATCTCTTGTACAGTGCTCATTCTGATTCAGCTGTTAAGGGTTATATTGTTCTCAATGCTTATAGGTTTATTACTAGCAATTAAAATGCCTAAGAGCTTGGAAAGTGCCTTTTTCACTATTGCAGGGCTTATTAACTCTTAGGCCTGCTCCACAGACTGCTCTGCAGTCAGGGGAAGCTTGTGACATCCAGATCCCAGTTACTCTGCTTTAAGGGAAGAATTATGTTTTCTAAACTCCAGGTTGGTAAATGAAACCCAAGCTGTGGGCCCTTTGTCCTTTGCATTACTGAGCACACCACTTGCAAAAGCTCTTTAATAAGAAAGTACCTGACAGAGCTGCCAATGCTGTGACCACACAGTTAAGTCTAGCTTAATTTTCCACAATCACAGTGGTTCCATGCTTTTAATTGCTACATAGGAGTTATTAATAAGGGTGTCCATCCTGCCTCTCCCCAGCTGTGAATCAGGCATAGCCACATTGCTGAGCTGAGATACAGGATGGAGATCCAGCTCTGCTCTCCCTTAGTGCAAGAACAAACCCACACTCACTTCCATGAAAGCTTGGGGAAGGTCAGTTCATCAGGCTGCACTCCTCTTACTCATTAAACAAAATGAGCTGCAGTGCTGGATACAGTCTCTTAGAATTAATGATCTTGAAAAGTAGTTATACATCAACAATAAACTTATGTACAAACATCCCTGAACGCAGTACCAAAGAATTTGAGGAGAAACAAGAAGGAAAAACAATGCAGGAAGATATCCAGTGTCCCACATAACCAATAAGTGCCTGGATTGAAGAGGAACACAAGAGGGAGAAAGGTTCACTTTGACTTCACAGCTTCAAAAAGCATGCCCATGGGAGGAGTGGCAGTAAATGGCAGGGGACTGGGAGAATGGTGCACCTTCTCAATGAACCAATTTCCTCATATTTAGGACACAGCATCAGCTGGCAAATGGACAGAACAATTAAACCAGTGACAGTTTTACAGCAAAATACCAGTTAGAATGAGTAAAAGCCTTCAGTACAGGTAAAACAAAAAATAATAATAATAATAATAAAAAAATAATTCCATGCATACACAGTTAAATGGCTTGACATGCTTAGAGTCTCCTCAAGCTTAAGTGTTGGTTTAGTAGCCAGCAACCTCTCCAGTTGGTAAAGGTCCATGCTTTATTGGTATCCTGCAGTATTAGACAGCGGTGAGTGTGAAATCAGACAGTAACTGCTGTTGGCCTACATCAGGGTCCATTCATGTCTTAAGAACAAAGAGTGAATGTTACAGCCTGGGAAGAAGACAAGGTCACTGGGCATCAGCCCTTTGTCTAGCCTTGATCCTTCCAGACAGAAATAGAGCAACGTACAGAAAGGATTCCCCATTTTACCCAAGGTTAGGGTTGCTTTGTTTTTGTTTGTCTTTAAACCAACACGAGAGAGTGCTACCATGGAATTGAAAATGTTCAGCCCCCGTGTAAGCTTATGCCACAGATACTGTCCATTTCAACAAGACATCTCCCCAAGACTGCAGTGATCCTGCTTAGGAGCTATAGCAGGCTGACTGGATCATCGTGGGGTACAGCCTTCATTAGGAAATGAAGGGCAATGGGATCATGCTCAGTGGAGCCCAAATGCCCTGGAAAACAGACCTCTTTTTCCCCACCCCACCACTCTTCTGCTCTTCAGCATGGTGTGGTTTCTCAACTTGAGACTCAGGACATGGTGGGGTTTTTTTCCTCCAATTCTGAATGGAGACGTGCTCTATGAGACAGGATCACTGTAATAAGAGGAATTAGGTACTCCCAATACAAATAGGAATTTCTGCAGTAAAAGGACATTGAGACAGTGCTCCAAACAATGCAAAGAACAGAAGATACACCATGCTTTGAGGATAGACAGCACATTGAAAAGGCTTTTTCTCCCAGAGAGGTACATGCTGACAAAACAGTGCATACAATGAAACAAAAGACGCTTCTCTTTAAGCGGTATTAAACAAATGACAAAAATGAGAATGAAGTCCCCAGCATTTTCAGTTTTAAAAATTAATTTTGACTGGCAAGATTTATTAAAAAAATCTACACAAGTGCACACATAGAA
This sequence comes from Heliangelus exortis, assembly GCF_036169615.1. Classification (NCBI taxonomy): domain Eukaryota; kingdom Metazoa; phylum Chordata; class Aves; order Apodiformes; family Trochilidae; genus Heliangelus; species Heliangelus exortis. The sequence continues at coordinate 51,271,031 of NC_092422.1, read as the reverse complement.
ATCAGGAAAGGGCTGGATAGGTGAAACACTGCCAAGATCACAAACTTTTGTTAGTGGGTCCAGGTGAGGTTTTTAGCAGAAAGGGGAAAAATAAGGATTCAGCTAATCAAAGATTTTTAAATGCCTCATGGAAAAGCAACAGGCATGAGCTCTAATATTCACTGAACTAAAAAAGAAACACCTACCTCTGATCTTGCTGTAAACCATCAAAGGCAAAAACCAGTTTTCTTCTCATAACAGGATTTGGAGCATTTTAAGGAAAGTATCTAATCTAATTTTAACAAGCTTGAAAGCTCTTGAATCAGAAAGCATTCATTTTTCTTCAACTTTCCATGTTCAGTCAGTGACAGCTGTATCATTACTGGTTTTAGAGTTTAGAAGCTCTGGATTTTTATGCTTCTCTGGGGCCAAAACTTTGCAAAAATCCTCAATAAAAATTACAGCTTAAAACACTAATCATTCTAGAGCAAACTGCATATTTACTAAGTATTTTAGCTCATGCTAATTTATGATCCTAAGGTCTTTACCCCCTTTGCTGTAATAGCACCATCATTATTTACACTCGTACTGGTGAAAACCATGCCTGTGAACATGCAGCTTAGTCAGATACACAGGCTCTCCAGATCTTATGACATTTAAAAGAAAGTGCTCACTGCTTTTAATAACAAACAACATTAAAAATATCTTATTCTACATGCTCTTTATAGACAACAGAAGACAAAATACTCCAAAGAACTGCTACATCTCACCCAAACTAGGCTTTTTATTCATATGATGCCTTTGATTTTTAAGTAGTAGTTCTGCATTTTAAAACATCAGTGGCACCACACAGCCTAAACACAGGGAGGAATGCAGAAGATGCCTTTGTTCAGGATCCACATGTTGCACAAGAATTATTTCCCTTACAAGCTGGTTAATAAGATATGTGCTCTTGTCTACGCATGTTTCAGCATCTGTATAAATTACTGAAATAGAAAAGGAAATATTTTATTAATTTCAATTTCCTAACATTTAAATTTCCCTCCTCTCCAGAACCTGAAAGCACAGGCAAAAATTTTTCCTAATGTAGCTTGACTGAAACCAGTCTGCTGCAACCTGCATTTGAGAAAAGTGACACATCAGTCTAATATTTGGCACCTTCTGATGTCAACACTGTGCATCAGCCTCTTGCAATCAGAAAACCCCAGATCATCACCATGAAGCAGGAGAAACCAACAAGAATCTGGGTTTCTGGCAAAAGGACTGTACTCCTACCACTTGTGTCTGACAGCAGCTAATAAAAGAAAGGTGGATAAATTAAAAATTGTTCCAAGAAGATTAAATTTCCCCTCATATATTTAAGGTCTCTCTTGGTATGGAGAAGAGGAATGATCCATTAAATGAAGAAGAAAGAGATGCACTATCATGTACAGAAGCTGCCTTAAGAAACTACACTGTTCAGAGAGACATGTTATTGGAAAACTAAAAGGGACTTTGGCTTCCTTCACTTTGTATATGCCTGAACACAGAACCTCCTTCCTTCACTCTCACTGCCCTTTCCAGTCAGTAACAACCACACTGCTGAAAGAAGTGGAACTCCAGTGGTCCAAAGCCTTGTGCATAGAGTTATGAGGCACCCAACTCCTCCAAACACATGTGGAAGCTGGGAAAAACCTGGATTGTTGATTTGTTTTTTTGCTGCTAAATTGTTGCAATTAAATTTGATTCGAAAGTCACCTCTGACCACAGTCTAATGCCTCATTATGACAAATGAGACTAATTAAACAAACATGCTATTTGACACAATTTATAGGTCCTTTCTTCTGTTGAAGAACTGTTCCAGAAATAGCCACAATTCATGCTAATTGTATATAAATCATACTGATGAGAAGTGAATCACTGGTTTTCAATATCCAAATCAGGTCTGCTTCATCAACACAATTCTTGCTCTCCAAGTACCCTAAGAAACTATTGGAGCTTTATGCTCTCAGGAGAAGAGTGGAAAGCACTGAAGGTTACTGTCAATAAATAAGGCAAGACATTTTTAGCATGCTTAGGATATTTCCTATTCTTCTATCTTTCTTTGTCTTCCCAATCCTGGAGCTTCCCAGAAGAGACTTCTAGTGACTATGGAGATTCTGAATATGTGTGTGTGTTTATTGTGGGACAGAAGGCAGAATTGAAAACATCTCTGCTTCTTGGTGAAGAATAGAAGGAGCTATAACTAGGTTTTAGATTCATCTAACCCATTTTCCATTTGACTTTCTCTGGTCACCACTAAGTAACTGCATGTACAGATAGTGAGGTCAGACAGGAACCTCTAGCAGGAGGCTTCTACTGAAGCCAGACAGGAACCTACTGCTTCAGAATTAATACAGCTGCTTCAACCAATACAAGCTGCTCCACAAACATCTGTGAAAACAGAAACTAGAACTACAAACATTCAAGGGGGAAAAAACAAGGTCCTAAAGCAGTCTGGTCTAACAATACTAGCCTCATTCAGTGAACTAATTCACAAACCAATAATTTTCCACCCTTTGTGCCATTAATGATCTTGTTCAGCACTGCTGATGCTGTTCTGTTGAGAAAGTTCTAATTTTGCATGCCACTTAGTCTTCAAGCAAGCTGGTGGATTGGTTTAATTTTTCAAATTACTAACATGCAACTCTTTCATGCTCCTTATCCATCTACTTTATAACTGATCTCAGCTCCCTATAGCTCACAAAATGTACATGCAAATACAGCCCATCTAAAAACTTCTATTACATGTTGGCATTTTTCAGCTACAGAAATTTCTCTTTCACTTATTCTTTGACAGAGCCTGTATTTAGCATGAGCTACAATGCAGGTCTATGAGCTCTCTGGGTGACCCTGAGACAACAGCAGCATTAGGCACAGATCATCTTCAGAAAAAAAACCCTCTCTGTCATACACAAGGAATATGTTTGCTAGGGAAAATGGACTTCAACCAAAAGCAGTGCAGTTTAAGCCATTCAGATATCAATTATAAAAAAAATCCATGCCTGCAAGATCCTACTTCAACTTGCCACTATCCACATTCCCTTCATCTAGCCAAATTTATTTCCAAATTTGACATCCCAGGTCACTGAGGAAAATTCAATTTGAGAAAGGGCTGATATGAAAAAAACCCAAACACAAAACCCCCAGAATATCCGAGGGGCATTGAGCTGCTGGTGAAATGGAGAAAATTTAATATTGTCTGATACATTTTTTTTTCACTTATTGTAGCAGATGACTAGACATAGTCCAGCACTTGAAATAGCATAGAAATAAATCAGAGTGCCTTTTATCCATAGGTTAAGTTGTTATCCACATCTGTAAGGACAGAACTGCTGAGAACTACCCATTTGGAGTAGGTGTAGCTACACATTTTTGCTGGGATTCAGCTCCCTCGTCTGTAGCAAGTGCCTAAGGGTATCTGGACTCTTCGGGAGTATGGGATTTGAAAGTTAATTCTTGTGGATAAAAAAAACTTAGAACTGTGAGTCTGAAGTACCATCAGCCACACTCCAAGATCTACTGGAGTTGGTGAATCAAACCTTTTACCTGGACTGTAGCTACCTTTGTTAGACTTGAGACACAGGGATGCTCAGAGCATTGCCACTGACCAGGGTGTGCAGATCAATCAGTGCTTGCAACCACTAACATGAACTGACAGTCCTCTTACCCACTGTGTTTTGTGAACTAGAACAAGAATTGCTCCATCTCAGCCCACCCGTGGTCCTGCTCAAAGGTTTCTATTCCCTTTTCCAAGCCTTTCCTGTGTTTGTTCCACAGAAACCCCCCATGAATTCTGAGGGACCTGATCCTATGTAAAAATGTCAGTTCAAAACTGGTCTCTCACTCAACATTCTTGGCAAGTGCCCAGATATGAACCACATGTCTGGTGGAGGAATTTGGCCCCACAGACTGTTTTTAATTAAATGCTTGTCTACTGAACTTCAGTGTCATAAGAATGCTGCAAATCTTATTCATCCTAAATTAAATTATTTCCTATGTAACTTACAAACTTCTTCAAACTGGAAGAATTCCATGTGTTAAATTAGCAACCACTTAAACATTTGAAGTTGAAAAAATGCCAGATAATAGAAGAAAGTCAGAGAAAGTCGTATTTCATTTTTTGAGAGAAATATTCAAAAGGAAAAAAAAACCAGTTGAGATACTTTATTGGCAGCTAAGTTAACTCCAGCTACCAGCAGGTCTGTTCTTGTAAAATTATAAATCAGTTATCTTTGTAGGCATATGAGAGAAGAAATCAGGCCTGAAAACAGTATTTGAAGGGATGCAAAATAGTAAACACCACTTATAAAATCTTATATTCACTTAAATCTAAACAAGAGGAAATCTATTAACTTTTCTTAAATAGCAGAAATTAATGCAAATCCTTTAGTTGAAAATCTATTACTTGAACTCTAATTTTACTGGCTCACAAAGCAATTGATTCATCTTTCCAGAATGCTATTACTGTACTGTATAACATAACTATTGATACTTTTGCTGAACAGGCAGCAAAAAAAAAAACCAAAAAGAGACTCATGCACCCAACTCCCCATGCTCATGCTATTTGCTAACACAGGCTTCAATTAGCTATTTTTTTCAGCTCAAATACCAAGAAATATTCAAGGCAATTATCTTACAGCTATTCTAGATCCCAAACACAAACCACCTTCTTTTAGAATAATAAACAACAAGCTTCTTCCTAATTATTGATCTCACTGTTTCTAGGTTCATGCTTTAAACTACAGGAACAAATGAGAACCTTCCTTCTCAAGAAAATATCACTTTCTAAAGAGATGCTTTAAATGATTCCTGTTTAAAAATGAGGTATCTAACCTTTATGAAAACCAGCACACTAAGGGGGATGAGTAGGTTCAAACTTATTTTTACATAAAGATATATTTTACTGCAAAAAAGTAAAGTATATAACAAGACATGCCTAACTACTGTAGGTATCTTTTTAAATATACTTCACTCAGATTAAACTCTGTTAAAAGGTGCATAGACCAAGGCATTAGAAAAATTTAAAAGATTTCTTATTCTATTATTTTTGTAAAAACAATCTTGCAAATTTTATATTGTCTAGATTTACAAAGTCCTGTAACTTATTTATTAGTGGGTGGACTCATCATTGCTGCCTGCATGTACTGCACAAAATGGATCACTTGGAGTGACCTGCAGTTCAGCCAACGCCATTGCTCATCACTTAAATTATCAAATTTAGTTCCCTCCTGCCACAAGAAAAATATATAAAAGTTAAAATTAAGGCCAGCGTTGAAAAGCACATCTTGTCTCTCAGCTCTAATAATTGCAGGACACTTTCCATACAAGAGACTTCTCATTTGGATTTTCTTATTTAACTCTGAGAAACTAGAGTCAGATTTTACTAGTACACAGCCTTAATTCTCAATACTTTAACCTGTGAAAAGGAAGTTTACAAAGTATTAACCCCTCTGTCCTTTTGCACATGTGCTAAAATCTCCCTACTCTATGTACAGTACAGAAGACAATCAGCCTGGACCACAGTCCCATCGTTCTCTGTGCTAGGGCATGAAAAATTTATGAGGTGGCACCACTAAAAAAAATAGCCCGTGACAAACTAATTGGATCCTGTACAGATAAAGATTTTTTTTTTAATGATCAAAGCAAAAAAGGAAATCAAACCACCACCATCTTCAAACCCCCCACCAAAAATCACCCACAACAGAACTTTGATGTCTCTGTGATTAATTCCACTGAAAGAATAAGAGGAAACAAAATCTCTAGCAATTACTTGCTATACCACACTGATAAAGGATAGAAAGGCTTGGCTTACAAGTAGCACTCAAACTACTCTTCATTAGAGCTGTTTCAATCTAAGTTTTTTTCAGTTGAATCGTATCTTTCATTTTGTTCTCTTTCTTGCTCAAAGAAGAGTCTGAAGCTCCAAAATCTCCATCACCAAATCAGTCTGTTGAACCCACTGAAGAAAAGCCAGTTCTGTCATTGTTCCTATATACATGACTAATCTGTACCCTCAGTTCATCAGTTAAGATTATAAAATGGGTTATGAAGATGAGCAGATCAAACACATTCTTGCTATGAAAAGATTTTGCAGCATATTTCAGGATTCCAGCAAGTCCTGCTCTTAAATATCAAGCTGCCTGAATTTGGCTGCAAGTTTTTTTCCCTAACTCTGTTGAGGCACTCATAAGTTGCTCTCCATATATGGGAGAGAAAAAAGTTGTAATAGACATACAAAAAAGCACAACCATACCTACTTAATTTCATTTTTGTTTGTTTTGTCAAAATAACTAGTCAAGTGTCACAGAAGCTACAATTTTTATATGACTTCACACAAAGAACAGGTGAGTGTAGAAAGTCTTACAAAGGTACCTAAATCAATAAAAATTTTCCTCTCCTCTTGCCTTTCAGAGGAGATGCATTAACTGTTAAGCTTCACAGAGACTTACCCTTAATGTTGCATTTCTAGCACCTCTTCCCTCTGGCTGGTCAAGTACCATGATAACATTTGAAATAGCCCATGCACAGAACTTTTTCTCAGCCACTTGTCACAAGCCCCAGAAGATGCAAGCACTCTAATGAACGACCACAGTACCCACTGGTCTCATATGACCTGCTCCCTAGCAGCTGAAGACCTGGACACCATCTTCATCACTGAGGCCGACAGATAAATCCTCCTCTACTTCCTCATCTAGCTGAAGGCTTCCAAGGGAGTACTTATTTCTAGGCATGGGAGAGGAACTCAGCACAATGGGATTTCCAAACACCAGGGGGTGAGTGAAGGGGTTAATGATTTCTGAGTCAGAATCACTAGATTCTGTCCCACTGCTGGTGGAACCCTCCATCATCTGGATTGCAGCCATGTGATCCATCACACCACTGGCATGCAGCGACTGCATGACTGGGCTCTGCTTTGCCTGTGCCCCAGCTGGCACACCATTGGCCAGCATTTTGCCTCCAGGAGAAGACATCTTAGCCACCCCACCTTCTTTACAATGTCTCTCTGACTGATACTCCTGCCCAGGGGTTGAGGATATCTGGCTCAGGATAAATGGATCTGTAACTGACTTATTGCAGAGATTTGGGACTTTCTGTGCACGAGGCCGTTGTTGAGAACCTGGAGAATACCTGCCATAGCCATGGCAGCTACTGGCACGGCTAACCTCCTCCTCCCCAGTCCTCCCCAGCCTGCAGTCATACCCATTTTCTGAGACATAACCCTGAGAGCCAGTTCTACTCAGGCTCCTGTTAGGGCTTGACCCTTTGCTACTGGGAGGCAGTGGACTGGCCAGAGGGCTGCGGCTCCCTGGCCCGTTAAACATCTCGTCAACCAGTGAGCTGTGCCTTGGCATCCTGGGGCTTCCCCCGGGGTAGAAGGAGAGATTAGCTAGGTTATCATCAAGGAACTCTTCAGAGAGATACTGGGAAGACTTTATAGAGGCTGAAGAATCCCTGTACCTAGTTCTATCGCAATTTTCATCTCTATAGTGAGTATAGGCACCACTGGTCAAATCACCCTCATAATTGTCATTTGTTTGGGAATATGACCGGGTTATTTGTCCTCTGAGGAGATCATACTCGCTATCTACATCACTGCAGTCAATGAAAGGAATGGAGGTGCTGCTGCCATGAGCAGCCCTGGAAGCTGGACCTGTGCTTGGTTGCTGTGACTGAGGTCTGTTCTGCTGCATCCTGTCCTTAGCAGCCTCCTCTTCTTTCTCCACTGTTGACACCACTGCTCCATCCACTTTTCTGCCTTCCTTTGGGCTCTTCTTCAAGGAAGGGCTCTTGTGCTGTCCAGCATCTTCTGTTGAAGCCTTCAGTTCCTTCCCTTGCCGGCAGCTCTGCACTGCTGCAACATCGTTGTTCTCTCCATGGGCAAAGCTAGAGCTCTGGAAAGAGAAAGGAGGAAAGGCAAGGGAGGGTAGGGGGAAGGAGAGGGAAGGGAAGTTCGGGAGGGAAGGGAGCCAGAGGGAAAAGGCTATGTGTAATTATGCATGAGAATTTTGCACTGCATCTTGTGGCAACATAGGAGTCACTTGAAGAGGTAACCTAAGCTTCAAAATTAATTAGAAGAAAAAAAAGAGGTCTCTGATCTTAAGAACAGAAAAGTACATAAGCTGAGCAAGGGAAGAGAAGGCATACAGAATGTGGTGATATGTAAAAAGGGGTATTTGAGGTGTTTCAATGCCCTAAAGCACCCATGAACACTAAGAATATCAACCTGTTCTCACTACTCTGAGAAGCCGGAGGGACAAGAAAGATAAATGTGCAAATCAAATTTTGCACTGCCTGCTTACATACCCTAAAAAAGCCATGTGTGGGCTTCTGAACACTGCATATTCAATCCCTGGAGCACACCCACCACTAATTCATGGGCTGGTTTATCTGCACACAAAAATATGTCACAGCTGCCCAGTAGCCATGCCCCATCTACCTGAGCTTGTCTTAGCAGTATTAAAATGTTAAAATATCTTTGAAAAGGGCTGCATTGATAGCAGAATTCTCTGAAGTTCTTAGATATGCAGGAATGAGAGAGCCTGTGAATATCAAATGAAACAATGTAAAGAAGGAGAAGGTGTGGTTAGCATTCTTAAATACATTAACTTAGTAGCTTCCTCCTGACATTTAAGCTCAACCTAACTTAAGGTTAGGTGATTAAATGTTTGCCTCCACAACATTTAATGTTTCTCAGATGAGCACAGAGAAACACTGACAGGTGGAGACACCCCAACAACCTACTCAGGAAAATGAAGCTCCCTGACCCCACTCCTCTGAGGGATGTGCCAGCAGAGCCATCAGCCCATGACCTGGGTGTGTCTGGGAGCAACTGGAGAGACCAGAGCACAGGAATGGGGTGGGTAGGTCACTGTGCAGTTGCTAGCAAACATCAGGCTGCACTAGATGGTGACCAAGGTAAGGGAGCTGGGAGCCATGTACTGGAGAAGCCATAAGTCAGGCCAGACTGGAAAGACTGAGGCCTGGAGGTCAGCTAGCAGTGATGTCCTAAGTCTGGACCAGCAGTTGGAGAGATGCCTTTGATTTGCATGTGCCTGTGAATGACACAGCCAGGAACCAGGGGCCCCTGCTGTCAATTAATAGGTAGACCAGGTATCCGAGATGAATGGCTGAAGGAGGCCACAGTGTGTGTGTGTGTGGGTAGATCTGGCTACCAGCAATTGGGATGGGTCTGTGAGCTTTAGGGGCTTTTATGTTCAGGTGTCAGCCACTGGGAGATCTGGGGATCCAGAGGTATCCTGGATAGACTGACTATCTAAGATCAGCTGCAGGGGGGAGCCATATAGGATATATTTATATGTATTTTCCTTTAATGAACTTTCAATGTGATCAGCCAAAAAGCAGAACACAATGAGGCCACTGGCACCATTTGTGCTAGTGGGAGAGCTGTTTTCTGTTTACCTGTGTGGCTGGCTATGTGTATATTTTACATGTTCATTTATGTGAGTGCCTATTGTGAATACATGCTCAGCATCACTATTAGCAGGATCTGGGAGAATGCAGCTGCTGTGACCTTGCTAATACTGGGCTACTGTGTTTGCAAACTCCTAGAGCATAACAGCTATTAAGAAAAATACATTAGGTATCTACCAGGGATAAGTCCAGAGCTTAGAAGTCCAGAGCTGTAATTTTTTTTAGGAAATAATTCTCCTCTCTGGTTAATAAAACAAAAACACTTTGTCAGGGGCAACCAAGACTTCCCAGTGAAGGAAAATAATTAAAATTTTCCCAGGTGCAATAACCAGCTACTGGGAGCCCAGAAGTAACCCTATGGACTGCAATTTTTCAGATGGTCATTAGTACAGTTCAGACAAACTCACTATTTGTATCTGCCTGGTTGTCTGGAAGTAATGCTTGTCCCACAGTGGAACCACTTGCAAAACCAAAAACTTAAGGGACCCAGGGCTCCTCATCTCCCAGTTAAATGGAAAATAATCAGAAAACTATGCTCCTAGAGTTTCAGAATAGCAATCAGTGGAGAGTAATCTAATAAGAAATGTTTAAAAGGCATGATCCAGAGTTTCAGCAACATCACTGACTTGTTTTGGCACCTCTGTCTGCTGTTCCGAAGGCTGCGCAGTTGGACTTCTGATGGAATGTATCTTGCTGTGTTTCCTGGAGATAAAAGGAAAATCATGTTAAGAAGTAAGTTCATTTTTTCCCTTACAAATAGCAATCAGAAGACATACTTTCTTTAAAACAAAACCTTTAAATAGCAGCTTTCATAAAAGTTGGCTCCAAGAGAGGTAGCATTCCTCCTTTCTGTAAAATTTAAATGAGCTGTGTGTTGCAAACACAGCATTTTGCAAATAAAAAAGAAATGGGAGAGGCAAAAATGCTCTGTCACCAGAATGTGGGTCTTAAGCAAGCAACTGTTGCCATGGCATTTAGGCCATTATTTTCAGCTCACCACGAGCAAGAGGAGTTCAGACAGAACTGATGCTAACAAGTTGGTAGCTTTTCCTGGAGACCTCAGCCTTGGGGGTTGCCTATACCTATTCCTGTTACTTTCAGGTTTATTCTGAGGTGAATATGTCTATACACATACATTAAACACATCCCACCAAGGATCATGCAAATCAATATGGGAGGAAGTTACCTGTGATGGCAGGACACACACTGCTGAAAAACAGATTCAAGACTATTGGTCTTATGTAAACTATAGGTTATGCCAACTTCTGTCAAAACATTCAGGGCCAAGGGGATATTATACAAGTGATAAACTGTTGAACCAGCAAAGAAGGTGGTGCAAAGATCTTAGACTATAACTGATGGGAAATCATGACTTCCTTTTGATTAAAACATATTGGGATAGTTCCTTTATTTTGTCTCACCTTTCAAATTGCACTTTTTTATGCCCTCCTTCTTTAACATAGTCAAGAACTTGCTTCTGAGTCCGACCACTGGAAGAAGACCACAGTTAAAATATTTAATACAATATACATGTTTATGATGACCAGATAGTATCTGGCCCATATATAAAGTTACAGCAAACTACAGAAAATGACCTGTCACTATCAGCAAAAACTCACAGAAGATCGTAAGGAAGAGGACCTGGTCTGTCACATCTGGATCTTTCTCATTTTGCTAGTTACTTGTCTCTCTTTTTTTTTATCTATGGAGCTACTTTTAAATATCATTTCAGAACTGCTTAAATTCAGATATGTGCCCTTTACAGGGTACTATATTACTGGAAAGTCACCATAATAGAAAGTGCAGAAGGAGCTAAGTTATCCTCTCATAAACAAAAAGCATTCTTGAATCCCTTACGAGTAAAATACCAGCCTTACCTTGTAACACTAAACACTGGAACCAAGAAGAAAACTACTTGAATAATTTCATGTCTCAGTTGCTAATATTAAACAAAACAACTAAATACAGGTAGATTTTCTGCAGAGATTTAGTTCGGAAATCCCTTTCCCCCCTGCTGCTATAGACCTAGAAAAAGCAGTGAGGAAGCCCAGCACTTCCTATTCTGCAAAGTTAAAAACTCCAAAGGGAACTGAGAGCAGTAAAGGAAACCCACATCTCAAGAATTCTCTACAGAGAATCAAATCCTTCTCATTCAGTAGTGGCTTTCAACCAACCAAATTACCACAAGGTGTGGAAAAAGTTACCAACTAGATGTAGCACAGATCACAGTGAGTGGAGTAGTCAAAACCTGCTCTTCAAACCAGCAGGAAAGATGAACTCATCTACAACCTTCTATTTACTCAGGCAGAAACTTAAATTATAACTTGTTTACCCTAACATAGGTCCTTCCAACTTAATTAATTTACTTTGCAGGCAGGAAACAAAGTGGGGAGAGAGTTAGAATGGCCATATCTACAGTGTTCTTGTGCAAGGCGTGTAGAGTGTACAGTTTACCTCAGCAAAGTGGGTTTCTGCTTGTTCAGCTTATATAAGCTTCACAAACAAAATAAACTGTATGAATAAAAGGATTTCCCCCCAGCATACAAAATACAGTATCTACAATGAAGGTTCTGCTACCATTAAAAAAAAAAACCACCACCAATAACCCAACTACTAAGAACTTGCCTACAGCTCTAACAATATCATGGGAAGACTTGATCTTAGCATAGATCATCATCCCACACCAATCCTTTGCAAGCATAAAGATCTCATCAGACAAAGAAGCCATTGCTTTTAACTGCATAGAGATGAGTTTAACCCTAGGGGCATGCAATGACAATACAGGTCTCCACTCTGATCCCAGCCTAGCAGCAGAGGATTCAAGGAGTGCCAAAAAGTTACTAGCTGATGTTGTTAAGGACACAGGAGGATTTTCTTATGTGAAACCAGCTGGAATGCTTCACATCTTACCTCCAGAAACCTACTTTGCAACAGCTACTACAAAATGAATGCAGGCTTTTTCCCTACAGCATTCTTTGTATTGTTCTGGCTGAGAAATTGCAATGGAAAATATAAAGGAGCAAACTACAATATAAAAAGGGGAGGCTAAAAGTAACAGGTGGATGTGATTTTGAAATGAGGATGTAACAAAGAAAGAAGAATGTAGGTCCTACCTGAACCTAAATGATGAACCTCTAGAAAAAAGAACAGGTTTAGGCTTTGGCTTAGGTTCCTCAAAAAGCCTGAAAAAGGCATGATGCTCCACACAGATCTTCCAGAAAGACTTGCAAAAATCTCGACTGGCCATAAGGAATTCCAGGGTGTCCTGGAATGAGCTCTGAAAATTGAGATAGCATTTGCAGTGTAAGCAAACAAGCAACATACTTTACAGAGATGCACTGACAAAGCAGGCACTGAGCTGCAAAAAATCCTTTTTCCCAACTCAGTGGCTTTCACAGGTTTAACAGGCCCTATCTTTCCCATTTTGAGACACCACTGATCTGCCTGGCAGTATTGCAGCTATTATTCAAATTTCCTTTCATTGACAAGTATGACAGAGATAAAACAGTGGTGTTAACATTACATGAGAGCCATCTAAGCTTACATGCTATAACTCAAGCATTGATGACCTAGTACCAGGATCACAGCCAGAAGACCACTCTATGACCTTCAGCCAACATTTCCCTCGCTAGGACTGCTCAGTTGGGATGCCAGGTTGACGGCTGCAGTACCAACAGTAAACATAAGCAATTTAACAAAAAAACCCAATTTCTTCAGGTGATCTCTGAGTAGAAATTTTTCAAATAACCTTTTGTTAACTTCATCAATTCCTGACAAAGACTTACATTCACATCAGGCCGCAGTTTGATAAGAAAACGTTTCCTCTTGAAGCTCAGTTTTCGAACCTTAGCCCAGTTGAAGGCATTAATCTTGGTGTGACCCTGCAGAGAACAAAGCCAGCAGAGTTTAAGCATTGCAGATCTGAATGGAGAAATCTAAATCACTAAAGAAAGAATGCCATAAATTAATCATTTATTCACTTAAATGATGATATTTCTTATCATTCATCCTCTGATAATGCAAACCACAAGCAACTGGTGCTGTGGCTAAAGAGAGGTATTTATGGTTAAACCCCTGCATATTTATAGGACTGGGTATACTGAGCTGATGTGAAGGTATCTGCCCAAAGTGCAGATAAAGTATCACTGCACAAAACATGGTGAGGCCCAGCTTTTGCCCATTTGATGTTATCTTGTTCCACTGCAGAGTCTCTGATTTTCGTGGACTAAGTCACCAACCAGAGGTGCCTCCTTCTCTTTCTACCTGCTACAAAGAACACAGGGAATCCAGATACCTAACATGGTCACCTCATTTTGATAGGGTAGGTTTTTTTCTGTCTGTCTATAGGGTGAAATTAACACCTCTTTAAATAACACTTAACTGGGGAAAAAAAAAAACCCAGCAACTGAAAGTTCTGTATTGGAAGTGCAAAATACAGTCACTGTTTTTACCTTTCGTGGGGAGTAACAAAATTAAGATGAATGTAAATAAATTACCTGTCTCTGAAGAGTCACAAAATGCTTTTCCCCTCAAAAAAGCAACCAAAAACCTGAAGCAAATAGGAAGCTTGGAAAAAATTACCTTCCAAACACTATAGTTTCCAGGCACTGCATCATTAGCAGATACTCTCCAGAAATCTCCTGCTTTATCTATTTCAGAAGGTATTGCAGGTATTATTGTTCAGTAAGTCTTCAATACAAGCATGCCTACAGCACAGTACAGAAGTTTCAGAGCACTGCTATAGGAGTGATAAATGCAGGAACCCACGTGGATTTGGGCACCATCACCAGACACATGTAGGAGTAATGACAGTGTGATAATGTCTGCTAAGTCAACCTGCTGCCTAAGAACCACATTATTAATCTTCCTTAAAATATTCAGCAGTGCTGACACTGATTTCTAAATAAATTCAAGGCTATAAAATGAGTCTGAGTAGTTCTTATGCCATCTGTGAGTCAACCTTTATTTTCCTTGAGGTCATTCTAACGAGGTCTTTGTTTTTCAATTTATCCCAGTCATATCCAAAATAAAAAGAGGAAGGCTCTTGACATATGAAGTGCTTGAAGGAAGCCCTGAGCCTCCTGCCAGACACCAATTGCTGGGAAGACTCCAGCGGGTCAGAGCCTGACCTCATTTTCAGCATTTAGCCTTGGAGCTTGATCCAGCAAAAATTTCAACTTTTGCTGAAAATTAAAAAGAAAAAACCCAAACCAAAAAACAACCAACCCTGTTACCCTGTTTTGAAAGTCCCAAATATATCAGGATGAGAAGATATTGAATGATTGGGCCTTCATCCAGCAGTTACATTTTACAGAAGGATCCAAGCCATCTGCTGGGAGTAGCTGAAGTGTGGACATACTTTCAGCTCTAAGACAGTCTTAATTTACGTGGCTTTTGAAGTCATTAATTCAGCTGAAAATACTGTGGGGGAGTAGGGGGAGGGCCTGAACACACAATATTTGAATTACATGCATTTCTAACAACAAGTTCTCATGCTTCAAGCTATACTTTAGTTTTCAGGGTTTACTAGCAACCCATTTAGTTGAGCAGGGTTTTTTAAACTTTTTTAAAATTTAATTTAGGTCTCAGACCTTTTGGGTCAGACATATTTCTGGGCTTGCTTGTCGCTGTTGCTTTTCTTTATAAAAGGATTCAAAGTACTTTATGAGGTTAGAAACACTAGTATTTTCACTGAAGTCAAACAGTTAAAATGAAAAGTATTCTATGACAATTCTGAAAATGGACATTATAAAGAACAGTGTACTGACTGTTTCTAACACACAGTGGTCAGTCATTGTTATAAAACAATATATAAAATAACAGTCATTGTTATAAAAAATTGGGAAGTTCCCAAATTTTCCCAATCAAATTTTTTTTTGGCAGAGTTGATGTCCTGTATACATATTGCTGTAAGAAAGCTCTCTGCTTTATAAAGTACAAACTTATGTCCTAAACAGCTCTAACCTGAAACACCAGAATGCCTGTGTTGGCAACAGCCAGGTTGATTTTTGTCCCTTCCCTGTCCTTGGCTGGATGCAGGCGTATTCCATACATCTCCAGCCGACGGGCAATCTCCAAAAGCTGGAAGTCAGATTCTGCTGGTGTCTGTCCCCTTGAGAAAGAACACAGAGAAGACACACAGATTCTTCACACCTTTTAATAGAGAACAACAAGTCCTCCAAAAAACCATTGCATCAAAGAGACTGAAATCTCCCATAGGTATAATATCCGTATGTTTTTCCTATGCCCTCAGATTTATATTCGCTAGAGCAACTATTTCTTAGTCTAAATCAATACCAAAGAATCCACAGATTTTACAGTCTATTAGAAATTTTGACTGCTCCAACTCTGAAACAACTGATAGAGCTAGATTTTGAACTATTAGCTTTAACTGAAGTCACTACCACTCGTTGTATTCTACATTGGAAAAAATGCTGTATTTCTAAAAAAAAAAAAAATCATAAGCAGAAGTGTGTAATGAAGCTGTTCATTGTAAAAGTGAATGCAATATCAAAATGAAGTAAAACAGAAGACATGAAAACATTACCATAAATATTGGGAACACATAAGCACTAATTTAATCATAACTAGATTATGCAAGTTTTGATTATTACCACTACAGAACTCCCAACCAATTGTATCTAATTCCATGTAGCTCAAAATGAAATAGTCAAGTCTTGAAGTGTTCTTCACAGCAAAAATATACTTTTCTATGCTATATTTGCAATTCTGTTAATCAACATCTTAATACTAGTCTTTTTTCCAGTCCTGAGGATACTAGTCTGGATCATCATCTTGAATTCTATTCCCTCAAATACCTAATTCTGCAAGCACTTAGTGCTTCTCCTAAAACTATAATTAATCTCTTCTTCACCCATCTCTAAATACAGAACAGAAAGGTGAAAAAGCAACATTCAGTGCCCTTGAAATCAAAAACTGCTGTCAAAAGTACTTGACTCATCAGTCATCATTTGCAATCTTACTTGCACGCACAAAATCACCAGTGAAGCATTCTGTATGAAATAGACTATAAAATGATGGCATGCTTGAATGAATATAAAAATCAATTGCTCTTTAAATGCCTTGTTATGATGACAGAAGAAAGACTGGAGTAATTTTTAGGCAATTCATAGGCTTGAATGTTTTTTGAGAAGTAAACTTTGAGAAACTCAAGAGGTCCAAATCTCTTTTGTACTACGGATCTAGCATATATTTACAGCTAAAAAAGTACTCTAAAGGAAAAGAAGGCAAATAGCAAGAACGAAAAAGTCTTACATGTGGTTACGGTGAAATTCCATGATTTTGTCTTCTAGTGCTTCTTGCTGAGGTATATACTTGTTCTTCGCTAAGTGTTCACGATCTATGGTTTCATCAAAATCCCCAATCTCAGCTATAAAGAGGTTTAAGAAAAGTCTATTAAAACATCGTATTACACCTTAATTATTTGGGCAATCCAAAACGTGCAGACAGCTGGAAAGAGGGAAGAGAGGCAAACACACTTCCTTGCAAGCTGTGTCATGGTTTAATGATTCAGATTCCCACGACATTATATTCTACACATTCCTCCCTTCTCTGTGTTAGGACCTGTTAAATAAGAAGTCCAAGGATTCCTCCCTTCCAGCACAAACAAGTAAGTAGCTGTTGGATGGCAACTGAACTAATGAAGCTATCACGGTGCTTCTTTGACTTGTGTGTGGGATAAAGGAAGAGGTGGGATAAGGAATCATAGAATTGTCAGGATTGGAAGGGACCTTTAAGATCATCCAGTTCCAATCCCCCTGCCATGGGCAGGGACACCTCCCACTAGATCAGGTTGCTCAGAGCCCTGCTCAGCCTGGCCTTAAAAACTTCCAGGGATGGGGCTTCCACCACTTCTCTGGGCAACCTGTTCCAGCATTTCAGCACCCTGACGGTGAAGAATTTCTTCCTAACTTCCAATCTAAATCTCCCCTCCTCTAGTTTGTATCCATTCCCCCTGGTCCTATCACTACCTGACATCCTAACAAGTCCCTCACCAGCTTTCCTGTAGCCCCCTTCAGATACTGGAAGGCTACAATAAGGTCTCCTTGGAGCCTTCTCCTCTCCAGACTGAATAACCCCAACTCTCTCAGTCTGTATTCATAGGAGAGTTGCTCCAGCCCTCTGATCATCCTCATGGCCCTTCTCTGGACACGCTCCAGCACATCCATGTCCCTCCTGTAACAGAGGCTGTAAAAGGAAGGACAGCACTAATCCAGCAGAACTCATCCATCTCACAGCAGCCAAGCACAAGTTCTCTCTTGAGGCCCCTGGCCCACTCTGTAATCTTTGGAGGAAAATCTGAAGAAAGGTGGTTTGGTTTACTTGTTTGAACACAGGCATGCATTCCACTTCATGAGGTTATGAAACATTTGTCTTCCTCTAATTTTGCAGCAGTTTGAGACACATTCTGTCTCCCACCTCCTCAAAGTTGCTCCCATCTGCTACAGTTATTCAATATTGTGTGTGCAACAGTATGTCACACCCACCTTCCATTTTGCAGCCCATTCAGTGAGGTTTCCCTTTTTTTTTTTTTCTGGGGGGGTTGTGGGGTAGGGAGGATGGGAGCAATCAACCTATGTGTGGGGGTGAGATTAGTATCTTGTTGCTTCCTATTCTTGGAACACCTCTGAAAGTATTGCTGGTTGCTTTTTCACTGAACAGTGTGGCAGCCTCTGCAAATGTGCTGCAATCATGGCAACAGAGCTACAACAAAGGCTGCTGCCTTCATAAGGTCAGTGAAATGCAGCATCCTCAGATTAAATCCAGGCTGCAGTCAGACACGTTGTTGCACAGTTCATCTAGGATGCCACGGGCTCAAATTCAGACCCTTGCGTCTTCCTCACCTCAGTTCTGCCCATGAAAAGGATCCCTTAAACCAGTTCTGTCCAAAATAAGCTGCTTTAGAAAAAAGGTTTCAAATGATGTTATAAACAGTGCAGGTCATTACTGACAACAATTTGCCTGGGATCAGATCTACCTACAAATGTGGAGGGGGAGCAACAACCTTGCATAACGCATGGAAGATGAGGAACAACACATCTATGAATGGTGGAGCAGTAACCTTTCAACCAAACAGCTTGCAGCCACACAATGGCTTTTTATGCTTCAAAGGTCAGGACTGGAAAAGAAATGATAACTGAGACTGTTTGGTTTCTACCACCTCCCTCATCTCATCTTCTCTGAATAATTCCTTGAGACAGTAGAAATACTACAGAATCTTTGAGAATTCCCTGATAGGATTCACCCATGGCTCCTGAAAGAACCGGCAGATGAAGTTGCAGAGCCACTGTCCATCATATTTGGAAAGTCATGGTAGTCTGGTGAAGTTCCTGCTGACTGGAAAAGGGGAAATATAACCCCCATTTTCAAAACTGGAAAAAAAGAAGACCCAGGGAACTACAGCCCAGTCAGTCTCACCTCTGTCAGTCTCACCTCTGTGCCTAGTAAGATAACGGAGCAGATCCTGAAGGCTCCTGAAGGCTCTGCTAAGGTATGGGGATAACAAAGGGGTGACTGGTGACAGCCAACATGGTTTCACTAAGGGAAAGTCCTGCCTGACTAATTTGGTGGCCTTTTACGATGGGGTCACAGCCTTGGTGGACAAAGGCAGAGCAACAGACGTCACCTACATGGACCTGTGCAAAGCATTTGACACTGTCCTGCATGAAACTCTGGTCTCTAAACTGAAACAATATGGATTCAATGGATGGAGCACTCACTGGACAAGGAACTGGCCAGATGTTCTCACCCGAAGGGCTGTGATCAATGGCCCAGTGTCCAAATGGAGATGTGTGATGAGTGGTGCTCCTCAAGGGTCAGTACTTGGAGCAGTGCTGTTTAACGTCAGCAACATGGACAGTGGAATTGAGCACACTCTCAGCAAGTTTGCTGATGACATCAAACTGTGTGGTGAAGTCAACACTTTGGAGGGAAGGGATGTTATCCAGAGGGACCTGGACAGGCTTGAGAAGTGAACTCTTGCAAGCTGCATAAAGTTCAACAAGGCCAAGTTCTGCATATGGGTCGCAGCAATCCCATGCATGAGTACAGGTTGGGAGGAGAAAGGATTGAGGGAAGCCCTGAGGAGAAGCACTTGGTGGTGGTCGTGGACCAGAAGCTTAATATGAGCTGTCAATGTGCACTTACAGCCCAGAAATCCAACTATGTCCTGGGCTGCATCAAAAGAAGCAGAGACAGCTGGTCAAGGGAGGTGATTCTCCTCCTCTACTCTGCTCTTGTGAGACCCCACCTGGAGTGCTGTGTCCAGTTCTGGAGTCTTCAGCATGAGAAAGACACAGAACTCTGAAAACATGTCCAGAGAAGAGCCAAAAAAATGATCAGAGGAGCACCTCCTTTATGAAGATAGGCTAAGTAAGCTGGGGTTCTTCAGCCTGGAGAAGAGAAGGCTCCAAGGTGATCTTATAGCAGCTGTCTAATACCTAAAGGGGGCTAAAAGAAAGCTGGGGTAGGGCTTTTTGCACTGGTGTGTATTAAGAAGACAAAGGGAAATGGGTTAAAACTTGAAGAGGGGAGATTTAGGTTAGATGTTAATAAGAAATTTTTTAGGGTGAGGGTGGTGAGATGCTGGAACATGTTGCTCAGGGAAGCTGTGGCTGCCCCGTCCCTGGAAGTGTTCAAGGCCAGGCTGGATGAGGCCTTGAGCAACCTGGTCTGGTGGAAGGTGTCCCTGCCCATGCAGGAGGGCTGGAACTGGATGATCTTTAAGGTCCCCTCCAGCTCTAGCCATTGTATGATTCTAAACGACAGTCCAAAACTTCTACAAGAGGTTTCAAGAAAACAGTTACACAAAAAAAGGGCGGGAAGAAAAATCATAAACAGAAAAAAAAAGTCCATCTTGCAGTCTGGAGATGGTGAGGAGAAGCAGCATGAGGCACATTATCTCTCTGTCCAATCTGTATCTGGCAACACAGATTCTGTGAAAACTATCTCACTTCTGTGTGATGTATCTCTCACTTCTCTCTGTCTGACACAATGGAGAAACTCAATTTTTCAGCACAGGAGTATCTTACCTTACTCTCCCTACAAGGAGAGTACTAGTAAATTCCTAAAATTCTAGCTCAGAATCATTTTGCACCTCAGGCTCATGAAGGAAGCAGGCAAAGAACTAGATCCAAATGCATCATGATTATTTCCAGCAACTGAAGAAAATGATTTAATCCTACAGTATAATGCCTCTCAACATCAGAAAATCATAGAATTGGTTGGTTGGAAAAGACTTTCAAGATCATCAAGTCAAACCATTAATCCAGTTCTGCCAAGTCCACCACTAAGCCATGTCCCTAAGCACCACATCTACACATCTTTTAAATATCCCCTGGGATAGTGACTCTACCACTTCGCTTGGCAGCCTGTTCCAGTGCCTGATAAACCCTTGGGTAAGAGAATTTTCCAAATATCCAAACTAAACTTCCTCTGGCACAATTTGAGGCCATTTCCTCTTGTCTTACTGCTTGTTACTCGAGGGAAGAGACCAACACCCACCTCCTTACAGCCTCCTTTCAGGTAGCTGTAGAGAGTGATAAGGGTTCACTCAGCCTCTTGTTCTCCAGACTAAACAACCTCATTTCCCTCAGATGCTCCTCATAAGACTTCTGCACTTTACCATCTTTCTTGCCCTTCTTTAGACACACTCCAGCACACCTCAGTGTCCTTGTAGTGAGGGGCCCAAAATGGAACAAAGTCTTTGAGATGTGGTCTCACCACTACTGAGTACAGGGAGACAATCACTTTTTCTGCTGGCCACACTGTTCCTGATACAGGCCAGGACATTACTGGCTGCCTTGACCACCTGGGCACACTGCTGGCTCACATTCAGGTCCTGTTCCTCTGGGCACCTTTCCTGCCCTGTAGCGTTGCCTGGGGTTGTTGTGACCCGAATGCAGGACCCAGCACTTGGCCTTGTTGAATCTCATACAATTTTCCTCAGCCCATTGATCCAGCCTGTCCAGATCCCTCTGCAGAGCCTTTCCACCTCAGGCAGAACAACGCTCATAAGAGCAATGGTGATGATTTGCCATTTTTGCACACTTTGAAATGAATGCTTCTTGCAGGCCTGCATAGTTGTGTCAGGGGGAATGGCCTGGTGTAGAATGGTGGAATTTTGAAAGAACACTGAATTAAATTTGAGTTTGACTGTGGAGAGAAGAGAAGGAGATAGCTTGTAAAGGTGAAAGAACATCCTGTATTTTATCTTCTTATGCTGTTGCTTTAGAACAATTAGTGGTTATACTCTGAGCAGTTCAGACACCAGAGCTGTAGAAGGTTCAGTGAAAAACTTAATGAAGTAATCAATAACATATGAGTAAGACATGAAATAGGATCTAAGAAGAAATCATAAAGAAATAATCCATCTAAAGCATAAGAGCTAATGAAAGTGATATTGAAGCAATACCTCATAACAAGAGACACATGCACTAGGGTGTCCTCTCCCCAACATCTTTCTTTGGTACACAGACATACAGTAGCAAAACTCACCCTCCTAGACTACAGTGTAACAAATGTTATTTGTTTTCCCCTAATCAAGACTTCTTTTCCCCAAGATGAAAGGAAGTTACTTCTAACTTGACTGAGGAAAGAACTATAGCCAGTGTGCTGGGGGCCATAATGGGAAAAACTAAAAGAGGCAAAAAGCTCACTAGTGAAAGGTGTTAGGTTTGTGGTGG
Organism: Heliangelus exortis; assembly: GCF_036169615.1. NCBI lineage: Eukaryota > Metazoa > Chordata > Aves > Apodiformes > Trochilidae > Heliangelus > Heliangelus exortis. The sequence goes on along the minus strand of NC_092422.1, from coordinate 51,248,895 downwards.
CTTTTTTTGGTTTTTTGGGGGTTTTTTTTTTGGTTTTTTTTTTTACTTATTTTTTAATGTCTGTGCTGCAGAACAACTCCGTTTTAAAACGGCACAAGGAATACAGAATCTCAGAGGTTCCTGTACAACTTCTTATTGCTCCTCAGCCACACTGGGCAATGAGAACCATGGCAAACAGAAAACCATGCAATATCTGTCTTTCCAGATGCAGATGACATCCTGTCTAACACTTAAACAGACTTTGACAAAGGACCATGAGATTTATCTATTCATCACTAGAAAGGTTCTGAAAGTCTTTGTTGACTGCAATTTCCATACAACAGCATTTCAATGGAAATATTTAATACTGAATTATAGAATTCAAAACAATGGTCTATTCTGACCATTAGACACATTACTAAGTGTTTTTCCCAGGGTTATTCTCAAGGCAAATATCAATAAAGCTTTGAACTGAAAACATGCACTGCCTTTCAAGTGACCTGGAAGACAAAAGAAGGTTTGATGTGATGAGTGAAGTTAATATATGCTTTAACTAAACAGTCTTATTGTGCATACTTTGCAATAAAAAAAAAAAAAATCTGCTGTTGTTTTTTTTTTTTTTTTTCTTCCCTATCAGTTCCCTCCTAGGACTGAGATTTAGTTTGGCATTCTAAGCATGTTTATTTACTACATTCTCTAGACAGCATACAGACCTGCAGGAATTTGAATGCTCTGCTGACATGATACAATGTATAATAAAACAGGAATTCGGGAGATGAATCCAACCTATTTGCCACTGCTTGTGAAGTTTGCTTTTTAAATGATCCTAGACAGACCATCAAATACAGTACTTAAAAAATTTAAATCCAATTCCCAGCAGCATTTCTTTATTTAAAAGAGTAAATTATCTGTATTTGAATGCCACTACAAAGAAATAAACTAAATTGTTCACATGGCTTTAATCTGTCTCCGGGGCAGCTCCTAACAGGTAACCCATCAAAGTACATCCAACCAATCATCTGGTTTATCCTCCTGGAAAGAAGAAAGCAGGGAACTTACACTGTACTATGTGTGAGATTAGGAGGGCAGTGCTGGTATCATTACATGTTAGCCTTCCTTGTGCCAGGTCCTGCTTGACTTGCAATGCAAATAGGTACCTGCAGAACAAAAGTGAACAGTTACTCAAAGCATAAGGGAAAGAGGTGAAAGTATTTCAATGCCAGCTCTGGTTTGGGCCACAGGTTCCTTTCACTATTAGGAATCTACAGAAGAAATCTGAATTTCCTAAGTTTAGAGGCTAAATAAAACATTACCAATACTGTAGTACAGCCATAAAGAGTCTTACATGGTAGCTGCTTTGCAGAACCATGATAGCTCTTTTTCTCTGTCTTTGAAGGAGGGCAATGAGATCTGGAAGTGATATGACAGTGTGGAAGCAAATGTGACAGCTATTAAGTGTTCAGCAACCACACAGCAAGCTGTACCAGACAATGGAGTTGCTTGTCACTGTGAGGAAATGACAGATAAACCAGCGATTTAGACTTATCAGTTAGTTCTTGTAAAACACAAGGAGAAGTCTAAATTTCCACCTTGGCACTCGCTTGGGAATGAGGAGTAAGATCTCAATCAAACAGCTCCAGCTAACACTGATACTTTTGTGGCCCCATTATCTGCATTGCCTGTGCCCCATTTTTAACATCATCACTTCCAAACCATCTCAGCCATGCAGGGTAACTACGCACAGACAGTTTAAGTGCAGAGACATCACATGTCTATGACATTATTTCAACCTTAAAATTTCTTCTAGTAACTTCAACAGGAACTGAAATTGCTTAGTTCTACTCAGCACCACATTCCTCCCTAGAAAAAAAATGACCTAGAAATAAGCATTTCTCCTACAGTTGGTATGAAACTTCAACTGGTTAGACACATCAACAAGCCTTCCAAAGACTGCAGCTCCTCTGGAAAACTCATACTATGATCTCAGTAGTTTTTAATAAGGCTAGATTTTAATAGGTTCAGTGATAAGCTCTCATTTGAAACGGTGAGTTTCTGAATGAGAAGACATAGGTAAATTAAATGAAAAGGACAGGCTGTTTTGAAGAGTATGGAAACATACACAGTATATGAAATAATATAGCTGAGCTAAATAATGTCCTTTTGAAACCTGCAGACATCTGCACACCCATACAAAATTCAACCTTGTGGAAGAATGTAACACAAAAGTGTTGTATTCTTTGCTTCTTCAAGAGATGAAGAAGTTCCCTGTGGATATGCTTTCATATCCTACGCACTGCTGGGTACATACATTCAAGTTCCCCACCATACATATTTAAAAATCTAACCAAAAAAGCCATTAGGATTCAGAGACAGGTCTACAGATGCAGAGAGAGATTACAAAAACCTGATTTGTAGTTCACATCCTAAGCCCTGATATGCAGAATGTCAATTCAGAAACAGAAATGTTTCATTAGTAGCATTACATTGTGAGTTTTCATTCATCCCATTATTAGTTTTAGTCAGTCTTTCAAATTAATATTCCTACTTCCTGCAACAAAACAATGTTTCTTGCCACAAAAGAAGGACATGCTTCATGACGAAGAACCTTAATAGGTTCCTCATAAATATTACTCAAAGAAAAATATGACTCTTTTTGCCAACTCAGTGCACAATCAAGAGCTTAAATGAAGTTTTTGAAACGCACTGAAAATGAACACACCTTTAATATGTTCTGTCTGCCTAAGTGTCTTTCTCCACCTTCCTCTTCTCATTTTATTCCCCCTGCTTTCCATTTCTCCATCTCTGAAGTCAAACTTCCACCCATGCAAACCTTTGTCCTCCTCATTTGCTATATGCTTAGGGTCCCCTAGATGCTGCAATTTGGCAATTCTCTCCAAACAACTCTCTCCTAAATGTGGGGGCAGACTGGCACCTGTCCCTCAGCAGAGGAGGACGACCCCAGGGCACCAACTCCTGCCTTAGTCAGGTCCCTTCCAACACCACTGCCAAAGGGGCTTGGACAACTCTGTTGCCAAAATGCCTGCTCTTGGGGTGAGGAAAGCTCTCCCAGGGCCACAAATCCAAGGAACTTCCCAGCACAGACTGCAACAGAATCTTAGGGGCTATTTTTCAGGTGCATTCAAGACTGGGGCAAATAACATCAAGCTAATGCTAAGAGGCAGCCATTGATACTCATCCAATCATCTCAAATTCCACATTCTCCTCTCTGCCCACCAGAAATTTAATAAAATTAAAAAAAAAAAAATTAAGTCATGTAGCTACTAACCTTGTCAGTTCCTCCTGCAGCTGAGTGTGGTCAGGTGGGAAAAATTTTACCACAAATTTTACAACGACATGCTTCGGTCCTAGGGAAATGTCAAAAGAAATTAGGGAGCATCAGTAACATGCTTGCCAAATTTTATTACTCAGATGATGTATGAGGGATGATGGAACCTGCAGTGCATATATACATGCTAATCTCCTGCCCTCAGTAAGTATTCGAGTTATTTAGAGATTGCACAACAAAATTTACACATAATAGAAGAGTAATTCTGACAGAACCAAATCTGTTTTTAGTAATTACATCAGTTTATCCAGTAAAATGTATCATGTACGTCAATCTTCCTTGCTTTAGAACAGGAGGGAGTTAAAATACACTTTTTTTTAAAAGTCTCCTAGCAAATTACTATTTGTTTTAACAGCAGCACATTTGTTCCAACTCTTACAAGTATGACCATCAACAAAAGGAGCAATGCATCTCTCTCTCTCATGAGATGGAGAGATGCCAGAACATACACACAAACCACAATGACCAGAGAGGCACCAGAGTTAAGGAAAACTTAATCTAAAATAGCAAAGCTCAGTGAATTTAAAACTTTGCTCACAGAGAAACAAAAGCACCAGAATCTTTCCTGTTCACTTCTACTCTTTCCAGGGCTAATAGCTATTTATAAACTCCTTTTGGATCCTGACATCCATTATAACTTTCCCTGATGCCCTCAACCCAACTGTTCCCTCCTCTTGATCCCAGACAGTTCCAAGTTCCACAACAATGTCCCAGAGATCTGCAACGTATTTGCTAGCTCCTTCCCAACAAGAATATGTTCCTGTTCTTTTTGTTTTATCCTGATAACTGTTATCTTTTGGCAATACACTTCCTTTAATCCTTCTTTTACTACATGCTTTTTTTCCTCTAGTAAACGCTTTCCTTCGTTGACACCCCTGCATCTTCTAGTGACTGACTAAACTTCTGTCTCCTGGGCCAGCTCCTTCATACGTTCACGTAACATAATTTCACAGCATGCACAGTACAGCTTTTAAGGACAGAACAGAAATAAAAAATTATCCAAAGTTCAGTACAGAAAGGTGAGAAGATGAGGATTCCAATTGACAGAATCCTCATTTGTTCAAGTACTCTCTGACTGACACAATAAATGACAGCAAGGAAGTACTTACTTCTAATCTGTTTCATAACAGGCTTCAGAAGATCAAGCCACACCTGAAAACAAACAAACAAAAAAGTGGTGTTAATTTCTTTGCTCAGAAAGGAGCATTTTTCATTGTACTACTTAAATATTAATTCACTTATTTTTTCAGTGTGGTCATCACGCTCTCCCTAATTATAATGCAGTGGATTTTCCCCCCAACACTCTGGAAGACATTCAGGAAACAACACTGTTAATGGGCTGTCACCATGGCACAGCTTTTGAAGTAGTATGGGTTCAGAGAGCTGAAGAACAGGGAGAAAATCTCCCCCTCAGTTGTCTCAGACACCAACAATCACAGCACATTTGGTCAGGAACTATTAATTTTGTGGAAAGAACAATTGAAATAAGGAGTTCAGAAAAAACCCAGTCCTATGCTGTCATTGTGGTCATACTGTGTAGTATTTTCTCTTTTCTATAGATCTGGCAAGTTCAGACCTGAGCTTTCTTAATTGGTGGCATCATAACTTCTGCATATAGTTCACTTTAACCTGGTTTTAAACAACCCATTTTTCAGGACAGCATGTGAGTCTTTCCTTCAGCTTTCAAAGCAGAAACTGTGTAGAAATAGATTTTTCAGGGACTAAATCCCCATTCTGCAGTCTCAGTCGGAGGAGCCTAAGCAAAATGTTGTGGAAAGCTGAGGAACAATCATACTGAAGGTAAAAACCAAATTACTTGAAGAGCCTGGAGAAGTGCACCAGCTCACAGCCCTCAGCTGGTAACTAACTACGGCCAAGATCTGTGATTTGTTATCTCACTAAATCACACAAACCCTCCATTGGAGTTGTCTGAAGTTTGTGAAGCAACATCCTACAACCATCACTAGAGCTTAAAGCCATTAATGAACCAAGTTAACCAAGTCTTCCTCTGGGAAGAGAATATAATGAAATTAATATACCTTTGACCTTTAATAATTTTAGATTATGCAGAGACTGCATAGTAGCAAATAGCCATTTTAGAAAATCACCTGAGAAGACAGAGAGAAACAGGCCTGCATTGCTACTATAACTGTTCCACTGCTGCTTGCTATTTTCATTGTTACTAATATGAGTGCTTCCAGTTAGTAAAGCTCTCACATTCCTGCCCCTTCATACTCATAAATTTATCTCAATGAACTTTTTTTTTTCCCTTCAAGACTATGAAACTTTTTTCTGTTTGTTTTTGGAAGGACTAAAGAAACCTGGTCATTCAAGAATAGGAACACAGTGTTTATTGCCCACTAAAGCAGTTCTGATACTTTTTGGCATTCCAAACTGTTTTGTTTGTCATGTATATAATTTGCAATAAAGGTCATGGACTTTGCCAGATTTAGTGGGAAAAAAATAATCTTGAATATGAAACAGCCAATTTATAAGAATATGAGAGCAATATATTTTATTTGACACACAAAAATTAATAAAAAACATCTTCTCCCTACGTCCAAAGGCAGTTTATGATGCAGCAGGGGCATGCAAGTGTGTCATTCCTTTCACCATTTCACCATCATCCTACAAACAAGTTACAACATCCTTGACCAGACAGACTGCTGGATAATAGAAATTCATGTAGGGAACAAGGTGGGGCAAAATGAAGACCTCACCATGATCACCAAACCCAAGGAATCAAAATTTCTGCATCACGACTGATTTATAAACTGGGAATGGAAAATAATGTATGGATTCAATTAAGGGTCATGTTTTCAATTTTATCCAGAACTACAAAGGCTGGAATATTTATTTTTTATGCAAAGTCTGGCATTCCATGATAGTGACCAGATTTCAACAGCTGGAAAACTGGGGCGGACATCAAGTGTGATGAAACTCAGTGAAACTCCAGGCTTGGCAACAGAGCCCTGTTTCTCCCTGTCCCAGCAGGAACCACAGCCCTCAGACCCTCCACGTCCATCTCCTCTGCAGATCTTGTCTTCTACAAGCATGGCACACTCAAACATACACAGCTGCCAGGCATCTTGGCATTAAAACTGCCAATGCATCAGACATGAGGTCTGGAGCCTTGCATGTTGAAACAAACACAGCTGAACTGTGAGTATATGACTTCACGTTCACATGATTACATCCAAACAAATATGCTCCAAATATTTATTTTTCCTTTTATATTGCACTCTACACTGGAAAAAGCAACTCATTCTCTTCAGATTATGTGAATGGAAAACACGGATGTGTGTTTTATTTCTCAAACACACCATTAACTGCAATTTTAAAAAATCTGCATAATGTTCGAGTTCTAAATTAAGGCCATTATGAAGCTCAGGAAGTTTTAAATCCCACAGTAACACTGACCTCAACTGCATGCTCCTCTCAGTTATGCCCAATGGCAGGACAAGAGTTAATGGGTACAAGCTTGAGCATGGGAGGTGCCTGATAAATATAAGGAAAATCTTTTTCACAGTGAGGGTGACAGAGCACTGGCACAGGCTGCCCAGGGAAGTTGTGCAGTTACTGTTCTCTGGTGACATTCAAAACCCACCTGGATGCCTTCCTGTGTGACCTGCTGTAGGTGACCCTGCTCTGGCAGGGGGTTGGACTCGGTGATTTTTCAAGGTCTCTTCCAAACCCTAACTTTCTGTAATTTCTGTATCATAGACATTGGTAACTATAATTTCAGTGTAAATGTTACTCTCAGAGCACTGGTCCACACTGAAATGTAATGAAATCTCCTGCCTCAGTGTCTGTGAGCTGCTTTTAGGTGGTCGAAGGTGTGACTTCCATTAAATATCACCAATCTTGGGGCACAGCTGAATAGATGTGGGCAAGTCTCAGGGATCTCCCTCTTTTTCAGAAGCAAAAATTGGAACATCCAGCAGGGACATGGACTAGCACTCTCAGATACTTGGCTAATATTTCCTTTAGCAAGAGAAGGGACCATGTAAGTCACCATGCCCGATGCATGGAGGCATTTTCCCTCAGGTCAAACCAGCAGTAGCCTTAAGAGGTTTTCTCTGCCTTCCTCTTCAACAGAGCCCTCTCTCCCCCACTGTGATTGTCTGGACATACTTCCAGACAGTCAATTCCAGGGCCTCAGGCACTGGCAGCACCTCAATCTCTCCCGTGTTCTACCTCAAGCAAATAAACCATTTCGTTTTCACGAGACTGAAAACTCTCAGTTTACTTCAGGTCCCTGAGCAAAACACAGAGAATCATCTATTTGAAACTTAATGACCTGTGAAGTAGAGAATATCTATCAAACGACCTCTGTTTTCTAGAGAACTAAAAGGCAACTGTATACACACAAGACATTAGGATTCCTTTCAGCTTTACGTATTACACCAGGAATGTCAGTATGTCATTATTAACACGGCTACATGGACGCTCTGCTGTAATAGCACTGCATAGTTGCACTGTTTTGAAGAGTTATGTTAAGCTCTACAGGCTGGGCACAGAGTGGCTGAGAGCAGCCAGACAGAGAGGGACCTGGGAGTCTGGATTGACAGGAAGCTGAACATGAGCCAGCAGTGTGCCCAGGTGGCCAAGAAGGCCAATGGCATCCTGGCCTGGATCAGGAACAGCGTGGCCAGCAGGTCCAGGGAAGGGTTTCTGCCCCTGTACTCAGTGCTGGTGAGGCCACAGCTTGAGTCCTGTGTCCAGTTCTGGGCCCCTCAGTTCAGGAAGGAGATTGAGGTGCTGGAGCAGGCCCAGAGAAGAGCAACCAGGCTGGTGAAGGGACTCGAGCACAAGTCCTGTGAGGAAGGGCTGAGGGAGCTGAGGTGTTCAGCCTGGAGAAGAGGAGGCTCAGAGGAGACCTCATCACTCTCTACAACTCCCTGAAAGGAGGGGGTAGCCAGGGGGGGGTTGGTCTCTTTTCCCAGGCAACTCTCAGCAAGACAAGAGGGCACGGTCTCAAGTTGTGCCAGGGGAGGTTTAGGTTGGACATTAGAAAGAATTTCTTTACTGAGAGGGTGATCAGACATTGGAATGGGCTGCCCAGGGAAGTGGTGGATTCTCTGTCCCTGGAGATATTTAAAAAGAGCCTGGATGTGGCACTCAGTGCCATGGTCTGGTAACTGCAGCGGTAGTGGATCAAGGGTTGGTCTTGATGATCTCTGAGGTCCCTTCCAACTCAGCCAATTCTATGATTCTATGATTAGCCAAGCAAACCTGGCCAAATACAAAACTTCCTAGTAAACCATACTTCATGTAAATCCGGAAAGATTTACATGAAATGTAAAGCACGAAGCATCTGCATGAAGCAGATGACTTTTAAAGATCAATGTCCATTAATAAAACCCTCCTCTTTATTTACAATTATCTTTAAACATTATGACCACTAGAATTGAATTTCAGCATCTATGTAAGCCTGCACTAAAGCATGACAACAGATTACTGCAGCAGTTGATAAATTCTCTTCTGTTGAGAAACATTGTTCCTTACATAAACCCTATCTAGATGGACAGAAATGTTTTTTTCTCTAATTGGCCAAAGTCATCTCTTTTAGGTCAGCCAAATTACTGGTGCAGAATTTACAAACAGACAAGATCCAGTACACACCAGAATGTACTGGTCAAACAATCCAGATAACTAGCACACACACCAGTAAGTCACACAGTAAGTCTAAAGTAAAACAAACTTCAGAAACAAAGCCATTAGTGACTGAGAAGTCATTAGTCTTTGGCTTTCTTTGCCACAGGATATTATTTCTACCCTAGAAGTATTAGTGCAATGCCTGAATGCTGTGGGCAGCTGTTCTCAGATCCCAAGTGTCAGGACCTGCACACCTGACCAGGCCTGTGACACACAACTCCCCAGACAGGACTTTCATCAATTTAGCTAGTTTTTTTGGCTTTTATTTTCTTTTTATTATTGTTATATTTTATCTATTCACTTTCTTGACCCACAATGTTTTTCAAGGAACTGTGTCACAATCATTGCAGAGAAAGGTTATTTCCACAGTCCAGATTAAGGACTGTAAAATCACAGTTGAGAGTCTGAAAAAGTTCAGCCTTTGTCTTCTCTACTGTGACTGATAAAGACAAAATGCTTTTCCACCTTGTGTCTGAATTGGCTGTTACTTTCAACACAGATGAAATCTGACAGTAGTAATCAGGTTTTAAAAACATTTCTACAGCTCCAGCAGGCAAGAACATTTTTTTAAGAGAGTCCTTTTTTCCTCTTGAAGATTAATGTTTAAACATACCCTATAAGTAAGGAGCAGAAGGAGAGAATACAGTGTGTATGTAGATTAAAACCAGCTGAAAATTAATCCTTATATATACATACCATCATCTTTTTATGATCTGGAAATTCAAGGCCAAAATAGTCGCCTTCGACAAGGTTCAGGTGGTTGCAAACAGCATCGTGCAAAACCTTCCCTGGAGCTCTTTGCTGTAAGAAGAAAACAAAGCCTAAGGTTACAAATATGCTTTTAATTACTGACAGAAAAATTACTATCCTAAGAAATTGTCCAAGAAATAACACTGTCAAAACAGTTTACAAAATCAGTGGATGTTCCAACTGTAGCCACAGGGCAGCTGATAATAATATACTGGTTTTGAAGCTATGGAAAATATCCATCCATCCCTGGATGACAGCTCAGAATCCATCTTAACTGCATTTTTATTTCTAAGAAAAATGAATTGAAATATAAGAGGTAGAAGAAGGGGATTTGGGATCTAGTTTCCTTATGTCTGCCACATAAATGTGCAATGCAGTGAGACATGAGTCTCTAGGCTATATTCCTACTGTAAACTTCTGAAGAGAGTAATTTCATCCTGTGGGTCCTGCCAGTCATGTCAGGTGGTGCTACGTACACCTGTGTGCAACACACTAAAATCAAATACTCAACGACAGATCTGCCATACAAAATCCAAGGGTTCAAGTGGACACCACTTCACAGGCAACAGGCTTGAGTCCTGAGCTCTGATTTCACACTGGCTTATCCCAACCCTCCCGTTGTGAGGCACTGGGGCTGGTCAAGGCCCATCTGCACTACCCAAACAGATTTGTAGAGGAATTTCAACTCAAGAACAAGCATTTCCTTCCACAGACTGAAAGTCTTCCTTCTATAAAGACCAGATGTTCTAGCTCTACACTAGCTCCCAGAGCCTCTGCTTTGCTGATTGTAAGGACTCCTCATCAGCATGCAGTTAAATCCACGCCTGCAGCATATACTGCAAATTACAGCTACCTAGCAAGTCTTGAGCAAAATAACCTACTGTTTCTGTATAAAAATTCCAATCACAGAAATACAGCTATTTTTGTTCTTTGGAAAAATTCACCTATTTTAACCCAAGAGACCCTAAAACACAGATCTCTACTCACTTCAGCACAAATAATAACACATTAAACTGCACAGACTCCATGGTTACAAGAGACCCATCACACCCCGACAAGTGCTCTTGCACTCAACCTACAGATTTGCCCTTTCCCTTTCTACCCAGTAAATAATTACTAGACCAATATAAACCAGCAGTAACTGAGTGAAGAAAACCATTAAAGGTGGCCAGTCTGGCTGACCTGGCTCAAACCCAAGCCTGAGCCCAGGTCCCTGCATCTCCAGGCAGTGCCCATACCCATAGGCTACCTGCAAGTGGGCAGTTGCCCAGTCCCACCTCCTCCCAGATGTATCACTGCAGAGTTTGGGCTCTATTTCACTGGGATATTAAAACAAAACAAAACAAAACAAAACAAAACACAAATCCCCAGGTTTGCTCCACCTAGGAAAATACCTGGTTTCCAGCCACAAACCAAAGTACAGAGCATCTTTCCAAAGGCAATTTATCTAACCTTGTCTAACATGAATTGTGAAAAGTAAATAGCCAGTAGAGAAGCTTACACCAGAGAAATTAAAAGGATCATGTTTTTCTAGGGAAGGCACAGGATACATGTGCCACCACAACTGTGCTGTCACCCCAGTGATGCAGGTCACAGCAACTGAAGCCTTCAATGCTGGCAGGTTTTGAAATTTGGAAAGGAAAACCTCACCCCCCCAGGAACTTGCTGAGCAGGTTTTTGCCCAGCACACTCCCTCTGCCTCTAACAGACCTATGCAATGAGGAAACAATATTCACTTAGGTTATTTTATTAACTGTTTGTTAATGTTCACTGCAGTAAACATTAGCCTCAGGAATTCTGTCAGAAAACAGATTAAGAACAATTGCAGATAGCATTACTGATTATTTGAAGCATTCATCAAAAAGTAATTGAAACCAAAATGCCACAGAAGAGGATACAGAGAAGGCAAGGAAAAAAAAAAGACATCTATTTTTCTACACTGTGCACTTTTTATCTGATGCAATCCCATCCCAAATAACTCTAGAGTGCCAATGCATTTGAATATACTCATCTCATGTTCTCCAGCTCCATTAGACTGAAAGCAACCCCAGTGACCACAGCCCACCTGCTCTGGCCATTGTGCCTCATGGGTCAGTTCTAAGAGAAAGGTTCCCACCTTCTCCACTCCATCTCTCACTGCATGTGGGCACATCCAATCTTGTGTCATCTCTTAGTGAAAGAGTGTCCTGGTTTGGGCCAGGATAAAGGTGATTTTCTGTCTTGTACTTTTGCTTTCAGCTCAGTCTCTTGTAAGTAGTTGTACTTGTTGAAATTAACAGCAAGTTTCTCAGACAGTGTCTGCTTCTAGGGCTGATAACACTCGATGTTTATAGTTACTGCTAGAGACTGGTGTGCAGAGTCAAGGACACTGCTCAGCTCTGAGGAAAACTTTTACCCTCCAGAAGGAAGAAAGAGGTCCCACCTGCAGCCCTCCTTTGGGTAGGAACGGACAAGATAGATGCCAGAATTGACCAAACAGAGTATTCCATCCCATACACGTCATACTCAGTATAAATTTGAGGGATCACGAGGGCCAAGCCATGATTTCCTGCTTCCAGCTTCCAGCTGCCTGCCCTTTCTTGCCTTTCCTGCTTCCCTTCCTTCACCCGGCATCCTGGAAGGATCCCGTCCATTCATCTGCCTGTGGTCCTGATCCGTGCCAGCCCATATCTGTGTGTTCCTGCCTCCAGCTCCCAACTGCTGCCGACTCCAGGAGTCCAGCCTGGACTTTCCCAGGGCTGCCCTGCAGCCTCGGTGGTGACGTGAGAGCTATTGGGGAAAAGGGGGGAGGAATGTGGTATCCATTTTCTTGTATATTTGTATGTATTTAGTAATTTTTTCCTATTTATCATTACTGTTTCATTAAAGTTGTGTAGTTTAGTTTCCAACCCATAAGTCTCTCTCCCTTGTTCTCTCTCCTTTCTTTATCAGGGAGGAGAGAGATATTAATAGAGAGCGTCCGTTACTCAGTTTAATTGCCAGGCCAGTGTTAAATCATGACAAAGAGCTTCCTAGCAAGTGCATTTCATTGAAGGCAACAGAATAACATTAAAAAAACATTAGGTTGAGGGTAATAATGATAATAGTTTACTGTTCTGAAAATCCACCAGAAATTATTTAGAAACTTTTGGCAAAATTCTTCTGCTCCCTGATGAGTTTCAGGACTGCACAGTTTGGCTGGGGCAAGCAGGGAGCAGAAGGATGTGCTTGGCAACCACCCTCACAGCAAGAGGCAGAGGATATTTGCTTTCATCCATGCACACAACCAGAAAGATGGAAATGTGACTGAATGTATACATCTTACTAACAGACCTGATGGACTCCTATCTGACAGAGACCAAATTTGATTGTTCCTCCTGGGGGGGGAAAAAAAAAAAAAAAAAAAAAAAAAAGATCCTTTGGGAGAGCGGAGATGTTTGATCAACAGGAAAAGAAGACTGAGAGCCTCCACACAGTCCAAGGATAGCTGAGGAGAGGAAGACTGTCTGAGCTCAGACCATGAGTAAAAGCAGATGATTAAAACCTGCTGAGTGTTTTCATAAAGTTGTTTTCTTATATACATTTAGGCAATGGAACAGCAGTTTTGTAGCATTTATGTCACTTACAATTTTCTCTAGAGTGTGCCTCAGCAACATGAAATACTTCTAACTGAAATATTTGTAAATAAGACTATTATTCTAAACTCATTTTACCTTTGATCAGTCTACCTCAAAATAAAATCTGACAGTTTATTCAAGGGAAACACTATAATTATAAAACCCAATGACTGTAAATCCAACACTGTAATTATAAAATCCAGTGTCTTTAGAGCCTAAAGACACTCTGGTCTGGCAAGACCAGAAGGAGAGGTACAACTTCCACAAAAGCAGAAACTCTCTGGCCTCACAGGGATGCTGATTCAGTGCATTTCCATGACATCTCTACTAATTTAAAATTTAAAATTGAAAAACAATAAATTAAAATATCAGACCACTGGGTATGGAAGAAAGCCAGCAGTCACTCAGGTCATAGCAAACACAAGCTGACAGAGGAAGCATTGAGGAATGAGTGCACCACACCAGTGACATCAGCTGTAGCCATCAGCCCTGTCTGACTTGAACAGGGTTACAAGGCCTATGGGACAACACAAGTTTTCCTCAGAACTTGGAAGGCATTTTCCAACCATCAAGCATGGCCCTGCTGCCATGCCTCAGACAGCAAGCACAAGGAAAGCTTCATTGGCTCTTGTCCCTCAGCCCTGTGGCTGCACCCATGTCCCACAGCTTGGTCACTGTCCCTGCTCCATGCCAGCGTGGGTCTGCACCACAGGGGCCCAAGAGCCCCCCAGAATTGCTAAACATGCATATAAGGTTGCAGGGTCAGGAAAGGCTGCACTAGAGTCTATGCTACAAGAGGGATTTTCCCTGCCACAGGGAGAAAGTACAGGCATTTCCCATTATATGACCGTCACAGAACCCTCATGCACTGGGATGAGACACTCTGGAGGGAAGGGAGGCCATCCAGAGGACTTTGAAAGGCTTCAGAGGTGGGCCCATGACAGCCCCATGAAGTTCAACAAGCCAAGTACAAAGTCCTGCACTTGGGTCAGGACAATCCCAAGCACAAATACAGGCTGGGCAGAGAACAGCACTGAGGAGAGAGATTTGGGGGTGTTGGTTGATGAGAAGCTCAACATGAGTTGACAATGAGTGGGTGCATTCTGGCCTGTATCAGGAACAGTGTGGCCAGCAGGTCCAGGGAAGGGATTCTGCCCCTGTACTCAGTGTTGGTGAGGCCACACCTCGAGTCCTGTGTCCAGTTCTGGGCCCCTCAGCTCAGGAAGGATATCGAGGTCCTGGAGCAGGTCCAAAGGAGGGCAACCAGGCTGGTGAAGGGACTCCAGCACAGATCCTATGAGGAGAGGCTGAGGGAGCTGGGGGTGTTCAGCCTGGAGAAGAGAAGGCTCAGAGGAGACCTCATCACTCTCTACAACTCCCTGAAAGGAGGGGGTAGCCGGGGGCGGGTTGGTCTCTTTTCCCAGGCAACTCTCAGCAAGACAAGAGGGCACGGTCTCAAGTTGTGCCAGGGGAGGTTTAGGTTGGATATTAGAAAGAATTTCTTTACTGAGAGGGTGATCAGACATTGGAATGGGCTGCCCAGGGAAGTGGTGGATTCTCCATCCCTGGAGATATTTAAAAAGAGACTGGATGTGGCACTCAGTGCCATGGTCTGGTAACTGCAGCGGTAGTGGATCAAGGGTTGGACTTGATGATCTCTGAGGTCCCTTCCAACCCAGCCAATTCTATGATTCTATGAAAAGAAATGTGGCCAGCAGGTCAAGGGAGGTGATTCTCCCCCTTTACCCTGCTCTTGTAAGACCCCACCTGGAGTACTGTGTCCAGTTCTGGAGACCTCAACATAGGAGGGACTTGGAGCTGTTGGAGTAAGTCCAGAAGAGAGCCACAGAGATGATCAGAGGGCTGAAGCACCTCTTCTGTGAGGACAATTGGAGAGTTGGAGTTGTTCAGCCTGGAGATGGGTCTGGGGAGACCTTATAGTGGCCTTCCCAGAGGGGACCTACAGGAAAGCTGGGGAGGGACTGCTTATAAGGAAGTGTAGTGGTAGGATAAGAGGTAATGGTTTTAAACTGGAAGAGGACAGATTTAGGTTAGACATTAGGATGAAATTCGTTAGGGTGAGGGTTGTGAGACACTGGAACAGGTTTCCTAGGGAGGCTGTGAATGCCTCATCCCTGGAAGTGTTGAAGGCCAGGCTGGATAGGGCTTTGAGCAACCTGATCTAGTGGAAGGTGTCCCTGCCCATGCAGGGGTTTTGGAACTAGATGATCTTTAAGGTTCCTTCCAGCCCCAACCATTCTATGATAAAGGAAGACAAAGATGAAGAACATGAGAAAGGAGAGCTGTGAGACCTATCTCCTGCTCTCCCTGAGCATCACTGAGAGAGTGAACCAGGGAGTGAAAAAACTGACCTGAAGGTGAAGATCAAAGGAGAAGGAGAAGGAATGCAATTGGGATATTGACTTGGATGCTGCCATAATGAAAGCTGGTGGCAAAACTATACCTGCAGACTGGTTGCTACCATGGATGCCGTGCTGTACAGTAGTGAGGAAAAGGAAACAGGAGGGCACTGTACACTAATGGAATAAAACTAGAGAAAGGTCACCTGGCACACCCAGGAGCTGGGAAGCAGAAGCTGGATAGCAGGGCAGAAGGGCAGTCCCCTGGTCCTGTTGTTGTCATCCAGACTCTTGTACAGTCAATGAAGAAATACTGCAGCTTCAGAAGGCAGCTTCCTACCCCAGAATAGCCATCTGAGAACATTGGCAATGAACTTTTCCTTAGCAATGCAGTTGTACTATTTGACTCCTGATGACAAGGAACCCAGACACCTGTGTAACAGGATTCATTTTAGATGAGGTGAATTCCCTCTGCACTGAGAGCAGGATATTATTACTACTCTCTTGATGTGGTATTTAGTTACTCTAAGATAATATTAGAAATTTATTGTGGTGAAAAGAAGCCCTCTGAATTCCAGCTACACATCCTCACTGCTTAATGCATTTTGAACTGGCCTTTCATTTAGCTCTGGGAAATCACATTTTAAAAGTCACTTTACATTTTCAGGGAACATCAGGCTACTAAGTTCTAAATGGTGAATAATGTGTACTGGCACATTTAACTGCAAGCTATGAAGGTACCCAGTTAAAGCAGCCTGCTTCACACATTCAGCATTTGCTATTTGCTCATTATTTCAGTCCCACTCAATTCAACCTCTCTCCCCTTCCACTAAAACCCAAAACACTATGTTCAATATGATCTTCCAGTGATAGTTTAAGAGGCTCATCAGAATGTTCAAGCAATTGCCAATGATTAAAACAATCTCCCCCTTCATGCTTGTTTTAGATCATTCTTTGGCACAGACTGCAACGCAGATTTATTTTTTCTTTTAAAAAAAGAAAGTGCATAGCACTATCTGGAAAATATCCAGGAGTTTAAAAGAAGTGGGTTTGGACACATTCCCTCACACCCCCAGGTAATTTAGCAATTATTTCTCTTGCCATCTACCAAAGAAAAAGAGTCTATTTAGGATCAAATAGTAATTTTAGCATTTTTTATCTAATCGCAGACTTGAACACATCTCTAATTGAAAGGGCTTTGTTTCTTTGTTTTTACATCACTAAGCAGTAATACCAGGTTAAAAAAAAAAAAAATCAACCAACAAAGCCAAACCAACCAACCAACAACCAAAACTCACAAATAAAACATGCACTTTATTTGGAACATCTGAAAAATAAGTCCCATCAGCATTTTGGTCAAAGTAAGATAGCTCCATGTGGCAGCACAGACTATTCTGTTTTTCTTCTTCATAAAAACTGCTACAAGTAGATAAAAAAAGAGGGTTTGTTTTGTTTTGTTTTAATTACACTTGCTTATGCATTAGTAGTATCTGACTCCTCTGTGTTCACTTAAAAGAAAAAGGTACAGTCCTCATTCACATCTGCCACATAAAAGCAGACATTTCCTCTACTAGGGTCTTGTTCCTTTCACATTTTGAGTGCTCAAAAATATGACAATTTGTAAAAATATTTAAATATTATATTGTACAAAGCTTAAAATTATATTTGTTCTCATGCAGGAAATGACCCCGAAAACCCCTTGTACATCAGATCAGTCTGATTCCCAAATTAATGTTATACTCCAGTTAAAAACCTGAAAACTGCACTGAAATGATAGTGAAAACTTCACCCAGTGTTTTCATATTTCTGAACAGATATACAGTCATCATCAATACTGAAAATAACAACCTCATATTCTTAGCACCATGAATTGTCTCAGTTACTCAAAGCTCTTAACAAATATGCATGGATATACAGCTCTGAAAGGAAGGTAAGCAAAATGTATAAAAATAACCTCAAAGATGAGATGCAGCAACAGGATTCTTAAACAACTAACCCTGCCAGAAATCTATGCTTCAAAGGAGGCTTGAAAACTACTCACAGGAGAACAATGCTGCCAGCATTCAAAGTCAGATTTTGTGTTTTAAAGAACTTTCCTTTCCGGCTTAAAAAGAAATACACAATTCATATTTAGCAAAAGTCTAGTGCTCAAAGGTGGGATTAAAAGCAATAAGCACTGGTCTGAGTGCTGTTCCTCTGGACCTGACACTGCCAAGACACTTGGAGACCCTCTGCCCTCCTCCTCTCCTGCCTCTCAAAGCGTAGGTGTTAATCCTACAGGAGGGATTAGATGACTGTAAAAATAGCTTTAGAATGTAAAGATAGTCCTTACACCTGGGGTTACTGGTTTTGACTTGGCTGTTCAGCTTAGGCTGGGTAGTTAGGAAGAGCTGAAGAAGTGTGATGCATCACCCCTGCATACCAGCTCAAAGCAAAGAGGAGAAGTGACACCTTTACAGAGAGCACACCCATTCCCAACACTGCT
Organism: Heliangelus exortis; assembly: GCF_036169615.1. Lineage (NCBI taxonomy): Eukaryota > Metazoa > Chordata > Aves > Apodiformes > Trochilidae > Heliangelus > Heliangelus exortis. The sequence goes on along the minus strand of NC_092422.1, from coordinate 51,230,721 downwards.
TCCCAGCATGCAGATCCCCACTCCATGCACATCCACCAGGTATCCACCCCATTTGGAGAAGAGGGTGTGGAAGAGGCAAATTTTCACGATAACCTCAAGGCACCTCATTCCTTTTAAGATATTTTCCATCTGAATGTAGTCGAAGGCTCCGCTCCTGGCACGTATCCCACAAGCTTTTGCAGAGACCATCAAAGGCAGGATTGAGGCCAAATGCAGAAACAGAGTAAGTCTCTTACACTGCCTTAAAAACAGGCGATTGATCATCTGCTGTGTGTGTACAATAAGGCTATTTAGTCCTCCTTTCTTTCAAGTGGACTTAGTGGACTGCTTTCCCAATTGACACTCACTGCATAAGCTGTATTCCCTTTTAATGCCAGCCCTTGCCTTTCCTGCTGTCTGATGTACAGTTTTACCCTTCAGATGATTTTGCTGGTGCTGGCATCTTTTTTTAAACTGTGTGATTGTAAGATAAAGTAAGATTGATTTTTTACTTCAGGTGTGACCAGCCCTTGAAAAAAACCTGCAACAGCAAAGTTACCTAACAGCTCACCTCTCTCACCTAACAGCTATGACAAACAAGACTTCAAAAATGGCTACTTTATATATGTGATTTATAACCTAAAATGATCACCGCAAAAAAAATTACCAAAGCAAAAATATGAAGAGAAGGATTTAATAATCACCTCATTCATTGCTTTTCTAGCACCTTCTCTGAAAGAAACTTGTCATTTTCTATATTTGAACATACAGATTTGTTGTTGTAACCATGCTCTTGGATTTCTGAGCACGACAAGCTGGCTCATGTAAAAATATTTTCTAGAATAGGCAAAAGCAGAAGGATTGCTCTAGCTGGAGTTTAAACTCTATTCAAGCACCCCAAATCATCTTTACTAGAAACAGCCAAAAGTAAAATTCAGGTGAAAATTAAATACTAATCAGAAAAGGAAATAACTAAATAACATTCTTTAATAGTTAAATAGTGTGGAATGAGAAAGAAAAGTATCATCTAGGAGGGGTAATGTAAAGTATTATGATGAGGTTATCTTAAGTTCAACTTTTTCTTACTGCAGAGTCAGAGTACTACGTAATTCAGCTACAGTAAGTTGCCTGTGATGGTAAATCTCATAAATTACAGTATAGTAAAGCTACTGGAATTGGAGGCTCTGCTTTGTACCTTTTCAGTTGGCTCATAAAATCATAGCTTTGTAACTTAATGGGCAAATACAACACACACCATGTAATATATGCTCTTACAATGCAAGTGAGTAAATTTAAAAAAAAGGAAAAAGGAGAGCTGGACACCTTCAGAGCTGAGCCTTTCATGCCACAGACCAACCTATCATCTCCAGGAGTAACAATCCAACAAATTGATTTCTTTAAAGTTTTTACAAATGTAAACTGATTCTAATGCTCAATTTATTTCCTACCTTTAATTTACTCTAACTCCTACTTGACAAAAAACAAACTTGGAGTTTGCTTCTGCAGAGTCAGAACTCTGCAGTCTGGCAACCACCAGAAAGCTTGTGGAGCCCTTCATAAAGCAGAAAGGGGAAGAGGCAGAGCCTCTTGTAGCCCAGAGAATATGCTCCTCTGGTAACTGTGGGGAAAAAAATCCCATAGGAGAGTTTACTTCACAGATCCATCCCACTGTCATCAATGACAAAGAAAATCTGGAACTTCTCATCAGCTAAACACCATAAATCCTACAGACCAAAAGACATTCAGTCTTTGGCCACTGTAGTCTAAGTACACATTTGTTTATGATAAAATGTTATTCATGGTGAAAAGCACTAATAAAATGCTTCATTATTAGTTTCACGGTTCATTGGTTCCTCTAACTGTACTTGTAGCATTTTATCTGGCTGACATCTAAACCTCATTTAGAAAGTACAACTGACTTTGGCTTAACTTTTCTGTATTGATTAAAAAAAAACCTATATTTGACACATAAGCACCTAAAAATCTCTTCATCAACATAAAAGGGATGACCTGATCCCCCCTGCTAAAGAATTAAGCTGAAAAACTTCACTGCAGTCTATTTAACAAACCTCTAAGAAATTGGCCCAATGATGAGAACGCATGCATGGCCTCACATGAAATACGAAGGTTGATCTCAGTGACCCCCAAAATACCCTGACCCCAAAAACCATCAAACTGCTCCTTATCCCTGACAAAAACCCAAACCTTGTTTCTTGCACCACAACCATTACTCTGCTAACTTCCTTTGGACAGGAGTAAAATCAGCAGTGGGAAATCAGCAGACGCAGAGCAAGTCTTTTAAGTAACTGTGTAAGGCTGCAAAATCTCACACACCAACCATTCAGTTCTCAGAGACTTCAGTGGGAGATTCTTGCCAGAGCCCTGTTACTAAAACAAAATTACTTTCCTTGAACATCATTTCAGATGCACAGTGTGGACAAGAAACACGTTAAAAGAACAATGAAAAAAAATTTATTACTGTCAGCTTACTCCCTAAATTAACTCTTGCGAACGCTGAGTCATCCCTGCTTAATTTTACGAGCAAAACTCAAAAGTAGTTTGTGACTATTCTTATCCTGTTAGCAAGACAAACACTCTACAAACTCTGCTGGAAGAGACTATTTTCCTTTCGGAAGAGTATTGTCAGCACAACATATTCCAGCTTCAGAATCGTGTCACTGAATGGTGATGACTTGCAAGAACCAGAGCCAGTCTGTTCTGAGTTTCAGATCTTGGAGTGATTTGCCGGGCAGATGCATTAAACAGGCCTTTCCTCATGACAGGAACCAAACTATGTTGCAAATCAGCACCTAAGAAAAATGAAAGGCAAGTTTTCTAAAACTAGGTGCATGCTAAAAAAGCCTCCCTGAAAAGCTGTGTCTTCCCAAGAGGTACAAGAAGGAAAGGAGTCACCCCAAAGCCATTCCACCTACAACACCAAAATCTTTAGTGGAGACCCAGGATGTCAGCAGGCACCTCTGTGACGAAGATTACGTCTGAATTATCTCTGTTTAATTGACACTCAGAGGGTTTAACTGGGCAGATGGCCCCATCTGGCATAAGCTGAACCTCCACCACGAGCCTCTGCTCACAGAGATGTGCCTGACAGCTACGGACACAGCATCCTGCAGTGCAGGGATGTCCACAGCACGAGCCCAGCATGTGCACTGTGGACACTGGCTTTGGAAAACACTCAAGACCTGTTTTCAGTGACTAGATGGGAGTTTGATGCAAAGCTGATAGAACCTCATTTTTCAGAACATTTTCTTTATGGAAAACTGTTTTACTGAAGTTCGACTCTGGAAGCAAGTGTATACCTGTCAAACAAATGTTGATATTACTTTCCTTCCCTGAGAGTAAAAAACTGAATGAGTTTAACCCCTGGCCTGGGTGCTACTTAGCAGCACACTGCGCTCCTTGTTTCTTGGGAAGAGCTGCAACTGAGGCTCAGAACACTCATTAAAAATACCTCAGGTTGAATTTCATAGCCCACAACCTCTGAAAAGGAATATAATGGCACCATTCAGAGCTTTCAGTGTAATTCAGCAGCATGGCAGCCAGTGCGTAATTGAGGATGGAAACCCCAATATCTGTGACAACCCCCCCCCTTTGCTCCCACTTCTCCATTCCTCTCTGTTTCAAGGCAAAAAATATCTAATGACTTTCTCATGGGTTTTTTTTTTTGTTTGGTTTGGTTTTTTTAACATTAAGTAGTGCTTGAGAAGAAAATAAAATCATTCACTCATTATTCAAACCACTTTCTTCTCAGGTCTGTTTTATTTACCTCTTTGCCTGCTCATTTTTCCTCATTTTGTTTAGACATAAGCAAACACTTTATTAGAATGAAGGGGCAAGCAATCCTTAAAACATCAAATGTGGAAACAGAACCCTTGTGTGCAAACTGAAAACATGAGAATGTTGTGACTATATGGGAGCTACTAAATACAAAACCAAATTGAGATGCAAAGTAGTTAATCACTATTTTTATTTGGATACCTTTTAGTTTGGTCATTATTACTGTAAAGTGCTTTGAAGAAAATAAATAATTTCAATGCAAGAACCCCTGAGCCCAGAAAAACAGAAAATGAGAAATTCTGAGCAAGATATTATATCCTAAATCTAAAGCAAATTAAAATCTAACAGGAAAAGGCTTCTGATAATCCTTATTCAGCCCTCCATTAGTCTTAACATGACTATGAGCAAGAGCTGACGCTCTCCAGGATTATATATACTTTACTTTCTACTTTACTAAAGGAAGAAAGGCACATTTTAACAACAGGATACAGAACTTTTCATAACTGGATTGCTAATTCAAAAGGAAACCCTTAGATGAAGCCTTCAGTCTGTGGTTGGTGCTGACTTTTAATGTATTCATGTTAAATCCCAACTCTTGCCTTCAGCTGGCAGCTGGATCCAGTGCTTCTACAGTCACAACAGTGAGGCACAGTAAGGAAGGCAACCCTGCATGAAATTTAAAGGATTATGGGTTTCTGTATGATCCACCTGGTACCAGCTTGTCTTGCAAAGCTGGGGAAGGAAAAGCTTGGCTGAAGCATCCTACAGTTACTCCAGACTGGGTGTGGAGTAATCCTATATTTTATGTCTGAAACTGAAACAGAGATGGTCCTGAGTCCATTCCTAATGAGTAAAATTCACACCCACAAAATGTTTTCAAGGAGATAAAAGCTTTAAAATGTAAGTCTCAAAGGCTATGTCATCTTTAGATACCTTAGAGGCTGAAGTTTTGGCTTGGCTTTTGCCAGTCAAGTTCTCAATACCCAAGTCTCTTGTCTGGTCATACAAGACAAATCACCACCCAGACAGGCTCAAAACAGCTCTGCAAGCTTTGTAGCATGGATGTAAAGGACATGTACTCAACATTTCCCTAAGCAGCCTCAGAAGACCTTAAGACTGAACACGCTGGGAGTCTGAACTGTCTTTTAACACGTAAAGAAAGACACAGGAGAAGAAGTGAGAACTGTCTATGCACTTGCAGGACTGCAGGATTTTTACAAGCTCTGTGTTTTGTGTGTAACTGTGTCCCTTTGTGGGACATAAACCAGACTGACAAGAAGAGTAAGAGCAATTGCTGTAGTGAGTGTTACAATAATGGCTGCTTCTACCAATAGATTCCAAAGGCACCTTGTAATGATGTAGTCAAGTCACATTTGCGAGGAAAGAATAAAAAATAACCATTTCCCTTTCTAATACAGCTACATAGTTTTTCAAAACGATCCTCAGGAGCTTTTCTGCTTTCTTTGCAACCTGCCTGCAACTCGCAGCAGCTCCTGATACAGCAGATGCTTCGCAAAATCCACCCCTAAGTCATCCCAGGCCTCTGAAAGCTTAATCTGGCTCTTCTGCATTGTAAAGGTCAGACAAATATTAGCAAGCAACACAGAAGTGTAGCAGTCATCATGGAGCACAAACAGAGGAGTGGTGATGGTGTGTACTGAAGAAGCAGTGACTGAGCCATCAGTCACTTCGAAATCCAAAGCTCCTGAGATTGACCCATATGTTGAATCCAGCATTAAACAGCAAAGCAGTGCAGACAGAGCAGAGATCTGCTTATACATTTGTAGCAAACCAAGAAAAGAAGGGATTTGTGCTTGTATCTGTGGGGTAGGGGGAGCTGGAGGAGAAGAAAGCCCAACAGGACTTTTCAGCAGCACATGATGTTGCCTATTAACAGCTTGTGGGCTGAGCCAGGAAAAAAGCCTCTCATGGATCTTCAGCTGAATCCCAGCAAGGCTTTTCTCTTGCCTACCTTAAACCTAAAAGCCAACTTTCACCCGATTTCCTACCCCTCCTTCTGCACCCGTGTGTGCTGCTTGTGTGTCTGTGCATATATATACGTGTGTGCCTTACAGAGTTACCTTTGCCTGCATGCAAAACATTTCAGAGGGAAACAGCTCACACCCTTGTGCTTCACTGCTCATTTAACCACACAAAATGTTAAAACTAAGGAGATTCCTAAGCAGTCTGCTTTCTGTCACTCAGATAGAGGCCTCAGATATCAAAGGAAAGAAACACCACATTATTATCACAAGCACATTAACACAGTCACTTAAAAATTTTATGGCTTCTATTTTGTTTTAACGTGCAATACTGCTTTCTTTTATGCTCCGTTCAAAAACATGTGCTGTACAGATTTAGTTATTGTGATCTGAGTTTTGGGTAGAATTGTTAAAATACATCTTTAGGCACTGCAGATTTACAAAGGCAAACAAGCCACTCCAGTGCTTTTTCTTAAGGCCAGAGCAGAGCAGTGCTGTATTTGATACCACTTTGATAGAGAGAAGCTTTATCAGCAACAACAGGCTTCGTGGGAAATGCCTTCTCTGTTCAGGGCAAGTCAAAGAGAAGTCTTTGGAGATGTGCTACAAAAGCCAAACAGCAGGCTGACACAATGTTACCTGGTGTCTCAGGTTGAATTTCTCCAGAAATAGAGTTTTAATTCATTTAACTTTCAGGATTATGTATGTAACTGGAAAAGGGTTTTATCCCTTTTTTTCTTAGGGACGAAAACCAAATCCTTATATGTTTAAAGGTGATATACATCTATTTTTAAATATACATTTGCAAATGCACCTTAATATTGTTAAGTGTGTTAGTATGCAGTGTTAATATTCAGATAATTTCCTAATTCCTGGCGTATGCAAGAGCAAGACTTTTATTTACAACATAACAACAAAATTGGATGCTACAAGTGATTATTACTGAAATGTCACTTGAAAATATCAATCTAAATTGCTATGGAATAATTATCTGTCTGGGACTGAGCAAATTGTCAGAAACAAAATTCTCCATCATTTGCTTCTTATTGAAAGGTTAGGTCTAAATTAATACCACCTAACTATAAGCACTTAATTGAGGTGTTTAAGGCTCGGAAGATTAATTTTCCTCAATTCCTGTCTAAGCAACAGAGGGGAAATAAGAGCTTCCAGACTACTAGTCAGTCAACCTAAAATCTGAATCATTTAGGAGTTGGCCCCTCTTCCTCCACTTTTTTGTAGAGTAATTACAGTGGGCACAAAAATCTTGTTGAAACACAGTGGAAACATATTCTTTACAATATTTAAGTTTAAAAAGAAAAAAAAAAAAGGAACTGAGAAATCTTTATAATATAAAGAGGTTCAGGTTTACTTAAAGCAGATTTTTGGTTCCAACAAGAAAACACTCCAGAAGATGACTAAAACAAAAGCAGTGTTCCCACTCCTTCACTAGATTGGCTTTGAAACTCCCCAGAAGAAAGCAAATGGAATAAAACTAAGAGAGTGTACCACTGCACTGATGAGATGGGATTTGCCAAAGCATTGAAAAGGATGTCATGATTTTTTTTCTAGGAACAGTTCTAACAGGATATAGCAAATATATTATAAACTTCATACATTAATAGCCACTTCCGTTAAAATCCTCGTTGCTTTAAATACCTCAAATATCTGGAGATAAAAGCCAGAAGAATGTTGCTTAGAATTTCACACTGATCATCTGTTTTATTAATTGGCTCATGAGAAAGTTGCTTCAGATTTGGGTTTTTTTCTAAACAGAAAAGTACTTCTGTACCTATTATAAATCTTAATAAAAATCCTCCATCCTTGCCTATTTTTATAATTTTTTTTTGTTGTTGTTATTCTTAACAATCCTCAAGAGACATTTTGGGCCATCACACACACATAATTTAGTCACCTCCACTGAAACACTGTCTTTCTACCAGCTTCAGAAATTATCTTTCATCACCACCATTTACTTAGAGAAGACTACCCTGTTGACTCGTAATAAATCTCTCTACATGGAAAGAATTTCTGCATACAGAAGAACACAGTGCATTGAACCATGATTTCTGCTTGCAGTTCACTCATTTTTAATCACCATGTCTCTTAATGCTTGATAAAGAAGAGATGTGAATAAACCAGGGAGAGCTGTAATCCTGATTTGGCACTAAAGAGCCACTACCACCAGCTCTTGCTTTTCTAGACTGTAAATATTTGGTAAAATGCAGGCTAAAATTACTCAGTACCAAGCAGCTTGAGATATCCTGCCTACTCCCACACATCAAACGAGGTCTTGGCTGGAAGAACAGCTTTGCAAAATGAAAGATATGTGGAGCCATGTGCCACTGGCACCCTGCTGGCTTTTTATTTCATACCAACTCATCAAAACTCCATGGCAGGTTCACAGAAGCTGAGTGAAGGCAGTGACTGCTGCTTCCCAGTCACTGTGGGCTTCCCAGTCTTCCCAGGACTTCTGCACTCCTGTGGAGCACACTCTGAGGGAGATGAGGAGGTTGGCCATCACACTCCAGGCAGACCTGGCGACCCAACAAAGTGCTGCAATTCTGCTTTTAACCATCCACAGCTCACACCAAGAAAAAAACAAAAAGTCTTCTATAATAAAATAGTAGGTCTAAAACCAGGCCAAGGAAGTGCAAAGACTAATAAATACAGAGGTCTGTCACCACTGGAATTCACATTTCATCACCTTTGCTGGTACCAAAACTCTTAAAAAGTAAACCAAGATGTATTATGGGTACTTAGAGCACAGACAATTTTCTCCAAGAACAAAGTGAGGTTTACTCAGTGACAAGATGATGAACGATGGGTTAAGTGTGTGGCTCTCACCTGTGGGACCACCTTACCCAGACACAGTCTTTGTCTCCCAGAGGACTAATACCTGCTCTTAAGAAAGCAGCACATGCCAGCAGCCAGGATCTCCTGCTGCCCCCACGAGACAGCACGTGCCCAAAGCCCCAAGCTGCCCCCACTTTCTGGCTGTAGCCTACAGGGAAAGTGGAAGAGGCTGAAATCAGGATGTGATCCAAAACAGAAATTCAGTCCCCTCCAAGATAATTCCTTCCATCCAACATACCAGAACTGTAAGCAGACTGTGAATAATTAATTAAGTCAAGGAAAAGATGAGTTATGAGCATCGCTGTCAAGACACCATTCACTCAGAGGGAACTCACTTCCTTCTGGAGCATAAAGCGATGTGATTCCCTGGCACTGAAACAGGATGTTCTCTACCTCGAGTTATGTGCTAACTAGGAAACATGTTTAAATGTTACTTACTAAGATGTGTATTTTTACCCATAGCCCTCGAAACCTTGCTTGTGTTAAGAGTCACCCCTCTGTAATTGCAATTAAGCATTCAGCTGCCCTTGACTTCCTTCATGGCAAAAGGAAAAAAAGAGGACTTCCAGAGAAACACCCAGGCCAGCCAAAACTGAATGGATCAATTTGGCCTTCACCTCATGGCTATTCTGTTTCCCCCTCTGGATTATGCAAACTTCAACATGGTGGTATGATTATTTCTTGTTATTATTAACATTCAGGAGATATTTTGTCTACTGTGCTGTTAGGAAACAGATAAGTGCTTACATAAAATATATTATGCATATTAACTGATATCATCAGCATATCTTAAAACAGTTTCCCAAAACTGAATTCAAACGACCAAGCTACTAACAACAAACATTCCCCAATAAAAAATGTAGTTCATACCCATTAAGCTGCTCTCACCACCAGCTATTTCAGGATATCTTGGCATTAAATCACATATTTAAGGAAGGGGCTTACTTTTCTGTTTTGAGTGATGCTGAATGCATCTGGATATTTGCCCTTGCTAGAGATTTATAATTAGGGTTAGCATTACACTGAGCAATTTTAAAAGCCTGAGAAATCACAAGATCTGTTGAGGTCATTTCGCTGACATCACATGTGGATTCAATATGGAACATAAAAATTCCACAAACCACATGTTTGCTGATGTGCAAAAAAGCCATTCATCCCGAAAGCTGTGGAGATGTGAACTTACCCCTTCAAGGCACTTTTTTCAACAAAAACACGACCGTCTCTCTTCCCCTCCTGACAATTATGATCAAGAGAGGACACTATTTAAACACAGCTCACTCCAAACAGCCAGCAGCAGTTTCCCTGGATGTTTCTAAACACAGTTTTCAGTAAGGCAATGAGTGCATGAGAAGCACTGGACTTCTGTCAGGGCTCAGCCTGAGCTGTGGGCTGGTGCAGAGCATTCCCACAGCTGCACCAGTGGCCACACTGGAATTCAACTCACCCAGCTTTTGCTGTCTAGAAGTTATGTGTTTAGTCTAAGCTTATCCTCCAGGTTGTCTCTCTCTGCAGTCAGACAGGGGAGAAGTTTTCTAACAGAAAATTCACCTCATCTGTAAACATATGAATCACACACCCGGGGATGAATTGTCCACTGGGGGCACCTCTCCTTCCACTGACACCTGAGGGAGCCTTTCCTGGTCCCCCTGAATATGATGTTTAAACAAGTAAAATGAGGTGACATCAACCCTACTCCAAAACTTTAGCAGGAGTAAGATTTTATAGCCTGGCACATTTCTTGCTTGAAATTTTTCCACATGCCTCAGGATACACATGGCATTTTTCTTTGGGGCAAGATGGGCAGAGAAGAAAGGTGTATTCATACAAAGAAGTGTATTTGTTTTAAGCAAAATAGTGGTCTCAAAAGGGCTTCCAAAGACAACAGAAAAGCAGAAATAAAGTAGAACTAAGAATGTATTACAAGAAGGCCAGATCCCTTAATTGGAGCTACAGTGCAGGCTACAAGTAAAAGCAAAATCCTCCATTTTCTGAATGTGTTGTCCAACATTTATAGAACACCAGAAGCAGCAAAATGTAAGTTCCTTTTTTTCTCACAGTAAAAATAACCAATTACAATCAACAGCATGTTGAGGCCTATATTGAAATGAAGCTCCAGTAAGTTTATTAACACAAACACTGAGCTTTTTCTACATCTAGAAAATGGAAATAAAAGGAAATAAAAGGAAATTTAAGACTCAGCACCACAGTACGCAGTAGAGCAGTACCCTGACCAAAAGAAGGACTTCTGTCTTCATTTAGACTTCAAGTGATGGATTCAGGGAGATTCAAACTGCTGAATAGAGACTGAATTTTGACTTACCAAACCTACCCCTAAGGTGCTGAGTGTTTCCCTGCAGATATGAGTTGCTGCTCTTCAGCAACTGAGCAGCTTGCAAGGCCAGCTGGCTGGAAGGGCTCACAGTGTTTCCCAGAGCACAAACTGCCCCACAGGCAAAATTTGGCTAGCAGAAAATTGCTCAGCAGCAGTTTTCAAGAAACAATGAAGAAACTCAAATAGGGAAAATGCAAATAAAGTGCTTTATGCGAAGAGGATGCTACTTAAGGTCTTAAAATAGACGCCAAATAATGGATTAATGTAACAGCCATACTTTTCTAGGTATGAAGAACTAGCATTATTAATTAAAAGAAACACTTAAGTAACCAATAACACTCAATGTATGATTCCAGTATCTTCACACCGACAGATCAGTAATTGATTTGGAAAAATATCCCTTCTAAAAAACATTAGATCACTATATATGTATGCAGTTACATTGAAAATACATGCAGGGATGGGTTTTTCCCTTCACTATTTAAGAGTAACAGACTGAAAAATACCCATGCAATGCACGTGGTTATACAAGGGGTGATTTACAGTCCTGTTTTAATGACTGTATTTGCCAAAGGCAAAAATCTGCTTACTGTTATTTCTAGCAATAGTATACTTTACTAAACAGCCAGTCTTGTGTGGCAAAGGAAAACAGCATAAAACATACACTAACCTTTTATGTTGCTGCTAAGTGGCTTGTGAAATCTTGTATTGTGATTAGGTTGAAAACAGTTTGTGCAGTCACAATTAGCCAAGTATCCTGTGTGGGGGCAGGAGGGATCTCTAAAGTATTCACAATAGGCTTGAAATGCTACACTGAAAATCACCTCGTCAGGCACCACAAGCATCAAGCCCATATACCATCACTAAGCAGATAAATAAATAAAATCAGATAAACAAGCAAGGCTTTGCTTCTTTGTTGAGAATGTCTGAAATAACCCATCCCTACTGCAATACGTCAATAACAATTCTGCATCTTTGTACTTCTTACATATTCACAGAAATAAGTCTGTTAACTAATAACAATAAATTATGCTTTGGAAAGAAAAAATATCACACACTAACTTTTCAACAGCTGTCATAAACCAGAGACTTGATCCTGTAGTTAGAGCAATCAATGTATTACACTCAGCATACATGTTACACTACTATTTCTGACAGCTTTTGTGTGGAAACGATCAGCACTGTTCAAACAGGATCACAGGCCACTGCTACACTACCAAGTATTATGTTTTCAAACTGTCAATCACCTCCCCGAACACTGATGGAAAATTTCTACTGAAATTTTGCATTCAGACTCACCTTTCAAGACTTACTCTTCTTTACTTTTCCGACAAGTTTCACTTCTCATATAAGTAAAACTCAAAACTACAAACATCGGTCCTAAAACTATCCATCTTGAACCAGAAACTTGTAATGTCTTTGTAATGTTTCCTAACTCAACAGTATTACAATGTTTGAATTACTTTGTCAGTACTGTTTTCTCCAAAAAGTGGGTTTTCCAGACTCAATAACATGTTCTTCTCTCTCTCACCTTGTTTTTTTTGCTCGTTTTTAAACTTTGCAATGATTGTTCTGGACACTATGAGGCTGCATTTTTTTAAGGTGTGGTTTCTGGTCACAGAGGCAAGATGGTCATTTTGTCCCTAACTGGAAGGGTCATCTAAGTAGCTGTTGAAACCTCAGCTAATGCCCTTCCAACACATGGACACCCAGGAGGTGACACACACTTGTGCTCACCACTCAACCTGAGGAAAGCCTGCCCACGTGGCATCAACCATGTTAGAGGCACCAGCCTTCACATCAAAACTCTGCCCAGAAGGTACTGATGCTGTAAATTTGGTTTGTGACCTTAAACCAAGAACAAGAACAAGGTAGGCAAGAGGGCGAGGTTCCTAAAATCCTCTAGGACTTGATCGTGGCCCTCTATCTGGGCCATATTTCCCCCTATGCTCTCACAAGGACAGGGACAAAATATACTAAAAAATGGTTGTTCTACTTCATTTCTGATGTGCATATGTGTGTGCTTTACCTTTAGGCAGTGTTGCTACAGAAAGCACTATCACAGCCGAGCACATTTCAAAATTGCACAGAAAAAAAGAGAAGCAGCAGCTTCTCCCATTCCATAGCCCTTTATTCAGAGTTAAAAGTTCACGTCCAGCAAAATAAAAAATAATTTCTGATTATGTCAGGCCTGAAACAATAAACATTACATTTCCTCAGCCTTGGAAGTCCATCTTCTTGCTTCTTGGCATTTGTTTACATGGTTAAAGTGAACAAAAGCAAAAATAATCAGCTTTTTAGCCAAGTACCATCAGAAACATAGAAGAGCAAAAGCAACAGCTGCTCTCAGTTGAATCCCTGTTTGCCTATTGCTTTCACCTCTCAATGCAATTTTTGCAACAACAAAAATAAAGTGACCTACTGCAGATCCCCCAAAAAGTGAACAGAAGTCCAAGCAGGAGCTCTGAGAAGGAACACAAACGGATTTACGGGGGTCAACTTCTGAGTGCCCTTCATTTTTCCTTCTCACAAAAAGGCAAAGCCCAAAAGCAGACCCTGCCATATCAGGGGCAATAAGTCTCATAACTAACCCCAGGTGCAGGGACTTGCTTAGGGGATAAATTTTTTCAGGTGCTGCAGGGTGGTAAGTGGAGGTCACCTCACCCTTCTTTCTCAGTAGGCCTGGCAAAACTCAGCAGCTGAAGCACCTGAAACTCATTTCCCTACAAGGTCTACTGATTCATACATGCCAGAGCAGGGTGAAAATCACTGGCATTCCTTCACTGAGGATGGAGGGGAGAGGAGAAACTGTTCCTGCATTTCAGAGACACAAGCTGAATAAGGGCAAAGAGCTGAACACCCAGCAAACTCTGTTTTGGCTTTAAGGGAAACTGAAGAAAATAAAAACGAGCACATGCAAAATGTTTTCCATAGCTTGCCTCTCATAGACTCACTGCCTAAAATCTCAGGCAGTAATCTTACAATTATCTTACTGCCTGTCACCTAAAAAATTAAATAAATAAACCCCTGATGCCTTTTTGAACAAAATTTCCAGACTGCTATTACCATTCTCTATGTGCAATTCAGAATAAAAGAAATGCCTACAAAAGTAAAATGAATTCTTAAGAGAAATAATTAAAAATATGGTAGCCTGTAAGACCAAGATACTCCAGATTAACTTGTCCTTGACAAAGGCAGCTGTAATCTTCCACAAATGCAGGAGAAATCCCATATGTCTGATCACACAATACTGTGATAATTATCCAGAACACCCCCCCACACACACAATTGTTATAGTTCAATATTTTTTGTAAAATCTCAGCAAAAATATCCAGAACATCTCATCCTGTGGACTCTCATGCCATCCACCTAGGTATGGTCAAAATATATCAGATTAGTGAGCATGGAATAATATTGATTTATATATTTAAATAATATAAGAAATGTGTAAGAGATGACTCACTAAGACCTTGCAGTTGCCATTCAGGAAAGTTTTGGCAAGAAGCAACTGGCCATCTTCCTTCTTTTTGCCATTCCAAATTTGTGCCTGGAAAGTCCTTCTCTATGGACATCTTATCTGCCAACCACTATCAATCATGATCCTATAGGAATCAGATTATTAAAAGATGGTTTATTAACAGAGAACAAACAGCCATGGAAAAGGTAACTCACTTTCAGGTGTCACCTTCCTTGACCAAAACTTAATTTCTGACACACAGGTGAAAGTCTGAGATGGGGAAAGAAGCTTCCATAAAGCCCATCTATCAGCAACGTAACAGCAAAGGATCTGACACCATGTCCCACAGACATTGCTGTAAATCTATTAAATAACCAAGCCCAGGACACTGACAGAAATTTCAAATTAATTCTTTTAGGCAATGGAGGTGCACATCTTCAGCTCAATCAGCATTCAAATCACCACTGAAAGCCCCAAAATGTCAAATTAATGTTCTTACTTTTAGTATCCAAGTTTGAAGAGCCTGTCCAAGCAGTAAAACTGAAATGGGAGGCAATATAATCTGTAATAATCAGATGGGACAATCTCCAAAGAATGCCCTTCTGCCTGAATATTTCCACTAAAACTTCCCATACATCACCAGCTAAACTAGTTACATACTAGGCTTGACTACCTCACTTGGGAGGTAAGCAGCATACCTTCCCTGCTTTATTCTCTTACTGCAATTAAATCACTTACTAACATCTACTTAATCTTTTAGGATGAACTATTGAATGAAAACATACAGATTACCCTGCTTCCTGGGGGCAGCATAACACCATCTCGTTCTAGACTAGATTACTTTGAGTCATCATCAGTTGAACATGGTATTTAACTGTGCAAAATCCCTAAAATCTGTCCACGTCAAAGATGTGAAAGACAGGCCACTAGATTCTGGGGATGGTTTACAAGCTCCAGGTAGATAGAGGCTATATGGATTAAGTGCAATTTTTCTCATAGTTCACAACAATTAAAATTATGTTGACCACCCCTGAACAAAAGGTGTCAGGAAAGAGAGCAAAAGCAGACAGGAAACTCAAGGAACATTATACACTCACATCAAATGAAACATGATGTTAACACAAGAAGAAATGGGTATTAGCCTGGCTATGAATATGTTTAGAGTAGAAATTAGAAGATTTTTTTTAATAACTGGTTGATTAGAGAGGTTCTTGAAGAGTTTTCCATAGAGAATATACAGGGTAGTAAATGTAAGTACATGGAGTCAAAATAAATTTTGGATAGTATATAATATGGCTGCTTGCAAGAAGAGAGGATTGTGCTCAGTAACCCAGAAAACCCAAGTCCTTTCCTATATTCCCAAAGACAGCCTAAAGGAACCAAGCAATGCCAATTCATGATTTTGTTATGAACATGGAATTTTTCTTCTTTAAAGCCACCATTACTGAGGATGATAGGAGAATCTGTTTTAAATTTAAAGAGTGAATAAAGTGTTAGCCTGGGGTTTGAGGAGGAATACTTTTAAAAGATGAACTCGGCAAGCTCAAAAACCAGCAGGAAAATAAAAAGAACAAAACATCTGTTACTTCTTAAAATCTCCTGGTTACTAAGCCACTGGGGGCAGAGGGAGGCTGATTCATGAGTTCTGAATGCTTAGGTTGACAATTCAAAGAAGCAAAGTGTGAAGGAGCCCAAAACTTAACACAAAAAAGCACTAGGATGCAAAAAATGGAATAATGTAGATTCCTAATTTAAACATTCAACTTTCAAATGAGACTTCTTGAACTTCTTTTCTGATGCTGTTGCTCTTGAGTAGCAAGCAGCTATAAGCTTTTATCACAGCCTTCTGCTTGCTCAAGAGCTTGGTCTCAGCCTGTTGTCCTGGCCACAATGTTTTTTGTTATTCAGCTGCTCTGAGGTCTTCTCCCTTGGTTCTGTCCTGCTTTGTTGCCAGCCACAGTTCCTCCTCTAGAAGTTGGTCATTACTAAGTGAAAGTCAATGGACCTATTGAGAAAATTCCTTTAAAATTATGCTGATAATATGAGTCAAACCATGGACTCAATCTTGTAACTAATACTCATAAAATTCCAGCTAATTTAAAAAATTCTGGAACTTTTCAGGTCTAGAATTGGTTCCTCATGTCCATTTTTAAAAGACAGCTTATCTCTCAAAAGTTTACTCATATTTTTTCTGCATATCTGTGCTCGAATGATACCAATGTACTGCAGTAACACTAAAAATAATTACTTCTTACAAGTATAAAATTAATTTCTGTTACTCCCAACAGATCCCTGAGAGCAATTTGCTCAACCTTCAAGGTAGGATCAAACACAAGTATTTGGTGGACGCAATGAGGATGACTGAGAGTCCTCATCTGTTTTCCAAGAGATGGGCAGATATGAGTTTCAAGTACCAGTGGTGGGGTTGCTGACGACTTCCCCCATACACTGTCCTGCCTGCAGCACTTCCACAGCTGCTGTGGCTCTCTGGTCTCATCTCTTCACATTTCCCTGGTATTTTTCCAGCTTTGCCCACTGTGTATCTTCATACTATCTGCCACATTTGACATGACACATCTGAGAAGTGGAATCTCTTCCTGAAATACAACCTCAGGACACAGTAAGACACCTCGCCAGCCCGAACAAAGTGCAGCTACAAGGACAAAAAAAGACCCAACCAAACAATGAAAACCAGCTGCACCCTCTGCTACCCTAACAGCAGCAAGTCTTGCATTATTTACAGAGGAAAATTGCTTCAACAGTTGATTACATCTCTGATGTGAAGATCAAATCTCCAAACTTCTCACTTTTGTGACAAACAATTCCAGTTGGGTTTGAATTTCATGCAATACAGGTGCTATGCTGTAGGCTTTGCACTCAAATTATATTTGATGAGTTTGAAGGCACTTTGGACTCATATTACAGTGGGTAAGCAAGCATCCTATTATGGTCCCAAAAGAATGTCTAAACAAAAATAGCCTGTCAGGTACTGACACCAAACACAGGAGCACAGTCTTGTATTTTCCAAGAAGAACATTTGGGAAAGATATTTCTGGCAGCTTTGATAACGAGGGGGCATTAGAAAATTACTTTTAAAAATGGGCTATATAAAAGATAACACTTCAGTGTGTCAATAGTAGAATAATAAGCTCTTGTTTTACACTGCTTTTCTTTTTAAAGCTGCCAGTCATACTCAAACTTTCCCATCTTTACCCTGCCTTATCTAAATGGACAATCATTCAGTCAGGAGGTAACAAATTCCAACTTCTAAACCACTTCACAAACACATTCCACCTGAGTTTTGGTCTTTTCCATCCCAACACCAAGTACACTTCATATCAAAATCAAGTTTAGCATGGAAATACACCTGCAACCTCTGGAGCAGGGAGATGCTCATGACTGCATCCAAAGCATTTTCATCAGCAAGTTCCAAGGCCCATCCCCTTCAGCAAGTTCCAAGGCCCATCCCCTTCAGCCTGATGTCCTTGAGGCTTCAAAGGCAAAGGACACAGATGAGCATCTAACACTCTCCTGGCTCTTTGTGCTGGCTGGGTTCAAAGTTCCCACTCAGCACAAGGAATGGGTTCAAAGTTCCCACTCAGCACAAGGAATGGTACTTTTCTAAAGCACTCTGCTCTTGCTGCTCAACATTTCATGTGGCTAATTCTTGAGTGTTTATCCCCCTCCAGGAGTCCAACACCCAGAGGAGTGAAGCCAAAGGTTCTCAAGGCATCTGTAATGCTGAGTTGTTAGCTAAAAAAGCAGTAATGAACAATGTCTCATCTGTGACTAGAAAGATTCATAGATTTATTTTCACCTTTCAGTTCCCCTATGTATTGTGGAAGATACTTAGGAAAACAAGACTATTTTTAAGATTCCTGTTAGTTGGTATTTGCTGCTTACTGCTTGCACATTACCAAATGGTGGCCATTAGGACACAGTCTTAGCCATCCATCTTCCTCTAACACTGTGGCTGATACAGCAGAATTGCTGCTTTGGACCTTGGAAGCAATTGCTGACCTTGAATTTGCATGAAAGGGATAAATATTTTAGTGGTAACAAAACAACTGTTCTATGAGTTATAGTTTTATATTATCCCAAAGGCTATGGTCTTGTTTATAATTACTCAGAAATAACATTTTCAGAGCATATACTCTCTTTCTTGAGCACATCTCTACAGCTGCATTAGTCTGCTGTGCCTGCAACCCAGAAGATGAGAATTCAAATCCCTTTCCATATTTTTTTTGACATTGTTTCTGAATGCACAGTTGGAAGCTTAACCCTGTCTGTCCTCCTTCCAATCCAAAAAGCAAACTACAATAGAGTTACCGGAAGAAAAATCCGCTAACATTTTCAAGAAGTCCTTTATCTATAATTAATGTCAACAACCTTTAAAATCTGTAATTCTTACATCTAACATTCATATTTTAAAGATACAGTATTCCTGAGTTATGCTGGGTATGGAGACAGTTTAAAAATTAATGAAAAAGCATTTATTTAACAGACAGAAATATAAATGGCATTTTTTTCGTTAGGTATGAAAGAATCTGTTACTTAATTTTAAAGAAAAAAATTAGTTCTTACCTTATGAAAAGAACCTCTTGTTAAATTTTCAATCTCTAACTATTTTACTTTGATTACATATGACCATAATAATTTGCATCCTAGTGTTCCTCAGCCCACTGCAGACATTGGATGATGCTGTGAATTTATTTTCTTCCATCAAACTTAATATCCAGCAACGCATTAATTTGCTGTGAATTTTTAAACACATACAATGACTTTCTGATTCATGCCCACTCACTTTGAAAAGATGTAATCACATTTAAAAGCAATCAGTTAATTGCATTTCAGAAAACATTCAACTGATCATTGGCCACTTTTTCTACAACTCATGAAAATACAGCTCATACAGCTCATGAAAATGTTGTTTTGTAATGAAATACTCACTTCTCTTCATCATCTTTCTCCTGAACTCTGTTTACTTGGAATTAGGTTGCACATGTAAAATCTGTGCAACCCAAAATTTCTCCAATATAATATTTTTTTCCCCATTTGAATCTGTCTGCTGCTAATGAGGGCATTCAGATGTACTTCCAATGTATGCAGTCCTATCACTGAGCACATGGGGTCTCTTGCCACCAGTTATGAGAGGACATGCACTTCATGCCTGCTATGGAGAGGGATACCCAAATCCCAGTAAAATCTATCTTTCCCACTGGGATAAGACACACAAAGGGAAAACACTACATTCCAATAAAAGAGGGGGTGTCAGCAGCTGTTGTAGCAGTTGTTGTAGGGCCATCAGTACTGTAAAAAATCAACTTGATATGGCCAGCAACAGGAAAGTTTCTGGCACTTCTAGGCAGCCACTCCTGCTAAAGGAGATTGGAGAGAGATGAAAAGGGTGGGGGGTTAACATTTCAGTTTGGATTCAGTTTGGGTGCAAGGCACCTGCAAGCAAAGGCATAGTTGGCAGGTGTACACACCATGAAGCTTCCAAATGCTCCTACATTTCTTTGGATAACATATTTTAAGGAGACAGCACACGAAAAACATGCCACGAGCCACAGTAGTAGCTAGTGCCATTTACAGTTGAGTTTGTCAGGCACTTTCCATTATTAAATACTGCTTTCAGTTACTTTAAAAATTTTGCTAGGTCATGTTCCACACTAAGCAGCATTTTCTTAGGAAAGTTTCAACCACAGCAGCTTAAGCCAACTACTAAAAATGAGTAAAGGAAAACATCCACTGCTTCCTCATGTTGCAAGTATTTCTTTGCAAAGGTTCAGTTGGTATCAAAGCTGACAAAAAGCTTAAAATTTGGACAAGAAATAGCCTAAGGTCAGAAGCATTTCAGGAAGAAATATACAGTTCTATGAAAATCTAATTTATGGCATATTCTATCTATATCAGAACCTGAAAAAAGGTTGCAGCCTTAATGCTAAAATACCCTTATGTTTAAAGGTTCAACTGAACAACAGGAACATTCTTTTAGACATTTTTATTCAACTAGTGCAGATTTATTTTTAAAAAATACTGCTCCATCCCAGTGAACCAAAATACTTCACAACAGAAGAATCAACAAAAACATCTACCTCCTCCAACTAGAAAATATAAAAAAAACTGACTGAAAGCTTTAAGACAGTGAACAGAGTGAAAATTGTTATCATATGATTCTTTTGCTTTTGACTCCAACATTGTCTTCTGGAAGGACTTAATGATTTCATCTTCTTCTAGTCTGGAACTAGTGTAGGATTTACATTCATAACCACGGAATCTACTGCAGAATCAAATGTTTTGGCAGTAGAAAGGAGTACACAGTGAAATTATTTCTAAGCTGTCATTTGTGTGTACTCAGACAAGCATGCAAAATCAAACTGAGATATTGTTTAAAATCCCCTAGGATATCCCCACGTTTCAAGCTTGCTCTCTCTCTCTCCATCCCTGCAACTTCACTGCTGTGTTGCATTAAAAGTCATCTCAAACACAGAGAAGCTTACACTAGTAATTAGTCCCACAAGGAACTCTGGTTTTTTGGTGTATCATCCCTCAAATGGACACCCCTGCACTTAAGACACCATCCATGCACTTATGATCTTTGTGTGTGGCAGTCATGCTGAAACTGCCCCTAACACCAGAAAAGGAGGAGAGCTGAAATCTTCCTTAGAAAATCTGAACAGAGAGCATGGTGACAATAATTTCTTTAGTAATATGTGAACATGAGACCAAACCAAACTGTAGCTGTACTGTAATTTGAAACCATGAAGTTTTCCTTTTGTCTGTATCCTTCTGCTACATCCTAGGCAAGCCCAATGCCTACCCTGAGGCATTCAACTCCTCCAAACTTTCTCCCTTCGACTCTTTCCAAACTTTCTGCTCTGCTGAGGGACAGCAAGAATATTAATTAAAATATTGTCTTCCTGATAAATTAGATAAGATATCTTCCTGATAAATTAGAACCTGCCCTCAACAAACTCATAGAAATGGTGATGTTCTTTGGGTAGGATTAAACTGTCTAGTCGCTGCCTCAGAGGTAAACTGGACAAAATAATGTCTGCCTGCTGCTTAACCAAGAAGAAATAATCCATCAAGAGGAAAATGCTTCTTTCCCTTTGGCAGGATGGCATTCATATCTGAAGGTAAAGTCTCTTTGTGTGATGAAATAGATCTCAAACATTCACGCTTGACAAGTGTACTCTGCCAAAGCAAATGAAGAGTATTATTGCATGCAGCTCACTGCTAGCTCTTTGAAAGCATGGGGTGGTCACAACTTTTCAGTAGAGTCAGAAATCATGATCCCCAGCACTGGCATTTGGGGAAAATCATGGCCATTCAACTTGGTGGAACTAAAGCTAGGCAAAAAAGGAAGAGCTGCTGAAGAGGGCTTCAAGGTTTGCTTTGTTCTTACCCCTGTGCTGGTGGCAGCACCTCTGAGGAGACACTTTCTGAGCCCCATGCTCTCTGTTGCCATGTGGAGCTTCTCTTCTGCAATCCCAGTGTGCCAAATGCCCTCCCTGCTTTACTATGTGACCCTCTGACCTGCTGCCTCTCAAACTGAATTTTAGCTAAATTCATCAGTCAGGAGAGACACCCCCGTGGAGCCCAGAAGAAGAGTTACAAGCATTCACTTAATACTTCAACCATGTTTGAAGCACTGCTCCCAAAATACAGCATCGTGGTTCTTAGCATAAAAAACCAACTGCGTGTTATAAAATTGTAACATTTCTGCAGCAGTACATGCTACTTCAGAAAAATACCTATATATATTTTCCTATAAAGACCCTATTCTTAACTGGGTTCACAGGTTATTTTTGTTCCCTTCCCACCCATTAAAAAAAAAATCTGCAAAATCTTCAGCAATACAAAATCTGCTGATGGGGACTGTGAATTAATCTGAGGACTGGCTCAATTATCTGAGGACTGGATCTTCTTTTCCTATTTTACAGCAAGCACAAGCAAGATAGTATCTGCTTCCACTTTTATTAAATTACCAAGAAAGCTGCCACACACAAGAAACAAAATTCCTGTGTTAAACAGCTCTGTCATCTTTATTTTACAATTACAGGGAGGGAAACTGGCAGACAGACACATTTTGTGATTCTGTGGGCACTGAGCCCTTAAGTGTGCACAGGCTTTGTGGTATTCAGAACTGCCACCAAGGAAGCAGTAAAAGGTTCATTTTCCTTTCCCTTTCAAGCATTCATGGGGTTCCACCATGCCATGGACAGAATCAGACACAAAAAGAAACATCTCATATTCAGTTTTATCAATATCAGATTAATCTTTCAATACTAAATTTTAAATTGTCAATAGAAAAAAATGTCAAGAGAAAAAATATTACAGTTACTGTCAAATACTTCACTGATGTATGAAGATCTAATGAAAGTATGAAAAGTATCTATTAATGAAGTATGAAAGTATCCAATATGCCATACTATGGAAGCAGGAAAGAAGACTGACTGGGAACAATCCTGAGCCTGGATTATGCTAGACTATTCCCCTCCCTAGAAGTACTCAGTACTCTTGAGTGACAAACTAAAACATGGATAAATACTTAACATAAATTTTGTGAATGGCACACCAGGAACACTGAAATCTCGCCTTCCTTTTAACTACCAAAAAAGAAATGAAGTAATTCACGTGTTCTAGAAAGTCACCCGATTTGTTTCCTTGTAATCTACTCTTCAAAAATATAAGAATTACACTACATCAAATATAAAATCCAGACTTCAGACATACGCAGATTAATCAGTGTTTTCTCCATGCTGTTTGAAAAACACATCACACACTGCTTCTTAATTTTAGGATTGCATAGCCAAACACCCCTGCTGATGGCACCCTGGTCCTTCCCTTTCTATTTTGCCACTTTGTCTCACCAAAGCTTGTTAGAGAACCTTCCTCCAGGTTCTCTGGGGGAGGTTGGGAAGAGACAAGAAACTTAAGGAAACTCTATTATTATGCCTTAAACACATTTAAGATTGTTTATGGGGTTGTTTTGAAAACTACGCAATAAAAATCAGATTAAAGCAAAAATGAAGATGTAATTTAAACAGAGTATTTTTAGCAAATCCAGATGAATACTTTTCCTAATTTAAAGCAGACAGGACCTTTTCAGTCAGGCTCCAGGGACAAAAAGGAAAGCAAATGTCTTGCATCTGCTGAAAGTACTTTCCCTGTCTGTGCTTTGATCAGTCAATCGGCCTCCCTTGCCACCTAGCAACTAGCACATTTTTCCCCTTAATCAAAACACTGGAGGACAACTGCTAAGCTCAGTTTCACCTCCACAGTTGAGGGCAGGCACTGCCATTCTCCAGGTCACATTTCTCTGGGCACATCAGCTCTCTGAATAAGCAAAACATGATACATCTACTCTAGCTTTGCGCCCACTGGTTGCTTTTTTTCTGCTGGGTTCTGCACTATTCTTTTGAAACAGGTAAAACAGCATTTTCTTCAACTTTTTGAGAACTTTAGTTCTACTAAAGCATCAGAACTTCTGCCCCCACTTGCATGCCCCTCTGGTGAAGTACACCCTAAGAGTTTTACCTTTCAGCTGGCTGGAGCAAAAACATCCCAGTACAAATTAAATAAAAAAAAACCCACTGCACTTACACACTGTGACCAGCATGCAGCAGCTCCAACTCAAGGACAAGTTACACTTCTCACAACAGCAAGTTAGCAGAGATCAAAAGAGATGATCAAGGGTTTAACTTTGCCATGCTAATGCTTGCTCACTAAAGCTCCTAAGAAGTTATTGAATCATTTATTTGCGAACAAAAAACCCCCTAACATCTAAAGGTGCCAAATGGCCTCATTTCCCACGCTGTTAATTCAGAACCTGTAATCAGCATCTCAGAGAAAAGTATTTATTAACCATAGGATGAAGTTTCACAAATTTTATTTTCTCGGCTTTCCTGCTATGGGGGATTAAAGGTAGGTAGCATTATTATCCTTTCTTTTCCAAAAAAAACCCAAACCTCTCTTTCCCCCCCAAAGCTCTTGCATTTCATTGAATTCCTTGTAACTGAATTTTAAAAGATTGTATCTCTTAAGTTTCGAGCATCTTTTTTCCTTCCTGGTTTTCCTACACTTTCATTCCACCTTCTGTATCGTATTTCTGAATGGCTTTCTATATTGCACTTCTCCTTTCCTCCTCCATCTCTTTTCCAGAGGCTGTGCATTTCTAAAAACTCTGTGGTTCTGCTCCTTTCTACGTGTTCCCTGCTAAGAGGGTTCTCCCTGCAGATGTTCAAAGTAAGACCCCCCTCACTTCACCTCTCTCCCTCACATCTCAGCAGGCACATCCACTGAGAAGCAAAAGGCAGATGACACTGCAGGCAAACAAATGGCTGTTCCTATAAAGCAGGCAGCTGCCAGGAGGGATGTTTTCCTCTCTCCAAAAGTGGCTCTGTGCACACTCCCAAAGGGTGCAGGCACCTGGAGGAGGAAGAGGAAGGTAGCAGAGTGCACCATTGATAAACATGGGCTGAAACTTTTGGAAAAACCTGGGCTGAAAGAAGCAGCAGAACTAGGCCAACCAATAGACCACAGCTTCTGAGCAGGGACATAATAGGGCAATATAGAGATGCAGGAAAGGCAAGACATGAGATAGAATCATAGAATCATAGAATTGGCTGGGTTGGAAGGGACCTCAGAGATCATCAAGTCCAACCCTTGATCCACTACTGCTGCAGTTACCAGACCATGGCACTGAGTGCCACATCCAGTCTCTTTTTAAATATCTCCAGGGATGGAGAATCCACCACTTCCCTGGGCAGCCCATTCCAATGTCTGATCACCCTCTCCCTGAAGAAATTCTTTCTAATGTCCAACCTAAACCTCCCCCGGCACAACTTGAGACCGTGCCCTCTTGTCTTGCTGAGAGTTGCCTGGGAAAAGAGACCAACCCCCCCCTGGCTACCCCCTCCTTTCAGGGAGTTGTAGAGAGTGATGAGAAGCCACAAATCCCCAACCACCTGAGACACTCAGCTGTGGCACTCAGGGACCTTTCCATGAGAATTCTTCCAGGCTCACAACAGCTCCACCTGCTTGGCCATCACCAACTCACACAACATCACCTCGGCCCCCCAGATACCTTTTTCCAGGTGTCTAAAGGAGTGTCAAAATAAAGGGCCTAATGGCAGCCTAGATCAGAAGCCAGAGTAACCTCTGCAAGGACACTGCACTATTCCTGGCAATGATCTTCACTTTTCTCCTCCTTGCTTCTCCCAGTACACTCACACTCAGGCAAATGGGACCACATACAGTCTTCTTTGAGCCACAGTTGTACTGCTTGAAAAATACACCTATGAAATCAGGGGAGTAAATCCATTGTTATCCTCCACCCAAGGGAGTAACAAGAGGAAAGAAGTCTTCCCTCCTTACTTAAAGGAATTTCTACAGGAATCTCCTCTGGTGAGCCCTATCCCCCTCTGCCAACTCTCATCCTTTTAAATATGTTGTCCTGCTGGTTTTCCTAAAACTCCAGAATCTGGAATCCTGTGTCCAAAACATTGAAATTTCATTCAGAAAAAGAGTTTAGCTTTTATAGATTCATCTGAAAGGTTAAAAGCCAATACATACACAATCTATAAATCTTCAAAAGACACAGACAAAAGGGGAATGACTTTTCCCTCTTCTTACAGTTTTTAAAGCTTATTTCCTGGTGTTTGAAAACAGCAGTACCACGTAGTTGAACAGAACACAGGGACTTCTATCTCACAGGGCCTGTGCCTTGCATGAGCCTCCTCAGATGTTTTTCTTCACCAGTGCTCCATGACCACATGAAGCAAGAAAGGTCTCTCTTTCCACATTTGGTCCAACTCTGTGTTTGCCTTCTGGAAGGGATAGGAGTAGCAAATCATGACATACCAGGCTTGCACACCTGCAGTACCACCCCACCCCCATGCCTGACTGACTTTCATGTCCTTCATCTGTAAACAGAAGCCTCTTTTCCACTTTGGACTGTACCATAAATTTTGATAATGAAAGGGAAAAGGAAGCTATCACACAATGAAGCAGAAGAAACTTTCCTAACAATTCTCAAACACTGGCTTTAAAACTGGTTTAGAACTTCTCTAATTGCTATTCCCCATAAAACAGGTGTAGATCAGCAGACTGGGGAAAGCTGTGCAGGAAGGGAGAGTATTGATTATCCCACATTAACTGCACCTGCCCTGAAACTCCGCAACAGAATTCAATCTGAGTTGAGCCTCTAAATTAAAAACATTTTCATTGTGTCCTCTAGTACTTGAGTGAAATTTATGCAGAGGCAGAGCAGGATGAGACCTTTCAGAGTGACACTTTACTAGCTTCAAACCTGATGAACCCTGCTACACGTGAGCCAGGCTCAAGCAATTTGGGAGCTGCACAAGACATGACACCAGTACTGGGTATTATCTAAAGCTCCTGCCCACACTTTATACTGCATCCATTTAAATAATCTTTTTATTCACAAAGTAATTTTAAAATATCAGTTGTGGACATGCACAATAGTTCATCACTTATCACCTATAATATTCCACAAAATATACTGCATAATATAACATTACTAATCTCCACTATCTGTAATGGCAAATTTCCTGCATTAACTCACTGAGTATACACTGATTTTAATCCAACAAAGAAAAGAAATTAAATAGCCAGGCCAAAGAAAAACTAGGAAGCCTAAACAACACATCATAAAATCAACAATCACCAAGCCAAGAAAAGGCTTGGAGGGAAGGGTGACTGGGTTCTTTCTTTGGTATTCTTTTTTTTTTTAACAAGGAAAGAAAAAAAAAAATCTGCTTAGAAAACTGACACCTCCATGCAAACGCTGCTTCAAAGCTTTTAGCACAATCTCCCAGGGCAGAACAATAGGGTCTCTGTGTGCATAACCAGCTCAGGCTGTTCCAGGCAGGAAGAGGGTGCCCTTGCCTTTTACAGCAAACTTATTTCTCTCTGATGAAATCAGAATCTCTGAATCCACAAAATCTGGCTCAACTTCTTGAAAATTCGTAGTCTCTGAAGCAGGACAATGGGCAACAGACAGGTACTCCGGTGAGAGAGGCTGTGGTTAGATGTTTCCCGGGATGTTTGCCTGTCCTGGTCCTGCTCAGTTTCCCTGCAGTGGGGCTGGAAAAGGGGCATAACCACACTTAGTGATAAGGCTGCATTTCAAAGCACCCATTGTTCCTTTAATGTTCTTACAGTGCCTGCAAGTGAGCAAAAGGGTAACTGAGTGCAACAGGTACTCTTCATCTTGCTAAATAAAAGGAAAGCGTGGACTGACTGTAAGAGCTGTACCTGTGAAAAAAAATTTAAAAATTAGCTGTCTGCTACTAGGTCAATTAAAAAAAAAATAATCTCAAAGTAGGCCAGTCACAGAGGGTTGGCTTATTCCATTCAGGGAGATGGACTGTGTTATAGCTGCCACAGGCTCCAACGTACTGCTCTCCATAGGTTGCCCCAAGGAGGTCTGACCTAGATAAAAATTTATCAGATGCCCCAAGATTGGCATTGATCCATTCAGGGCTTTAAACATCACTCTTGAGCTCCGGGCTTACCTCAGCAACAGAAGGCAAAAATATCAGTCTTCTATGAATACCAGTCTCTCCCAGTCAGGAAAATAAAGAGATCAGGAACAACAGCTATGGCAAAGAGATGAAAATAAAGAGAACAGGGACAACAGCTATAGCAAAGAGTTGAAAGTATTTCTTGTGGTGAGCCAGGTGATCTGCTGGTATCATGGCATGACAGGAGAGGTGCTTGATGTGCCTGCATGTGGCCATCCCTATCACACATCATCCAACTCATCCCTGCTGTTCGCCTTGGCAGATACGGTCCCATCCCAGGACTTCTGCTGGAAAAAGCCAAGGGAGAAGACCAGAGGAGTCCATAGTGCCACAGCTCCATCCCTGCAAAGGTCTGAGCAGTCACAAGATGAGGGCAGAGACAAGCGAGCCACCAGCTGGATGAATCCTTCTGGCAGAAAGGTACTTGGCACCACTGTCTTAGTCTGACATGCCACTTAGCATATACAAAAGTTCACCACATGATTATTTCAGTCAAAAGCATGGTTTATGTCATTACTCAGAGAAATGTCTTAACTCTGTATATTCCCTCCACACTCAGAATGATTCCCTGCCTGCAGTAATGTGCATAGGTTTTAATTCTGATGATGTTTTTTGTTGTTTTTTAAAGGTATCTGGTGACCTCCTCCAGTCTTACTG
Source organism: Heliangelus exortis (assembly GCF_036169615.1). Lineage (NCBI taxonomy): Eukaryota > Metazoa > Chordata > Aves > Apodiformes > Trochilidae > Heliangelus > Heliangelus exortis. Next base: position 51,202,110 of record NC_092422.1, on the reverse strand, counting down.
AGCACAGTAATGCTCTTCCATTTCTGAAAGGGGATGCTGGGAAAACAAAACAATCCAACAAAGCTGTTTCTATCAGCTGTAGCAGCTGCATGCAACCATCCTGTTTGCTCAGCTCTTAACATCTCAGAGCACTGTAGTTCAAGTAGCCCATCATATTGAAAATGCAGCTTTCTCTAAATAAACTCATGTAAGATTTTTTTTCCCAAGAGTAGCAGATAATTTTAGTGCTGTGAAAGACTTCCAGGACTATTTCTGTACTGCAGTGTAAAAAGAACTGATGAGAGAAATGCACATTCAGAAGATTTTAATGTAAAGTTTTGCACAACTGTAAAAGAACTGTAACTGTAACAGTTAATCTGTAAGGGTCCATGACTTGCATATTAAAATTGAGAAATTTGCTGAGAAAAAAATATAACCAGAATCCATCCTCCTAATTTTAAAACTCTCAGGGGAAAAGAAGGTCTATGTTAAGTAAGTTATTCTAGATAGAAAGATCCTGCAGTAAGTGGAGATTATGATTTGATACTGTCTATGGTATTTGCTCCATAAGGGATAGAAATTTAAACTAGTGATTACAGAGAGTGTCAGTGATATATTAAAAAACAAAACCCCAAACCCCCAACAAACTAAAACCAACAAAGCCAGAAATAATGGTTCAGAAATATTCTGAAGTTACCTCTTTTTCAAAAATCTTGAAGTGTAAAAGTAATTAAATCTGCTGAATTTGTCATTACATTTAAAATATTCACTTACTCCTGACTTACACCCACACTGGCTACCCTCCATTGGGATGCTCTTTACCTCTGAATTCAGGAAAGAGCAACTGCACAAAGGGAAGAGATTCAGTTAAAACTCTACTGGGGAAAAAGAACCCCAATAAATTGGGCTTTCTGTCAAATGCCTGCAGCACCTTGGGACAGCCAAGCAAGCAGTCTTATTTCTGTTAAGACACCTCCAACAGCAAAAATATCATCAAATCCATAAAGAGTTACTGACCTATCAGAATAAACGTCATAAAACAAAACCAAGGCCCATCATCCAGTTAAAAGGATTTCTGAGAGCTATTTATAATGGCAATCTATACATGGTGATGGGCAGTAAGTGATTAGCAGTGCTCTCTGTCACAGCTGATCTGGCACCTTTCACCCTCACCTTGCCTTGGGCTTCAGTGGGCAGGGAGCACATCTGCAGGGCAAATAAACTGCACTCCTGTTAATAATTACCCAGTCCCATATTCCAAACTTCCAACTTCAAAGCTCTGCTTACCTCTCCTCAGAAAGAAAAGCTGAGTGACTTCCCTTCAGCTGTACTCATCTACAGCAAATTTTGCTATCAGTAAGACAACATGGAATCAAAATCACCCATCCATAAAAGCTGGGGGATTGAAAGAGACAAAGGGATGTGTCCTTATTTCTCAGGTGTTAAGGAGAGAAGCTGGGAACCAGAAAACAAGAGTGATTTAAAACTATGGCTCCTTCTGGTGCATATCTGGATCCTCACATACATATATATACATGTGCATGGTATGCCAGGGCTATAAATGATGAGAGGGAATTACCAGATCAAGATGACCTTCATTTCTGAACATAACAGAGCTCACACCACCAGAGGCATCTCAAGTGATGCTGTCTGAACTCAGATCCATTTCTGGATCTACTCACCCAGGCAAGATCAGCTACTGGATAAACATCACAGAGATGCTTATCACAGGTACTCGACTACCTCATTGCTTCAATGAAAAATCACAGAATCACCTGCCCCAAAACGTTAGCACCTTAGGAAGCAGAATTTCCCTCTGCCCCTGGATTTAGGAGAACCATATCACTGGTATCCCTTATTTAGCCAGCCCAGAAGCCTGTAAAGAAAACCACAAGAAACTATTAATTAGCTCAGCAGTGCCAAAAAATCCCAAAGGCTACAACCCAGAGAAGATTTCCAGAGGAAGTGATTACCCAGACATTCAGAAGACGTGCAGTCCACCTTCACACCAAAAGCTTCGAAATAAAGGCTGTAAGGTTGAAATGAAGGAAATTAAAATAAATGAAAATGCTTAGAACAGAAGTGCTATGAAAATGTGAGATAAAAGTTGGCCAAGTATTAGTATTTTTAAAGCGATAAAGGTAATACTGCAAAAGTATCAACAGGGAATGAAATCATCATATTTCAAAAAATCTTTTCTCTAATTCTGAAAAAAAAAATTACATGGCTGACCAAGCAAAAGCTGAGTCATATAGATTTTTCCAGAATGACTGGAAAAGTAGGTGTCTATTTGAGAATAATTTGTATAAAGCCTGAAACTAAACTGCATTGATTTGATCCCCTGTAGATTTAGACAAAAAGGGAAAAGCCAAAAAAAGAAGCTGAAAACACCATTATCTTGAATTAAAGAAGCAATTGAAACTGAGCACCGTGCCAAGACCAAATAAATACGCTTATGGATATAGAGGGTTTTGTTGTTTAATAGTTACAGCAAATGCAAACAAACTCTCTAAAAGCAAATCAGATTATTTTAACAGTTCACCACATGTAAACTTCCCTAGCACCAAGGGCAAAGGAAAGAGAATATGTGCATCCATCAATTAGATTTCCCCTTACACTACCTCCCAACGACTTGTGATTTCTCTTTTCACCCAAATCAGAACGTTTCTAGGAAAGAATGTGGAGGCATCATTAAAGCAGAAAGGTCAGTGGTACTGGCAGAAATGCAGACAGAAGGAAAAGAAAAATCTCAGAGGCAGATTAGAAGCAATGGTTGTAAGCGGATGGCATTCTTACTGCCATCTCATCTGAAATGACTGTTCAGTCACAATTCAGTAATACCCCAAAAATATTCTTCCAGAGGTGGAATGGGGCCCCATCCATATGCATTTCTTCCTTGACATCTTGTGAATCCAATCTAACCTGTGTACAAATTAAAAAGGTGTTTTGGCTGCTGATCTGGGAAAAACAGTGTAGTCTTTCAATTAAGGTTCTTTTTTTCCCTGTGCAGCATAGCCAATAATAACAATTTTTAGGGTTTTTTCTCCCAAAATTGGGATTTATATAGGCTGTGTGAAGTGCTTAGCCTTTTGAAGAACAACATTCACTCACCAAGCCATATGGACTAAAAAAAATAAGCAGCAGCTTAAGAGAATGTGAACTTGCCATTTTTAGTAATGCTTGACAAAGCTGCCTCAGGACAGCCTTTTCAGCACTGCAGTTGTGTTTTACATATGCAAAGCTACACAATTCCAAAGGGAGACAAAACTCCAGGTGGTAAATAGCACCCTATCTCAACTCCCCTACTTTATTGCCTGATGTGGAGCCTAGAAAGTACAAACCCCTCCCCCCAAACAACCCCCCCAAAAAAGCAAAAAAACCCCAAACCAACCAACCAACCAAACAAACAAAAAAAACAAAAAACCAAACAAAAAAAGAAAAACAAAAAACCAAACAAAACCCAAAACCATCCTTGAAAAAGAACACAGAAATTTGGCTCTTAACCAAGAGCTGAGGTACCTGGGAGATTAAAAGGAAATCTCTTGGTGTAGAACATGATTTCCAGACCATGTCACCAAGGTATATTTAAGTAATTTCTTCTGCACAGTTTGAATACACAGAACAAGAATCTCTTCATAAAACAATGTCCCAGAGTAACTATGCACACAAACTCCTCTACAAACCTCAAGCTAAGAGGGGAGGGGAGGAAAAGAGAAGAACTTCAAAGCAGAAGTGAAAGAGGTAGGGAGATTCTTCACTTCTCTCCAAAAGAAACAAAAGTAGCTGTAGTGAAGCGGTAGGAGAATATTAAGATGAAGTATATGGTGCTAGGAAACAGTGCAAAACAACATTTCTGATTAAAGCCAGGCACTTTGCAAAGGGCATGGAGCTCTCCTACCACAATCATGTGAAGCAGTTATGCTATGAGGAGAATGCTTTCTGCATCCCATTCCTGTCCTCACAAGCTCTGGGCAGGGCGGCAAATACTTACCTGCTCCAGGTAAACATAAAAGTGATAAAGGGTTCCTCTGCTTTTTGGTCTGACCAGCAGCATCAATTACCAGTGAAGTACTAAAATAGTTGGGCCACCTCAGTTTACTTTTCCACATTAATTAGCAGCCGAGGTCAACACATGAAATCTTTCATTAAGGGTACAAAACCATGTGATCTGACCCACTCTGGATGTAGCTACCCATGTGCTCGGGTGGCAAAAATCAATCTCTCCACTCACATGCTTGCATGGCCCATCCTCCTTAGGCTGAGATTCACAAAGGGAGCAGACTAAGTCCACCTTGACCTTCCCATGGAAAGGAGCAGGGTCATCCCAGCTCCCGCAGCTGCTGGCATCTGCACCCAAGGGGACATTTGGTGCCCCAGCCTACCCGAGAGGGACCTCAAGGGGCAGAAAAAGGGGAAGAATTAGGTTGTAGCTCCATCAATTCTCTGGTCAATAGGAGCAGCAATCTATTTAAAGAATGAGCCTGCTGATAATTGGTGTGTGTGAATGAAGGGGAGAGAGGGGAAAGGAAACTGAAAAGGGAACAAGAGCAGCTCAAACATGCACCAAACACTGCATGAGCTGTAAGCGCCCATCAGTTGCTTCCATTTTTATGGCATGCTTTCATCCAGAGGAATGATCTGCAGGAGGAAGAGCAGGTGGCTTTTTAAAATTTAATTATACTGAGGAATACAGCTGGGGACAACGGAGAGCAAGCTATGGTGGGATGGCTCTGACAGCAAAGGCCAAGCAGCAGCAGCAGTGGGCAGGCACGCTGGCAGGCCTGAAAGGAGGGGAGAAACACTAGGGGAACTGAGGCCTAGCTCAGTTTTCATGGGTGCAGCAAAGCTAACATTCATTCAAGTCAAGGCCTCAGATCTCAAACCAAATAAGCCCCATTTCCACTGTCTTTCCATAAAGCTCACTCCATAAGCTCACTGATTCAGTTTTAACCAGCCTGGTGCATGCACAACAGGGTGATGTAGCATGGGTTACAGGCTGTTGAGAACCCCCAAGATCTATTGGTACTACACACCCACCAGCTTTTGGAAAACCAGTGCTGTAACGCTGTTAAAAAACAGCTATTCTGACTTATGACTCGGCTACCAGCAATGCAATGAACTGGGCTCATTTCTATCCTGGATCCCCCAGGGAGCAGGATCCTGGCACATCCCAGCAATCTTTCCTCTCAGTTCACAAGGTCAGAGCTGGCACACCAAACCAAGGTGCATGCCTGAAACCACACAGTCCCCAGGGCCAGTTTTCCCGCCCCTAAGAACATCAGGGATTTTCACCTGTTTGTGCAATTTCCCATGTGGCCTGCAGCAGAAGAGGCACACGGCCTCATTTACCTCCAGCCCAAGCAGGGACCTCGATGCAGAGGCTACTCCTGGGTGCCTGTTTTCTTCAAGCTCGTCACTCTGCAGAAAAATCATTCTTGCAAATGTAATCATCCACCCTACCAGCAATGAGGGAGATAAACTTTGAAGCTCATGAAGTGTGTCTGCTGCTCTTACTTCAACCACTGGGACAAAGTCGTAATTGTGCAGCTGGGATGCTATGCAACAGCAAAGTCATTTTGGAGGGTTTTAGGCAAGTACAGAACAGGGGCAGCCTTCCTAAACCCCAGCAAGATGTCAGCATGAGAGAGAGTGATGATTTCCTCATGCTGCATTGCCACTAATCCAGAGAAACCAAACATGTGAGATGGAGGGAAAAGATTTATATACCTCTTACAGTACACGCACATACAAGACTGCAAATCCAAAGAGTAACTTGCCTGGTGTTTTTTAAATTTACCAGGCAACTACCACACTTATGGGTGGTAGCAATACAAATCATATTCCACCTAGTGACCATGTAACAAATAGACTTACATGTTATTGTTTATCAATGGAGCCTTCATTTTTAGCCCTGAGGAAATCAGAAACTAACTGAGAAATTTTGAGCCAGCTTACTGCTCTGTTACTTTCACAGTATTACTAAGGTGTTCCCTATTTCACTGCTGTAAATCTACAGTCACATATTATTCTTCAATAGAGTAATCTTTAGACTTATTCTAAGCACATTTTATTTGTGGAACAAAAGTGAGCAGCTGAGCTAGCAGAAAATAAATCTGACCAACTGCATGAACCGATCTGGTGGCTGAGCTCAAATTAAAGTTCTGCCTTCCACTTGAAATGACATAAGGGATGATAAAAATCACACTTAAATGTTCAGCAGAGCAGAAATTGGGATCTAAATAACAACCATGTGAGATTACCTGTACTACCACAGTTGCTTCCTTCTGAACAATGTTTGCAAGATCTGTTTTTACTGATGCAGATCACGCTGGCACTGCTCTGACAAAAGCCCACTCAAGATGCATGGAAATTCAACTTGCCAGGAACATTTAAGAGCCTCTTCATGCTGTGTACATGGACCTAATACACTAATTTCTATAAAACCTAGCATTCCTCTTGGATTCTCATGCCTGAAAAACTTTCACAGCAAGCAGCCAGGCATATACCACTGCAATGCCATATCCCAAAGGCAAATTGAATGTTCTGAGGCTGTTTTGTTAAGGAGCTACAGTATGGAATTATCAAAACACAATGTAGCATAGCTGCTGGTACACCAACAGAGCATTTGCTCAATAACAAACCTGCTGGGAGTTAGGTCTGCTTAACACTGATAGCTGTGTGACTGAAGTAAGGTGGCAAGATACTGCAGCAGAGGGAAGGACCTAGCATCCAAGTTAGAGGAAAACCAGAAGTCCTGCTGGCGCCCTCAACAATAAGGAAACGGAGGCAGAACAGCAGCTAGAGGGGAGTAGAGCTTCAAATTTATCAGAAACATAGAAGAAGAGAAGATGGCATTTCACCATCATTGTCCAACTCTATCAATACCTTTTTAACAGTTCCACTCTATGAAACATCATAAATCTGAACTGCTGTTCTACAGTATGTTAAGTATTTACACTGTGGCATTAGAGCTGTTTTGCCAGGTACAATTTATAAAAGGGTGGGGAGCCTTTCAGAAACCATCAGATCATTAAGTTATGATTAATGAGTTGGGTGTAGAGGAAGTAGGTGTTTGACATCAGGTACTGTGCTTTTGGGAAGTTCAGCCATATGTTTGAAAAGAACTTACATTCATAGCAATACAATTTTTTAATGAATCTAGTAATTAGCATTTCTATAAAAAGAAAGGTATCCCTGAGTGTTCAACATCAAAAGCACAAGATTAATTTGCAAGTGAAAGTCCAAATTCAGCAAGATCCTATAGTCTCTCTGGTCCTATTTGAAGTCAGTGGAAATGAATAGAGCATATCACCTTTCAGGGTCAGACCCAAAGGAAGAAGCATTCATCTAACTTATGTTATCATTTCACTTGAAAAACACACTTCAGAAATTATAGAAGCAAAACCAATACTGAGTTCATTGCAGAACTCCTAATTTTGAGGAAAAGTGTTCTGGGAACATAAAGTAAAACAAAAAAAGCTACTCTACATTTCCAACACATTGCTATAAACTTCAGCTTCTTGTGGGAATCGAAAGAAATCCTGAAAGATCTTCAGAAAAAAGGAAGATTCCCTGCAGAAGCTCCTGTGGGTGAAGCAGAAATTATGTGCCTTATGACTGACACAGACTCATTATTAATTTTATCCACAGCATCCCATATTACATTATACATTATATGGACAATAGCCATAGTCATGACAACATCCATACACCCATTTTGCTCAACTTCTGCTTCACTCTTCTTTATGTAGATGGTGTCCACCTTGCCTTAGTCTCTGGACTGTCCATTTCTACCACAGTATCTATACAAAAAGAGCCAAAGACATGTGTTTCTTATTTCTTAATAAGCTAAAACTTTACACTAGCAAGTGAGTGCCCTTCCTCTCTATTCAGAATCACATTTTTATATGTGACCTGATTTAACAATGGTAAAATCAGATTGCAAAGTCTCATGTGGCCTTACATGGTTTGGGGGGTGCTTGGCACACTCAGATCCTAATGCTGTAGAATACCACCAGGAATACTTCTTCAGTGACCTGATCAGGTAGATACAGTCAGAGAATAACTTAAAACTAGAAAAGCAACAATTCTGTCTCTGTACAAGCTCATGAGACTGTGAAAGGAAGGAGCCAGGATGGTGCAGGTCAGCAGGTTCTCCATTACAGTTCTGCAAACTGCAGAGAGGAACAAACAAGACAGCAAAAGTTTTGTTTTAGCAGACTTTCTGACAATCAGGGTATGTTATAGCTCCCAAAAGGAAAGGGTCCATCTTTTCAAAGTTGCCAGAAATGGAACACAATAACACCTGAATTCTGAAGAGATTTGTCCTGATTCCATAGTTAGCATTCCACCCCTTCCTTCAAAGACCTCAGAGATGGCAGAACAACTTGTGAAGCTTGCAGCCTGCCACTGAACTGCTAGGCTTGGATTCATGCCTTGGAGGCACAGGGCTGGCATAACTGAATCTTCAGGTTTATATTTAGCTGTACATTGAAATTCAGTTGCAAACCCATAATGTGAAATGACCTATGCAGACCCTACAGTTCTTCCATCCCTTACAGTCTTCACCTTTATACCAGCAGTTACTGCTTGCATGGGGAACACCAATAATCAAAAAACATATAGAACAAGCCAGCAACATCAAGAATTTCTGTTACTGACAGAGTCTTTGTCCCCTCTCCTTCATCCCAGTTGTGAAGCCAGATCTGACTTGCTGGGATCTCACACATCCAGGTTGCCTGGCAAAGTTAATGGAAAAAACCCCCCAAGTCAGCTCCCATTGTGCAAACCTCAGTGATTCCCTTCTGCTTCTCATAAGAACATCTGGAAAGCAACACCATCCAAGAGGACTGCTCAAGGGTAGGAGGGCATGAGAAGGGAAAAATCCTTCTGAATACTTGTGCTATATTTAAACTCCAGACCAAAGCTTACACTTGGAGTGAATGTCTATCTCCGGTAGGAATGAAAAATTCCAAGCACTGAACAAGGATGTGCTAAGCTTTTCACAACATGCCCCTAAGCAATTGCATTACTGCAAGCTTGTAAAAATGGAAAGTACAGTGACCCTATCTTCCACTGCAAATTGTTGCGGGGACAGAAAACAGGGAGCAAAAGGAAATTTCAACAGTGCAATGGGGGGGGAATAATCTCCGTTTTCAGCCCAGAAAGTTTGTCTGGTTTGTAGAAATACCTCCTACAAAGAAGGTGCAAGCAGAGCAAGGAGGATGCAGTAAAATCAGAGCAACTCAGAATTTCAGAAGAAGTCTTAGTCTGGAATACAAAATTCACATAAAATTGTAGCAATATTAGAATTAATTGTCAGTGAAGGCAATGAGAGCTACAGATACTTAACTAAGATGTGAAAAGAACACCCAGGAGATGCAGTTATGGCCATTTCACTGTTTAGGTCCATAAATTCAGGCACCATCTTGAGAAAAACAAGTTTGTTTCATTTCCTTAGTACCATCTGACCTCAATGTGTTACTTGTGCAAGGTGCTGTCTTCCTCTCCCAGCCTAGCAGGAGCAAAAGTGCTGTGCATGCTCTGTACAAAGCAGCACATAGGAAAGGTCAAGATAAACACAGGAAAACTACACAGAAAGCCAGTATTTCAGGGAAACATATTCCCAAGATGAGCAGTTAATGTAGTCAGAATCCTGTGGGGACTAGACACCACATATAAATTCATTAATATCAAAATCAAGTCATTATCAAAAGAGCAAAGACCTCAGTCTGAACTCTAGTACTACTCATAGCATTTGAGACTAACCATGGCCACATGAAAAGGAAGAGAACTCAATGCAGTTATGACACAAACTGGATAGGTGAGAAGCTACATCAGCTCTCAGGATTATGAACTCTGCTGGAATCAACCAGCAAACTTACCACTGGAGTTCCTTGCCTTTTTATTTCCATGTATAATTACAAGACAGCTGCTTTAGTAATTGTTGGTTGAAGATAAAGATATGTCTGCATGACACCTCCGTGATACCCCAGCAAACTAGGGGACCAGGAGAGATGAATCACTGGGAACCCAGAGGTGTAGGTTGATGTTCTCTACTGGGAAGCATAAATCCTTTCACACAGAGCTCCCTGCTGCCCAGCCACAGGCTACTGCTATTTTCACATCTTACCAGGCTACACTGTGCTGTTGGATGGATCGTATCCATAAGATACTCTCCTTACAGCAATGCAAAAAGTATCTTACATGCACCAGAACTCACACTGTGGAAAGTGAAAACAGCAGATTCTTCTGTTTTCTTTTGCCTCTGTATTTTTCCAGTGGCTCAAGCAGTGGCTAATCTTTAGCACTGAGGTCAGAGGGCTTAATGTGCAAGTCCATAAGTAAAGTCAATGTTTCTAAAACATACAACAGATAAAGGGGGAATTCCAGGATAAAGCTGTACAGTTTAAAAAGCCCACAGTTTCTTCTTCCTTTCCTACTTTTTACATTAGCAAACAATCATTACAAAATTATGGTTATGTCTTACACTTGTATGCTAGTTATGGTGCATTATCAATTAAAAACTTCATGCGTTTCCTAATTTACAGAACTTTGCTCTTACCCAAACTCATAAACATCTGACTACTTTCCAAATCAAAAGCCTGGTTGCCATAATATGCCTAGTGGTGTCTAGAGTCACTCACACATCTCCCTCAGCTGGATGTCAAGTTGACCATTTTTACTGAATATACATTTTGCAGGTATTCCAGTCAAGGTGGAAAGGCTTTACTGGAGAGAAAGTCTGGGCCTGATGCTAAATGTTTGGGCTCTAGTGTTCAGGAATTTGGTTTCAATTGAGTTTTGTAATTACTCAGCTTGAAGCACAAACTATCACATAAGATATATCCTGCTGACTTAGTTCACTTCTACAGATGGCTGAATAAGCCCTTTTAGAAGTTGTAAGACTGCACTTTTCCAGTATACATAAAGCTGGCTACAAGGTTGCCTTTTCCCACTAACTAGGTGTGCTGTACACACAAATAGTATTTTTCATCTCACATTCAGTTCTACTGGCACATAAATGTTCACCAATGTTGATTATATTGTACAGAGCTTGTACAGTATATCTAGGAGGTATCTAATAGCTCCTAGAGGTGTTTTTCAGTGGACTATGTCTTTCAGAGCATTTCTAGGTGAGGCAGCATTGATTTTTTGTCACATGAAGTATTTGTTGTCACAGGAAGTGTCTTCTGGGCCAGGTACTAAACTATTAGTGGTGTAAGTTTTCCTATTGTATCCTATTGTTTTAATTAAAATCTGCCCTTTTACTCCTTAGTCCATTAATGTATATGCTACTGAACTGCAATATCAAGTAAAGATAAATGACAAAGCCTTCCATCTGCTTTTTGTATAAGAAAAGAGAGAGGAACCACAATTCTTATTCAAGATTATGCTCCAATAGCATGATGCAATGAATTAAGCTGGTTGTATTTTTTTCATTTTTAAAAGGTCACACATTGACCAACTTATCACAGAAATTAATGAGTTACCACATTTATTTCCATATTTAGTAATATAAGTAATAGAACACATTGTGCCATTCATAGCTGTATGTCATGCAGCTTAAAAATTTAAGGAAAGGACCTACCTATACCTGGAAGGTTAAGATTAGCCTAAGTTTAAAACACTTCATTTACAAGTTATGAGTAAAAATAGCGGGAGAATTCCTAAAATGTCACCAGATTAACAGGAGCCACAAAAAGCAATGCAAGACAGAGTGATACCTGTTACTTTAACAGAGTAGAAATTTTCCTCTAGAGAAAAGTAAGTTGAAGTTAACTTCTCCAGATTCAGGAAGGTCTACAAATTATGAAGGTGAACATGCCCTGGAAATCCTTCTTGACCACAGCTTTGAAAACAGAGAAGAAGCATTCAGTTCTGCTTTAGAGTTGGTTTTAACTTGGACTTTTGCACAGATAGCCTAATGCATTCACATCTCAGCCAGTGGAAGAAAAATATGTAAAACTCATAAAATGCTTAGAATGACAGAATCATTAAGGTTGGCAAAGACCTCTAAGATCATCGAGTCCAACTATCAACCCAACACCACCATGCTCACTAAACCCTGTCCCATGTTAAAAAAAGAAAAAAAAATTAACAATTTAGCATCAGGCCATTTGGAAACTACCTGGATCAGAAGGAAAGGAATTCAAGAATGGCTACCCCCAAAAATATGCTTCCCCTCACCCTTAGGCTTAAGTGCCCTGAATACATCATGCAAAAAAATACATAGCAAGGGGTGATCTTACAATAATGCCAATAAGCATTCTGTATTGTGAGCAGGAGACAGCAGTTTGACAAATCATGTTTTTGTTGAAAAAAACCCCAAACCTTTGCCACCAAGAAAGGTGTCCAAAACCAATAGCTAGAAGCCCATGTCAGCGGGACAGTCACCATCTGCTTCCAGCCAATGTGGCCAACAATAATTTGTATCCTTCTGCAAACTGTGTAAATACAGCTACTTTTATAGCAATATGATTTTTTGTATAAATGATGGATATTTACTTATTTTGCTCCTCTGGTTTACCTTCTCTGAAATGCCCTAAGTCTGACAAAAACAGGCTGGTAGAAAGGACCTACATACATAGAAGAGTGGACATGAGAAGAAATACCACCAAAGAGGCTTCAGCTGCCAGTATTCTTCAGTGGCCAAAATTTTATCTTAGTACTTTCCTTTATTTCTCCTCCACATGGTGAGCAGATGGATTCCCACTTCAGTATCTGGTGGCATCACAAATCAGTGAATTTCAGCTTGACTGAAGCCTTGGAAGCAAGAAGCCAATTAATTATTTTAAGTTTGCAGAAGCAAGACACCCCAGAGGAGTTTTGCCAAGGAAAGATGGAAGAGAAGTTATGGATGTGATTGTGAACTCCCAATAGAATGACACTGGCTGGAAAAGCTCTGATTTGTTTCAGAGTGATGGGAATAGATTCCTGACAAGTGTTAGGGAAAAAAAAATGTGATGGGTGGCTGGAATAACATCCAGTTCCTGCTTCTTTCTACAGGTGTCTCACATCCTCATTTTTACCTCTGATCTTGTTGTTGAGTAATTCCTGTGCAACACTTAGGACAGGTTCACCTCCTGCTTGCACTTCAGCTGCATGCCAGGACTTTCTTTCACTGCAGTACATTGCTTCCTACTATGTTGTTTCCTCTTCTACCACAATCCCAATATCACTTCAAGCTTTGCCTACTAGATGACCTCTCTTTTTCCACTGTGAGCTTTTTTCTTTCTTCCTTTTAGTCACTCTTGCAGCTCTTTTGTGAAATGTCTGCAAATTTAACAGCTGTCTTCTTTGATGCTTTGCACCAAAATCAGCTACAATATTCCAGTGGTGTTTCTCCGATGCCAAATGCAGATGGAACACAACCTTGCTAGACCTGCCTGGCATTTTCCTGGTGATGGATCCATGAAGATCCATAATGGAAGAACCACACTTGCAGTTTCTGCTTATCTGCTATTACCAACCATGATTATGCATCATGTCACGTTGGCTTTTTGTTTTCTACAGACTGTAATTGTGAGAGCACAGAACCAACACAGCAGTAAAAAGCCTGCAGGGAGCCCATAAGCAGGGTTTTTTCCAAGTATTTGTCTGTACTGTACTAATACTAGGACTGACTAAGTAAACAGATTTTCAAGTTGAGCAATGAACAATCATCTCTTTTCCTCCTTCCACTACAGAGGTAAACATATAGTCTCATACCATGCCCACTGAAAAAGTCATTTACAAACCTCCCTGCTTTAGCACTGTGTAGCAGACACCTGCAGGACGAGGTAGATATTTGCTGCAAAACATTGGGCCAACTACTCCATGTTTTCTGTGCAGCAGTAGGGATGACTGACCAACAGTATCAGTACCAAAGCTAAAGATAAAACTGGTTTGATTATTTACAGGTTCCCAAACCCAAACCTGATAAGAGCTGATAATGATTTACAGGCAGCAGGAGTGCTTAAGGACAGAAGCCACAACACTCCTGCAGCAGCAGATCAGCAGCTAGCATTGGGTGCCACATGCTCAGCCACCAGGGGCTTGCACACAGGCAGAAGCCTAAGTCCTCCATCAATGGAGCTGGCTAATTACAGCTCACTTCTATTATCTGTGCTTCTGAAGTCCTACCCTGTCAAGGGGAAGGATTTGCTAAAGTCAGGGGCCTAAAATGCCCTTTTCTATCTTCTCCATCTTTTCATTTTATTCTGTTGTCTCTTAGCTTCCCCTTAATTAAAATCAAGAAATACTGAAGAGTTTTGCAAAGAAAAAGCAAGCAGACTGAACAGTAGTTCCTCTTTGTAAGTCTAGCATCACTAAACAGAAAGCCCCCTGAAGGCCTATTTATACATTTCAAACCTTTTCTGTGAGAAAGACTCTTTGTGAGATTGCTACTGCACCTTCCCAACAGGTGACTTAACTAATACCTACAGAAAGTGTGCTGTCAAGAAAAATTCACATACAGACAGACGGCCCCCAACACTATTAAGTCTCATCTGGAGCAGTTTAATAGTACTGCTTCTCATAGGGAAGACATCAAAGGAGACGTTTCACTTTTTGCAGGTGCAAATTTCATACCTGTCATCAAAACAGCTATTTTGAAAACTTACTCTTACAAGCTCTAAACCTCTTGCAAGTTATGCAGCTTACACAAAGAGACACGAAATTCTTTGCATTAATGGAATAAAAAAAGCAGCTTCACAGCAGTCATATAGGTCCTAATTATTATTATTCACATGAAAAGTAAGAACATTAATATTACAGAGATTTGGTTTCCCTTCTGTATATTAACAACATGGTTTGCTGCAACATTATTTTAATATACTTAAGGACCAATTGCCAAACTGTTTCTTTTTTGAAGTTCAGTGTAAGGAAGAAGCATAAAAACCATTTACTTACTGTCTGTGAAAATGAAAATATTTTCCTGTAAGCTATTTATATAGTACTTTGTGCCTGCAGACAAATGCCTATAATTGTGTACCATATCATACTATAAGTATCTAACCAAGGTGATGGTTTGCTCTGCAAATTGTTCCCCTGACAAGTGTCCAGTTTAAATGGTGGTTGTGCATCTCCTGAAAAATGCTGGAATGGGTGCCCTCTCTACACAGAGAAGTTACTGGGAAGAGGTATTGAAAACTATACTACATTGGAATAGCTCCACTCACCCTGAGACACACTGATCTGAAATAAAAGTCACTTTATTCTGAAAATAATTATTACCCTCACAAAGCTCAGCGGTAAATCTGGCCTTGAAAGAACTGACTCTCTTTTCAGCTCATAACACAAAGAACCACAGAATATGAACTTCATGAAAATAACTTGCTCAAAGAAAACTAAAAAGTTGCTTGCCTTGGTAGTTATGGGGAAAAAAAAAAAAAGTCTGTTTTTAATCAAAATGTTAACCCAGATTGTAATTTGTCTCTTCACAACTAACAAGCAACTCAATCCTTTCTGGTGGGTTTCTGAACAAGAGCAGTACGCAACCTCTTTTTTGACCAGAGGACAGGTCCTTCTTTGCTTCTCCTAGGACAGGCAGCTAGAGAACAGCTAAAAGTTTATAACTGAGCAAGTACTGAAAAAAAGCTAAGTGGAAGCAGTTTACTGGCAACAAATTGCTAAAACCCTTGAGAAAAAAAAAAAAAAAAAAAGTAAATTTTGGTTCCCTAAGCACAGTTCATTCCTTGGAAGTCCTGTGAGGTTGCCCAGCAACGTACCACAATTACTGTAGGTCAAGTCCTTGGGACATAATCTAGCCTATTGACTTTAATTCAGCTACCTCTGGCACAAGGTAATGCCAAGTGGGAGCAAGAAGAAAACGGGAGCAATGCAGACTGGAGAGCTCTCAGAAGATGTTGGAAGGAAATTTCAGAGTTTCCAAATGTTTTATTCAGATTGTTCTGATCTGCTCAATTCAAAGTTGGTTTTCTACAGCAACTCTTTGAAATAGATAATTTAGAAACAAATAGTAATTTCAATTTGTAGGAAATGAAGAACCAATGTGAAACATTTTTGAGTTCCATCCATTTTCCAGTACTCAGATTCCTGGTCCACATACTCAAAAAACCCAAGGCCTAATCATGGTGAAGAATTCTTAATAAAACTACTTTCCAGTCTATTAATTACAGTTTTTCATGACCAGCTTGACCAGAAAGTCACCCTTCCTTCTTGTAGATAGTCCTTCTGAAACCCAACAAGCTATTATATTATTGGGAAACTTCACTGTAACTTAGTTTGAATATATCACACATGGCTCTCCAACCTTTCAGGAGGACCTAACTGCTTTGAGATGCATATATAGACTTTTTTTTTAAGGGAAGGACAACTAGAAACAGGAAATAAGATGTTGGGATGGCATAAAGTTCCACTGAGTATTTGGCTTTTGTATGTAAACCATACACAGCAGCTTTCTTACCCAGGCTGCAACCTACATGACACAAAGAGCAGCAGTCAATAGTCCTTCTGCACACGTGTTCCTGCCAAAGCATTTGCAAAAATATTACCTTTACAGTAAAAGAGAGAGATTATATAGGTTGGAAGAAAAGAAATTTCTTCAGAAAACATTTCCTCTCTCACAGAAACTGCAGTACAACTCTTAAGCCTAGGCCTACAAGGAATATTAGTCCATCCACTGAAATCCAACTATTGTTGTGGGGTAGATGTCCCCTCTCAGAGAGTCAATTTTAAGCTTAATGTTTTAATTACAAATTAACTTTCAAATGCTTACAGAAATTTTGCTAAAATGCCTTTCTTTGGGATGAAATCTCTCTTTGAAGTTCTTTTCTAAAAGCCACTGACAAGGACAATGATCACAGGGAAAACAAACCCACCACCTTACTGCATTGAACAAAGCATATAGTTGTGGATTTAGGGTTTTTTTTGACAGATATAGGTTTAAAACGGATGGCCTGAAAGCTTGAATAAACCCAGACACTGATATTTTACACAGACATATGTAATAAAGACACTCAACATGGTCCCCTGGACCTGTCAGTCAATGGGCATTGCACCCCAGACTGTTTATCAATAGCAGCACACTGCCATATGGCTGCTCCCTGCCAAACCTCA
The DNA here is from genome assembly GCF_036169615.1 of Heliangelus exortis. NCBI lineage: Eukaryota > Metazoa > Chordata > Aves > Apodiformes > Trochilidae > Heliangelus > Heliangelus exortis. The sequence goes on along the minus strand of NC_092422.1, from coordinate 51,185,070 downwards.
GCTAATTACTAAATGACATTCAGTTTCCTTAACAGAGATGTTTTTAGAAGAAATCAGCAGAAGCCATAGAGAAAACCTTGAGTATAAATGCATAGCACGATGCACAGATGCAAAATTGTAAATGCACATACTTGCAATTACAAGCACACACCTAATCCAGCCTTAGGCCTCAGGGAAGAGCCTGACATGTAAAATGTGAGCTCTGAAGCACAAGTCAAGTGAAGAAAGCAACATTTTGTTTGTGTCATTACTCATACAGGCATCTAAATATCTAAACTAAATTCCCTGAGGGGCTAGCTTGAAGTTAGAAGTATATTCCTTTTAAAATATGTTCATGGTCTTTCTGTGAAGGCTAATGATAATTTCATCTCTTCTGAGTCTTGGAGTAATAAATGTTGACAGCCCCAGATGCCAGGTCCTCGGTGAGAGCATCTGTTTGTTTATTCAGGATTAAGTTAAACTACTTAGCTGCCATTACAGTAAATCCACCTCTCCTACAGACCTTCTTAAGAGTACTGAAGAAAATAATGAAAAACCCCTACTGTTGTGAGATCAATTGTGTTCAGAAACCTAAGGAATCTTTGACAATTTATTCTTGGCATGCAGGGGTGAGGAACAGACTGCACCAAACACCAGGTGCTCCTTGAGCAATGCAGTGCGCACCCCCCGCCAAAAAGAAAGAAAAGAAAAAAAAGAAAATGGTAGCATGAGCTGCTCTTTGTCTTGATTTCATCACATCCACCTTGATACTGCAGCAGACTTTTGAACAAAAGACTATAAAGCTTGATCCTGCAGTCTTTGTCCAGTAAGACAGGGTTTACATATCTAAATAATTATGCTCTGTTATATGAAAAAGGGACTTGACACCTTTTTTTTTTCCCCCGAGGCGATTCACAGACCTGTCTTGCAATATTTGAAACGTAAAGACTTTTAGATTTAATTTCCTCTTCATTAAGGGCATGAGGGAATGCTGTGCTCTTACTGACAGGAATGCAATTTGAGACTCCAAATTACCAGACCTGTATCACAGATGCCTTTGCTTCACAATGGCAAAACATTCTCATGTATCATATAAAGACCTAAAGCTGTCAGTGTGTCAACATGTAGTAAGACTTTGGGATACACACTGAGCAGTCAAACCCCAGTCAAATGGCAAAGAATGTATTTGGAGGATTTGCAAGGCATGCTGCACTGCAATCTATTTAATTAAAAAAAAAAAAAGTCTAAAGATAGCAGAGTTATCTCTCATTTTGCCATTTAAAGAAGCTGTTAGATTAGACTTCAATTACTGAAAGACTGCACAAAAGCATGAGACAAATCCTGCTCACCAGTTGTTTCTGTAACACAACCAGGAACAGTCTCTGGCTACACCTCGAGTGGTGGTTTGCAGGCAAGAGTATCTGCATGCTACTGGGTTACTGGGTTGGAATGATTTTAATTGTACAAATAGGATTTTGGAGGCTTTTATTCTCATGAATAGGAAATGGATACTTTATAGATACAGTAGTATGAGATACAGGATTAAGAGAAATTGAGTTAAGCTTGATAAGGCTGCAGCCTAGGACCTGGTTGTGGTTGTCAGGAACCCCTGACCACCCGGGTCCCTCTCTGGATTACCATCCTAGCTCTTCCTGGCCTGGTGCCACCAGTGTTTCTCCACCCTGAGCTGGAGCTGATGTGGGAAGTCTGTCTGTCTGTCTCACAGCAGCTTGTCATAATGCCAAACACCCAGCTAGTGGTGGGCCCTGAGCCCTCCAGAGGCTGCATCTCTGTGGCTGGGAGCTCACCCTCAGCGCTCCACATCAAAGGAGAGAAGCCAAGGATGCCACCTGGCAAACAGCTTCTAAAAACCGCATGGGCTGTACAGAGACTGTTCCCGAGGCAGAAGCTCCACCAGCCTACTGTGCTGAGTCTCCAGAGGAAAGGACTCTGCAGTGGGAAAAGCTGTAGGAAGCAAGCTGAGGACGGACTGCCAGGAGACGCTCCGAGGTCAGGGCGGTGAACAAGCAGCTTCCTCTCTGCAAGATGCTGCGCAGCTCTTCCCCCACAAGTTCATGGAGAAAAAAAATGATCTCAGGTAGGAGAAACATACCACATTTAGTGACACAAATTGAGAAGTTCTCAACAAGAACCGAACTATTTTTTCACTTTGTTTCTGTATGTACACAGTATTTGATTTTTAACATGCAAAAGACTGACGGGGCACAAAGCATCAAACAGATAGCGATCTCCGTAAACCAGGATGGCTGTTATCAGATTGGCAGGGTAAGAGGCCATTGTTTGAGCTAAATTTACCTCCCAGGTCTTGCTATATGCTCCACCAAGGGACACTGTCTCACTGCCAAGGCACACTGCCTATACAGACATCTACTACATGGGCCAGGAAATAAAGGTTCAGAAGAACTGCAGATTGAACCACTCACCAGGTTTATGGAGTCAGGTTGTCTCATTCTCAGGAGGCTGGATCTGCACTACATACATGCAGAAAACGTTCAGGAGAGAGAGATACTGAATACCTCTGGATTTGACTATGCTCACAAAGCACAGGTTGTTTACAGACTCAAAAAGACAGCATGCTGCTTATCAACACCAAGTATGGCCAGGAAAGCTTGAAGTACCTGCAAGCCCTTACTCCAAAAGGTAAATGAGCACCAGTGAGAATCCCACCTGCTATCCCTCTGATTTTTACAGTACTACTCATTTTTCTAATCAATTAGAAACCTGAAAGACAGGTAAGCTGGTTAGCACTTCTTGCATACAGAGGCCAGTCACTTCTAGAGTCTTCTTTTTCTTTTTCTGCAGCACCATTCACGACTTTTCTTCTAGGCTCCAGAAAAAAAAACCCACAATAAACCAAACAACCAAAAACCTGCTTCTTTGATACTTGTCCTGCATATAAATGTTTTTGAACGGCAGGTCTTCCTTGATGCTTTCATTGTCAGGAAAACTTGACACACACCCATCAAAAGGAGTCTGCAGTAGCCAAGGTAAGTTGCAATACAAAAGGTCTTTTAGTTTCCAGGAGAAAACTAAAAGCTTCCCCAACTTTCTCTTGGTGAATTTGCTTTTCAAGGAAGAACAGTGAAAACTACTTAGGACCTTCTATTTTTAAATCATATTTTAAAAGCATATGATATCTTTGAAGGAAATCCAACCTGTTCTGAAAACAACTTACAAAAAACTTACAACTCCTCAAGTATAACCCGAAAGAATTGCTGCTTATCCCTCACCTTGATAGCTGGGCCATGGAAGCAATAAAAAACATAACTCAGGACACCACTGCAAATATGTTTTGCAATGCAGTACTCGGAAACTGCATTATACCACCATGTACTAAGAAACTGCATTATATCACCATGTCTAGGCTGAGAGCCAGCTGTGGGCAGTGGACGAGACAGAGCTAGGATTACTGACAGGAAGGGAAATCAAAGATGGGATGGAGAGAACAAGATGAGCTGAAGAAATATGGAAATCCAAACTTGCTGCTAAAAGGATGCTGCTGTGGGGATGTGAAGATGGGGGTGAGGGACTGCTGCCTGCAGGAACAGCAGCTATGGCTCACACACCCTAATAATTAAAATCATTAATAACAGAAGGATTCCAGGCATGGATAAAATTTATCACATAAATCTTGTGTACAGCAAATTGTGTGTTCCTTTTGTAGGGATCTAATGCATGCATTACGCTCTACAGGAATGCATAACCCAGACAGCAATATACAGAGGGTCTTTTTTTCATGGCAATTTAACATTATTTATGGCCAAAACAGCCATTATTCCTGTTGCCATAGAATAAACAATGGGGAAGACAAAGAGGTTTGCAATGAGGTGGTCATTCATTGGATCTCTTGCTCATTACTTATTATGGGTTAGGCCACACCATGATATTTAAAGATATAGTACTGTGGCACGCATTAAGTTTTTGTTACACAGAATCCATGGAGTTCTGGCAAGAGAAAACTAAACAAAGCGTATGAATAAGTAGTTTATTGATGATACAAGTGTCTTGTCATGAAGGAAGTAACTTCTTTAATGAGCACAGTCCAAGTTTTTTTCCAAAATACCAGCTTTGATTAGCAGCAGACAGTAGTGCTCATAGAAGCCACTGATTTCTTTTAATTGGCTTGAAATCAGCAGAGCAGCATTATTTCTCACACATTAAATGCAAGTTTTTTATTCACCAAGGCCTAATTCTTCTATCAATGATCTCTGTATTTACTGCAGCATATTTTCAGTAATTAAGCCTCTTAAGCTTCTCTTTGTTCTGCCAGGGGATGGAAAGCCAGTGAAGTGAATGAGTCTCCCTTTAAAGGGTGTGGGGGAGGTGAGTAATGGAGGAGAAAGACAACTTTTTCCTGCAGGATAGGGGGGAGGATTAAATATAAATGGCTCAGAAGAAAATCAAGACATTGACTCGGAGTAACAAAAGGAAGCTGGAGCAGGGCTCCACAATCAACAACCTCCTACTCTCGAAGTGCAATAAAGAAGGAAAATGATAACAGCACCTTCGTCAGTCAGCACTTGAGAGATCTATCAGTGAGAAACGCCAGGAAGAAGTCAGCAACGGGCCACAGAGGGAACACCAAGGAGCAGCCAGAGCCACTGTGCCACATCCCCCAGCCAAGTTGTGCACAAGCCTTGAAGTACACACAGAAGAGCAGGGTGCAGCCCCTGGGTTTTGTGCTGCATTCTGCTTACAAAACCCTTCTTGTTCTACATGAGCAATCTGGCTTGAAGACAGCTCGTGGTCTCACAGTGTCAAGGAGCAGCGTTGCCCAGAAGCCCCCCCCCATGGGTTGGGAGAGAAGTAGGAGAAGTAGGGGCTCCCCATGGGGTGTCAGGGGAGGGTCTGGCAGCCAGGGACCATCCCACCACCTCATCCAGGAGCAGGGCAGCCAGTGAGCACTGGGGCAGCCCCAGTCGAGGCTGGGCCAGGACACAGGGTGGGTGTGTGTGTGTCCCATCCCATGGCCAGGTCAGGCTATGGGGAGTGGGAGACCCACGCTGCTGGGGCATTGCTGGGACAGGGGCTGATGGTCATGGGCAGGGACCCTGCCCTGAGCCAGGCCCTCAGGACCCTGGAACACCTGCCCTGCCAGAACAGCCAGGGCTACCACATGCCAGGGATATAGGGTAGGGACTGGGCCCAGATAAGGAGGGAAGGGCTACAAGATGCTTCCTACTTGATCTTGGTAGATGCCACTGGGCTTGTGCACTCAGGATGCAGATGGTCCTGTAGCCCACAGCAAACCAAGCCTGATAATCCTACAAAAGAAAGAGGCAACTTTTTTTTTTTTTTTTTTTTTTTTCCCTTTTCAATTTTAGAGCTAAGGGACAACCTCTTTCCCAGGCTGGGATGCAGGAAGGCCTGGTCCCTATCCTGCAGGCCTCTGAATTTCATGGAGCTACTGATGGAGCATTTATGCACATGTGTTAGCACGTGCAGCTCACCAGCAGTGTCCATGGCATCAATACTATACTACATAGTTATTTAAATACGTAGTAAAATAGGTCTTGCATATGTAAGGGGAAACACTGTAGATGAAATACGGCTCCTTCCTGTCAAAGGTAACAATTTTTAATGACTGATTTAAGACAATGCATTTAACAGTCAAGCTAATGATGAGAAAAACCAACAACCACAGTCCGGCCTCCAGACGTCCACTCCTCCAATTGGCCAGGAACCAAGAGGAAATTCCAGATCAGAAGGCAATTATTTATGTATCTGTCTCCTTCCAGTACACCCACCCCCACCCAAAACCACCCACCCCTTAAATTTGCTTCTGACTAAGTGGGAATTAATCCTGCCGGGAACACTTTTAAACAGTGCTGTATCTTTACACTAAGGTCAATGCCAGTTTTTGTTTTAGCCAGACTTCTGCAATTTTTGTCCACGTTACCAGCAAATTTAATTTTACTGTGCCTGAGAGAAAACAACTCTCCAGTTTTGGGGCATGTTTTTTTTTTTAAATACACCACTGCACTTAAACCAGAAGTCACATTCCTGCCTGCTACAACCTGCTGTTGAAATTTTAATTTAAATTCTTTCATGGTTATAAAGACACTTTTGTTACTAACCATTGAAAAAAACCAAATTCACAAGTCCAAGAAAATTTTTACTTCAGGCTCCAGCTCAGTTCTCCAAAAGAAAAGGATCTCACTACAAGCATTCACTATCATATTTTTCCCCTCAAGTCTTTTTGCAGCTAAACAACAACAAAACTCACATAATCTACTGACTAGATCTTATCCTTTTGGACTGAAATCAATGCTCCTTTAAGAGCATTTTAAGAGATGGAAAAAAAAAATCTCCTCTTAACTCATTTCCCTTGTTGATGCAGAACAATTCTTCATTTCATGCAGAAAATGTTTCTCCAAGTGATCCAGATCAGAACAAAGTATCATCTTTTCATATGGCTCTTGAGAAAGGCTTCAGTATGTGCAGTAATGTTTGAAACAAATGATACTTACCCAACAGTGGGTATGTTCCAACACAGTTTTTTTTTAAAAAAACACAAATCGATTAGGGCTTTAATTTGAATATACCTGTTCAGCTGGTGGTTTTTGCAACAGGGAAGTATCTCTTAGGCCTATAAACATCGAGCATTCAAATGTAATTGAGTGATCTATACATAACATCAGGATGCTGCATGTCACTGCTGTAGTACTTAACTATTGCAGTAGAAGCCCTGAGGAGCTATAACCCACAATGTGCAGACAAGAGAGGCCTCTCATAAAGCCTGCAGTATATCTTCCTTGCATTGAGCAGAGCTCCCAGAGGAATCCTCAAGCAGAGAAAAGAAGCCACAGCTCAGGCAGGCAGCCACTAAGTGCATCTAAATAACCAAGAGCTGTGATCTGAGCAGAAGCAAACAGGTGAGCAGTGCCAGGCTACTCTGAAATAGCATTTTTCAAAGGATGGGCTACAGAGGATGAAAACTGCAGATGTGGATTAATGATTTCCTGAGGTTGCATGGGCAAGTTGGACAACTCATGGCCCATAAACAAGAGCTTGCACAAGGGACAACAAGGGTCAGACCTGGCAGCAGCTGTAGGGAGCTGGTGGACATGAGGTAGAAGGTAAGAGAGACAAACTTGAAAGTCTGACCCACTCTGGCTCTGAAAAAGAAGCTCTGTAGAGATGCCAGGGACAGAGCATGCTTTGCAGCTACCCAGTGACAACAGTAATCTCAATTAACAATTTATTTTTATGAAAAAGGCAGATTTTTCATCCTATTTATTATCTGAGCCAAATGCATGTGTAGAACCATTTATTTGGGACAACTGTGATTTATGCATGCTTCTATACGCTCTCAGTACAGGACAGGACCTGTGAGCAGATCCCTTCCCTTCTTTTACAGACCAGAGATTTGCTCTAATACATGCACAAATGTCACTGCAAATTTTATCCTTGTCCCTGAAACCATCCAATCTGCTCGGCATGATCTGTGCCTCATTTACTGTGTTGGCAGCTGGTAAATCTTTTCAACCTACTCTACTTGCTACAAAAATTATCACGGTAACCCAAACAGCCTTGTCTTGGAGAAACACTGCCATTCTTTTTTCTTCAGTGGGCAACAACTCAGTTGTGCTCCTAATTGCCTCAGCACTGCTTCAGTGTTCAGCTCTCAGTTTATGTAGGACAAGAACACATGCAAGGATCTTCCTAGTTTTTCAAGATGGGACCTGCTGTCTCAGAATGAATCAAAACCTGAAGCGAGGCAAAGAAATATAAAGAACTTCAATAAAATAGAACAGATTCACAATATATAGACAGCATTTGAAGATTCACTTTCAATGAACTGAGTCAAGAAAATTTAAATATAGACAGAATAAGAGAGACTGTGTTATGCATGAGTTTTGGATGGAAAAGTAAAAAAGCTAATAAATGGATAGGAATAAGCAAAATGGTGACAATGGGAGTAAAGAAAGCCTGCAAGGGAGTCTGGGGAGAAAAAGATGGTAAACATGTAACAGAACCTGCTTACTGGATTTTCATTTTTCTTCTTATCTCTGAAAACTAAATGTTCTGTAGAACAAGGGAGCAGATGCAGAAAAGAAACAGATGTACCAAGGCAGAGGATGCAGAAAGGAGGTACTGATAACTTTGTCTCTCATCTATACTGCTATCCTTTGGTTCACCTAAAAACAAACCAACCAACCACTAACACAAGCATTTAGGATATTGAGGTGCTGGAGCAGGTTCAGAGGATGGCAAGGAGGCTGGTGAAGGGACTAGAGGGAAAGTCTTATGAGGAGAGGCTGAGGAAGCTGGGGTTGTTTAGCCTGGAGGAGACTCAAGAGGGACCTTATCACTCTCTGCAAGTACCTGAAGGGAGGTTGTAGTCAGGGGGGGTCAGGATCTTGTCAAGAAGGTATGGCCTGAAGCTGCACCAGGGGAGGTTTAGGTTGTATATCACAAAACACTTCCTCATGGAAAGGGTGATCAAACTTTGGACTCCACCACACCCAGGGAAGTGATGGAGTCACTGCCCCTGGCGGTGTTTAAGGAAAGGCTGGATGTGGCACTTAGTGCCATGGTCTAGTGATGTGCTGGTGTTAGGTCATAGGCTGGACTTGATCTCAGAGGCCTTTTCCAGCCTCAGTGATTCTGTAATGTCTTTAAGAATATGGTCTTTAAACATTCTCTGAGAGAATGTCTCAGTTTTGTCTCCCTGTCCTCTGGTAAAATAAGTGACATGCAAACAAGAACATAATGCTGAGTAATCGAAGCATTGAGTGTTGCTGTGTGCAATCCTTTCTTTCCATAATAATCTGTGCCTCTTGATTTTATCTCTACATCCTGGTTATTTTTATATCACTTCCTGATATGCTATAGCCCACTACTTCCTTTTCTCATGATGAGGTGTAACAAAAGCAACAGTTGCAAGCCTATTATTTAATTATCTTGTTGGATCCTGCAAGGACTGTTGGTGCTCATATAAGCAGATCACACATATTTTGGCAGCTCAGATTCTTATCTAGCACACAAAACATATTGTCACTGTCATCACTGGGGTTCTTCTTCAGCCAGAAATATCTTCAATTTAGCAAGAGCCTCACCAGATTAGGGGGAGGATGCAACCCTGTATCTTGGCAGCTCTACCAGGTGTCAGTGGCCTCTGATGACACCAGGATGAAATCCTGGTGGTTTCCAGTCTTGCAGATGCCAAGGTATGTCCATTTCTACTGGTGGTCACTTGCCCCTGTGTCTTTAACTTAGGTCCTTGCTCTGAGCCTCAAGAGTCAAAACACAGCTGGACCAGCATCAAATTAGTTTGGATTACTGACTGTTTTGAACAGCACACCTGAATTTGGTCACTGAACATGTATCAGAAGACAAAAGAACTATAAAGTACAGGAAAACTGCACCCAGCACACGAGGTATGGACAGAAAACAAGAGAATCACTCCAAGCAGAAGAGTCATCGTTCATAAAGAACTTCTTACAAACATGCTGACAACACCAGGGGGATGAATGTAACACTTGAGTTCAAAACCTCAGGGTTGTTACCAGATCAACCTGCTCTCCTATTGCTCTGCTAACTCCAGTTGGCTTTGCCATGCTGATATTCTTTGAATTGCTTGACTAGATGAAGCTGACCAACAATGTAGGGTAGTTGAAAGAAATGAAGTCTATCATCTCTAAATTCTATGGAAGTGCCAGGTCCTGGGGTTTTTTGAAAGCAAATCCAAAAATAGTGTGAAGAGTTCTGAACACACTCGATCAGTTTTTAAAGCTCTAATCAGCAATTTATATTCTCTCCAGGAGATAGAACTAAGGGACAGTAAGATTTTTTTTCAGAAAGCAATACAATGTGATATTATTTTCTCCCTTCTCTGTACCACATCTATTCTCCAATGCAAAAGAATAAGGTTCCAGCACTTAAAATGTATCTACTCAAGCTTTACATTTATGTCAATTCTATTCTTTATTTTCAGAAATAGTTGGAAAATACTTGTGAAACATCCCAATACGAATTCTGAACAGATCCTTGTTGCAGATAACAATAAAAACTATACTTTTAGACTCTACTTCTCACGAAGTAGAGGCTATTCTTAAATGTTGGCCTATATATAAGCTAACCTAAATTTCAATGCAGCCTTTTTGTCCAATCTGCCTGCTTGTAATAGGGTAGGAAAGCAGCACACAGTTGAAAGCATGATCCAGTATGGCAAATCCTATCAACAATCAATCCATTTCAATGCCCTGCCTCTGATGTGACCCTTCAGAGGAGAGCCAAGTCTTTAGTCACCTCCCAGCTAGTCATGATCTACTGAGCTTGGGGTCCCAAGAGAACACAGATTTCTTCTCAGCCTCCTTAAAAGAACTACTTTATGCCCTGGTTTATTTTTATTACATTCTGCTTTTTATTAACAACTACCTTAACATTCATAGCTCTTGATATGGTAAAAAAATTACCTAGCACTCAAAAAATGAGCAGAAATATTTGATTCCTTATCTTCCTCTAGCAGCAAGTATTGTAATGGAAAAAATACAATTAGTTTTGTCAGCTGAGCTCTCATTGATCTAAAGGATTTTTTTAAAGCCTAGGAAGGAGGGTAGAGATTTTAATAATGACATTAAATGTAAGTCGTGGCTACTGATAGCTTCCAAAGTGCTTGCTTATATTGCACTGTTCTGCTAACTGCCTGTTCAGCTTCAGAGCAGCAGAAGCCTGAAGATTTGGCTTTTAATTTGGCTTTTTATTAAAGATTTGGAAAGGTGTATGATATATAATATGTATTTGACAAAGAAATCCAACTCACTTCTAAATTATTTTTTTTCCCCCCTGTTTTGAGAATAGCTGTGGCCTTCAGACATGAATGTTGGGCCAAGTACAATTTAGGTAAACACATCAACAGAACTTCATGCAATGTATTTGATTTATATCAAATACTGGAAATCCACAAGACTCCTTTGTGAAGCAAAGCAACAGTGCTGTGCTTAGACAATTGATTAGCAAGGAAATATCAAGCTAGGACTGTTAAACTCTCTTGCTTGTCATCCTCATTTCTGCTCATTTCTGTGTTAAGTGCTAATATTTACAGCCTATATACATTCCTGACATGACATCAGGCTTTATGGCAAATGCATTGCTACATACTTAGCATTTGGTTCCCAGAATACCTTTAAATATAATTTTCTGCACATTCACCTGCAAGTCAGCACACACATCTATTATATGGAACTGCCAATGTATTTGCACATAACTGTATTTTTTATCTGTAATAATATTTATATGCAATATTTATCTGACAAAAATGTGGAAATTTTTTTTTAAGTTCTATATATAATCAAACAGCACAGGAAACAGCAATATGTTTAGCATAGTAATTTGATGAATGAATGCTCAAATAGGCATTAAAATATAAGCTTCCATTAACTGAATTTTCACAAATAACTGATGGGAATATTTCTGTTATTAACATAACATGGAATTCTTTAATACCTGTTGGTAATGAAAGCATTTTGAAAGTGACCCATGGCAAAAGCTAAAAGCCTAGCATTGCCTCTTCAAGCTAAGCTATATTCTACATTGAAAAAGCCCTTTTTGTGGAGCAGAAGATCTGACATAGGTGTGCCCAAACCAAGAGTTTTCAAACAGGACATTCTGATTTAACACACTGGCTGATTATCCCCAGCCTTCCCTTTCCTCCACAGTAATCCTCCTTTCCTGCCTTATTTCTTTTGCTACGTTCAGTTACTTGGAGAATTGTTCCTGAAAATAACAGCCAGGAACAAGTTACATGGGAAAGCATCATTGTCTCTGGGCTCAGCACCATGAGCGGGATACAACTGAAAGCACAGAATACTGTATTTTTGAGAAAGGAGAAAGAAGGGGGGAAAACAACAGTGAGAAATCAATTAATAAACATTCTCTGTGCTTCTTACTCTTCCACAGCTGAACTCTTCATCCACACAGGCAATGCAGAAATGCTGCTCTACCAAAACTGCTTGACCTTGTAACACCCCACGCGTAACCCTACTCCAAACTACGCTGCTGTTCAGTGCTTGTGCCTCTTTTCCTTTCCTTTCCTTTTCCTCTTCCTTTTCCTTTCTTTTTCCTTTTCCCTTCCCTTTTCCCTTTCCATTTTCCTTTCCCTTCCTTTCCTTTCTTTCCCTTTCCTTTCCCTTTCCTCTTCCTTTCCTTTCTTCTTTCCTTTCCCTTTCCTTTCCTTTCTCCTTTCCTCTTCCTTTTTTTTCCTCTTCCTTTCCTTTCCCCTTTCCTTTCCCCTTTCCTTTTCTTTTTCCTTTCCTTTCCTTTCCTTTCCTTTCCTTTCCTTTCCTTTCCTTTCCTTTCCTTTCCTTTCCTTTCCTTTCCTTTCCTTTCCTTTCCTTTCCTTTCCTTTCCTTTCCTTTCCTTTCCTTTCCTTTTTTTCCTCTTTCCTTTCCTTTTCCTCTTTCCTTTCCCTTTCCTCTTTCCTTTCCCTTTCCTCCTTCCTTTCCCTTTCCTCTTTCCTTTCCTTTTTCCTTTTTTTTCCTTTCCTTTCCCTGTCCTTGACACTTCCAGGGTAGTCAGTTGCAGATGCTTTTCTGCAGGCCCAGCAGAAGGCCAGTTTGATGTTCTCCTGGAGAAGGCAACAAGGAGCAGAGACATTCCGAGCACAGCTTTTTTTCCAGTGCGAGTTCACTCAGGAAGCTGCCATTGTATAATGGCAGAACAAAGTCTCAGCACTGAGAGGACAGAGTCCAAACCTACATCAACCAGGCTCTTGAAGCCCACTTCTCACTAATTCTCAAGTTGCAATATTGCAGATAAACCTCTCCAATTTCACACACATGGCAGAAATTATCTGGCTGGTAAAACAATTCTTCAGCTAAAACAACAGCCTGACTAAAAATGCGAAGCTTTTCCGTAAGACAAGCTCTCAAATAACAGATCTGTACTGCAGACAGATCTCTACAGCAGATTGATTTGATAATATTTAGTAGACTCTGTGCTTGAACACAAGGCACACATAAAGATTGTTTAGGATAAATATTCCAAATGTGAATCAAGAAATAAGCAGTGAAAGAAGTATAAAAATTTAAAACGCTTGAAACTGTACTTGCACTGAGTTTTAGTAATGCCTTTCAGTGATCCAATAGGGCAATGCAGAATCAACTGTAGGTCAAGGAACATGACCTCATTTTCTGCATTCCAGCTGACGACTGCAAAATCTCTAAGTTTCAGTTAGAAAATATTCAGCCCTTCTTTGAGCTGACTGGATAGATACACAAGCCGCCTTAAGGCTTATAAGCAGGGGTTTTGATTTGGATTCTGGAAACTGAACGGGTAATCAGCTTTAAAGAAGAGAAACTGAAACCTCCTCTGCCTTTCTAGTATATCATAATAAAAATGTAGGTTTTCTGTTCCTCAAGAAATTACTTCTGTAAAATAAAACAAAATTCACCAAGCCAGATTGAAACACAGACTTTCCACCTGTCGCGGAAGCTTCTCAATGAGTTTATCAGTAATTAAGACAGATAAATGCATACATGTTTTAGATAGGGAAAGGAGACAGAAAAATGCATTACATTTATGCATTGTTACATTTAACATTCTATTCCTGTGTCACACTTTATGTTAATAAACATTCATGTAAGTAGAAGGGAGCACAAAGCCCAAGAAAGACTTTTGGAGATTTAAAGCTGGACAGATTTTGCTGGTAACACAGCTTATGAAAAGGAGTATCACAGCTGACAGACATTTCAACAACACTCACACCCTATATTTTACAATGAGCACAGTTGCAGAGGCCATGTGATAATCCTTGGTGCTAATCCTCCCTTCCTAGAAGCATGTGGAACTTGTTTTCCCATGTAGAATCATAGAATCATAGAATTGGCTGGCTTGGAAGGGAGCTCAGAGATCATCAAGTCCAACCCTTGATCCACTACCGCTGCAGTTACCAGACCATGGCACTGAGTGCCACATCCAGTCTCTTTTTAAATATCTCCAGGGATGGAGAATCCACCACTTCCCTGGGCAGCCCATTCTGATGGCTGATCACCCTTTCCCTAAAGAAATTCTTTCTAATGTCCAACCTAAACCTCCCCCGGCACAACTTGAGACCATGCCCTCTTGTCTTGCTGAGAGTTGCCTGGGAAAAGAGACCAACCCCCCCTGGCTACCCCCTCCTTTCAGGGAGTTGTAGAGAGTGATGAGGTCTCCCCTGAGCCTCCTCTTCTCCAGGCTGAACAGCCCCAGCTCCCTCAGCCTCTCCTCAGAGGATCTGTGCTCGAGTCCCTTCACCAGCCTGGTTGCCCTCCTTTGGACCTGCTCCAGGACCTCAAAGAAATGTTCCTCCTTCAACAAGTATCACAGCTATTAATTATCTAGACACTGAGCTTCTCATGAAGTGCTTAAATACCAAAGAAGGTGAACTCCTCCTGAAATATGAAAATATCTGCTTTTTTCTGTACATAAATACTTTAAGTTCAGTCATTGGAACCAGAAAACTGTTTTCTGGCAGTAAACTCTATTGGCATGATATTTGCTAGGAAACTTTTTTAAAAAAAAATCATCACTAGGCATGGTGTCTTTTCGAGCTGACTTTAAGACCTCAGTTCAGAGCTTGTTCCCACAATCACATTACCATTCACAACCAAAATTCTGGGCCTCGTTTCTTCCCTTGCTCCCAGAGAGAAATAAATCCTAACAAAGCCCAACTTGTTCCTATAAGACTTTGTGATCATTCATTTGGTAGGTGCAAATTCTCCATATAAAAGCCTGTGTGCCATGTCCAAGAACCCTCTCCAAACACGAAGAATAAGCTATATGTTTTTACAAGCTCCCAGGAACATGAATAGTGTACCATACATTAACTTTTCTTCTTAAAGGCAAGCAGTATTCAGAGAAATAAAACTGAAGCCCTACAAACTTTGAGCTAGTTTGTAGGCAACTTAGACATTCACCTCACCACAGGAATATGAAGTCCTTGCCCATAATCTCCATTCATCCCCCCAGATGTGATAATCCACAGACCACGTTTAATAACCTGAACACTTCCAGTTCCCCCCTACCCACAACGTCAGTTCTCACCCATGTTCTCTCACTACCCTGTAAGAAGCAGTGCTCAGTTGTAGCTCAACCAGTTTCCCACAAAACCATACACAACACAACTGCTTATCTTTCATCTCTTCCCTTGGATGGGACAGTCATTTGTGCGTCTCTCCTCTACCAAACCAAGGCTACTATTGAAACTTGCCAGAGCTTAACAGCACTAAGGCCTCACTCTCTCCACCAGATCAGGACAGCTGATCAATGGCTTCCAAAAACTTAGTGGAAGACAGATGGAAAGATACAGCCATCTTACTAACTTCAGTTCCTCAGGAAACCAGGCTAAAAAAAGCTGATCTCAAAAACTCAGGGAACAGACTGAACTCAAATTAACATAAATCCCAACTGGAATGTTAAAATGTGTCGGGTCTTAAATATTATCTTTTAAAAAATGGTGTCTCAAGGCATCAAAATTAAAACAATATTTACATATATATGTATATAGGAACAGAAGAACATTAACTGGCTTACAAGATCCACAACCAGAATGGGTTACAGTCTAAGGTGACATCAGAGCAGATGAATGTAGGATGCAGCAAATGACGTGACTAAGCAGGGATGTTTAGCATGTCTCCTGCTCATTATACAGATCATTAGCTTGTCAGAGTGGGTACAGAAAACCTCCAGACTTCAATTAGCTTTAAACAAAAGTGTCTGCTTTCTTTCATTTTATCGCTTGCTTCCTAATTTTCCAAAAGGTTTTAAAATTTCTCTCAGACCAAAATGTTTGAACATATTAGGTTCAATCATAACAAATTTTGGCCCAGATCCTTCAAAGCATTATGCATGGGGCTGAATTTATATAAAAACATTTATATTAAAACAAAATGTTTCACAGGCAAAAGTAATCTCTCAGTTAATATTTTCCAAACTCAGGGCTAGGTTTTCTTATTGCCAGTGGATGACTCTAAATAACCCTTGAGATTCACAGGGTGGGGAATACCAACCATACCTTATCCAAACTGATGGATGGAGATGTCTCATGGCAAAATCAGTAGCTACTGCTTCCCTAAAATCCTCATTTCATCTCTTCTACTAGGATAATTTCAGGTATACTACTTCTACAATCCACATGACAAAACTTTCTTTCCTCCTTTTATTCCAAGAATAAGATAGAGCAAGCCAATGTGAAGTCCTTACAATCCTTTCCTCCAGGCACCTCATGAATTTCATGTTATTTCTCATCAAAACAAAATAATAAGCATAAGTCCAATGAAACATTAATAATCCTGACTTCTATTTCATATTAGAAGTAGGCTCCTCTGAGAATAAATATGTTTTTCTCATCTCAACTCAACTGAATGTCAACTTATTAGCTAGAATTAATTTTTGCAGGTTAGATGGTGAAAGTAGGATCAATGCAACCTCACTGAGGGAGGGGGAAGAAGTGGCTAAGAAGAAATTTTGTAGTTCTGCTGTACTCCCCCACATGACATCACGTTGAATCATAACAGAAATTGGAGACTGCTTGGCTTACACCACCTTCAGTAAAGAAAGCATTCTAGTGCCTTTGTACCTGTTGAAAAGGCACTGCATAAATAACTCAAGTGTTTGTGTCCTAAAAATCCCTAACATTATATTGTTCCAAAGAGAACAATTTACAGGGGAAAAGAGAAAAACACACTGTTCCATGAGAAAGGAAAAAAAAGCTACTTGGCACAGCTCAGACAATAGAAAGCAGCAAAGAAACTGTATAACAGTGAAGATGACACTGGAGTAATCTGTGTATTTTTAGTCTAAATACATTCAACATGTGGGAAAATCTTTATTAAACTATAAGCTACAGAAACATGTGTTTTGATTTAGTTTGTGTTGCAGTACACAAAGATGAAAGACCACTGCCTGTACTTCCCCCCGGGGGCTTTTCTGGAGGAAAGGAGTGATGTTTATAAAAAAATTTTGCTACAATCAGAGAATTATAAAGTAACACGGGTTGGATGGAGGCTCTGAAGATCATCTGGTTCAGCCTTCATCTCACCCCATCAAAGCAAGGCCAACTTCAAAGTTAGATCCAATTTCAAAGTTTGATTGAGTTCCTTAAGGCCCTGTTCAATCAAAGCTTAGAATATCTCCTCTAAGGATGGAGACACTGCAGTCTCTCTAGGTAACCTGTTGTAGTGTTTGACAACCTTCACAGGGAAAAGCTTTTTCTCTGTCACAATGATGCATCATAGGCTCACATTCAACTTGTCCACCAGTACCCCCAAGGACTTTTGGAAAAAATTGCCTTCCAGTTAGTCTGTCCCCAGTTTGTACTGGTGTGCAGGGTTATTCCACCTAGCGGGAGGAATTTCCCTTTGTTGAACTTCAGGAGGTTCCTGTTAGCCCACTCCTCCAGCCTGTCAAGGCCCATCTAGATGGCAACACAAGCAACACAAGCAAGTGGTCTTTTAACCACTACTCCCAATTTTGTATTGGCTGCAGACTTGATAAGCCCAAGTCATGACCCATCATCCAGCTCATTACAAAGCAACCTCTCACGAATGGCCTTGCAATGATACTGGCCAGTTCCTTCAGCACCCACACATTCATTCCATCTGGTCCCATGGATTTGTCTATGCCCAGCTTCTTTAAAGGTTCTCTGCTTTTATCCCACCCCAGCAAAGGTAAATCTTCCTTGTCCCCAGTTTTTTTAGGACTTCCCACAGGCAAGTCTTACACCAGTAAGACTGCAATGAAGAACTCATTGAGTGCTTCAGCCTTTCCCACCTCTACTGCCACCAAGAATCCACTCCCATCCAGCAGCTGGCCCACATTTTCCCTAGTCTTCCTTTTGCTGCTGAAGGAAGCATCTCTTGTTGCCCTTCACATACCTTCACAGACTGAATTCTAGGGGGACTTTGTCTTCCTTAACCCCATTCACATATACTTGGGCCATACCTCTATATTCCTCTTGGGTCTGATGCATCTGTCTTTGCTTCCAGCCCTTACATGCTTCCTTTTTTATGTCTGAGTTTAGTAAGGAGCCCCTTGCCTATCCATGCAGGCTTTCTACCACCTTTGCTTAATTCCCTGGATATTGGGATGGATTATTTCCAACCAGGAGATCCTTATTTTAAAAAAAAATAATAATAAATATCAATCCCAGTGTGTGGAAAATCAAGTCAAGCAAAGGCCCTACTAACTCAAAGACACAATTAAAAACACAGCATTTGCTTTATGTTGTGCAACTGAACTTTTAGAAACATCCATTCAGATTTAGGACATTATCCAGTGATTGTTTGGGGCAAAATCTGCTCTGACAGAAGGAAGCAAGAACTGCAGATTCATTCTCTCCGTTAATTAATTTGGTTTTGGGAATGTGTGGTTTTGGCAATGGTGTTTTAAATGCCTCACAGACCTCGAGTATCTTCCTAGAGCTGCTTCCCACCCTGACCTCTGTGAGTGGCTGTCCTGAGACAAGGGAGAAGGCTGGGGGAAAGCCTGCCCAGCTGAGAAATGAGCAAAGCTGAGAGCTTCTGCTTGTGGGTGTGTGCTCTCATACGCTTCTCTGTTCATTAAAAAACACACACACACAAAAAAAAAAAAACAAAAAAACCCCTCAAAAAACCCAGAAGAATAGAAACCCAGAAGAATAACAGTCCCTCACACCATTTAAATAAAATAAGGATACATTACCTAGCATTTGTAAAACAGCAGAGTGAACTCTCTATCCAAAATGAATGCCCTCCATTCAGAAATTTCAAGACTCTTCTCTAGAACACTGTGATGTTAGGAGTTGTTTGTTTGTTTTTTAAAAAAAAATTTAAAAAAGCTAACAGGCACAGCTGTAAAAAAGCAAAAAGCAAAGTTTTTTATCTAGCTCACAACTCAGAACCAGTATCAGCCCAACCAAAAAAAAAACCCAAAACCCAGAATAAAGTGTGTTAGTTTCAAATTCAGCAATTCCTCTCTATTTAAATTACATTTGTTGAGAACTAGGAAGATGAACAAGAATATGACTAAGATGATGGAAAGCACCTCATAACTAAATTTCTGAAACTTCATGAACTATTTTTGTTGAAAAAATTCAGATAAAAATTCAGGGTCAGGCAAACACCCTTAAGGAAAAGCACTGTATATATTTATAAAGCCCAGTATAGTAATAAGTGAATTAGAATGGCATTGTTGAGTGAAAATATCATGAAACTTCAATAACAGGTGGAACAAACTTCTCATTTATAGCACCATACAGCACGACCCTATCAGACACTCTTTTCTATGTCAGTTTATCTTTACTCAGGCTTACATCATCCAGCAAGGAACTGAAGTAAAAAACAACCCCTATCAGAACATGAGAGGAATGTGATCTACTTGCCCAACCAGTATAAACTGCTTCTGTTTAATCAGGATGGGTATCCCATACTCACCACTTCCAAAGTAGAAGCCATTCTGAATGTGGGAGCAGCACCCTGAAATACTTCTCACCCACCACATGGGAGAAAAAACTTGACCCAGTAACAACTCCTCTTACAAGCAAGAGGCAGAAGGATGCCATCACTCAGGGACCCTTGAGAAGGTAGGGAAAGCACCTGAGAGAATCTATGTGAATATTCTTTATGTGCTTCATTTTGAATTTTTCAATTTCTAACTGTCATACATGCATTGTCAGGAAGGTCAGAGAAAGTTTAAAATCCTGACAAAGATAGATTTTTATGAAAATAAAAACTGCCAACATGATCCTTAAGTCTTTCCAACTGGATGTTTAAACTCTTGGGCTTGGCAAATCTGAGAGTATTTCTGCAAATGCTTTTCTTTTAAAAACAAGCAACCAACTTGTAAGTTTAACAAGCAACAACAAACTCCATTTTTTTAAATTACCATGGTTTCCATTTTTCTTTTCATGTTTCCTCCTGCATGTGATTTTAATATTTGATGGTTTTAATGACTCTTCAGTCCCAATCCCACAGGCTGCATTGTGAGTTGCTATGCAGAATCCCACTGGCATCTGCCTGGCCAGATCAGTTACAGAACATAATCTTTGCTTAAATGATACTCAGATGCATTTCCTTGGAGGGAAGTTCCTGAAGTGGTTAACATGCAATTAAAGGATAAATAGTTCTTGAGGTTTTCCTTTTCTTTCCTTTTTTTCTCATTTTCAGCAGTGCAAGCTAGGTGAATCTCTGGAAAAATACACTGTACAATACTGACATAAATCAGGGCAAACAAGAGAACAAAATCTTTCAAACAGTATGAAAAGGGAGAGTGATGAAATACTATCCTGCTGATGCATCCACATTAAGAGTTTATTACTTTAATAATACAATTGCTACAAAAACTAAACTTGATTGTTCGTGATAATCCTAAGTTAGTTGGAAGTCCTAAACATGGCCTAAAATTCATACCAGGATCATAAGAAAAATGAGGTGGCTTGACCAAGCCAGGACTTTTTTGGTTTAGTTTGAGTTTTTTTTGTTTGTTTGAGTAGGACCCTTCTACTTCGCTAAGCCCATTGCACAGTTTGGCAGTAGCATAGTTCAGTTCTTGCAGAAATTTTAGAAGCTGCCATTTGGTGAGCACTTAAAAGAACACACAAAAAGCAGGGACTGTATCCTTGCAGTTGCAGTTTACTTGGGGCTGAATATGCAGAAGTTTCCTTTCCTACAGCGTTCAGTTGGCAGGCTCAGCAAACAAAAATGGCAATGTGGTATTGAGCTGCTGCCATCACCAATATGTTACTTGGTACAGACAGCTTGCTGGAAGGTTGTCAAGCCTCTGTACAAGAACCATGTTAGGTTTGAGTCCTGCTCATGGTAAAACCAGGGACATACAAGCCTTTATATTGTCCTTCTGAATAGTAATTGAATTCCTTCTGCTTCATGGACTATGAGATACTGAGTATGAGCTGGGATTTTCTGTAGTAAAATTCACTGTCTCTGTTCCTGCTGGCCACTCGAATCACACTACAGGTACCAATTAGTAGGTTCAGGAGAAACATCACTCTCAACATCAATTGCAATACATTTCCTTACTGTCACCAAAAAGATATCATGGTAAAGCAAATATTCACTAAGAAGTATTGCTCTCTCCATGCAGCTTGGAGAGACAGTGTGGTGAAGGAACACTGTGAAGGTACCTGTGAATATACAGTAACAGTTACAACACACCCACTTTCATTTAATAACTTCTGTAATTTTGTTTTCCTTAATTTATGAGTTAGTAATCTAAATTTTATAATCTCTCTTGTTGAGGGTTGTAAAGTGCTTTTTTCCATGGGTTAACAATCAGATACCACTATCAGGTACAATGTCCTGGTAGCATGTTATAATAACATTTTGCCCAGACACTGGCTATATTGGCTGACTGGAGTTTCTATATATAACATGGTGGCAGAAAAAAAACCCCAAATTAGATACAACCAAAAATATTTAATTAGAATATTCAAAGAGGCTTGCATCTGGTAGGATAAAAATTACTTGTGTATTTTGAAATATTAAGAGCCATTTCTGATGACAAGTTGTAAGTGGTCCAGTTTTTGAAATACAAGCAAATCTTATGGGAAATGACATTTTGGCCTTCAGGCACTATACTGAGTTCAGCTAATTAATTGGCTACATTGATTTTTCTTCTTAAAGGACGCTTGATTTGATTGATTTGGAAGTAAAAAGTGACACTGCTGAGAGCATTAGTAGGGTGTGATTTTAAATTTGGGAAAGAAACACAACGCATCGTTGCACTGGAAAGAGAAAAGTGTTTTATTGCTATGTTGAAAGCTATTTTAACTTAGATGGTACATCTGCTAAACATTTTTCAGAAGTTAGCAGCTCTTCTAAATCACAGTGCTAAAAAGACCAGCTCCAAAAACAATGCAAGGATTCAGTGCTCCACTCGTGTTGTTTCCTAGATAAGTGCATTGAAATGAAATGATTATGTAATAGCCACTGCAGAAAATGAGAAAAGCCCTTTTTGCCTTGATATTTAGTTTCCTGATTAGAAACAAAATTAGACTTAGCTAATAAGAAGTAGGCCATTTAGCCTTTAATTGGTGTGCAAACAATTGATGCCTTTCACACAGAGCTGCCTACGGTCCCTCCTCAGTTTTCATGAACTCAGATTTTTTTTTCCCAGCCTGCTTTTCCTTCCCAAAGTGTATGGATTAGCTAGAAAATTTTAAGAATACAGAAGCTTTCACAGACATCTATTAGAGAACATTTGTATTTGCCTTCTGTGCTTAAAGAAATGTATCAACATTTGAATTCTAACAACCTACTGTGGGAACCTTCCCCATCCCCCATACATATTTTGTACGTTGGGAGAAAACCCAAACTAACTGCTCTGAATAACCTAATTTTGCCCCGTGTATGTTCTGTATGGTACTGAATTTCCAAGGCAGAGATTTAGTATGCTCTGCATATACTCTTCTCATGCATAAAATGGGAAGATAAAATGGCACTCCAGCAAGGACCACAAGAATCAAAGAGAACCTCAAGAAATACTGAGAACCTATTTATTTTTTAAACTCTTACGTACACTCTCTGAGGAGTCACTGCATTAAAAATGACAGCAGAAAGAGAAGATGGCTACAGAACCACCTAAGGCAGTGTATAACTTTACAGAACCTGCTGTTCAACATTTAGCAGGGAGTGATGCTGCAGTATTGATAATGGCAGGAGAAGGAAGGACTCTTCACAAGGGAAATGCTCCTTACCTGCAGCCATCCCACTGAATCAGCAAGGCATGCTCAGAACTCACTTGCCCTTCAGTACTGATCTCCTGAGAAATGAAACTGAAGCTTGAGGACAAGACAACATATTGCAGTAGCCAGATTTCCATTCCCAGAACAGCCTTCTGACCTTTCTCCACCCCTTCTGCCCTACATCAGCCTCAGCTTTGGTCTCACTAGACAACACTGCAACTAATAAAGCTTTGCAGATCATGGTCCTCCTCCTTGTACATGAGGTGATGCCAGCAAAATACAAAGAACAACAACTCCTCTGTGTTCTTTTGCAGTTCACAGTTTTCAGGGCTGCATTACACCCATGGTGGAAGCCTAAGGGATGGCTACCAGGACCTGTGTCTCTCAGTTTCATGGTGTCTGTGGAAGCAGTGGCTGTATCCTGGCAGCTACCTTCTGCTACCTTCTCACCAAGAAGATAGAAGCCTCAGGAAGGGTAGGGAGCTGCTCTTCATGGGGAGAAAACTCAGAGAGGCCCACCCTCAGCCCAAGTGTAAGTTAATTGCTTCCTGAAGCACAAAAAAATTAAAAATCAAAATAAATAATGTCTTTGTAAGAGAGACATTGTATTTCTTTCCCTTGCCACAATATATAGAGAGGTATTCATTACATAAACAAGTTATTCTTAAGAAAAAGTTTCTTCTAAAGTTCTTTCTCAAGAAAGCACCACTACTATTATCAAACTGGTCTTGTGAAAATTAAATAATTCAAGAGACAAAGACACAGGAGTAAGTGAATGAGTAACAAAGATATTCATTGCATTCAAACACAGTGATTTGCAAAAAGAAATCCAGAACTGAGCACAACATTTTCTAGATCAAACACATGTCAAGTTTTCTGTGAGACTACATGAAGTCTGATGGGTATTCTCAAAATAATTTCCATCACTTAGTCAAAATATATCTTGTACACACATAGCAGGAAAAAAATCATCCTAGTGTTTCCATACCAAAACAACCATACAGTTTCCTTTCCCTTTGGCACTTACAAAATAAAACTGCATGACTTTCCTCCCTCTTTGTATATTGACTCAAGACAGAAGAGGATATTCTGATTAAGACTGATCTGGAAAAGACATTTCAACAGAGATGCTGCCCCTCAGACACATGGGATTACAAAAATATTGCTCATGCATATATTAGTCACTAGATAAAAATAATTTGTAACATCACTATAGTGAAAAAGAAACTAAAAGAACAATTTTTAAAACATATTTTCTAGTTGCCTAGCTATGTATATTGTTATTAAGAATGCTGAACTATCTGCATGTATTCAAATATGCTACCTGCATATTTCTTCACAAATTATGCAATTATTAAGCAACACTTCAGAAACTTTTGATTCCAGGCATGTTTTAATCTTGAAAAATGCAGTCTGTGTTTAGAGACTGCTCCCAAAATACATCATAAACAGTGAATTCCCAGTAGGAGCCTTTGAGAGGAAAGTTTAAATGCAACCTCTGAAAAAAAGAAAGGGTGGTATGGCCATCATTCCCAATCCCTTTTTGTCCCAAGATCAGAAACTGCTCAGTTTTGGGAAGCATATCACCCATGTCCTACCCAAGGCAACCCCTAGAACAGGTACTACTTGTGGCAGAAAGGAGTGGAGACTTCAGGAGTCACTGCTACCCCCTCAGTGCAGGTGGTGTTTGGTTACAGCAATAACGACCAAGTATTACACCTAGGACTAACATCATGGGGAGCTGCCCAACTAGGACTTAATGCAATCCTAAAGAATTTCCTAGTGGAGTTTTTACACATCTTTACAATCTTCCGAGTTCATCACTTTCTACCTTTTTTGCTATGAAATTCTGTCAAACTGGACAGAAACAAATCAAGGATTGCGATAAAAATCCACTTTTCCACCTCCCTTTAACCTTCAACCTTAGCAAAATAGAATAGAGGAGAGAATTACAGACAGGGGTTGCATTTTAAGTAAACATCATCTTAAAAGCTGCAACCCAGTCTGAAGAAAAGCAGTCAGGTAGTTTAAAGTGCTTCATCTCCAAGAGAAGGAAACTGAAAGTCTTCAGGAGTCACTATGACCAGCTCAGTGCAGTTGGTGTTTGGTTACAGCAAGAATGACCAAGTATTACACCTATGACTAACATAATTTTGTACCTTCTTTTCTCCAGGCAAAATGCAGTTCAGAACTTTCCTCCTTGAGCCAACAACCTTGAATATTCATTTGAAGACAGACATAAAAAGCACAACCCTGATGAGGGGTATGAATTTGCAGCTTAGTAATAGGCTTTACAAGTTATCTATAATGTCTACACTCTCCTTGAAAAGAGATTGTTTAAGATGCCTTCTGGATATTTTGCAACTATTTATTGTTGGTACAATAGGGACCACACGATAAAACAGAAACAAGTTATTAGATTAACATCTTCAGTGAAATTTTTAAATGAGCTAGATCTAAAAATTGTGTATAGTATGCCTTACTTAGGTTACTCTAGTTACAATATATTGTATAATTGTATTCTTTGATTCTGGTCATGCCCGAAATCATGGACAGAAACAAGACAAATAGAAGCAGAGTTTTCAATCACATGAGGCTGGATTTGCCAACTACATTTACTGAGTTTTCCCATCCTGCAGTTGCATTCTGCTGGCTTTTCACCAATGGATAATAAAAGATGTAACCACAACCACCTGGTTACATATTCAAATTAATTCAATCCAGATATAAATAGCCTCAATGTAAAAACATGAATTCTGAAACTGCTGAGAATTCAGTATCTTAGTTCACTGCTGGGATTAATTTCTTTTCAACAGACTGGTTGTCTAGAGAATACCCGTAATGCATTAAATGAAAACATGTGTGTTACTGCCAGCAGTGAGAATTCATGAAATTGGAACTGATGGATATTCAAAATCCAGAAATGTGGTGGGAAACCAATGGCTTGGCAGTCACTGGAACAAGAATTATAAAGCTAAAGATTCCTGTTTACAGCTATATTTTCCTCTCACTTAAAATGAAATAAACATTGTCTCATATGGAGCTTAATCAGTGGGATATTTCCAGAGAGAGATGCTTCAAAAACACAAGATTCAGATTTTTGCCTGGTTGCAAAAAAATGGGTAGTGGATAAATGATAAGGGAAAAGACTTGTCCATCCCTTTCACATAAATAAAAAGCATATACCTCAGTGTTTTGAACATAAATATTTTCAGGAACTTTTAAAGATGACAGAAACAGTGTGAGTATTTTTTATTACCCTGTTCTACAGATATCTCAAAAGAATTCTATTTGAACTTTCTTAATATTTTTACAGTAAATTGTTGAGGTAGAGCAATATGGGATGCTTTATAAACACAACTTCAAATAAATAACTTGTCTGACAGTAGCTGACAACAGCTGCTAATAGATAACTTGGTTTGGCTTTGCACTGTGGGTCCCCTTTCCTTTCCACAACATAAAAATTCTATTTTGTAAGTTTGCACATGCATATTTTTGACTGTCACAGTTCATCTGCCATTCAAGAAGTTAGGTCTTTAAATGCTAGCAGGTACCAAAGTGAAACAGAGGAATCTGACTACAGACAGAGAATGCAAAGTAGCAAAATAGCTGCTGATGCCAGCTATGGTTCTGCTTGCATTCAAATTAGCAACTACTGCCTGGTTTAGTAGCTCAAGGTTAATGTGACAAAAAAAATCAATGAAGTTAGTAACCCAGCATTTCTGACTTGCTAAACCCAGTATTCAGAGTGTTTGCCACATGAATCTTGGATCTGGGCTGCTTTGAACTCCTGGTATATCATTTCTGCAGTGAAGGGGCACTTAAGTCCCTACACAGAACTACGTTCTTGCTAGCTGGGAAAAAAAACAACATCATAAAGGCACATTAAACAGAGTGGGTCTGTGTAAATGTTATGATCAGTCAGAGAGAGTTTGTTGAATAAATGCATCCGAAACAAATGGGACATGAGATAAACTGAATCTAAGTATGGCTCTAGAGGACAAAGTCCTAACCAAGCCTCCATCTCTATCAGATGGTTTTGCAGCTTATGAAGCTTCATCCCATGAGATTATACTAGTGCTTTCAGATATCTTTAACTGTTAGAAATTAATATAAATGCTTAATCTTTGGCAAGGAACTCTGCTAAAATATCCATAATTTCTCATATAAGATAAAACGGTTATTTTGTGACTACTGCACTCAGTCCCAAGAAACTACTTTTTTCACAACCCTGGTACAAAACTCATGCCACCCCTCAAATAACATCCTATCATCTCTCTTCTTTTGAAAGGATGAATGGAGAGAGCAATTCTGTCTTCCCTGTATAAATTACAAGTTTGAAGATAAAGCAGGAGCTTTTCCTGTCTGCAGCTACTGTCTAACACCAAAGGTCAGTGCATTCCAGGGGTTGTACAATAATGTATTATTGATTAACTTCAAAATGCAAATAATGATTTCCAATGCTGACACATATGTGTCAAAATACATTTTGTCAAACTTCTTTTATAATAGAAGAAACACCAAAAGCTATGCTAATTGAATCATCAATGTTTCTTCCAAGCAGTCTAAAATTATGAAATAATTCAGTTTCTCCAGTGACTTAGATCAAGTCCTGTAACAAAAATATCCACTCCAAAGTGAAAAACAGAAGACACCTCTAAGCCATACAAGTCTGTAAAGACTCCTGACAGTTATTCTGTTTTGTTTCAAAATGCATGCAATCCACCTAGATTCATGTAGGAACTGGCTCATGTGTCAAAGGTTCCTATACAGTGGATGACAGGTGCCTTTGCAGCCTTCCTGAGAAGAGATCCTGTATCTTTATGTTCCACACGTGGCAGGAGTTCAACTGCATTTTCATCCCTTTAACTCCTGGCACACAGGAGTGGATTGTCCACTGCTGAGAATTCCCCAGGTAAACAGTAAAAGTAATGCAGTAAACAGTCACTCAATAATGCGTTCAGGAAGATTTCCTTGCCAACACTTAAAACCTTCATGCCCCAAAATGACAAGTGTACATGTGGGGCCCTGAAGAGGGATGGTCAGCACAGCCAGCAATGATCTAGAGCTTCTCAGGGTGACCAAGCATGGGTACAAGTTGCCCAGAGAGGCTGTGGAGTCTCAGTCCTTGGAGGTTTTGAAAAACTGTCTGGATATGGTCCTGGGAGGCCATATCTGGTTCTGGATGGCCCTGCTTGAGCAGGGAGGTTGAACAAGATGACCTCCAGAGAGCTCTTCCAGCCTCATCCAGCCTGTGATCCTGCAACCTCAAACACTAACACATCCATATTCTCTCACTTTCTCTGTATATTAATACAGATTGTGTTTGATTGATGTAAAAAGCTAACTTCTGTTCAGTGATTTGGAATTTGAAGCAGATTATCTTACTGTAGGGGAGAAATGAGACATTTTCAAACTGTAGGAGAGAAATGAGACATTTTCATAATTGTTTTATTTTGCCTATTAACTGTATTGCTTTAATGCAACCCACAGAGCAAGATCTATTGCAGAATTCTGTAGCAGAGCTGCTTCCCTCAAGAACAAGCAACATTTTCAGCCCCTGTACCCAGTGCTTGCTTCTTCAGGTTTGTGAGTTCTTCTGCCCCATGCAGACAAAACAGACTAAGTCAAGATTCTTCCCTCTGCTCTCAAGCTTTTCCCATGTGGTTAGTAAAAGTTTGAGACAAACTGGCAACACATTCCTGCTCTGCTTCAAGTAGCTGTCCTGTTGTGAGAAAGTGACACTCTACAAAAGAATAGAAGGAACTGGGATTCCAGCTTAATTTCCTTTTTCAGCTGGAGCCACTGCAGTCTGACAACACATACAGTATAAAGCAAGAGAAAGAGACATTTAAGTGCTCTCAGCACTTGGACCAGAAGTAAAAATAAGCAACTAAAGCTTTCTATTTTCTTTGCCCAAATAAACTTTGTTACTAGGAATATACTACTTTACTTGGAAGTAAACCTGAAAAACAGCTACAGATTTTAAAAAAAAAACTGAATGTACAATCAATATGCTGCTGAACAAGATACAGAGATCTTTATGATGCATTACCTGTTTCTGGGAGCACTGAATGCATGTGTTTTGAATAACCTTTCTGCTACATCATGTGTTTTTTTACAGCTGGGGTTTCAACCCTTCTGCTTATGTTAACATAAGATAAGCACTGTTGTGCATCCCTCCTTCCCTCTGTTTCACACATACATGGCTTTGAAGCTTCAAGCAGTTGCAAGCCTGAAAACAAGGGCTGAAATTCCTTTAACTCACTAAGAGAAACCTGAGCCGTATCCTTTCCCTCTTCTCAGAACAACTGAAAAAGCACAATAAATTCCCAACCCTCCTCACAACCTTTGCCCTCGGAGCTCTACTTGTAACTGAAGTGGGTCTGCAAGCTGCAAAACACATTTGCAAGCAAAGACTACCCAGTATGCTTGACAAACAAAGTTACTTTCAACATCTCAAGTAGGAATTACGTCTACATTATACACATAAAGTATTCCCATATTCTTAATTACTTCCAGTGTGACTGCACTTACTGCTAATGAAAGTTAAGGAAAACCAGACTTCAGATGGCAGTACAAAGCAGCTCAACCACCTCAGTATGGTTCACAGAATCATCACAGTTGGAAAAGACCTCTAAGATCACCATGTCCAACCATCAAACCCCCCTCCCAAAAAAACCCCCAAAGTATATATGCCCACTACAGTATGTCCTGAAGTGCCTCTTCTACATGTTTTTTAAATACCTCCAGGGGTATTGCTTAAACACCTCCCTAGGGGTTCTGCTATTTTGAGGTAGTTTGGTTATTTGCATCAAACAGTGCTGGATAATCTTCAAACTTACAAAGTGGACAAAGAACAACTGAGCACTAAAACCAGCACCTCTTATTTCAACCTGTAATCTTAAACCAGAGCTGTAACCAGCACAAAGCTGTTGGTGTTTATTTTTAATTAACAATCTGATTCACTATGAATTAGCACAGAAGTACCACAGCTTATCTTAATGTTTATCAGTTTGGGAAGGGAGAGTAGACTAATACCAGCATTCAAGGCTTTATTCCCATCTCTATCCAAGAGATAAATCAAAACAAAACAAAACAAAACAAACAAACCAAAAAAACCAAAAAAACCAGTTTAGAGCAGTATTTCCTGCCTTTTCAAAGGTCAATCCAGACTGCATGGATATTTAGTCATCTGTAGAAACAGTGACCTGGGCCTTGGACGTGGAGGCTTAGTATGATAATGTATTCAAAGAACTATAGTATCTGAATGCATATTTATAATGGTTGAACATCTAGGACATATTTGCTTCAAATACCTTTGGAGTACACAAAACTCTATTACCAAAAATCCATCATCTTTACTTTCAGTACTTGTCATAAACCTGGGAAGAAGCTGTGTTCCAAAATACAGTGGATGGAAGTCACTGAGCAGCATCTATGAACAGAGAACCCAGATCTGGTTTGTTCTCAGAGTCTTTATAAGCCATCAGGATTCCTTCACTACATTACTGAAAACAATTCCATTTTCAGTGCTTAAATGAGAAGCTTCACTTTATCAGTCACTGGAGCATCCACGCAGCACCCTTTCTTTCAAACAAATACATAGGGAAGAACAGGCTCTAAAGTAATGACCTGAGCCTTGGTTTGTTTCAAATACTCAAACCTCAGCACATTTGGTCATCAACCCCAAAAACATATCTCTATTTCTGTGCTACTTGGCTCTGCTTTAAAGCTGTATTCACCTGCCTGCTTTTTGGATGACCAACTGGACACTATCTTGTGTTGTTTAAAAACTTGGCATAATGCAATGGTGAGCGCTGTTCTACTGCTCTCTTTTCTGAACTTGCCAATTATAATGGGAATTCCTTTCTTTTCAATTTATCTTTCTTGGTAACCCACACTGACATCTTGACTGGAACTGTGCTCCTTAGGACAGCAAAGGACAATAAAATCATCTCCAGATTTTGTAGAACTGTCACATCACTATTTTAACCAGTAGGACACCACCTCACTGTATGTTGTTTCAAGCAGGACAAATACTGGAGTAATTACTTTACTTCCTTGCAACCTTTAAGCAAGAAGATTCTTAAGCTACCCCGAAGCATGGAGGCTCATGTTAATGTCAGCCCTTTACTGTTTTTTAGTCACTGCCTTGGGCAGACTTGAAATGTGTACACTCCACTTGATTTTTTTTGGTTAGCAGCCCACCTAGTTAAAATACTGCAAGAGTCTGTGCCTCTCCTTCTCCCCCAGCAAGCTCAGCAGGCGCTCTGCCAACTCCTCTTTTTGGTTGTGAGGGAGAACAAGAACATCCTGCTGCAGCAGCCAGCTGGCTACCTTCTCCTGTCAAGGACTTAATATACTTCCATAAAGTATTCAGCTGTTGCTGGATGAGAGACAGAGTGCTCTGTAGTGCCTTCTTCTAACAGTCCTCCTCCTTGACTAGCACAGACTGAATGGGTGAAAGAACCATATGCAATGAAACAGGAATGAGGGTATGAACACAGGCTTCATTCTTTGGATAATCAAAAGTCACCTAATTCATCTTAACCTTCAAGCTAAATATTTTCTTTCCAGGACAAAGGCTTACTGGACAAAAGTTCATACAAACTTGAAAAACCTTCAAGCTACTTACAAGTTTTATTGACTTCTCATCATGCTTAGCTCAAACTTGGCTCAATAAAAGCCTTCTTGTACCAAGGATGAAAATGTTCCCACTCTCTTAAAAAAGAATGCAAGAAAACCAAACGTTTCCAGTTTTGTTCTAAACATGAAAAAAAAAAAAACCTGGAACATGAACATTCCCTTTCAATGTCTATCTCAAACACTGAATCACTGAGAAACTGAAAATGAAAGCCTAGAAGAATAAGCAGGGCCAGCCTTGCCAATTCTTACCTTATTTTTTTCCATGAATCACAAATTCAGTCAGGACTGGAATTTCTGTTGCCATGGTAGCAGGAAGCCTACCTTTCCGGTGATCTGAAATTATCATGTTGGTCATTTCAGCCAGATGCTGGGAAATTTGCTCCAACTGCTCTTGCCTCACTTCTCTGCCCTTCTGGAAAAGATAATCTATTCCACAAAAGCCCGACTGCACCGTCCTCCATCTTCCCAAGGGTCAGCACTCCCACAGCAAGATACACTCTGCATCCTATGGCAGCTCTTCCCTGGACAGCTGGAAACAGGCTGAAATAGGGGCAGGAGCCCAGGATATGGAAAGCTGAGCCCTAGAATGGGCAAAAGGGGACAGGAGAGTCACAGGGTTTCTGCTCCAGGGTGAAGATGGGGATAGCAGAGAGATGCAATGAGCAAACGTGAAGCCAAGAAGGAGATGAACTCCCTCAAGAAGCTGCAGCAAGGCAGTTCCTGGAAGGAATACCAGGAATAAAAATCCCCCCATCCTTCTACATTCTAAGAACTCAAAACATTAAACTGCCTCTCAGACAAACAGGTTCAAAAATCAAATCAAACCCAAATTATGTTTATTTTCTCCATTGCTTACATTTTCAGAAGCCTGGGTTTCTTTTTACACTGCTGCAGCTTACAATGTTTAAAAGTATGGAGCTGGCATACACTGATTTGCACCACCTTACTGCTAGGTTTACCACTTAGGTTTCACTTTGGAAGTCAACTGCCCATTGTTTGGGGATTTCCGTAATGGCCTGTACTGATTTGATTTTTTAGGGTATTTTTGTTGAAGGTATTTTCTTCTCTCAAACGCTGCTGTAATTTGGGTTCAATATACCATTTAAAAGATCATTCTCTCAACACCTATATTGATGCTGCCAAAAATAAAATTAACACATTAGTCCTCCCCTTCTGTCATTAGAGAACACGGAGACAAAGGAACAGGCTATGCTATGGCTGCACATACAGCTTTACAGCTCTGTATGCAACTGTGCCTTACAGTATCTTAGCTACAGCTTGAGCTTTTTAATCACATTAATGTAACAGACAAGCAATCTGCAGTAGTTTTTGAGCTACATCATCAACCCTGCTATGCGTAAAGCATCTGATAGGAGGCAATTCAACAGAGGAGGGAGTGAGGGATTCTGCTTCCAGTACTGACCTTGTGCTGTAAAGGAACACACTGCTCTGTGTTCTTTCTTTATGTGACTGTGTCATGCTCTGATGCTTAAGACAGGAATGCATCAGATCACTAGTGTTGTAATACAACCAAATAAAAACTCAATTCAGGAAAGTCTGATTTATACAAGACCAGGACAACTAATTCCCCCTTTTCTTAATGTGCTTTCTTATGAATTTGACTCTTTGGATGCCCCTTTTTCCCACCTATCCTATCCTTTTCCATCACTCTCCTGCCTGCACTTGACGTGTCATCAAAGTAGATTTGGCATCTCCTAAAGAGATCCATCTCTGCTAGTCAGTCAATGACCAAAGAGATTATTTTTCACTAAAATATCATCCCAAATAATAAAAAGAGGCCCATTTTTTTGATTCAGTTTAAATAGAACAGTTCAAAACATACAAAGAAGAGATTAGGGATACAGGGGATCAAACTAAAACATCACTTTAGACAAAGTAAGAGAAGGAGCTTCTTTCCATAATCAGCAACAAACTGCTAGAACTTTCTGACACAGAAGACTGTGGAGGGAGGAGCCATCAGCAGGTTCAAAAGGGACTCCATATGCTGGGAAAAATGAGAGAAAGGAACAGGGGCCAGCTCATGTGCCAGTGGGAGAAAAGTAAGGACAGCCATCCTTAGTACAGCATTGATGTTTCCATGACATTATTTTATTAGAGGGTCAGGGTACATACACAGTAATGAAAGTGAAAAGAAAACTAAGCCAACAAGTTTACTATCTGACTTGCTAGAGGAGTTTCCATGTCCAGCTGTACCCCAGGGCTATCCTTATAGCTGAATTAATAAGGACATAGGAGCAAACCCAACCCAGAAGACTAGAAATGCATGTACTGACTTAGAGGTCAGGACAAGTCCTCACTCAAAGCCATACTTACCTCAGAGAGATCTCCTTCAAACAGCTTAACACAACTAGAAACCCAGCTAGCAGCTAAGGACTGTGAAAAATCATGGGCCTAGCACTCCAGCTTGCTTCCTCTCTGGTCCTGGTTAGCTACAAGTATAGGACTGCTTAAGAAACCCACTCCTGGAATGAAGTCTGAAAGCAAAGGCAAAGGCATTCCCCCTACAGAGAGGGTTCCATTTGTTTCTACAGTGCTCTACAGAGACAGAATTCTGTGTACAATTGTGACAGAAGAAGGGTAAAAAACAATTTATATGCTGAGGTAACAGGGCATACCCCCATATACAAATACATACACCAGAACTTCACATCCTAGTGCAGTTATTTTCAGCCTGTGGAAAACAACAAGTACCCAGGAATCCATGAGCCACTTCTATAAGAAGTAACTTCATTGATATGGTACAACCTTCCATATGCATGACTTTTTTTAAGGAATCTACACTACCACTATACAGCTTTTCAGGGCCTTCAAATACCTCTACATAGAAACAACAGTAATCACTAACATCTGTTCACCCAGGAAATATCAATGTGAAGATCTGATGGGCAAGAAGGACAAATGAATGACTTATGAATGGTGCTAAGATGTCTGTCGGAGAGGAGGATGAATTATTTGTCTTCAGGAAAAACCATCATTCACAGTCAAATTAGCCAGGCATCTCCTGTTAAAACATCTTGCTAATTTCAAATAGTGACTTTAAATGTTAACTTCTAGGCTATCAACAGATTCAGAAGTATTCATTTGTGTTAATTATTTTAGTTACTTAGTTCTTTTCTGATCATTCACTGGCAGATGAACAAGTACCATTTTTCAAAAAACTTCAATTGTCAAGTAATTATTTAGCTTGAAGCGCCAGTGAATTAATTCGTAAAGAGTGCTGAAGGAGTTAACCTTGAGTAATTTTCAGTAAAATATTACTGCAGAGGCTGAAGATTTAAGTTCTCCATTTTGGTTTTTTTTCTTCCCTCACAGCATCCTAAATAGAAGAAGCTCAAAGGGAAAAAAACCCCACCAAATCCAAAACATGGGGAAAAAAACCCCCATAACAACACCAAATCCAAAACATACAATTATTTACTTCATAGCTTTACGTACCCAGGAAATAACTCATTGCAGTGCAACTAGCCAAAACAGTGTTAATTGACCTCTCAAAGATTTGTTCCCTCAGCCCAAGAAAATGCTGAACTGTTTCCTCAGTAACCTTTTGTCACTTCTCTTGGCTAAGCTGAGGGTACGCGATCTTCCCTGGAACGAAACGTAAGCAGTACAGACCTGAAGCACTCTGCAGAGAAGTGACCTTTCCACTAAAAGGCAGATATCTGTTCAAAGTTGTTCATTTTGTGGAATAGAGACAAAAAGAAATGGCAACGGATAGACTCAGTTTACATTAGCGAAACAGAAATATTACCTGCTCCTTATTCTGGTGTTACAAGATCAATATAGGTTTTGACTACATAGAAAAAGTCTGAAATTATCTCTCTCCCACAGCTGGTATGAGTACAGGTTTTCATGGGACTTTGGGAGTGGGTGAGGGTGTTGACTTTTTCAAACACCTGCAGTTATGAAAAGTCTCCCCTCTTGACAAAGCCTGCTCTCCTGAAGCTTGATATTTCTACCTTGCTCTTCCCAAGATTGTCAAAATCGGATTTGAACATGTTGTGACACAATCAACCATTTCAAGCATCTCCTTTCCATTTGAATTTTATTTTTAGAATCTTCCATACTCTTTCAAAGCACACGTACCCAAAGTAATTCTTTGACATGAAGTAAAAAAAAAACTAAGAGGAAAACCTGAAGTGTTTCATGAACTCCAGAACGCAAGCAAGCTTAGGACATGTCTCTTGTATAAAATGACTGCTGCTTCCATTGCATTACAAGCAAACAGACCTGGCTGCACATGTCCATTCACCACACAAACCTGAAGCTTTCTACCTCAGTAAGTAACTCTGAACTTCAACTGAGGCTCTCAAAGAAATAAGGTCCTAAAGCACAGTAGCCCAGAATGCTCACAGTTGGTGTTTCTTGGGGACCTTGGGCAATTCACTCACAGCTGGCCCTGCCTTGAGTAAAGAAAATTCAGAACATCCTGACTCCAGGGGGCCCTTCCAATCGGTATCACACTATGAGTAAACATTTGTGTGCTATCATGGAAAGCGTTTTCTTTTACCAGTCACCAGTGTTTGTTTCTGGATGGAGAGGTGTTTCTGAACTACTCTGCAATATTTTTTGGCTGCAACGTGAATCTGTGTGAAACACAGAAAGTACTTGATAAGGTCCTTTTACAATTCCTGCAAGAGGTGTTTTTATGTAGTGTCTTAACTATTAACTGTTTATTAACTTACTTGAGTCTTGATATCCCTTTTATTTAAATTCTGTTCACGAAAATTGTGGTATCTGAGATCCCTATTCTAATAGGCAACACTCCCAGAGAAGATCCCTGCATCTTATAATATCATATAAGCCATCTTATTCCAGTAACTCCAGTCAATTTCAGACAATGTATGCTGGTGAGAATCTGGTTCATCCCTGTTTGAAATCAGAAAGGGAAGGTGTTCTAATTTACAGTCCCTCTGGATCCAGTATTAGCTGTTCTGTCCAAATGCACTTCTTGTGAAAGATCAGAGACCTTTATCACAAAGCATTAAGAGCTATAAAAATTGTCCATACAACGAAACTGATCTTTTCTAAAAAAAAAAAACCAAAAAACAACTGAGAACATGAGAAAGTAGATGAGGGCGAGATGACAGAAGGGAACAAAATGAGCATCTGCACCAGATAAAGCAGCAATGTAATATCAAAAAAGCATTTAAGAGATGTCTCCCTTTATGCACAAAGAACTAGCCTCTGAATACTAAGCAACACCTACAAAAAATAATCCACAACCTACTAAATGGAGATTATTACAAATAAATTAATCAAAAACCATATGAAGCTAGTATGGCATAAGAACAGCGATGTAACAGTTATAAAAGTAATGCAAACTGCAGAAAAATGAGAAAATACTCCAGGTTTAATCAGAAAATCAGGTAAGAAGGTATAAGTGAAAGAAATAAGGAGGAAAAACTGCCTGCTGCTGGTGTGCGCTGCATGAATATTCCCATCTGTCAACAGGCCATCAAAAAGCAAATTGGCAGTAAGTCATAGCTCACCATTTGCTATTTATATCCTGGCAGTGCAATTTCTATCAGTCAAAGCCTCCTTTTTGGGGATGGGGGTAAGAAAGGGAGATACTCTAATCTATTGCTACTGCTGTTTGTATTTGCTGATTTACCTGGCGCTTGATGTGTGCCTCACGCAGCACTTTTTATTCAAAAATTGACGTATTTATTCAAGAATTATTTTAACACACTAGCCTTATTCAAATACATACAAAGGCTTTGGCAGGAATTTTCAACCAAGCATTTAATGTGATTTATGCATTGGTGTGTAAAAGGCAACATTTAATTCGGTGGGCATAGTGTAATCACAGCCTTATAAAGGTACCTTGCTGGAGCAGAGGAGACAACTTTACAGGTAAGCAGCCTATTAAGAAGTCCTCCTGAAGGCTTTTAGACCTTTCAACTGGTGGATCCCCTTTTGATTGTACCAAGATCAGGTGAAGACATACTGCTTTCATCACTTCACCCTGGTTGTAGCTTTTTGGGGTTTTCAGTTTTGTTTGGTTTTGGTTTAGTTTAAACTGATCAAATTTCACTTTTAAACCACAAATTCGAGTAGTTCAAATTTGGATAGATCATTCCACTTGCAGAGTTTGAGTACAGATGAGAATTTGATTAAGCCATTGCAGAAAGCATCCCTGGTTCTGCAGTGCAAGACAGAGTCTTTAAAGTGATGAATGCTTGCTCAACCCAGCATGTGATCTGCTACACAACTTGCCCTGAGGAAGGGCATCATCATCATCAGAATTAAGCTGGCTGAAGATCTAGGAGATACATCTATGACCCCTGCAGCTTTCCACACTGCTATCACCTGTTTGTTTAGAGAATATAAATAGCAAGGAATTGAACCAGGAGCTGCAAAGGAGCTGTGTGGAGGCAGAGAGGACAAGCAGGATAACCAATATGAGGTGGCATGTTCTAGTGCCAAGGAAGGAAGTAACAACAGATACCATGGACATGCTAAAATAAGAACCAATACAAAGTCATATTCTTAAGCATTTAAGGGTTGGACTTCCTAACATTTATTCTTCCATCTTCAGCTCTGTACTTCCACCACAGCTTCACCCAAGTCTGAGCCACTGCTAACATGGCCTTGTCCTTTCCCTCTATTGTACACACAACTGCAGCAGCATCTATCTTGTTCTACAAGTGCCTTAAAGGAGGGTGTAAGGAGGTGGGTGCTGGCCTCTTCTCTCAAGTGAACAATGATTGGACCAGAAGAAAAGGCCTGAAGTTGCACCCAGGGAAGTTTAGACTAGATTTGAGGAATTTCTTTAGAATTTCTTTACAGAGAGAGTAGTTAGGCACTGGAATGGGCTGCCCAGGGAATTGGTGGAATCACCATCCCTAGAAGTATTTAAAAAACATGTATATGAAGAACCACTTCATGACATGCTCTAGTGGGTGATACAGATACTGGATAAATATATATTTTATTTGAGGGGGTGGAGAGGTGAGGGAGAGGGTGTTTACAGTTGGACACAGTGATCTTAGAGGTCTTTCCCAACTGTGAAAATTCTGTGATTCCATCCAATTTTGTGGCAAGCTCATGGTTGTAACTAAACTGGTGAAAAAAAGGAAGCTTTTTGTACAGGGTTGCCCTTGGGGGCTGCCTTACCACAGTCAGACAAGCATCCCTGCCAGTGCAGCAGAGCAGATGGAAACACCACCTCCAGTAGCTGCTAAGGCTGTGGCTTCACTGGTTCCACCAGCTGAGCAATAGATATCATGCAGAAGCAGGGAGGAAGACAGGGCTTGTAGCAAACTTAAGGTTTGAGGAAAAGAAGAGCACAGATGGTGAACTCTGACAAACATACAGAGAAGAATCCCAGTGCAAAAAGACAAAAATTAACATCCCAAACTAAAAGGCAAAGCAAGGTTGGATGCAGAGCAAGGAACCCATAGTGGGCAAATAAACCTGGAGAGAGGCATTGCAACAGGCTGTCAAAAATTGCTGACATATAATGATAATCAACTGAGAATTAAGTGAAAGGGAAATGAATAGAAAATTTATAAAATTCTACTATTCTTTTATCCTGTACTGCTTAAGCCTTTGTTTATACAACTGGCTTTCCATTCTGTTCGACATAATGGCAGAAAGCAACTGCACAGGGATTCTACAATAAAGGCTCCTTCATCTCTCAAACACTTGAAAGAATAAGTTACAGAGAGATTTTACTTGCAATTTCAGTTACTGAAATTCACAGTGCTCTTAACTGGCCATTCATCATACTGAGTGATACAATAATGTAAGAACAGTGATTCTGAGCCACAGTTTTTTTGTCTTTTGGTCAGTGCAGGACTGTAAGCCGGGTGTGCTTTGAAATGCCTTAAGTCTACCATGAGACTATGCTCTTGGCAAAGAATCACACTTAAGCTGCATTTCTTTAGCTTTGAACTACACACACTTATTTAATTCCAGAGGAGGAAAAAGGCAGCTATTTTTTCCCAGAAATTTATCCTGCTCATTTCTTATGTCCCTCCAGAGCATATGGCCAGAAGTAAAGACAACTGGGTTTTCATACAGAGCTTAAGGAAAGGAACCTAAGCTTGACCACCTTGTGCTGACAAAGAATGGGCTTAAGTAAATCATGGCATGCATGTGCACCAATGCAGCACAGCACCAGCAGCTCCTCCACAGCAGGCTTTATTTTGCAGCTTCTCTGTAACAACTGGAATGGAGATAATAAGCACTATGGCAGGTATAATTCACTCATTTCTGCTCATCAGAGCTAGACAGCAGTGCTGGCCAGCTATCAGGTGCAGGGAAGACTCATGGATCACTTTGCTATGGTTAGGTACTAAAAGGAAACAAAGGAATTTCCGTGGAGCAAGTTAGGTGCCTCAATGATAAATGGGGTCTTAGATACTGTCCTATGCTCTACTTTCAGGGATATACAAGCACCTCCAGAGAGCAATCAATCTCATCTTAAAATACATGTTTGAGACAGGCATGCTGAACAGCCTGTTGAAGGTACCGTGTCTTCACACTAACTGTGAGGGTAAGAGTGAGGAGCTGACACTTTGACATCTGGTTCTAAAATCTTGAAAGCCAGACGAGATGAAGCTCAGTCTCAGAGGGAACACACAACGTGTGTGTTTTCTGCCTTTTCTTCCTCTGACCAAAGGCAGAACATCCCTCCCATCACCTCTGAAACAGGAATACGCAGTCCTAGGAGAACAAGCCTCCACTTTGGCCACTACTTACCCACTCACCCATACGTGCACACTTTAAAGAAGAGAGATGGCAAACACCTCCCACTGCTGCACCCCCAAACTGGGTGGGGAGGGAGCCCATGTTTCCCTCCCCTCAGAGCATTATCCAGCCTCACCAGTACTGTGCAAACCAACCTACAGGCACAGACATGGTTACCAAAATCAACAGCATGATTTCAGGGACCCCTTCTGTCAGGGCAGCAGTGTTCAGAAATGCTCATGTGCTGCCTCTTCATTCACAGCTGCCTTTCTCTGTGCCAGCTCTGTCCTCCACGTTGTGCCAGCTTGGCATGGCTTGATGAGTCAGCTGAACTGAGAGAGGTGAAAAGCCACTACTTCAGATGTCTTCCCTGATTACAAGTTAGGCTAATTCATTCAAGTAAATTACATTCATTTCCCAGTTATCTTCAAATACATCAATCCAGTCTGAAAACGGACTGGAGCTGTTGGCACTTCAGAATTTATTTGCACTTCCTCCAGTTCATTCTACAGAACAAAGAAATCAGCAGTTCAAATAGCCTGATACCTCAGGTTACAGAAGTTTGCTTATAGATTATCCTCTCTTCCCTTTTGAAAAGCACATAAATTATTAATACAAGTCACTAAAATTCTCTGTCTTTCAACAAGGACATTCTAGTCATCTGTCAACAAAAATCACAATTTATGGGTATCCACTAATAATCTACTGAGAAAAATGCAAATTATGTGTTTCAGAATTATAGGGAAAAATGCTTTTCTTCTTGTAGTATCAGAAGATCCAGCAGGGTTCCTGCTGGACAATTAGTGAATGTTTAAATGCTTGATATTAATTGGAAACAGTCTGACAGTGATGGCCAAATAATTTCAAGCATGAGGAGAAAAGAAAGTCTCAGACTGATGAATAACTGACATTTGACCTGCTGTTCACTTCCTAAGCTAGAAAAAAATGCAATTCATATTGAATTGAAGCTGGCGAAGAAAACATAAAATACTGTTTCATGTTTCTGTGTTGCCTGTCTAATGC
The DNA here is from genome assembly GCF_036169615.1 of Heliangelus exortis. Classification (NCBI taxonomy): domain Eukaryota; kingdom Metazoa; phylum Chordata; class Aves; order Apodiformes; family Trochilidae; genus Heliangelus; species Heliangelus exortis. The sequence continues at coordinate 51,144,023 of NC_092422.1, read as the reverse complement.
TCTTTTTATAAAAGTTTTATTCACTGTTATAATATGCATATTGAGGAGAGGCATAAATATCTAGGACAAAGCAATTACCATAACCCATAAAAGTTGCAGAAAATAATTTAAACTTTTATAAAACTGTGGCTGAAATTTTGAATTTAATAGAGTAGCACAATCCTTGTGCCAATTTAAAGTATCAGGTATTAAGTGTCAAGACTTTCTAATATTAAGCTTTTTCTGGCATACTTTCACTAGCCTGAAGTTAGTGGGGAAACACATTATTGAAGGCATTTTCCCCTCAAAGGGAATATGAACCACCATTATATGGCTGAACGAAGAAAGAAAACCAGCCAAACAAAAAACCTCACCCAGAATGTTAGCCTTAAGACACAGAGCCTCAGCAGGATTACAAAGTCCTTCTCTCCCACACTTTGGGACTCAAAGCACAGAAATAATACATTCAAACTCCAGTGGAAGATAAGTAGTTGTAGACCAAGACCACTTGGTCTTTATTCTCTTTATTCTCACATGAACTAAAGATGAGGAAGCCTTTCTCTTCTGAGAGAAAAGCAAATCAAAATTAAATGTTTACAACCAATGTTTACTAAGGATTATACACTTACTCTGCTTCCTATTAAGAGACTCCTTATGCTTTAGAAACCAGGTGTTAATCCCTCAAAGCAGATGACATTTTCCAACCTTGCATACTTCACAAAGCTTGAACACATTCAGAGGGAAAGAAAGTTCACATAAGACACAAAACAGATGTTTAATAAACTTGAATAAACTGACAGGGCAAGTATGTTTTGGTGTTTCCAAAAGACAGCCACAAACAGGCAGCAATTACTTTCTTCCAGACACAATAAAGAAGACTTTGGTTTGGTTTTAATTAAAGAGACCGAATCCAAACCAAAACAAGAATCCTTACCTCCTGTGGTATACTTTGATCTCACCTTTTATGCCAATGGGAAAGAAACAACTCTGACCTTCTAGCTAGCACCAGTAGTATCACTCCAGTCACATCAGCCTCATTCACCCGCAGTAGAACAGGATGAGTGATAAGCATCACGGCACCCAGGGTTAAACCTGGTCTGAGTCACCAAATCATCCCAGGAGACTAAAATAATAATCAGTCTGGTCTTCAGCATTACCTAGAAAGGAACAACTCCTCCTGCTTGGAAGTAGTTTTAAAGCAGATTAAACTTCTAGCACTGAAACAATTAGAAAACTAAATTATATAAACAGTGGAAGCATTAACGGGTTTTCTTCCCCAGAAGAAGCAGATGCACCCATCAGCTATTTTCATTACTCCTTAAAAATGGTGTTTCTTTTTTACCTGAACTGGTTTGAATCTACAGGGGAGACTGTATTAAAACAAACATAGGACAATCTATAAATTCTACTATGGTTTTATGGAATCGATCACGTTCTCTTCCAGCTAACTTAGAAGTGAATGGTAGAAATAAACCCATAGCAAAATTAAACAGAAGTGTACACCTCCACAGCCTCCTGTGTAACACAACTTCTATTTGGCAGTGTTGGGCTTTGCAAGCCTTATGGTTGAAATGTCAGCCCACTTCTAAAAAAAATTATGTATTATATACATTTATTATATTTTATATTGGATATTTCAAAATACCCAATATATACATCTAATTTATGATTATCATTATGTGCACAAGGGTGAAAAAATGTTCTTCCTCCTTCACACTAGTAATTTTAGCTAAAGCTGCTGTCTTCTTAGCTAGCAGCAAAGGATTGTATTTGCTTATTCTATCATGGAGTCATAACTCAAACAAACACAGTAGCTGACATGGACTGCTATATTTTGGACCTCTCATTTTCAGTAAATAGAGCCAAACTGGAAATTGGGAAAAAAAAGCAAGAGACAAAAATCCACTCTACACTTGCATGTAACTCTCCCTTAAAGCTAACACCATGACCAACAGCTGCAAGCACTGAAGGATGATGAATTTACAACTCATGGCCTGATTTTTAGGCACTGAGCACCTACAACTACAGCTGAAGCCAGCTCTTGTCTGAGAGCTCACCAGAGACTCAAACTAAAGGCACAGAAATTCAGTAATCAAAAGCTGAGTAACTTAAAAGGGATAAAGATATTCTATATCGTTCATCTTCTCATAGCAGAACAGACAAAAACATAATTGACAAATTTCCTACTTTCCTTTTACATTAAAGGTAGTAAATATGTAGTAAAAGCAACATCTTTTTTATGAAAGCAGCAGTGTATCTCTCCCTTGTCTCCCCCTGGCACCTGCATTTGCTTGACAGGAGTCTTGCAACCAGCTAGCTGGAGATTAAAAAGTCCAAGATTATCTAGTATAACTTTCACTGGCTTTTTGAAAAATAGGAATGTTTGGTAATTTTGCAATGAAATACTGGTTTTTTTAACAGCAAAAGCTATGTAAGATTATTCTTATTACCCTTACTTTCCCAATATTGCATTTGCAAAGATTGATGAAAAGGCCTTCACTGTGGCTTCTGTTTTACAAGTGTCCATATACCTTCTGGGATCTTTTGTGACAAAAAAAATATAATTTACAAGCCCATATGAAGCCAGGTGGATCTCTCCTTCCTAATTTTTTTTTTTTTTTTTTTTTTGCCTTGTAAGAAGCTATTGCTATGAGACATGGTATGATTATATAGCACCAAAACACTAACACTGAAAAACTAACTTTCCTTTAGAAGGACAAAACTACACCACAGTTACTTCACTTTTAAACAGCCCAAAGAGCAGCAGCACTGGGGGTAGAGTGGAGTAGGTCACGTTTTTCTCCTGTTTCATTACATACAAAACAGAGAAATCTGAAGGCTTTTGCTCTAATAAAAACAAATCATCTACATATATGGGAGCCAGGGCATTGCATAAGTTAAAGGGTATTGAATCTTCCCTCCTGGAAGACAATTTAAAACAACACAAAAACAATTTAAGAAAAAAAACAACAAACCACACACCACAAAAATACCCCAAACACACAACAGCCCCGAAGCAAAACACAAACAATTCCAAGATAAACACCACAGGGATAAGATCTTTTTTCAGTTTTAGCTACTGGGGGAGATGGTGAATCTGTAACAAATTAAAATGTAGAAGAAACTGTAGGAGTAGCAGGGGAGGAGGGCTAGACAGAGGGATAATCCTACTACTTCACTTCTTCCCCCAAATTCACAAATTAACAGCACCAGTATCTCTTTTTAAACAAACTTTACAAGTAAATAATAAACTGGCACGACTTAAACCTCATACCATCCTACAAGACACATTAAAAACAACAGTAAAATTTGGCCCATTTGCTAACAGAGAAAAGATAATCCAGGAAAATTCCTGCAACTGTAGGAAACAAAACTTTGTCAGGTTTACACTTGTATCATATTTGGAAGGTAATTTTCATAACCATGGCAGCTAGAGCTTAGGAAAGAGTAGTTAGGTCATGAAAAAAGCCTTTAATTCTCCACTGAAAAGCAAGCCCACAGATGTGTTTAGGCATACATGTTAAACATCCTCTGCCCACAGCCATGCTTACTGCTCCTTAAATATTTTGTTGAAATGGTATCACTTTCTTTTTCTGTGCATACTGGCTATAAACAGCAAGCCTGTAAATGGGAGCATGGACTTTCCAACACAAATAAGCATCTCAACTTAGTTGTATTGACAGCTTTTTAGTTTAGTGAGATGGGACTAAAAAAATTAATGTCGTTTAAAGCAAACAAAACTTATTGCTCCATTTGACTATGCATACCTTCAAGTCAAAATGTTTTAGGAATTTGCTGTAATGGACTTAAAAATCTAAGCATCCTGCAAATTTCACCATAAGACTTTACTTTAAAACCAAGTGGGTTTTCCTTGAATGGAAATAGTTATAAAATAAAAGCCCAGAAAATAATCACATTATAGTGATCTGAGCAGAGAGTTGTTTAAATATCCAGCCCTTTCAGGTGTTGCTGAAGTAATGTTGAAGAAGTAATGTTGATGAAGTAATGAAGAAATAAAACCTAGGAGTAATGTTGATGTCTTCTAATATTGTAGGAAAAAAATACTATTTTTTCTGTAGAAAAAATACCAGAAGCAAAGCTGGCATTACACAGGTGCACTGCATCCACATGTTACTTATGTTTGCTTCTAAACAGTTCAATAAAAGGGACCTGATCTCAAAATGGTTCCTACTGTTTGTTTAACAGAATTATTAATGCATATAAATTGCATATAATTGAAGCACCTGTGGAGGGGGGGAAATAATGGTTGTCTCTGGGATAATGGGGATATTTGTACCACATAAGATAAGCAGCACAACTTTAATTAGAGCTTGATGATTTAAACTAGAACTACACTTTTGAACAGCGATGATTACCTAAAAAAAAAAAAAAAAATCTTTTTGCTTTGCATATTTGATAGACACTGTGAAGGGCACAAAAGCATAATGAGTTGCTAGAATACATGAGCATTTCAGTTGTTGACAGCTCAGTTTACACATACCTGCATGCCCAGAGAACTTTCTACTGCAACAAAATCTGAGACTGAACAGACAGCTGCAGTTGTACAAAAGCGTCAGGGAGCATACCCAAAAAAGCTGTGTGTGTAACAAACACAAACAAAACCTTATAAACAAAAAAATAATAGCTTATTTTTATGTGAGGACTTTCCTAATCAGAATTCCTTCTTCTTCAGTACAGGAATATTTTCTTCAGTGACCATAAGCACTTTCACAAAGAGCTCTATATGTAGATCTGTATATCTCACTGGTAACCCCTCACTTCACAGAAGGGAAAACCCAGCTAATGAAGGCATGGAAGTTACCATAGCTACATAAAATGCAAGTAACAAAGGAAGAAATTTGAACTCAGGTTTCCAGTTTCCTATTCACTGAACCCTGAGGACTTTGAAAAATATACATTCCAATACACTTTCATAACAGCAACACTGTTCAGCAATCTTACAAGTTAACTAGCTAAGTGTGGCGTGTTAAAACCATCAGCAGGAACTAAGAGCTAGATAGTGCAAGGCAGAATTTCTCTTTGCATCAAAACTAATTCAAACTAATTATTTTGCTCATACACAGATTCATTTCAGTGGAGCATACAGAAACCAGATGAGCTAGCTTTGCTTCTTTCCTTGTACTCAACCAGAGTGTGAGCACTTGGTGCCTGTAAGAGTGATACAAATTGGCAAAAACTACCCTAAGGACTCACAAAAAGAAAAGAAAATAAATCTGTACAGCTATATGGTTTACTGGATCAAGAACAAACCTGCACCAATGAAATTTGTTAACCATTTAGAAAGTACAGGAAACCACTGATGTAATATTTGAACTAAAAAAACCCAAACAAAACAAATAACCAACACACCAAGGACTTAAACCTCTTCTGAAGCTGTTCAAATAGAAGCACAATAATAACTTAAACTTACAGCTCACTGCATTGCTTCATGTTATTCTATTGCACCATCATCTATTTAATGGTCATGCAACAGCCATTCTGTCCACAACATGAACTCCTTAGCCAAAAAAAATAATCACAGTTGGAATAAAAAGAGAACTGGTGTGAAATGTTTCTAGGAAAGCCTGAATAATCTTCAGACACCCCAACCTCCACATCCTTACCGGAACATCAAAAGTTTCTTGTGTGTCATCCAGCATCTGAATTTTGATGGAGATGAGTTTGCCTGGAGGTGTCACAGGTGGTTTCTGTCCATGCTCCAAGGTACTGATCCCAGCATTTTCCTGAGCTCCTAACCGGGATCCTGCCGTTGGTCTCTGCTCTGTTTCACCCATGTTCAGAGAAACACGTTTCTTATATCTGATAAAAGAATAAAGGCAAAGAAGACCATATCACTTTTATTAATAAGAATTGGTGCACATAAGCATTATGTTATATATAGTAACAGCTAATAAACCATATGAATATTAACATGAAAGCCATTAAGTTTGGGGGTTTTTTCAATTAACATCTTTCATGAAGACAAAAAAACCAGGCAAAATTTCAAAATACACAGGCTAACCACTTGCTCGGAGTAAGACTGATCAGCTGGCTACAATGGGAAAATACTCCTTTTCTCCTGGAAAAGGAAACAAGACCACACTGGAAACAGAGCACAACAAAACCCAGAAAAGGGGGAAGATGGCGAGGAGAGGTGGGACAACCTCTTTCTTACCACCATCTCTCTCCTGGCCATACCAGTACTTCCCCCTATGGTCTTTCCAGCCTTCCCTGGACTTTTTCCAGCTGAAACCTTGCTTAAGGGTCTGCAAAGCAAAAATCGGGGTTCAAGATGACCCCGATTACCTGGCCTAAATATTTTGTTTCCTTTAGGGACCAGAGCTGCTCTAGAGCCTGGAGCTTGGCCTGATCCCACTGATATGCCAAGGAATATGAGGACATGCTACTGGGGAGTGCAGAAGAAGGCAGAGCAGGAATAGTGATTGGGAAAAAGAAGAGAAATCTGATTTCCCACAGAGCCCCATGAGCAGGAGAGGAACACCAAGGAACAGACCTTCCCTGCTATGCCAGGGGGAGGCTACACCTGCACCAGCCACTGAATGTGGGTGTCTGCTTTGTATCCATTGAAAGTAACCTGAGAAACTGGCTTGCTAATTCTCTTTCCATGCAGCTTTCACACCACATTACATGGCACAATCTGCTAAATAATGGTTCTATCCTAAAAAGGGAGCAGAGCCACAACAGTGTGGATTTTATATCAAGAGTGTGATTTTTCATGAGGTGGCACAATTTTGAAGCTTCTTTTTAAATTCAAGAACCATTAGTTTTACTAGTCAAATGTTATATGTAATACTAAAAATTTATTACACTTTTTTTGCCCCCTGCCTTTCTGACACCCTAGCTGGGACCCACTGCTACTCTTTAATCTTCCTTGGTAAATGCATGTCCATTCTACATTCCTTCTATATGCCAACCATTAAAAAGACACATACCACACTGAAAGAATGCAAATGTAACTTTTCACCTGAACTGGGGCACAAGATAGTACTGCAATCATTGTCTGGCTTTTACAGTCAGGTTACAAATATTGACAAGCCTATAGGAAAACCAGAAAGCATAAGATAGCCAATAGTGAATGCATCACCAGTATTTCAGCATATAGCATATATTATAAAGAACAGTGCCATGTAATAAGATACCAGTTCCCTCTGTAAAGACAGAATAAAACCAGCCCTGTCTTGAACAGTATATACAATTTACTACACTTCACCTTTCTGTGTCCTGACTAATTTATTCCCACAGATTTTCCACACAGCAAGAGGGTTGGACTAAAAATATTTAAAACAGTACTTTGATTAAAAAAAAAAAAACAAAAACCAAACCCCAACACAGTAGAAAGGATTGCTACAACCGCTGTATTACTATAGTAGTGTTTTGCTAGGCACAGACATTTAAAGTGGAGGAAGAAGAAATCTGTTCCTTCCATTAAATACTAAACATAGGAATGAATCCAGTCAGTTCAAGTCATACCATTAAATAAACAATGCAAGGAAATACTACCAAGCTTGAACCTTTCTATAAATGTTCCTCTGACTAGATGATCTAGTGGCCCACACACGTATTCAGACAGGCCAATAAACTTAGTGAAACAAGGAAAAAAGACCCAAGTTTAGGGGCCAAAAAAAAATCATGGGGGAAAGGTAGAAGCCAAACCATTCCATACATACAGCTGGCAGGATTCATTATTAATAGTTTGCAATATAGCAACTCTTGTTATATATATATATATAACAGGAATGGTGGGTTTTATATATATATATATGTGTTAGATATATATATGTATAGATATATCTATATAGATATAAAACAACACCATTCTATTACACACCCATCACACCCATTTCCCTTTGGAAGCAAAGATCTAAGAAGTAGTGGCTTCCCTGATCACATGCAGCTCTGCTTACAAAATTAAAAGCTTTCCTTTTCTAATCTGTCTGTATTATCTTAGTATTAGCATGCTGCACTGGACATTATTAAAGTTTTTTTCTGTATGACTCTAGCCTTCCCATAGTGCTGTCATAACATCAGCATATCTTTATTATGCCTTTCTGTAAGAAGACTCAAAAATTATTACAATTACCCTTTTTAAAATAATTCAGTGCATCAGTCAAGCTGCATACCTTTCTCTAAATCACTTTGATCTAGAAGACAGTGAAGTAAGGTCACAGATTGAAGCAGAAGAGTATTAAGCAAATACTGAGCTAACCTAGGGGGATTAGGATACTTAACATTTATCACGATGAAAAGAAGAATTGAGTTTGGACAGAGCATTTTAAAGACACTCTAGCAGAAAGATGAATTCAGGAGGGTATTAACAGAGAAGAAAAAGCAGTGTGCACCTGCCTGCAACACACACAGCTCTAAGCAAAATTTAAGTGGAGATAGGCAGCCAGTACAAAAGCAAAGAGATTGGCAAATAAAAAGGACTAATCCAAACTGTGGAAATTAAGTGTTTCTGCCTGTATCCCGGTTTGAGAAGACCAGGACAGTAAAACCCCACCTGGGACACCCCCAGCAGCTGCCAGACTGTGCTGAGGCAGATATAATGGGGAGCAGCTGAGCCTATGGGGAGGAGAGGATGGGTCAAGGTGACCCAAATGGACCAACCCCAGTATTCCTTCCCATGGTGCTCAGTACAAAATGGCTCCCAAGAAAGCCCAAGAAAGAGGTGGCTTCTCTGGTGGGGGTGCTGGCTGGGTTAAGGCCCATCTGCCCCTGCTCCTTGACTCCTCACTGGAGAAGAACACCATTCACTAGGAGAGGCCACCTCCTGCCTCCCCAGCTTGGCTGCTCTGAGACTGTTGCCAACTCCCCCTGAGACCCTGGGCTTGGGCAGCCCCATCTGCTGCCCAGTGCAGTGTGGGGCTTTTCTGTAATTACAAACTGAGAAGGTGAAGATCCATGTTTACATATGTTTATATACATCTGTAATTTGTTATTACTACCTCATTAAACCGACACAAGTTGGTTGGTTTTTTTCATCCAACCTTGAAGTCTCTCCCAGCAGGTCCAAGGAAGTGATTCTGCCCCTGTACTCAGCCCTGGTGAGGCCACACCTCGAGTACTGTGTCCAGTTCTGGGCCCCTCAGTTCAGGAAGATTGAGGTGCTGGAGCAGGTCCAGAGAAGAGCAAGGAGGCTGTGAAGGGATCCAGCACAAGTCCTGTGAGGAAGGGCTGAGGGAGCTGGGGCTGTTCAGCCTGGAGAAGAGGAGACTCAGGGGAGACCTCATCACTCTCTACAACTCCCTGAAAGGAGGGGGTAGCCAGAGGGGGGTTGGTCTCTTTTCCCAGGCAGCTCCCAGTAAGACAAGAGGGCATGGACTTAAGCTCTGCCAGGGGAGGTTTAGGTTGGATATTAGGAAGAAATTCTTTACAGAGAGGGTGATCAGGCATTGGAATGGGCTGCCCAGGGAGGGGGTGGATTCTGTGTCCCTGGAGGTTTTTAAGAAGAGAGTGGATGTGGCACTCAGTGCCATGGTCTGGTAACTGCAGTGGAAGTCGATCAAGGGTTGGACCTGATGATCTCAGAGGCCCTTTCCAACCCGGATGATTCTGTGATTCTGTGAACAGGGAGCATCTGTCACCTGGTTAATGTGTAAAGCCCTGACAGATTTATTGGCGTCCAGTGTCCAAAGCCAGCCTGTTCTTTTCTGACTGCTGATGAAACCCAGGGCCAACATCACATAATTTCCACTGCAGCTTCCCTGAGTGTCAGCAGCCTTCCCAGTGGTACTGTACCATCTGCAAAGATGAAGAGAGACTGCAGCAGTGAGATAACCTGTGCACAGGAGTAAGCCACCCGAGACAGCTGAGCTGCCCATGGAAAAGCCTTGGACTCTCCTTCTCCTTCCTTGCCTGTTGCCATGCACTCTCACCCCTCCTCAGAGCCTTCACTGAGCCAATGCACCTCACCAGCCCAAAAGAAAACAACTCGGTGCTAATTCTTCGCAAACTAACTCAGCTCTCAGCAAGCTGGCAAACCTCTGGCTGGGGTGAGCTAAGCCCAGCCAGCTGCTGGCAGGCCACCAGACTGACCCAAGTCATCTCACCTAACTCTACTTAAAAGACCTGGAAGGCCCAAAAAGTTACAACTGCCATGAGATAGATTAGTAAGCATTTTTTTTGTCTGAATCAATGTTAAGAATCCTTTTATATGGATATGAGGTGCTTAGCTGAAAAATTTAATTTCTGTATATACTTATGCAGTAGCTGTGCAAAGGCCAAGCTGTGGTTCATCACAACTCCATCTTAGTTCTCGCTGCTTGAAGCAGGGACATTTTACAGTGTTGGAAAGGTTCAAGCCAATTAAAATATTGCAAAATACTGAGGAAGAGACAAGCAACAAGACACTGTTAGAAACATGAGTAGAGCTGAAATAGATGCTCATCTTGATTTAACTACTTTACACTCCTCCAGGTCAGGTAGTGAGGTTTGGACATTCGATGCAAGAAGTTCCCAAAGGCTGAAGACTCCTGTTGTAGGAGCAGAATGTTACCAGGTATTTAGGCCTTTTCCATTCCTTTGGTTTTGCTTGAACACGTTTTCACAGCACAGTGCTCTCTCTTCTCCTTTTAAAGGTGGGGGAAGCCTGAGGCACAGTGGGGTGGAGTGATTGGCCTATAAAGTCACCCAGCACACCAGCTTCAGAGCTAAAGCTGCAGCCAACGCCTCTCTGATGCTGGCCCAACACTTTCTCCCAGATCATATGGCAATGAAACGTTTGAAAGAGATTTAGGTGATCAACATAATACCAGATGAGATGAATCAAACTGGCTCAATGGCTTATAAACAGAGAGGAAGAACTAGGAAGATACCAAAGGACTAGAAAGGAATAAATTCAGTCCAGATCTTCTAAAGGATAATGAATGTGAAGCAGCAAGGAGGAAGAGGGTCAAATGCAGGCAAACTGCTGACATGCTTTAAACTCTCAGCTTCTTGGAAAACTTTTGGAAAGCCTCAGCTGTGGAGGGGACTATAGGGAATACTGCTAGCTAACACTCCTGCCAAATACTCATCTTCAGTTCTAAGCACCTTCATCTTTGCAGAAAAACACATAACTTGACAAAGTGGAGTAACTTTAATGGATCATAATGAATAAGTTATAAGGAAAGACAGGATAACATGCACAGGTCACATATGGAGGGTTCAGAGTGAGGAGCTGTGGCAAATCTAACCATGAGGGTGAAGATGCCACCAAGGTCCAGTCCACTCCTGCACTAGACATGAATATTCCAAAGCAGGGGGAGCAGGAAATGTCTTCACATTAGCAGCCCCACTATTCAAGCTAATTTATCAACAAAGCACCCTTCTCATATGATATGGTGACCCTTCATATTTACTTCTCTCTCCCCATGGACAACAGCAAATTAGGAATGGCCCTGCCAAAAGCACATAACAGACCTGCACAACTCCAATAAGGGAAAATTCTATACCTCCGGCACAAATTGTCAGTAAAGCTCCACTTTCATTAATATACCAGAATTACCATAAGCATGAAATAGGAGAGCCAGTTTCTTGAACAAGGCAAGAGGACCAAGAGGACTGAAACCAAATTCAGTCTGACATGATAGGGAGTAGACAGAAGGCAAATACAGCTCAGAATTTTACATTATATGCAACATTATCCCAGATAATTTCTGGAAGTCTACGGCAAGTAGTAGAAAGTAAATATAGAGATTTAAAAATGTAAGCTATTAATCTAAATAAAACTAGTATGATTTCTTCTCTAAAAAACACAGTTTTGAAAGTTATGATAAATCAGTGCCAAAGAAAGAAACCATCCTCAACACTTGCCCAACAGAGCTCATGCAGGCCAGGCTCCTTATTTTCAAATCATACTAAATTAAGATAATGGATCAGCCCCATTCCAGGCAAACAATAACCAAATCTGTTTTTTGACTGAGAGTCACTAGGCACTAGGTGGGACAGATGCGTGGGAATACCTAGAAGTGACAGAGCACTAGAACAGGCTGCCCAGAGAGACTGTGGAGTCTCCTTCTCTGGAGACTTTCAAAACCCACCTGGATGCATGAACTGCCCTAAGTGATCCTGCTTTGGGAGGGGGGCCTAGATGACCTCTAGAGGTTGCCTTCCAACCTCTAACATTCTATGATTCTATGGCAGTTTTATTCTTTTCACAAATACAAAACAAACAGAATTTGTATGAGGAAGTCCACAGTGGAGAAGGGAAGATTTTTGGGCTTTTTTCAAGCTTTTAAGTCACCATTGTCTTCTGAGTCTTCAGCCATTCCTCATGGGAGAATATCAAGCATTTTTTATAAAATCTTCTCTTTAAAGTCTGATTTCCTTAAATCAAATCAAAACTCACGAACAAGTGCCTCACTTACATAACATTCATACTCCACATTATTCTGCACAGAATCTCATCCACCCTTGAAATTACATGAAGGTCATTACAAAGAAAAAGGCACAGCAGAAATCTGACAAATTCAGAAACTTTTAATTAGGCTAACGGACCAGCATTTTTGTGGAAGCAAAGAAATGTGACACCAAAAGCTCTTAAAAGAAAAATAGCTCAAGCTTCAAGGGCAGTAGTATAGACATAAGTGCTGGGTGTCTGCTTCTCTGCCTGCCCCCAGCAGACTGAACAGGGCTGCTCAGCCCCAAATGCAAACATTGCAAAGGAAGGTGGTTTCTTCTGCTGCCTGCCCTTTCTATGAACATCCACAATTTTGTAGAAGAAAGTACTATAGCAAGCCAGTCCTGAACCATTAGGCTGTCTTATGGGACTTAAAACAAAAACAAACCCCCATGCAAAAAATTACAATTGTAAATGATGGCTGTTTCAGGAAGTAGGAAGATTCTAGGTAAAGCATGGCCAAGAAGACAAATATTAGAAGTTCATGTCTGATGCCCTGAAGAGTCAGTGGAGAGCAGGATGGAGAGGGAGCTTCTAAACTGGCCTTAATTTCTAAACACAGATTTATTTTTATTCCTGTCATTAGTTTCTGTGGTATGGTCAGGTCAGATGGACAGACTCAGGTTTGCAGAGCAATCCAGTACACTTAGTTGTAACAGTTCACGTTACATACATCAAACTAGATGGAATATGAAACCAATGTCAAATTCAGGGATTTAAGTAATAACACATAGCTTTACAAACTCAAATATTCAGTACACCAGTAATGCAGCCTGCAATCCAGAATAATGAACACCTAAGTAAGAACAGGACAAAAAAAAAAAAAAAAAAAAAAAAACAAAAAACCCACACCTCTTGCAAGCCTATGTGTTCAGCATTCAGATTGCCAGCATTCATTACTGCTCCTACCTTTAGGGCCATTCAGCTTCCAACTGGAGCTCATTTATCTTCATTGCATTCAGGTCCTAATGCTGTTTGCAATTCTATGGCACTAGCAGCTGTCCCAGATTCCCAATGTTGTGCCAGATGTCAGCAAAGAGCAGTCCCAGCCCGCACAAATCTGATGTATGCTACTTTTCTTCCTCAACCACACACCTGTCAGTAGATCTAAGTAATAGATTTCTGTGTGCTTTTGCAATTGCCTTATTCCCTCAGGCATAAATGCAGATTGTTCTGTAAATTAAGCCAATCTAGTCACCAAGTGCTTCTTTAAACCCACAAAATTAAAATTGACAATATTGATAATTGTCAATACTAAACAAGATAGTAAATGTTGATTTGCTGTGTGCTTCATTTTCTGGACAACCTTGAATTAAAACCTTCTTTCAGATAAGGAATATTTCATTTTCTTCCCCACATCTTACACGAGCAAAGCCCTCACATACATGTAAAGTAAGCATTTACATAAGTGAGACCTTTATACATTGACCCTATCAAAGAAGGCCCTCAAAAAGTTCATCATGCAAGTTACTCTTGAGACTGGTTGTGATCATTTCCCAGCCTTGAGGGACATGTCTTCACTATTTATTCTTGAACCATAATCAACACCATTGACTTGCATCAGGGAAGCCAATATCCTATTCAAACCAGTGCAGCCAATTTTAAACATTTTTCTTTAGTTGTTAAATCAGCCAACTCAACAGCACTGTATAAACAGGTAATTCTGGCTATTTCTGGAAGGAAAATTAGTGTCTCATCCACTAAGCTGAGGGATGATCAGCTCCAACTGCTCAGTTAGTGACTCTTCCCAACAACTGTTTTTTCCTTTCAAATCCATAGTCTGAGCAAAGTGGGGAGCTCCTGGAGCCATCAATCCTTTAACAGCCCAGAGCTACTGCTACACAAATGCTTCATTTGTTACTAGACAAATGAAAATGTAAGTATTGACCACTTGCTTTTCATTTATTGTACCACCATTTAACTACCATGTATGTGTTTATAATTTCATGTACAAGCAGATTCAACCCAATGGATTTGGTTTGGTTTTTTTTTTGAAAACACTTTCCTGCCACTTTACTTTCTCAATTGAACACACCACATCTTTTCTATAAAATTTCTGCTTCATCTTGGGGCAAGAGAAGGATATTTCTTCTTTGCTATGAAACTCACAACCTTCTTTCCGAGATGTTTTTCAACCTGATGTCAAAAATGCCTTCATAAGAAACAATGCTTAGGAAGAAGTTGCAAGCTATTGGTATCATATACTCAATTTCATTGACACCCCTTTCATTTTGCATAAGCTGTTTGTGTCAATGCTGCCACTAAAACCTATAAAAAGTAAAACTTAACATGGTTGCAGAAGCCACAAAGTGCAATCAAAAAAATCCACAGGGGAAAAAAAAAATAGGAGTAAAAAGTGCATGAAATACATGTTGAAGTCACCCACCTAGTCCTTAATAGATGATAAAATGTGTTGTAGAAGCACACAGTACATACACATAATCAATTTACCATGACCTTAAAGCATTTTAAAGTTGAGATCTAAAAGCATCATCGTGTGGGCAAAAAGCTGCTTCACATTATGGACAGGACAACTGTGGAAGCTTTATTGCCACACAGCAAACACTAGGAAGATACAAAAAGATTTTTAAGAAAACCTCTCTCATTCTCACATTTCCAGCCAGCACAGATTTCCCTGATCAACTGGGTCATCACCTGAGCCCACAGTTTGTCATTGAAAAACACTGCCAAAGTCGGTAAGAACTTAAAGCAGTTTACTGGTTCAATCGTAGTACAAATCACTCCTGAAGCCATTAAAAGCATTTTCTAAAACCCTTTCATGCCATCACTCTGCATAAATAAAGCTGTTGCACCAGCTGGAGTGCTCTGGGCTCATTCACCCATACAACACCTCATGCGAAAGCCAAGCCGAATGTGCTTATAGTAGAAGAAAGTAATCTGATTTACTTCCAGATTTAACAGAATTCTGAAAGGGATCCAGCAACTCATGCCCAGCCTCAAGCATAACGTAGACGTTTTCCATGAAATAAAAACATGTCAAAAGAATAAATAACACACTAGATTAATACTACTGTTCAGCAGCTGGGGGAGAATCTGATACAGCCCCGGTTTTGAGGAATAAAACAGCTCAGGGGAAATACTATTTCTCTGAACCAAGTATGATTATATAGTAGAGGTATTTACACTGCCTAAATACAGGCTGGCTCCTGAGAGAGCTCTCAGGCACTAGGAGCTTAATTCAAGTGTTCTGTGCACCCCTGGAGGAGCTTCTTCCTTCCTTGAGCATGCAGGACTCTAGCAAAAGACCAAAATGCAGTGGTCAGCATGCCAAGACCCCTTTATCTCTCCTTTTGGCAGAGATTGGTTATGATTTGTTGAGTTGATGGTGTGTTACATTAATATGGAGCAGAAGCTCATGAGCTTGCCACCACACATGCTGGGGTACTCTTTTGGCCCAGTGGCTCAAAACCGCAGAGGATACCACCATCAATGTTCAGCACTCTGCACCCTGGGAAAGTGCCTATCTAAACACATAAAATTGAAGTTGTAATGGCCTTGCCTAGTTTCCTTTTTGCCCAAAGATTGTGATCAGACTCCCACAAAATTATTACATAGGGCTTCTACCAGGAAAAACATATTTATGGTCACAGTCGTATGTTCAGTATACAACCCACTAAAAAAAAATTTAAAAATAAAAAAATTCCTGCAGGCTTTAAATATTTAAAATTCTGCTCCCAAAAGAGGCGTTTTATCAAGCAGCTTTACCAGCTTATATAAGAGAATATACATTGATATATTTTTTAATTAAGTCTTCCATCGGAAGCCTTTATTACACTTGGACAAGGAAATACCACACTTGCTAATGACACAGTTTCCAGTAAGAAATGCTTGCACCATCAAGAAAAAGATTGCTTTACGTAGTGCTGTTTAGAAACTAACTTGATAGATTCCTTGGCATTCTGGTAGAGCTATAATGGGTCGTAAGGCATATTTGTATAGAATTCAGATTCAAATACCTTAGCGATTTAAACTTTAAAACGTCTTTATTATTCCTTCAAAAATTATTTTAGAAATTATAGCAAAACTTTCAAACTTGCTTCGGTTTCTCTCTCATTTCTCTTTGTGCAAATACTTGAACTACTAAAAGATCCCTGGAGAAACTCTACCTTTGCTGAACAGCCCAGTCTAGACACTGTCTGCCCCTGTTTGTCTAATGACACCTCTCCTGCTCTTTCATGATACAGTACTTCTCTTTCTTTAGATAATTGACAACACTGCTTCTATTCTGTGAACCCCTATCAGAGACACTAGGAGACAGAGATACAGAAATACTGCTGCCACCAGTGAGTTCTCATTTTATGCCTGGCTAAAATATAAGCATTATATTAAGATAGACTAGGATTGGTTTTCATATAAGACAGAATTAGACCAAAAAAGCTCTAATAGCTGCTTCTGTGTGTCTAGAATAAACTCCTTTTCCCACCATAGCTTACTTTACCACGAAAACTGGCATAACTTCCTTCAAAGCAGAACACATTACCAGAGGGTGTAGAAGCTGTACCTAGAGAAGAGCCTGCCTGTTCAATGACCTCCATCATCCCTTCATCAACAAACCTGTTTCAGAGAAGATTACATCTGTTCTGTTACATTTAAAAACTAATTACTCACCTGTTCAGAACTGTGAAAAAGCATTATCTGTGGAATCTGTATTTTTTATTCTTGAAGAGGACAGTGGAAAGCATCAGTTCTCTTGTTTTGTTCTCTTCCTTGCAGAATCTGCAAGGAGAGGAAGCAGAAATACTGCCAAAGCAACCCACCAGTCTGCACCAACCTCAAAATATCATCGGAAGTAACACTCTGAAACAACTTTTACAACCTGAGCAGGACGGAGAGGCATAAGACTTCTTTAAAATTAACACATCAAGAAGTAGAAGCTGTCAGTGAAAGACGAACCAGAAGGAGGGACATGGTCAATAATACATTTCAAATCATAAAAAGTGAAAGCTGTCCTGGTAGATCCTCTCATTAAACAGAAAGCTGCCAACAAAGCAAAGCACACTGCTGTACCAGGCAATGGGGGAGATTGGGTATTAGATTGCCTTTCCACTGCAGAACATCTTATACTCCTCATATTCCTTTCTTGGCTCCTGAGTCTCAAGTAACTTTAGATTATGCTGAACATGGAAAGCAGCTTTTATACCCACATCCAACAGTAGTATACAGCACACTCAAGTCAGGCAAAGACCTCTGAAGAGTCAATAACCAGTTTTTCCCTGCCGAGCATGTTTGAACTTCACACACTTTCCCAATGGCAACCAAATGTCTCCCCACAGAGCGGACGATCACATGCCAGACTGGGAACAGAGGAGCCCAAGATGCCTTTCATTTCCATGGCTGCCCAAACTGGAGCAGGTCCAGGCCCTAGAGAAGAGAGGAACGAACCCATCTTTCCTGCATTAGGCCACGGAGGGGCTGCCAGCACCCAGGCAGTGAGGAAGCGGAAGGAGAGCTTCTGGAACTCAGCAGGGATGGGTGCCAGACTCCAGGGAGATGAAAGAGCAGACTAGGACACGGGCAGGAAACAGGAGGGGGAGAATGAAATGGGCAGTAAAGGGAGCCAGGGCTCCCAAGGGAGTGCACAAAATAAGGCAGGAAAAGGGAAAAAGACGACTGCATGCGAGAGAAAAGCTGGATGGAGGATGGGGGCGGTGGGGTGGCCAGGCAGAGTGTCTGGTCTGACAGTGATTCTGGAAATTACAATGATTCCAGAAACAGCAGGGGAAAGATAAGAGCATAAGAAGCCATGAACTGGATACATGCCCCAAAAAAGTGCAAAAGGATTCCCATTTGTTTCAGGCAAGACAAATGAGAGAGAGAAAAAAGTGCTGCTCAACAGCGGACTAGTAAGTCAATTTCTTTCCAGGCCCTGAACTGAACAGGCCCATCCTCCATGTGTGCAACAACACAGGGGCCTCCCCCATCTCACAGTGTGGAGTGGCACAGAGAGGCATGACACTCTGGGGCTGCTGCCATTCACATCTATCAGCCCTGTGCCAGAAATATCTAGTGAGGGTGTAAATTTTACAGCTGCTGTGGTGGCAGCTTTCATTTTCAAACAGAACCGATTTTCTTTCTTTTTTTTTCTTTGAGTAAGAGTCAATTGCACACCTCACAGGAAGAATGAAGAATCAGGAATTCTTTGCATTAAAGCATGCTATCAAACCACAAGTTACCCCCCCTTCCTGTTCTTGCACACCATAACCTTCATCAATCTCCCTTCCATGACCCTGCTGAAGACCACTCTGCCCCATTCACTGCACAGGGCAGCAGAGTCAGTTATGGGGAAGGCACTCAGGACTTACTCTTTTCCCCCCTGTTCTATCTTTAAGGCTTATCAATTACCTGTATTCTGCTGTTAAGACAGAATTAACAACTATCTTCCTGTGCTTTCTGTACAGCAGGCTGATTTACTCTCTCCAGATGCACTTTCAACTTCATGCTAACCTTGTGAAAGGATGTAGCAATACATTATCCTTCCTTCCTATATGGGGAATTACAGACAGAAAATCCAGGTCCTCAACAGACATAGATAGTGGCTCCACTGGGAGTTTAGAGTCTAAATCTATTTATTGATCCAGGTCAAACAGACTGAATTCCAAAGCCAACCCACTGATTCTCTATTGCCAAACTGATACTCCTGGGGGCAACTCACTCTTCAAGCATTTCACATCCCACAGCTTTCATTACCCATGACTGCAGACACTTTTACTACAGGCTGCATCCAGGAGATGGAGGCTTTTTGAAGATTAGCTCACAGATCTCAAGTTTTATCAAGACTTTAACTATTTTCTGGGGTTTTAAGCCACTTCTAATAACTCAGGGAACTCTGTCAAGAATTGAATCCAGCTCCTTAAAAGCAGAAGGCCATCAACTCTCTTCAGCCACCCTCCTCTTTCATTATCTGCAAAAGGCAAGAAACAACTGCTCTCACAGACAATGTACTACACAGCAGTGGGTTGCTGTAAGAGGAGAATTACCATACCCAACAGATAAGATGAAGAGTGTGAATGAGAGAAAAACATAACTAAATAATTAAGATTGTCATATTTCACAAAAGGGGAGAATTACGGCTTTTCACTCTGGACTTTTGCTTTGCAATATTAATCATGTTCTTTACACAGAATCTCGTTCTATATAATTATATTTGAAACATTAAGATGCTTTGACCATTAGAGTCCAGAAGACAGTATCCTTCATTTTCATACCTTCTGAATATGAAGACTGATTTCTACAAAGTCTACAAGTGAAGCAGCAGCCTTCAAGCCTCACTACCAGACCAAACAAAAAGCACAGATTTTGACAGTTTTGTCATTGCTTTCACCTCACCCACAAATTCTCCTGTAGATGCACACAGCAGCCCAAGATATCCCCCATATATACACCTCCCATCTCCGCTTCTAGCTGTCCAGCACCCTCACTACAAGATACACAAACATGCACACACACACAGAGTCTTTGTGTCTTTTGATGGGGGAGGTGAGCACTCTAGGCATATTACAGGAGTCTGCACATACAGCAGTATTCCCACATGGAGCATGCACAGTGAGTGGAGCAAGGGAATGGCTGGAACGGCTGAGAGAACAAAAATGGGTGTAAATTGACAGTTTATGAAAAACAAGAGTTTGATAGATGGGAGGGGAAAGAGATGATCAACTACTGTGTGCTGACATAATATTATGCAGGTTGATTTATTTTATGTAAATTCATGCATATAATATCTACAGGCGGTTAAATCGCTGCTGCAGAAGGAAGGTCCACTTAAAAAACATGTAAATATCTGCCAGGTATGGGAAACTTTCCCCTCTAGCATCAGATAGGGTTATACTTTCATCAGTTCACTAACATGGCTTTGTTCTGCAGGCTGGAGTGACCTGCATGGAGTAGTCTGCACTCTTCCACAAGAGCACAGGACTGAACACACATGGCAGTCATCTTCTCACACTTGGGGGCCTCTAGGTAATCCTTCAGCTTCAGTTTGAATTGGGAAATTAAGAAATCACTAAATGTGAAAACACTGCACTGCTAGCCCTTGTAGCCAGGAAGCCCTGAATTTTGTGGGAATCCCAGTGTGCATTCTTCCAAAAGATGGCAAAGTTGCTTCTGCTCCAGGGAGAACAGAGTGATCCTTCAGAACTACAACAAAACAGCCCCCCCAGCCTGACAGTGTCCTAACCCCAAATACTCTGTATGGTGTTGAACAGGCCAGGGCAGGTCTTTGCCCCTGTGGAAGTCTAAGGAGGCCTATTTCCCTCATCTGTACCTGGGGACTGCTTTTCTCCTGCTCTCCAGCTGCCGAAGTAAGGGACATACACACTGCAGGGTATCACGGGGAGGAACAGGAAAGCATAGGCACATGTTGTGGCCACTGAGTGCAACACAGGATGCAAGCAACAGAAAAGATTTCATAACACAAAAAATTCAAGTGTCAGGCTGTATCTGACTCTTACATCCCTACATACACACTCCTGAATAAGGTCTAATCTCTTCTGATTAGCAGTTTCTCCCTTAAGTTGTCCTAAACACATCTATATTGTCCAACCAGAGAAGAACGACCATCCACGCTCCTATACATCCTGTACCACCTTCTTCCTAAATATACAAATTTTGTCTGACTTAAAGTACGGAAAAAAGAAGTCACAACTGTGATCAGTTCAAAAACATGGGAAAATTTGGAAGTATTTACAACCAGTAGGTAAGATGAGAAAGTGAAGGAAACAGCAATACTCTGCAGCCATTCACTAGCATATTTGCACCCTGACATCACATTAGCCCTGCTCCATTTAGTCCCCACAGAGAAAGATTAGGGCACCCTGACCACAACAGCAGCAGCAGCAGGAAGAAAGAAAAGGCCTGGTACCAGTAGCAACACACAAATCAGTAAACTTACCACAGCTTCTCTTGGGCATTCAAAGCCGTGGCCGTGAAAAATGGATTGGCAGAACCAACACCTTGTTTGTCATACAAGACTACACAAGATTTTTCCTTCTTTGCAACTCAGCCTGTAACACTTTCTCTTCACTCCAAAGCTTGTCACTTGAAGATACCAGTTGGTGAGACTGCTGTGGGCTGTTTACTTACTTTACAACCTAAATAAGCACGCTTCAGGAACACTGAATACAGGCTCTGTAACAGAGTATCTCCCCTCCTAGCTCTTGGCCCAACAGTTCAACAGGAAGCAATGCAGGAAATTCAAGGCATCGGTGTGATTCCAATCCATGCCCTTCCTGTCTGGGGAGAGAGATCTAAAAGCAGCCAGGACTCCTGCAAACAGAAACAGTCAACACCTCTGCTGAAGGGGGTGGGGAGGAGGAGGAGGGAATTCAACTACCCAACCCAAAGCTAAACATAGTTTAGCTGGTACACATCAGAAGAGACCGCATGAACTGCCAGTCAGCATTCCATCCCCCCTCTCCTGAGATCAGGAGGCAGTGAAGCCCTGCTGCCCAAGCAAGCTTTGAGCAAGGCAGCCAAGGCTGTGTAAAATCACAGAATCACAGAATCATCCTGGTTGGAAATGGCCTCTGAGATCATCAAGTCCAACCCTTGATCCACTCCCCCTGTGGTTACCAGACCATGGCACTGAGTGCCACATCCACTCTCTTCTTACAAACCTCCAAGGATGGAGAATCCATGCCCTCCCTGGGCAGCCCATTCCAATGCCTGAATGTCTCAGCAAGGAAAGAGAGAAGGGGGGAAGCAGTGCAGGACAGAGTTACCCACCCCTGGAAGCAGCCAGCCTGATGCTGGAGGAGAAGCCTATTCAGGCATCAGAGCAGGCTGCTAAAAGCACATTACTGTGTACTCTCTTTTTCCCTGCTAAGAACAGGGCAACGTCAAGGTTACAATTTTACAAAGGTATGTCTGGGGTGGTCCCACACACAGCCTGGACCATTGCACTGGTTTGTGATAAGCTCCAGTCTACCAGAGCAGCCCTGCTCCCGGGTAAGAGACAGGAACAGGAGGTAATAGCCTTGGCACACAAACAGGGAAGTCACTCCCCAATGTATTACATACAAGGATGAACTTTCCTCTTTCAAACAAAACATCAAACAAATTTGCTTGACCTGTCAGTCAGTAAATCCATAACAACAAAAAGATAGAAATAAAAGAGGAAATTCCAATTAGTTAAAAGAGCTGGGAGAGGGAGAGAAGGGAAGAGAATATTCTTTCCTGTATCTATTTTTAGGCTACATAAGGCTGTCTGAAACCATGGCAATAAAACTACTATAAATCCCCTCACCAGCTCGATGTTTTGTTTTCTTACAGACAAGGATAAATGAGTGTGTGCCACCAATTAAATGGTCTAAACCAGAAAGGAATCAACCAGCAGGCTACTGGAAATCCAATTGCCAGTTACGAAAACTACAGGTGAAGAGAGGAGTAGCTGATCACAGAGACCAACTGCTCAACAATCAGGTACCTACTAAGAAACCCTCTGCAGCACTGAAGAAGGACCAGACTCCAGACAGCGTCTCTCCACCACCACCACCTGTTTCTGGGTGTATTTTGACATCAACAGTTGCACCCTCAGCACCCTGATTCCTTCCTCAGACTGGGCCCCCGTGGTCCATCTGTGAAGGTCCTGGCCCAACATCATCTTTCCTCCAAGCCAGAGGCAGAGCTGTTTGCCAGGTTGCTCTCTAAGATGATCCTGTGCTGGGGTCTGGGCTCAAAGGAACAAAGGAGACAGTGGGTACCAGGCACCTGAAGGCTCTGGTCACTTACCCTATTGCTTTGGATAACTGCACACACAGTTTCCAAGGAGTGTGCAAAGCCTTTCTACACCAAGGGAGAGATTCTGAAAAAGAATGGTGGGCTTGAACTTACTGAAGTGCAACCATTATTGCAAGAGATGTCAGCGTGCTCAACTTCTTTAGCAGTGACAGGGCACAGTCCCTAAGTCTCCCCCCTGGATTCTAAGAAATAACTTGGCTTTGTATTCTGTTTGGTTTAAAAGGGGAAAATACCACCCTCCCATTTATCTTACCCTGTGACATACACGTGGGGCTAACCTATATTATTTGATATTGCGTCCAGAATGAGAGCAACCACTTCATAATAAAGTAGCTCAAATATATTTGATTCACCAATATGTCATTTTTTCTAGAGCTTCTTATTAAACAGAGGATAAAGAAGAGAAGGAAACCAGCAGATTTTTTCTTTTATTTTTTTTTTAATGTGGCTTTGTGTCCCTTGGTTTGGAAAAAAATAGCAAAACAAAGTGTAAAGAAATACTTTAATTCTTCTGCCATTTAAAAAAAAGACTAAAATCTATCCACACCTAAAAATGTAGAGATATCAATGCAAGCATCACCTATTTTGAAGAAATATTTAAGAGCCAATAACTGCCATTAACAACTTTGCATCTGCTGCTGAAATAGCTCATTCTATATTCTGACATGGTTGAAGGTATCAAATTCTTCCTCATTTTTAATCCTCAAGCCATGCACAGTAGATTGGCTGCCAGACTGTGCTGCTTTGGAGGACTGAAACATCCTACAAAGCTCAGCTCTGCCTTCACGACAGCTTTGCTTGGAATGTGGAGGAGGAAGACAGAAAACATGCCTACCTCATAACAGTTAATTAAACACCCAGCTCTTCAAAGATCGACATCCCAATTGTGTTTTGATTCTACTATAGAGTTTTTTTACATTTGCATATATGAGGAATAAGTGGAAAGGAACATTTGTAACAGTAGCAAACTGTTACTCAGCAACGTTGTAAGGGAAAAAATTAAATAAAACCAAAATAAAATAAAATATCAAACATATAAAAGTAAAAATGCTGAAAATACTAGAAAAGGTGAGATTTCTTCTCTGCATAGACCACAGAGGACAGGGTAGTCTCTTTTTCTCAGCGTGGATACAGTGCACTCATCACCCAGGCAGTATCAGCTTCCCTGCATTGCTAAGCAACACCACGCCACATTACCTCAATTGATTCAAGGGAGGGAAGTTAATTCAGATGCCATTGAAAAAGGCTGAAACTAGATAAAAATGGTTGTGCAAACCTCACACACATAAGGCAGGATCCTGAACAGTCAGGAGAAAAAGCAATTAAGGAAAACTATGGGGCACGCACACTTACACAAACTGAAGCAGAATAAAAAACATCCACTTACAGAAAGACAGAAGAAAGGGCAAAATGAAGCAGATAAGCAAGAAAACAGCACTGCTGTCTCACCTCAGATATTCTAAAACTAGAACAATGAAATAAGTCCTTGTTTCCAAGGAGTGAAAGCCAGAAAAACAGCCGGAAAGCCATTAGCCATGGCAGCATAAGTCTGATCCACATCAAAAATGCAGCTTACACACAACTGAGGATTTTTGTTACAAATATTGAAGAACTGATGGCAGGAATGAATTTGCAACACTGAATTTTTATCTGATTCTAAATCAAAATGTACATTAGCTCTTCTGAACAATAAACATGCTCCCCTTCACTCTGGTAGTAAATTCTATGATGCCTTACACATTTGAAGAGCTGCATTTAAATTTTGCTATTAATTCATCCAAAACATAACAGTAGACATTAATATACTAAATGAATCCACTATATATGCAAAAACGCTCATCTCTGTGAATTTATTTCAGCTGAAAATGAGATTTGTTTGGAGTGATAATGACTGGAAACAACATTTGACAGCTTCCATGTAACTAATTCATGCAATAAAAGCTGATTTTTATAGATATATAATTATTGCCATGGCTTCTGAACCTGCTTAAGCCAGCATAAACCAGGACTGAAGCAGACAGGTTTGGCCCATGGCTACAATGCCTGCCTTCCAACAGTCTCCTTCTTCCCAGCTCCTGTTTCCCATACAGGAAGCAGCAGGGGCAAGAACACAGGAGAAGGAAGGGCTGCCCACCTACCCAGCAAGAGCAGGGGACACTGAAGATTGGCCATCACTCTCCTGAATCTCAGGAAAATCTAAGGTGTGTGTGGGAGTAGAAGACAACACAGGAAGACTGTGACAACCACAGGACCCTTAGATCAGGCTTTAGGACCAACAGCAGGCTACCACACTTAGATGTTAGTACCCAGGAATTCTAAAGGCACTCCAACACACAATGACTAAACTATTAACCATGCTGCCTGGCTTTCCTCTAAGGCAAACTTCACAAATGAGATAAAAAGATGAGGATGTGCTCCCAATTTCATTAAAAGGGCTTCAGGGAACTGCAGGCTGGTAGCTACAGGCTCAACCCTAGGCGAAGAAAATTGACAGAAATTGTAGGAACAGAACTAGCAGAAGTGCAAATAAAGATGATATCCAGGTGGAGTGGCACCAAGGCATGGCCTCATCTACAACAAGCTTCCCATGCCATACATGTGCAAGTCTGGTATGTATGATATATAGTGTGGGCTTGGATCTCTAACAAACCTTTGGTAATGTCTCTCCACCACAGACTCTTAAAGAAATTGAACTGTCGTGGCATAAGATGGAAGGAAGGTCTTCCTGCAAATTAACAGCTGGTTAGATGAAAAGAAACAACGCAGGAATAAAGAGCCAGTTTTCACAACAGCTCTGGCTTTGCATTTATGTTACTCAGTATATTCATTTTTTATGTGGCAAACGGAGCAAGCAAGCAGGATGATAAAGTTTGTCAGCAATTAGAAAATCAGGAGAACTAAATGTGAGGAAATCTAACTGCAGAGAGAGCTTTCAGGTATTTATACACACACAACACAAACTACCAGCTGATTTAGTGAACCAAAACCCTGGAGACACCCGAATTTAATTAAACTGAGGAACCACTCATTCACAGACAGCAAAACTCAGTGCTGGCTGGGAGAGCAAGGGGAATGTTGGGAGTGTGCAGGTCAAGGATACCCAAGGCAGCAGGGAGTGCTGTGCCACTGTGCTGCTGCAAATTCTTGGAGCAGCCTGGAGTTGCTGCTCTGAGAAACCCTCCTTGGAAAAGGGTCCAGCAAAACAAGAAAAGCTTCAAAGAAGGGTGACAATGATGGACGTCTGGAGCTGCTTTAACGTAAGGAGAACTAAACAAACAAGGGCTTTTAGATTAGAAGGGAAGGTGGATGAACTGACGGACAAAAAAAATAAAAATGGTATTACAGCAAATAGGAAACAGTGTCTCAGAATAAAAGAATTGGGCGGAATAAAATGAAGTTTATCAGGCAGCTTGTTTAAAAACAAGAGGAAAAGGAGACACTTTTTCCATACTGCAATTAAATGCAGAACCCACAGTCACTGGATGTTTGTGAAGGCAAAAATTTAGAACAGATTAATGCATGATTAGATGCATTCATAAAAAGAAAGTCTGCCAAGGACTATTAAACAAAGGTGCAGACATGGCTTTCTTGCTCAAAGTCCCTGAACTGCCGCCTGCCAAAAGCTGGGAGGGATCACTGTCTTTCCTAGGACTTTTTCCTTTAAGTGTTACTACTGGCCATGCTTAAAGGTCAGATGCTGAGGTAAACTAGTTGGAAACATTGGGGCTAAATCCTGTGCTACAGGTGCAGGGATTTCCAGCAAGAGGTGCAGTGCTGGCAAGCCCCATTTTTCATCTCCACCTCCTAAACCAGCAGCTCCTCCACCCTCTTCTTGAGGGTTTCTCCCAGGCTGTACAGGAACAACCACAAACAGCACATGCTGAAGCCACAAGAGGTTTGCTTTCTATTGTAGAGCTGTGCTCCATTAAGCATATTCCTGTTACACAAAGACAGCAGTGCTACACGTTTCTAGACTGGGTTAGGTGTGACCAACCTGCAATTTTTGCCTACATTAAACTGGATTTGCCTACTTCTGTTTTGTGTCCTGGTACTAAAAACCTCATTAGAGATGAGTTATAAAAGGGGAGCTCCTGTTCCCTGCTTTAGGTGGCTGAGCTCAAGGACAGTGCTGTGCTAGCAAATTTGAAAGTCATTTCAGAAGCTGCATAATTTCTGAAAGGCACTAGCAGAAGGGGATGAGGAAGATGAAAGAGGAAGAAGAGGCCACTCTACTTCTGCAGGGATTCAGAAGACCAGCAAGGGAAGACATTACAGACAGAAATAAAAGTTTGTTCTGCCTTCATGCTCCCTGCCACTCACACAGCACTCCTCCCAAGCACTTTCTAAAATGGCTGGCAGGCAAATAAGAATTTTAGAGATGTCAAGAAAATGGTCTCTTGATGAGATTTATGAGGCACTAACAGATTTATGCAGCCACTCATAAGGCAAGATGTATGCCCACTTGCAAAGCCTTGCCATTATAAATACAGTTATATTGTGTGCATAGCAGCAAAACCTGTTGGATTTTTTACCTGATCTTAAAAACATGTTTAAAGTGTGTTAAAGAAATTATATAAACTCTGGTTCTCTTTCAGAAATACTAAGTGAGCTTACAGTGAGAAGTGATTTTACATTTTCAGTATTATCCATTTTTAGCTCAAGTACCTAGAAAATATTTAGAGCTTAGGTATGTTGCTTCTCTTGGGAGAAACTGGTAAGAGCTGAAACCCAGAGAAACTCCTTCCCCCAGGAAGCAGGAATCAGTCATGCAGAAACTTCCAACTTGAAATCTCTTCCCGGATAATAGCAGCCTGCTAGGATCTCTCAATCCTTCTTCCACCCACCACCTCTTACACTTTTCTTTTGTCTTCTGCATGCAGGCACAGTTTCAAACAAACAAAAACATTTAAAAAACAAGCACACAAACAAACAAAAAAAGCTAGCAAAAATAAAAAAACAAAAAAAACAAAAATTAAAAAACAATACAAACAATAAAAATGCAAAAAACCTAAACCCAAAGCAACCAAGAAACTCCTGCACTGTATTGGGCTCAGCTGCCCCATCACTTCTATGGTGGGTGATGCCTTTCCTGTTCTGCACATATCACTGAGAGCCACAGAAGCTGGAAGATGAGATCACCTCCATCCACTGTCCAGGCTCTCAGCTGTACAGTGCTGACCACATGAACCTCCACATAAAACCACAATTGGCTCCTACTGGCTCTGATGACAGACTTGTAAAGGAATCGTTGCCCACATTTTCCTTCCTGTGCCAAAGATAACACTGGCTCCTAGCATGATATGGAATACATTCGAGCAGCTTGTTAAACAGCCAAGCTCAGCCACTGATGTGCCTTATGCTGTTGAGTGAAGAAGTGAACTCTTCCTTGAGATATTAGCACCACTTGTCAGATGGCAGTAAGTCTGCTAGTGCTTATTTTATCATGTTCTTGGGCTTACTCATTTCAGCTCAGTGATTATCTCACAAATTTCAATACTGGAATTAAGATGACTGATACAGTAATTTGCCCCCTACTACTCCACTCTGATTTCAAGACAATGTCACTTATGTCACCAAAGTGCAACTCCATCCAGAGCACCAGCATCATATAACTCCTGCCCTACCTCTTGTGATTTTGCTATGGTGCCACAACACTCTGCCTTACCCACAATTTCTGCAAAAACACAGAAGCATTTGCACTGGTCTAGTTCCTGGTATCCCATTTCTCTCTGCATAGAATCATAGAATTGGCTGGGTTGGAAGGGACCTCAGAGATCATCAAGTCCAACCCTTGATCCACTCCCGCTGCAGTTACCAGACCATGGCACTGAGTGCCACATCCAGTCTCTTTTTAAATATCTCCAGGGATGGAGAATCCACCACTTCCCGGGGCAGCCCATTCCAATGTCTGATCACCCTCTCCATAAAGAAATTCTTTCTAATATCCAACCTAAAGCATGGCTCTGAGCTTCCACTAATTCTGAGACCATTTCTTAACAAAAGCACTGTTGCTTTTCTTTCAATTAGCCAGAACAAAACATGAGTCCACGAATGTGTCACTGGTACTACTATGTAATTTACCAGTGCTAGATACTGATCAGAATATATAACTCCAGATCATTTAATAGCAGGTAATTTATTATTCTGTGGCCACTTTTAGCCAACCAGCCCACCAGACGGATTTTTGCCATTAGAGTCCTGACCTGTGCTTTCCTGTAAACACCCAGAACCATGCTGATTCCATCACAGGATCCACCATGAGGCACTTTTAAGAAAACCAAACCTCATCAGAATAGTCAGCTGGTAAATTCAAATAGAAGATAATTGAAAACCATCTTAAAGCAAGAGGAAGTCAGTTTTTCCCCTCCTAAGCCAGAGGTCTTAGGAGAGCCAGAGGTCTTACTACCTTGTTCCATGCTCTTCTTCTTCTGACACTAACTTTTCTGCTTTTGTACTACCCATATAGTCAAAAAATCAACCTGACGAACTTCCTCTGAATTAGAGCCCTTAATGTTAAAATATAATGGTCCATCCTGGGTTTTTTCAGCCTCTGAAACACCTTTCATCTTTCCAATTTCAGCAGCTTATCATCCTGGTATTTTTCAAACAAACCCTGTGAAGGAATGGAAACAATGCTGCATCAAGCTTCACAGCTTTCTGCAAGACTTCCTCATCAGCAGGAAACTTTGCTGTAATAGTTCACACTTTGCCCAATAGCAGGCATGCTCTTGATGTGTTGTACTTAATGTATCACTGCCTGGAGGGGAATTCTAGGAACACTGCACCTGCTTGCCCCCTTTTTTCTATATACAGTCTCTAGACTTTGCTCCTCTAAATTACTGGGTGCTACAGACAGCTTATCTACAAAGTGCCTCTGCAATCACCAAGCCTCTCCTGTATTCAGGTTCAATCTGCAAACCAAACTTCTGTAGCAAATAATGTGTTCCAGAGTCTCTGGTTCCATGATTTTTAATATGCTTCTTTGTGTTTTCAGGAATCAGTCAGCATCAAGGAGTCAGACAATGAAGCCAACCACCAGCAGTGTTCTGATTACTCAGCACAAACTTCTCTGTGTTCACAAGACCATTCTTAAGGAAAAAAAAAAGATAATCTGTCTGAGACTATTGTCTCACCTAAACAAAAGAGTATTTAGCTGCTCCCTCATTTAACCCAAATGAAAGCTGCTGTTATTCCAGTTACCTTTGGGAGAGTCTTTGACTACCCATAAATCACAAATTAATTATCTGGCAATCACTGCCACCAGTATGACTATCCCTTCCAGATCCAGATGTAGAAAAAACTTCTTAAGTGTTCATATTGTTGAAGGAGGGCAGTAGGATGTATCTATGCAAAGCAGTCAATTTCTGGTATTGAGTAGTATCCAAATAGTATGGAAGCAAAAACTTTAAAAGTCTCAATAATGTAAAGCTAAAGGCATGCATGTAACCACAAGGGGAGCAGCAGGAGGAAGGGAGGAGATGGACATGAAAAACCACTGCAAAACCCCATCACAGCAGCAAGAATGTTTCTTTATTCTCTGACTTCACTAAAACCTGTAGGCAAAACAGCCTTGGATTACAATCAAAAATGGAGCCTGAAGACTGGACTGAACTCCTGATCACTCTGAAAAGTAAAAGTTCAAGTAGAGCCCTTTTCAGTTTCTTTAAGCATATGAAATGGATTGATCTTCACAGAAATGTCACAGTTGGAAAAGCACACTAAGATCACTGTGTCCAACTGTCAACCCCCCCCCCAAAAAAAAAAATCACCATCCCCCAAGAGCATGTCCCAGTGCCTGACTGCTCTTTCAGTAGAAAGTTTCTTCCTCATACCTATCTAAACTTCCCCTGCCACAACTTCAGGCCATTTCCTCCAGTTCTATTATTTACTTGGGAGAAGAGACCAACACATATCCCACAACAACCTCCTTTTAGGTAATTGTAGAGAGCAGTAAGGTCTCCCCTCTTCTTCAGATAAAGCAACCTGAGTACCCTCAGATGCTCCTCATAAGCCTTCTGGCTCTAGAATCTTCACCATCTTGATTGCCCATCTCTGAACACACTCCAGCACCTCTATGCCCTTCTTGTAGTGAGTGGCCCAGAAATGAACACAGTATTTGAGTTGTGGCCTCACCAGTGCCCAGCACAGAGGAACAATCACTTCCTTTCTCCTGCTGGCCACACACTATTTCTGATACAATTCAGTATGCTGTTGGCTTTTTTGGCCACCTGGGCTCACAGCTGGCTCATATTCAGAGATCCTCCAGATCCCTTTCCTCTGGGCAGCTTTCCAGCCACTCCCTCCAAAGCCTGTAGCTTTGCATGGGGGTGTTATGGCCCAAATGTAGGACCCAAGACTTGGCTTTGTTGAATCTCATAAAATTGGCTTTGGCCCATGAATACAGCCTGTCCAGGTCCCTCTGTAGAGCCTTCCTTCCCTCAAATAGATCAGGAACTTTGTGTCACCTGCAAGTCTGAAGAAGTGTCTCTAACATTACAGCACATGGTAGCTCTAGACTCCAGGCATCCTTTGGTCAGACTCACAGAAAAAGTCTCCCCAGTCTCTGAAAAGGAAAACAGAGTTCAGTGGCATGAGGAGGTCTGCTGCTGCTGCTTATGTAAATGACATTTTGCTGTAATAGCTTTTTAAATAAACTGTCTGCTCCCTTCCTCGAAGAGCTGAGGTTATCACAGCAAGGAGACAAGGAGAAAATAAACATGCCCACAACAGTATACAGCTTCCAGGAATTGTGCTGGAGAGGATCTGCTTGTAGGCTATTGGATTCTTCCCCTTAACATACAAAACTGCAGGAAATTCAAGTTCACATGTGGAGGGAACAGAAATCTCCTCTGAATACACTGCCAGCCATGCACAGGGTAGCCTGCAGGGGAGAATGAGGAGAAGAATCTCTCAAACACAGACAAGCGCATAAAAAGTACATCTGAGGCTCATACATCTTGTAATTATTGCAGGCCTGTTCCCACTGAAAATATTCTAACTTCCCGGGCTAGAATTATTATAATATAAGTAGTAGCATCCTGGGACTTATTTGATAAGAACTGGTTAGTTTTCTGTAACAAAGCAGAAGTAATAACAAAAAACCCATACTTTCTATGCATCTGTGTGTCCAGTTCTGGAGTCCTCAGCATAAGAAGGACATAGTGCTCCTGAAACACGTCCAGAGGAGAGCCACTAAAATGATCAGAGGGCTGGAGCACCTCCCCTATGAAGACAGGCTGAGGAAATTGGGGTTGTTCAGCCTGGAGAAGAGGAGGCCCCAAGGTGACCTTATAGCAGCCTTCCAATATCTGAAGGGGGCTACAAGACAGCTGGGGTGGGGCTTTTTACACAGCTGGGTAGTGACAGGACAAGGGGAAATGGATCATAACTTCAAGAGGGGAGATTTAGGTTAGATATTGGGAATAAATTAAATTATTTGAGGGTGGGGAGACATGGGCACAGGTTGCCCAGGGAAGCTGTGGCTGCCCCATCCCTGTAAGTGTTCAAGGCCAGGTTGGATGGGGCTTTGAGCAACCTGGTCTGGTGGGAGGTGTCCCTGTCCATGCAGGGGGGTTGGAACTACATGGTCTTTAAGGTCCTTTCCAACCCAAACCACTCTATGATTCTATGATCTATCCTCCAACGCTTAAGAAAGACTGGAGAGGAGATAATAAATATAAATTTTATGGTCCAAATGAAAGAAAGATAAATGGTTTAAATTACTGTGGGAAAGTAGTGCTTCTGTCTTTTCCCTCTAGAAGTTCACTTTTATTCACTGATACCTCTGAGAGATACACTTGCAATTAAATCATCTTTACATTTACTTTGGTACCTCTTTTTCCATAACCAGGTTACATAATATTACACACTTTCCAACACAGTCTTGTTTACATTTATCCCTTTCATACCTTTTGCTTTAGAAATTAGTAGTGGATTTCTTTCTTTTTACTGAGATGGCATTTGGAAGGAACTAAATTTAAATCACTAAGATGTCTTAAAAGTGACTATAAAAATGCATCAGAAAATGGAAAAAAAAAAGACTTTACTACAAACAACACTGCTATTTAAACCAGAGTGGTTTGTTATACAATGGAGAGATTAAAATTTAGTGACCATAATTAATTTTCTGATTCAGTAATGGTAAAAATTACTGAAATACCAAGAAATTCTATTAGGTATCTAAAAACACAAAGTCTGACAGATACCTTATTTGCATGATGCCTTCATTAAGATACCTGGAATTCTCTGTGTGCTTCAAGCTTTAATGCAGATAATCCTCATTTTCTCCCATGTGATTATTTTGTTCATAGATTAAGAAGGATAGAGAAAGAAGAAAAACCTTTCCTACTCTCTGAGCTCCCAGATGAGTTCTCAGTCTTAAGTTTATTAAAAAATAAAATATTCTCTCTGCATCTGATAGCTAAATTGAAAGCAAATGCATAATGCAAAAGCTTTTTTGCTTCTCAAAAAAAATGAAATGTACTAACACTTGGAAAGCTGAACTTTATCCAGTGTAAAGACACTGGAATAGACATCTAAAAAATTTAAAAGATAGCTCCTCTTCAGTTGCCTTACATGACTGTACACAATGTATAGAGTAAGTGACAACACAAAAGGCACCTCTTTTGACCTCCTTATTTTGAGAGGTCATTGATACAAGTGTATTATATAAGTGAAACTAACACATAGAGGTAAGGCTTTCCCAGAAGTATAATTTATAGTTGAAACTTAATTTGCCAGTTTTATTCTGAAGAGGAAGTTTTTTTAAAAAGACTTTTTTTTTTTTTAATCCACCTCAGCGTCAAGGTTCTCCCCATCCACAGCTTTTTTACTCTACCAGATCTTCATCAAACATTACAACTACCTCACATTGCTGATTTCAAGTTAACATTTCCATGTTGTTTCTTTCAAACCAAAACATTTTTACACAAAATCCTGGTGAAATGCTGGGCAGACTGCTTCCAGACTGCATTTGGAATCTGACCCCTCATGACTATTTAAAGAAAACGCATTCCAGAAGTTCAAATTTTCCTTTGCCAGCTTTCTCAGTGCTTTCACAGCTCCTCACTTCAGTTCCTCCTGAACTTCTTTCTGCTGCTCCAGCAGGGATGGCACAGCAGCCTCCAGGCTGTCTCAGCAGAGCCCACACACTTCCAAGGAAGCACAGGAAGAGGCAGTGTCCAGCAACCATAAACCCAGTGCTCTGCCTCAAGCAGCCTATAGACTAAAACCATCAATGAGCATTTTGTGTTACAAATTCCCAGCTCATCTGTGCAAAAGTAGCCCATAAAAATTCTGGAACACTTCAGAAAGAGGGATGTTTCCTCATGCTTTGGAAAGAAACTTTAATGGTTTCCATATTTTCTACATCAGGTTGTTTTGTAAGGTGAAAATATGGGCTAATTTCTCCTTTCCTTCCAGTAGAGGCCAAATTTCAAGTTGCATACACTTAAAGACCACTAACCTTTCTGGCTCACTGTACAGACAAAGATGGTCTCAGGAAGATGATCATTCAGGAGACAAGAACAGAAGAAGCAGGTGTTGGAAGAGGACCTAAAAAGACACAACGAAGCCCTTCCTCCCTCCTGCCCCTGCATGAAACGTCATCTGGAATATTTCTGCCTGAAAAGCGATGTTTCTGCAGAAATCAAGACAAGGCTGTAGGGAGGCAACTTATGTCAGCTTTTCTAATACTTGTAAAATGGTACCAAAGAGGAAAGGACCAGACTGTGGTAACAACTGCAAGTTTTAACTGAGTGGCTTAGGTAACACTTCAGTGGATGTATGAGCAATCCCTGGAACGCATGCAAGCTGTCCAGTTGCACACAGAAACTCAGACACACAATAAGAGGCTCATAACAGAAAGGATCTGAAGTTCCAACTATGCTTAGATAAACCCTAAATACAAACCAGTCTATTTATTTTCTAGACTTGTAATAATTTTTAGAAGCTCTACTTGCTGTAAGCTACACCTTACAGAAATAGAACTCCTTTTGCTCAGTAATTGTACCACAACACTGAAAAGCTACCAGCACACTTAATCTTTGCAGAAAGGGACTACAGGGGGAAAAAATTAAAAAGCACAGAAAGAGGCCAGATGTTACACTACGTGATGGTGTCTAGCAAGCCTTCATTCTCCCTTTCCCCCAGTAAGATTTCCCTACATCACCCCCAGAGTGCTTGGGAAAAGTGCACTACTCTCAGCCCCAGCAACCCGGGAAGGTCAGCAGGAGCATCCCAAGGAGAGAGGAGAAACTGCTACTGCCCTCCAGTTATCAGCCCCATGCAAGGACAAACCCTGCAGTTTCACCATCCACATTATCTCCTGGGGTTGCTCTGATGGCTCCTGGTTTCATCCCCATTTACCAAGCCTACACAGTTTTCTCTGTACCATTGCCTCAGAAAATTCTGCCTCTAAGTGAATTACACTGCTTCATTCCCTCAGTCAAATTTAAATAAAACTGCTAGAAAAACACCATGGATGTTACTAATCAAAGCAGATTCACATTTTCACCCTTTTTGTGACAAAGTATGAGTCTTGCAACTACTAAGACTAGTTAGTAGTCAGTTAGGGAATATTAACTGTGTGTGCAATTTAGGGAGGCTAATGGTTTGGTTTCTCATCTGTCTGAAGTGATTAAGTTGGGGAAATGGATAAACAACAACTACCAATTAAGTTGTTATAAGTTAAGGAAAGAATTGGATTTTTTTTAACAGAAGACAATGCAATTAAAAACCATACAGATATGACTATTCAATCATTTTAGTCTTTTTTCCTCCCAATTAGTAAATTCAAAGCATGAGGAACCAGCAGAACAGCCAAATGCAATATTGCTGTAAGGGAAATAAATACAGTGTTACCACAGCCCTCAGCTTGCAAAGTGACTGACTTTTTGCATGTTCTGCAAAAATAAAATACCTTTTAGGCAGCTTTCATAATGGATTCATTCAGTGAGGAGCCTTCAAAGTTACATTCATCTGATAAAATAAAAAATTAGTGGCTGTCTTAGTAAGGCATACATACTGTCAGGCAGCAGAGAACTTCTATTAATGGATATAAGGCATAATAGAACCTTAATAATTGCTGCAGCAAAGTCAGGCTTGCTTCAAGGGTCTTAGCATGATAAGAAGTATATATATGAATTCATTAAAGACAGTTTTTAAAAACAAGGATGATACTTCAAAGTTTTCATAGTCTAACACACTTCTAACATCTTATGGAGCAGAATCCACACTCCAGTAACATTTTTGGTATTTTACTCCCTTTTTTTTTTTTTCCCCTCTAGCACACTCAAGAAATTCCAAGATACACTTCTGCTTTCGTCCTTCAGCTCAAAAAGCAGACATGCAAACCAAAATAGGTCATCATGTCTTACTAACACAGATAAGATGACTCAGTATATGGTAACAAAAGGGAACCTTGAGGTTATTAATCACTAACTGCTTTAGCTCAGCATAAAAATAATGAGTAATTACATTTCAAGAAAACAAATGCATAGAATGTTTTTAACAACTTGTAAGACAGGAGTTTGAGAAGAATTACAACTACATTATTCTAATTAGTAAAATTCAGAAGCAGAGAGACTGAAAGACCTACAGGTTACCCATAATCTTTCTGAAAAGCCAACTGCCATGAAGATAAAGCCCTGCAGATTGAGTCCTCCTGAAGGGCTCTGTCCCATGGATACTCTGTACTAGAACTAGATGACCTGGAGCAGAACAAAAGCTTCCCAGGAAACCAAGGAGACTGCCACAGCAGAGCAACAAGGGAACAAACTGTTTGCAGGATCAAGTCTAGAAGCAAGTAAGGGATGTGGTCTGCAAATTGAGTGGGAAGTTTAAAGATTTAGGAAGAATTAGAGCAGTTTTACAAAGGCCAGTTTACCAGCACAAAAAATCCCACACAGTAAGATCATAAAGTAAGGAGTAGATTATTTTTTTTTCTTTTAATGGAAGCAGTGGTATTTAAGAAATCTGAAAGAAGCCTGAACAAAAACATCAGTCCTTATAGGGAGCATCCTTGAATCAGATTAAGGATACTGAAAAGAAAATTTATGATCATTGCCAAGATTTCTACAAACACTTGCTCAAGCCTGCAGTTACCTAAAACTTGTCCTTCAGTCATTGAAAATACAGCTCTGTGGGCAATGGAAACAACAGAAACCTCATCCTACAAATCACTGAACAGAAAATGAAGCATGTAAAATTAAGGGTAACTTTCAGTTATAATGGTCCTGTCCATCAAAGTTATACATTCACTACTCAAGGTACCTAATATGGAAGGAAAAAATAAGAGAAAACATTAAAAAAAAAAAAAAAAAAAAAAAGAGATTGATTTCTCTCAATGGAAAAATTACTGAATAAAACAAACAAATAAAACAGGGTCATTAATAGTTAGATTTTCTTTACAGTTGATAACTGTTTCACAACATGTGCATGTTTCTTATAGTTCTTCAAATCCTTAATCGTGTGGTACAGAACAAAGTAGAACTTACATGAGAAAGAATTAAAAAAAAATTTAAATTTGAATCTCATGATGACCACAAATAAAATCTCTAGCTGATGGTATTTTGCAACAGGGAAGAAGAGAAAAAAGCCTCTTAACAAATCCATCAAGATCACTGTCCAGTATTACTCTTGCTACCTGCAGTCTTTCTAAGTCATGCCCATCATATACAAGATGTGTTCCAGCATTTTAATGCTCCATGAAAAAAAAAAAAAAAAAAGTTTTATTGGGCCATCAAAACCCCAGATAAGCCTCTTAAGATTTGCATTCCTTCCTTACTGTTAAGAAAGCTGTAGGACTAGTGGAGAAATAATATCACTCAAAACATACATACTTAAACTATTGTTGAAGATGTAAATGAAAAGCTAACAAGGCTTAGGACTATATCAGCAACAATTTTAGCTATAAACTTGCCAAAATTTACGAAACATAAACAATGTGTCCTTCCATCCCATTTACCTTATCTATGGAATACATAAATACAAATATTATGTGTGAATACTATAAAATGCTGTCACAGATAGTAACCGCATTTAAAAAGGGCCTGGGAAATAAAAAAATGTAGAATTCAAGAAGGAAAATTGGACAAATAATCAATATAGCCAGGTTTGCAGAAGACCAAATAATTCCTACTTACCTAACTAAAGTAGCATGAGTAACATCCCACCTTCATTAAAGCAATTAAGATTGCAGACTCTTCACCCTTTATTTCAAGAAGTAAAGCCTAAATTCATTAATTTCTAGTGATTAAATACATTTCCCTGATCTCAGCCTTGCAACTGTGACAGTATTGTTGGGCAATTTTCCCTTCACAAACAGTCATTAAAAGTGAGACTGAGGAATGGTTCTTCTCCCAGGACTGACAACAGCAGCATACATGATGTGCAGAAATAGAATTACAGCAGCTCAGTTTACATTATGTTTTTCTTTCACCCTAAAAGAAATTCAGTCTTATTAGTGAATTAGACATAAAACACTGAGGGTGTATGAAAGTAGGAATTTCAATGAAGGGAAAGAAAGAAGGAAGCAGGTTCCTGTTCTTCCCTCTGAGCATGAGCTAATTGTGTATTGAGTAAGGACAATGCTCTGTGAAGTTCTGTGAGTTCAAAGGTCAAGTTTTTTTGCTTCTCAGCTGTCCCCATCAAATCTTATTCCTTAAAGAAAACAGCCTGAAGCTGTCCCATAGTATGCACACCCTCAAACTTGGAGGTTAAGGAATGTAGTTCTGCACAGTGTAATATTGCAGCGGGCACCACCAACACAGCCCTTGAAGATGAGCAATGTAACAGGACAATTAAACAAGAAGTACAAACACCAAGCAACGAGCCAAGAACTTCTAGAGGCTATTTGGTCTATTCCAAAATACCAGAAACACCACATTAACACAACAACATTCACTGTATTAACACTCCAAGGGCTCATTTTCACCCATGTTGCCAGGTGGTTTAATTTAAAAGCGGAGCTCCTCTCTCTTGATGCTTTGAGAGCATCAAATGGGGGCCAAGCCTGGCTCCACTGAAAGCACCCAGCCAAGAGGGACCCCCCGTGTCCCCATGCCCAGTTACAGAGGAACCACTCCAGCCACTGCATCAGGTGTCAAAAATCCTTCTTTCCCAAAATTGCAGAACTACATACACATAAGACAGAGTCCTCAAAACAAGCACCCAGGTCATTGGTATTTCCCCCCCTGCAGTCCCCCACAGCATGGGCAAATTTGATTAAACTTCCTCAACAGGGGAGCACTACATAAACACTGTAAATTAAACAAAACTATGCTGATTATCTAGTTGCAATTAATTCCAATTGATTTGAGTCTTTATTGTCCCCTCAAGCTTTAAACCTCATAGATAAAAAAAGGATCAGGCTTCACTGGAGGAATACCAAAGGAGGAGTTACGAAACTTTCCTTCAACACATTCAAAAGCAACCAGACTAGCTTGTCATCCTGATGAGATTCCAATTAAAATTTAGCCTGGAAGTCAAATGAAAAAAATAGACTGTTCCAGGACTTGTTATAAACATGCAAGTTAATGCTTAGAATAAATTCAATCATTGGTTAACACACATGCATGCAAACCATAAACTGCTGCACCGTCTTTTATTTCACCGAAGTCAGACACAGCTAAAAGACTTAAGGAAACTTTTACCCAGCTAATGCTGTACAATCCAGCTTACAGGCATTTCAGCCTCTTCCAGGCTGTCACTTGATGGCAACAGAAAACATATGTACGAGTGTAGTGGGGTTGCTTACTGCAATTCAAATATTCTACAGGAAAACAAAAGCAGATATTCTTATTCCACCCCTGTGAACTCCTCTGGAGAAAAATCCTGGAGTTACTTGCAGATTTTCAAACATCCTGTTAGGTCCTATTGCATATTAGCAGGTTGGTTTTATAACTAATGTTCAGATCCTAATTTCATTAGGCTCAACCTACTTGCAAGGCCCATACCTATTATCCCGATTAGTCTTCTCTTCCATGTCTCCACATTTTCCCTGCCAAGCTGGAATGGTTCTAAAATCACCATTCTCTCAAATTCATTCTGTTGTGAGGTTATCCCAGAACTGCAGCAGGTGCGAGGCTTTAAAACTTGTAGAAGCATTTTACACTTACATAGCTATCATTTTCCCTTAACTGGACACACCCAAGCTTCAGTTCCAATGTTAGGGTGTTTTTCAGTGGAAAGACCTTTGTTTAGGTTGGAGGGGGCATTTTGGTTTGAGAAAAAGCAGGCACAAAACTAAACAAGGGCTCTTTTTCAGACTGGTTTGTTTGGGTTTTTTTTTTTTTTAATTATTGAATTACATTTACACTAAAGTTAAAATTCCTTGAGCTTTCTTGAAGGACAGGCATCATCTAATCCTACACGTATCCTCACAGCACACTGATTTTGCAGAGAATCCGTATCCAGATCTGCAGAAACTCTCCCTGTTACTTAAATCTATCTATTGTGGTACACACTTGCACAGCTCACCATCTCTACAACTAAATAATGACAGAAAATATGCATTATCAAACATTACTCTTACTTTTAAAGAAAAGAAAATTTGGCAGTTTGATCTCCTGCCTAAAGGCTTTTTACCAACAGATCTAAGGGAGTCAAAGCAATTCTAGCAAATATTTGATTCAGAACAAGGTACATATCATGTACATATCTGAATTTTCTTGAATACATACTGTGTTGGGGTTTTGTTCGGGATTGTTTATTTGTTTCTTATGTGGGGTTTTGGTTTGGTTTGGTTTTGGTTTGGTTTTTTTTGAGGGGAAGGGGGTATTTCATTTGGGGGTTTGGTTGGTTTTTTTGTTGTTTTTTTTTTAATCAAAAGGAAACAAAAAGTCTCCAACTTGTTTCCAGAAAAAGAAAATGCTTCTAAACTCCATCTTCTTATCATATGTACAAACACCTACACAAACACTACTCCATCACAATGGTGATCTCATTTTTCAGTCATACGTTTGTAGTGCACATTCCCCTATTAGTCCCTTGCTCTTCCCCATCATGTACTTTTCCTTCATTCAGGAGGACAGGAATGACTTTCTCTGTGTTGGATCTTCTCAAGCAGAGAGCTACCATCAAGTGTCATTTGCTCATCCATTGCTTCAAATGATCCTTGAGGCATTATTACAACTAGAAACCTTCCCAATGATTTCTCTGGTGCTTTAGTGTGCAGTCACTGCACACAAAGTTAAGGGAGAAATGCTCATGTTCAAGGTATGGCCCAATTGACAATTTCTTAGTTCAGAATCTGAAGTAGCCCTTGATTTGAGCTTAAAAAGCAGGACAAATGGAGGTAAACTGCATGCAGATATCTTGCTCTTGCACCATAGCTTTGGTACTTTGCTGGATAAAAGCACACTACTTGACAGCGACAGGAAGCATCTCCAGATAGCTGTGAGAAATTTGGCTTAATGTCAATGTGGCCAAGGTTTTGTATAAAGATTTCATATTCTAAACAGGCTACATTACTGCTGGGGTTGTCTCCTCCCTACTAAGAGCAACTGTCTAAAAGTGCTCACACCTGCTGACCAACAGAAAAATTGGTTTCCACCCAAATGATACTCTTCCCTCAGCCCCTGCACAAGGGAACAGCTTGCTCCACCACACACCTCCTGTTCCTGTCAGCCCTCCTGACCCCTCTCTTGACACTGTCCCAGTCACTCACTGCTAATTAGATGGTTTGAGGCTGCTGTTGCTTTGAGCAGTGCCTTGGGTGACTCTCCAGCCAGCTGGGCAGCTGATGGTTAACGCGATGACCTCCAACAGCAGCTGCAATGATCTGTGGCTCTCCTCCACCTAGCACTTACTTTTTAATTAAGCTTTGCTGTTTGCCTAGCAATGTTGAAGTTGGCCAACAGACACACAGACAGAGAACAGTCAGAAACAAAGCAGCACCATTATGATTCAAGCCATAATTGTAAATAATACGAAAAAAACCAATGCCATAAAATGACCAACGGCAACTTCTCCCCAACAGATCTATTCAGAAATCCTTCTCTCAGAAGCTCACTTCCATTTCACTCATTTTAGGAAAAACAGATCCTATATCCTTGGAATTGTGCCATTTGTGACTTATCTTGAGATTCAAATATTGTTCGTAAACGCAGAGCTGTGAGCAGCACTTGATTAGAATGCCTTTTAAAACCTCTTTTATATTCAAATGGCAGAGTCACTTGTCCAGCTCTCCACTGCAGTAATATCACACCATCTGCTTTGCCCCTTTTTTAAAAATATATTTGTTGCTACTGAGGCACTTTGGGATATTTTCTGCTAGCTTCAAGTTCATTATTTATTGACTGTACAATAAATGGGTTGTTTTGTTTTGGGTTTTTTTTGCTTGTTTTATGGGTTCTCGTATTTTATTTTCACAGTATTAAAAATTATGTTCAACATTTCAAAGAACATAAGGAAATAATTGTGCTTTGCGCTTATATATTAAACAATTTTAATTTCTACATTACATCAGTTAGTTCATTTAAGCTGTAAAAAGTGGCTCATGAACAATCCAGGTTTAAAAGGCACAACCATACATTTGATCTTCCTGCACATACATACTGATGCCTCCGTTTAAAAAGCAACAAAGCTCCTAAATATTTAACATGGTAATATGAAAATAA
Source organism: Heliangelus exortis (assembly GCF_036169615.1). Taxonomy (NCBI): domain Eukaryota; kingdom Metazoa; phylum Chordata; class Aves; order Apodiformes; family Trochilidae; genus Heliangelus; species Heliangelus exortis. Next base: position 51,101,270 of record NC_092422.1, on the reverse strand, counting down.
TGGTTTTGGGTCTTACAAACACAATGCTAAACAGAGATTTTCAAGAGGAATTTTCACAACAATAAGATAGGAGCTGTGGTTTTCAAATTAAGACTGAAAATGAGCCTCCAAGAAGGCTAATCTTACAGGTTCACAAAAAAAGAAAAAAGTTTAACTTTTAAGACTACTTGGTACACAAAGTTATAGAAACTTTTATACAGCAACTGAATCCCCCCTTCCTCATTCTCCCATTAATGTATTTCACATTGTTAAGGACCTGAGCACTAACTGCTCCCTGGAAAAACTTATGAGAAAAAATAAAACTTCTGCAGATTCTTACTCTTACAAGAGTTTTGCCTCCCTTTTTAGCCTTGATGTTTGAGAAAATAACCTCAGGCAGGACAAACTAAACAAATCATACTTTTCCTTAACTGAAAAAGACACTGCTATTATACACCACAGCAAGAGCTGGCCAGAGCCTTCTCAGTTGTAATCACTGTTATTGCAATCATAAGACTGGAGAGAATTAACAAAATAAAGACGAATCAAATTCATTTCACTTTGATGGTGAGCCATAAGCTGCAGCAAACTCCAGGACAATTCAAGAAATGAGAGAGGAATTAATGGAAGAATAGAAAAAAAATCCTCAACACCCCAAAAGACACACTGTTCTCCCTTCCCGTAACTGCAGGAAGATCAGGGTGGCTGGGGGAATACTCCAAGTCTGTCCGATACCTGCTGTGTTTCCAGAGCCTCTAAATGATAGGAATGATAATAAGTCCCATTCCAAACAGTGATATAACAGAATCACAGAATTATTGAGGCTGGAAAAGACCTCTGAGATTATCAAGTCCAGCCTATGACCTAACACTTCCACATCACTAGACCATGCCACATCCAGCCTTTCCTTAAACACCTCCAGGAATGGTGACTCTACCACTTCCCTGGGAAGTCCATTCCAATGCCTGATCACCCTCCCCATGAGGAAGTGCTTCCTGATATCCAACCTAAACCTCCCATGGTGCAGCTTCAGGACATACTTCTCGTCCTGTCACTCATTGCCTGGGAGAAGAACCCAACCTCCCCTGACTACACCCTCCCTTCAGGGAGTTGTAGAGAGTGATAAGAGCCCCCTTTTCCAGAGGAACAGCCCCAGCTCCCTTGGCCTCTCCTTGTAAGACTTTTCCCCTAGTCCCTTCACCAGCCTTACTGCTCTCCTTTGGACCTGCTCCAGCACCTCAGTATCTTTCTTGAAGTGAGGGGCCCAGACCTGGACTCAGTACTCCAGGTGAGGCCTCACCAGCGCTGAGCACAAGGGGAGAATTCCACCCCTAGTCCTACTGGCCACACTGTTCCTGATACAGGCCAGGATGCCACTGGCCTTCCAGGCCACCTGGGCACACTGCTGGCTCCTTTCAATCAGTTGTCAACCAGTACTCCCAGGTCCCTCTCTGTGGGACTGCTCTCCAGCCACTCTTCCCCCAGCCTGTAGCACTGCATGGGGTTATTGCAGCCAAAGTGTAGGACCCAGCACCTGGTCTTGTTGAACCTCATCCTGTTGGCCTCAGCCCACTGACCCAACCTGTCCAGGTCCCTCTGCAGCTTCTTCTTACCCTCTGCTTGATGGACACGCTCCCCTATTTTGGTGTCATCTGTGAATTTACTAAGGGTAGACTCAATCCCCTCACCCATGTCATGACTGGGCCCAGTACGGATCCCTGAGTGACACTGGTCACTGGATGCCAACTGGATACAGCACCATTCACCAACACACCACCACTCTCTTATTACCATATTCCCTCATCTTAAAAGAGGTTTATTTTTAAGATTTACTTTCACTTATTTACTAATGCAAGCAAAAATACAAGTAGCAGGAAAGTCTGCTAGACATTCAACTTTCTGTGCTTTAAACCCATTTCGCAACTACCAAAGGCATACTTGCCATTTCACATAATTTAATAGTAACCTTCCCCTCCCCTGAACTTTCAGGACAAAATCAATGCCACACAAACCTGCTGAACAGGAAGCCTAATTATTATAACATGTGCAACCAAAGCAATAGGGAGTTTCACAGTAAAACTGATAAGGAGAGACATAAAGGACTAATGAGCAGCCTGACGGTGCTCCATTGCCGGGCTACACAAAGGTCCCTGCAGAACACCTTTGTTATTGTTCAGTGGGGAGACAGAGGCTGGGACACGTCCAAAAATAACATTCAGAGATGGAAGAAATGAACACACAATGTCTGCAGCTCAAGCGCTTAATCCAGGCACAGAAAAGAAAAGGACTGTTTGAGAGAGTGGAACCAACAAAAAGGCACGATGTGGAGCAGAGAGAGCCAATTAAATGTACTCAGGTTGCTGAGCAGCTAAGACCACGTTTGCTACTCAAATACATTGACAAATGTCTTCTTGACCTGCAACTATGGTGTAGGTGGATGAAAACAAGGGTATTTGATTTAGGAGATGCAGTCATCCATACTGCTAGTGGTCAGCAACCAAACAAGTCCTGCAGAAATCAGGAGTGAAAGATGCAGAAAGGCCAACCCCAGCCAGCAGAAGCAGTGGTCTTGGGCCAGAGAGAAGGCAGCAGCCAACAGCAGCAATTCTTGCCAGTTACTGGTAAGTTTCTCAGTTTAACAGAAAGTCACCTTTTGACCTACAAAGCTGTATGCTCTTCTTTGGTCATGTTTTGTGCAAGACTGTCCAGGTACTTGACAAGCTTGTCCCAGAGGCAGTGATCCTATCCTATCCCCTCCATGTACATACTACCTGCACTCAAAGTATTTTAAGCAGGGATGGCTTGCTACTAAGGTTCAGGAAGTCATAACTTTTCCTCAAAATTGTGCATATGATACATTTCCAGCTGCAGAATTTTTATGTCTTGTGTATTACAGAAATAAATGCCTTGGAGAGACATAACTTGGTAGAGGTTCCCCTTTGGTTGCTTGCATCTTTCCATTGTAATCTTACCCAATGAGGGAAAGATCTTGAAAGGGCAACTTAAAGAGTTTTACAAACCAGTAGAATTACATGTTAAATGTAATTGTCTCTTAACATACCTTCATTATGGCAAATCCAGTCACCCTGCAAGGTCCAAACCCATAACTTTGCCTGCCCAAGCATACATGGCAGGAAACTGGGACTGAAACCATCATTACAATTACTACTCATTTGAGAAATCTTGTGCCATGGGACAACAACCTACAGTGCTGATACCAGCATAGCAAGAAAACTGATTTTTACAGCAAGCAGCAGAACACTGCATAGCGAGGCACCACCACCTCAGACATGGTCTCCCAGCTTTCAGTGGGCTTTACCACTACACTTAATTTATAACCTGGGAAAGAAAACACACAGTCTGGAAACACCATCCCCTATTTATACTAAAATACCACCCCTTGCAAGTATTCCCAAATAGCAGTAACAAATGTGTATTGTACAGAAATCTTCTACTGTAAACCTTGGTATCCAGATTTCATGGCTTGAGAAAGTTCTTTCCTCAATTTCATACAGCAACACAAAACCAGATTGTACTGCACAGACTCTAATGCGTAACATTCAAGGGCATGCTACAAAAATCACAGTTCCCTCAGAGATCAACAGAAACCAGAACCTTAGCACCTCTATGAACTTCATCAACAAAGCTTCATTTTATTTGAGAACCAGCTAACAGAGCCACCATTCTTCTTTAAGTCCTTTTTGACAACCAAACATTAAAACAGAATTTCTCCCATTTATATTTCCAGACTAAAAAGAAAAAAAAAAAACCTAGTTGCATACTTTGTTTCTTAAGTCCCCCAAAAGGAATATCATATTTTCATTTCTCAGAATATTTAATCGAGTCCACTTCATTACAGACAAGGCTCATCATGCTGAAATTGATTATAAACAAGAGAGTGACCACATCTGATACTGACTGACCTACTTGTCTGATTCGCCTACATTTCTGCAGGCCAAATTTACTGACATTTTGCAGAAATTCAAAGCTGACTGAGCCTGATGACCTTTTATACCCCTGTAATTAGTCTTCTGTGCCTTTATAACCATAAAAGCAAGCCACCCCTTTATTAATTCAGCAGTCTGAACAGTAAACTATAAACTTTACCATCAGCACCTACCAGTCAGAAAAGTACACGAAGAACAAAAAAAACCAAATAAAAAAAAAAACCAACCACGAACGGCAACCTTTAAAAGTTAATTCTGGAGGGGCCCTTTTAAGATAAACATGCCAACTTCTAAAAGAAGAAACAGAAAAAGCAGGACAAGTTAGTGGACCCAAATTCAATAAACAGCATTTTTATCATGCTTTTCTAAAAAAAGACAATATAAAATAAGGACACTGGAACAGACAAGCACCACGAGAAAACAATGAAAAAAACCAAAAAAACCAATAAACCAGAAACCAAACCCAGTAAATTTAGTCCCTATCACTAACATCACTGCATGTATGAAAAGTATAATGCAAATAATGCTGATTGTGCACTAGAATATAACCAAGATTAATATTAAAGAGGTTTAACTGCAGAAAACAACCACTAGGACTTCATTATGTATTTAACAGGTTTTGCAACCTAAGGCTACAGTTGCAAAAAATACTTCCTAATTATGAACATATATTTAAAAAGGTGAGACAAGTCAATTTTACTCAAGTGAAGCTGTGGGTAGGGAACTCCCCTGCAGTCAGCAAGGCGCAGATCTGCATTTCCCCAGGCAGAGCAGAGGTCAGAGCACTGACCTGCACTTCAAATTCCAGTCTTGGGAAAGAGGGACAGATGACTATTAACAACCATCAAAGACACAATGTCATTCTCTGGACATAGTGTCATTCTCTTCTCCATCTTGGAAAACCTGAGGGGACAAACTCAACCTGTGATGGTGCACATGGTTCTTTACCCCCCTGGCAGCCCTCAAACTTTTCTGCCCACCAGCCAACTTTTCACTACAGTCATGGAATCATAGAATGGTTTGGGTTGGAAGAAACCTTAGAGATCACGTAGTATTCCAACCTCCCTGCATGGGCAGGGACCCCTCCCACTAGACCAGGTTGCTCAAAGCCCCATCCATCCTGGCCTTAAACACTCCCAGGGAAGGGGCATCCACAACTTTCTCTGAGAAACCTGCTCCAGTGTCTCAAACTCCCTTCTGTCCATGGGAGACACAGGTCACCATCTTCCTCAGCTTCTTGCACTGACAGATCCCAGTCTGGAAGTCAATGCACCAGTCATTCCTTTTAGAAATCCATGCCCAAGAGCAAGCCAAAGGCTCAATACAAAGATATTTCAAAACAGAGAAGCATTTCTTTTGCAAAGCTCCATTATGAAGCATACATAATCTAAAAAGCTGACAGCACTGGCAGTCTCATATTCATCAGTGTCAAGAATTTTTGTATTTTTTTAAAATATGCTAATTTTCATCATATATGAATTTCTTAAGTGGAAGCTTGGATTTTTTCTTATGTCAAATTAATTTAAAATCAGTAGGGAAAAATTACTGAATAGCTATATAAATTCAGAATTCTTTATCTGAATTTTAATGCAGAAATCTCCTAAAGCAAGTCTCTCTCTTTTCTTTTTCAAGCCATCATTTAAGTTGCATTTTCGCTTCAGTCATTTATCATCCACCATTTCATTTCAGAAAGTTTGTTTCCAAGTAGCATGTTTTAAGATATTGATTATACAGTGACTAATGAACTACGTCAACCTGGGGGGAAAAAAAAAATCCAATTTGAAGACTAGCCATTAAATAAAATCAGGCTTTGGTCCTACACATTCAGTCTCCTGCCAATTTTTAACATTGTGAAGTCCTATGTTACTGTGTTAAACATTCTGCCCACTTTCCTGATCAGAATTTAAAAAACACCAAACAAACAAACAAAAAACCACAAACACCTCAACATAATTGGTTACATGCAATATACAGATAAAAAGAACAGCTTTCAACCCCTTTCCCATGATGATGACAGTTGGCCTTACTGCCAACAATCCCTTACACAGTTACATTTGAACTTATGTCTGTGGAGATAAAAGAATTAAAGAGTGGGTTTGGGCTGACAGAAATGTCCAAGCTTTCAAAAACAGCCATTATAATTCATTGTATTACCTATAATCTCTTGTCTTTGCTTCTTGCAAAGGAAGGAAAAGATACTCTACCCAATCCTAGAGCAAAACCATCCTTAAGAGGACAAAGCTCTGAATCAGAAACCATGGAGATCTGAAAGCCACAGAGTTGTTACACTCTTCTCAGCACCGGCCCCTTCTGATAACAGAGAAGGTCAGGACAACGGGGGAAGAAGCTCTAACTTGGTGATTCCAAGATTAACCGAGATTCCCAGCGAGGTAACTTGAAGCCCCAGGATGCAGCGCAGCAGGCACAGCACACACAGCTCCTGTCCTGCCGTGTCTGGGTTTTAAGACCCTGGCAGGTCGGACACGTGAGGCACAGCTAAGAGGATTTTGTACTTTCTTGGTACACGGGATGATTTCTGAAAGGCCCGGATCCACTAATTAGCTCGATGCTGCAGTTCTCGCATAAGCACCTGTGAGTAGGGGCAAGGGATATCTTAATTCAGAAGAATGTCTGGGGGTTTTCTTAACTGGACTCCTTCAGAATTTTATTTTTGTTGGCTTGATTCTAACATCAGCTGCTTGCTGTAAATACATATTGGAAGCGATACAAGGAGCAAGAGTCAAAGTATCTGAGAGATACAAATAATTAAACAGCTGAGCGATACTGTTCCTTCAGAGCAATCATCTTTCCACTCCCCAGGGACAAATCTCTTTGATGGAAACCCTGGTGAGAAGGCTGTGACCGAAAAAGATACGCTACGCATTTCATTTATTTCATGCCAGCAATCAAGCAAATCCAGCAACTTCAAAACTCCAAAGAGTTAGCTTGTGCTTTAGAGAAAAAAAAAAAAAAAAAAAAAAAAAAAAGCCTGCCGAATCACAACGGGTAAGGCCTGCCACATGCAAGTTCCCACTCTGAAATTTCACTTCGGTTTCCTCAAAACTTTCCCCAGCGCTTCGTGCCTGCTCGGGGCCGATCTCTCCGAAGAGCGGGAAAACAGCCGGCACGGCAAGCGGCGAACTTTCCATCTCGGACACGGCTGAGGCGTCGAGGGCACCACCAGGCCGGAGCCGCCTCGGCACACCCCTGCCTCTGGAGGCGGAGGGAGCACTGGGCGCCGGCGGCCCGTACAGCCGGGCGGGAACCCCAACCGGAGCGGCACAGGTCAGGGGCAAAGGGGGAACCCGCACCCACACCCACCCTCCCCGGCTTTGCCCGCTCGCCCCGCACCGCACCGCCCTAGGGCTGAGCGGCGCTGCCCTGACACACCCCCCCCCCCTCCGGGGCAGCACCTCCCCGCCGGCTGCCGGCCTGGGCTAAACCTTCCCGCGGGCCAACAGGGACGGTAGTCCCTCCAACTCCGCCCGCCACCGAGCGTCCCCTCAGGGCTCCCGCCCCGCAGCACCGACGCCCGTGGCGTCCTAACCCCCAGATCGGGGTACGCCCCGCTGCCGGGTCCCGGTCCCAACCCAGGGGGGGGGAGCGAAACAAAAGGCACCAAGTTGAGCGGCCGCCACCGCCCGGACTGCTCCCGGCCGCGGTGGCCTGAGGGAAGCGGGGGAGGGAAGGCGGTCTGGGCGCCGCTCGGTACGGTGCCTCCCCGCGGATTACCCGCCGTAATGGGATTACGGGAGGCTGAGCGGCACCCGCGAAGCGTCCGCCGGGCAAGGCGGCCCCGCGACTGTCACCGCCCGGGGAGGGGGCGGTGGCCGCCGGCTCCCTGACGCCCTGGCCGCCCCGCGGGCGGGTCTCGCCGCCTGCCCCGCAGCCCTCGCCACCCGCTGCCGCTCCCGCCCGGCCCCATTGTTCGCCGTGCCGCCCTTACCGTGTGCGGGGCTGGGGCTGCGCGGGCTCCCGCCGGCTCTCCTCGCTGCGGCTGGTGCAGGGACAGTCGCGCTTGGCCGCCGGAGGTCCGAGCCATTAAAAGCTCCACGGGGAAGAGAAGGAGAAGGCGGCGGCAGGAACGGTGGCAGCGGCGGGGGGAGGAGGAGGACAGCGGGAGGCTCGCAGGAGAAGGGTCGCCATGTCCGGCTTCGCAGCGGGGGGAGCCCACCGGGCCGGGCGCTGAGGAGAAAAGGGGCAGACGGAAAGGAGGGAATCCCGCTGCCGCCTGCAGACCTGGGGAGCGGGAACTGGACGCAGCTCACCGCGCTGCCGCGGCTGCACCTCCCCTAACCCTGCCCCCCTTCTCCCGGAGGGGGAGCCGCCGGAGGGAGGAGGTGGCCGAGAGCCCCCTCCAGCGTTCACAGGAGGCGGCGGCAGCGGCTCGCCATGGCCGCTAGCCCCAGAGCTGCCGGCGGCGGCGGCGGAGAGAGCGGAGCGGCCACCTCGGCGGTGCCGCCCGGCCGCAGGTACCTGGGCAGCCCGTCGGGGGAAGGGCAGGAGGAGAAGTGACCACCGCCCTGCGCCGGTGCGGTGCTGAGGGGACTGCAGATATCCCCCTCCTCCTCCTCTTCCTTCTCCTCTCGGGCACCAGAAGGGCGGGCAGCGCCCAGGTGTTCGTGGCGTGAGGGACGGGTTAAGGCAGATGCGGCTCCGAGGGGCGAGGCGGTACAGGGAGGGTGGTGGAGCCTCTCTTCCCGTCCCCCGGGACGAGCAGAGACCCTACGCCGTCACTGCCCCTTCCTGTGGATTTTGGGGACGATCGGGTGTAGGTACCCTCAGGGGCACGGGTACCTCGCAAGCAGGTTGTCCCCTTGCTCTCCTTGGAGAGGGAACCGGTTCGCTCGGCGGCACCGGGAGAGGTTTTTAAACTCGGTGGCCCGTTGAGGAGGAGCCAAGACACTGCCTCCAAGGGTCTCTGCAAACCCAGTGGTGCCCCGGCTCTCTTGCTTTAGGAGGGGGCTTCGGGAGTCAGCAGAGAACAGATCAGACTGGGGTTCACCAAGAGGTATCCATCCGCACTCGTCAGGCTCCAAGTCCTTGCCCGAAATGCCAGAGAAAGGAAAGCATTTGGTGTATGGGTGGTGTATTCTCAGTCACGGTTACTAGTTAGTAACCTGTGTTCTTCCTCGTTGGACTGCCACAGACCACAGCACTGTAAAATGTAAGAATTCGTAATAATTTGTCTCTCACACCCGTCTCCACTACCTGAGTGGAAATGAGACCAACAGGCAAAGGCTGGAGCTGGGGGTGTGCCTGCTTGGAGACCTTCAGAGAAGATCTGGAGCTATAGCAAAAGGGCTGTCACTAGGACAAGCATCATCAGAACACCCATCATCAGAACACTGCTATCCATCTGCATTATTTAAGAGTTAGGGTGTGCATCTCTCTGAGCCCTTTTCAGTGTTTTACCCCATATTTTTTTCAGGAGGGAGAGCGAGTGGTACACACAAAGGAGTGATGGAGACAGGTCTTTGAAGTTCTCTCAGTGGCCCTGAAGAGAACAGTAACCAAGTGTGTGTTTATAAAGTAACCTCTCGGAGTATTTAAAGACTGTCAGAGGAGCCCAACTACTATCCCTCATGTTAATTACTGGAGTAAAGAGAAATTATATATGAATGCTATTTTTTTTTTTTTCCCATCGAAGCCTTGGCCTTGCTTAATCTGTAAAGGACAAATTCTTCCACTGTCATCACCAATGCCTCTATGGAGAAACACCTCACTATGAATACCTCAATGCATATACCAACCAACCGTGTGAGATAGAGAATTTGATTTCTTTGGCCAGTCCTGAAGCCTTAACAGGAGTACTTATGTTACTGACCAAAAGGCTGGAATTTGCCTTTAGTTGTTAATACTTGATAAAATAGTCATTATTGTTATTTTCCTCCAGATTTGTTCCACACAAAATGCATGGTCTGTCTGTAGAAGTTTAAGAAGAAAAATTAGGCTTTAATTCTGATTGTATAGAATAGAATTAGAATAGATTATATCAGCTGGAGGGAACCAACAGCAGCCTTCTAGTGCAACTGCCTGGCCAGATGAACTGTAGTTAAAACCACTGACATAATAAAAAATAATTACCTTTTTCCAAATACTTTTTTTTTTGTCGGTATTGTCAGCTCTTACTTGAGGTGCAGTTAGGGTAAGAGCAGCACTGCAAGGGTCAGTTGTAGCATTTTGAATTTCCTGGTGCTTTTAGAGTTGTTGCAATCTACATCAAATGAGTGAGATCATCTACAAGGCTTTCCAAGTCTGAGTGACCTTGAAACATTTCTCAGTACTGAACAGAAGTAACAGGGTTTTCCTGCAGCCACGGATCATTTATTACTGAGTGCCAGTAAGCAACAGTGAAATACTCTCTTGAATGGTAGCTTACTGAAGTATTGAAGATGTTAATGTATTGGTCATTTATCCAGAAACCATGGGCCAAGTTGTGTGTTCAGTCAGTCCTTGATTCTCAAATCTTATTAGGCTATCAAGGACAGCCAGGGACTGACAGCTAAAAAGACATCTTTACTGTCTCTTGAAGTTTTTCTAGTCAGACATTAAGACATCTTTCACCCATCCCTTCCTGCTGATGTTCTCTACAGTTCTTAAGCAACATTTTTTTCTCCAAAACAGATCTGTCACTTGTAAATTACACAAAAAGCAACTTGCACTCTGCTGATGTGATTGCTAAGAAAAGCATTCATTGCTGCTGTTGGTTTCCTGTAGGGTTATATTTCTTCCCTGTTGAATGAGATGTGGAGTGTGTTGGGACATCAAATGAATGGGAAAATGTGTGACAAAGAGCAGTTGTTTTTGCAAAATTGATGAATTTAGAAAAATGGTTCCAGTTAGTTCCCATTTCTGAAAGAAAATATGTAAGTTTTTTATGCATCCACTGACAAGAGAAAAGCTGAAACTATATTTCAGTTTAAGCAAACCCAAGCTGGTACAATCATTCATTTTTGCCTTACCTGATAAGAGACAACCCAAGGGAAATGAAGAGAAGGAGAGAAATAAGTTAAAAGGTTTCTCTCATCTTGAGAGACTGCCTCTCTGGCCTTCTGCCTTTTTCCCTGTTAGGAAAGAAATAGCAAGAGCTCTGATGGAATGCAAATACAGAACTCTGGAGAACCTGCACTTTTTACGACTCTCACATTCTGGGATGATTTGTGGTAATTTTTTCATTGCCATTTTCTCATATTTGTTGTGAGGTTCTAGAAGGCATGCAGCTACTCCAGCAGTTATAGCAGAGTACCTGCAAATTCACATTTTCTCTTGCTGTGAAGCAACTTGCTTGTCTCTGTGTGTGCTTCATCAGGCTAAATTGTCAGAATCAGAGCCCAGGCATGTGGATTAAGTTCTTTGGTCTGGTTTACACTAAGGTCAGACTAGATTCTTCAGTGGTCCCTCTGGCCTTAAAATTTATGTCTCTCTTGTAAACTGTTTTTTAAAACATTTTGAGTTGGAATGTTTTTCTGTGTTTTGTTAAAGCAAGGAGCTAAGATGCTGCCCTAATCAAAATTTGTGTAATTCAGTGTTGTCTTTTAGATATTCTTTTTCATCAAACATTCCACAGATGTTTTCCCTGGAGGCTGAAATTTTGTTTCAAAGACCCTTTCAGCAAATACTTTTGTGCTAGATGTATCAGTGTCTTCTTGTGTAAGTGTGGTTTGGGGCTCAATCTTGCAAACCCATGGCATTTGACTAGTCAGCTTTAGACTCTCCTTCATATGTCTCTGTGTTATCTTGTTGCCTTATCCAGTTTTGCTAATTTCATTGCAAAAGTGACAGAATTTTCCATCCAGTTCTCTCAGGATCATTTCACCCTTATTTCTATTACATGTTTGTAGCACGGATGATTCCCAACATTTCAGTGGCTTTAATTTGTGATGTATTTTTATTCATGTTTTCTCAAAATATTATTGCAGTCACCAGTTGTTAAGATTATCACACCACTAACTCTTCTGATAAGGTGACTGCTGTTAACTAACATTTCTTTCTTGCTTCTGCAACAGAACACAACTTATAACTACAACTAGAAGCAGTGATAAATAACAGTGTATATAATACAGGCCGTAGACCATGTCTTCTTAACTTCTGGGGGAACAAAACAAATCAAAACCAAACAGATATTTAACCAGTGAGCAAACTTCAGGATTTCCAGGTGAAAGAACCACTCAACCCTTGAAACCTACTCAAGCTACTTAAGCACATAGAGCCAGGTAATTAACAGATTTTGTTTACTGCCTGCTCTAAGTGTGTAATATCATGAATTAAGAGAGAACCCTTTAATGGAATACGCAAAATTTTCCCAATTCCATGAGGATTTCTATAAAGAGAGCTTTTGTGTATCAAGCTCTTGGAACAAGTCCCTCCCGCTGATTTCTGTATTAATACCATACATCACCTCTGTCATGTGTCATCATGTTTGCCTTGGATTGTCACCCATACTTGCCTGTTCCAGGATTAATGTATTTCTTATGATAGCTGCATATCTCTGCTAAAATGATCACCAGTGCAATAGTTAGTAGATGAATCATCCCTGAAGCTTCAGAGCTAAAAGGTTCACTTGAAATTCATGGGTAATTTAAACTCCTCAAAACCACATAGATTGCCTTGGCTTCTACTTGCTTTTCCCCTGCTGCAAATCCAAAGTGAAAAAAAAAGTTGACTCGCTTTTTAAATGACACTGAGGATTCCAAAATATTCATTAATGAACAAAATTGTCAACTGTTGCACTTTAAATAAAACCATTAATGATAGTTTATTATTGTTAGCTATAAAATAAGCATTAATCAAATTACAAATACCAAAGCCTTCAAGAATATAGAAGCTAAGGAAAATTGCAGAGGTTTGTAAAACAAACAAACAAACAAAACCCCCCAAAACCCCAAATATATTAAAAAAATAAAACATCTTTTTGCTGATTCTATTCAGGTTTCCTCACCTATAATCCATTTTCACCTTTTCTCCCAAAAGAAGGGAAAAAGAACAGTGGATAGTAGGACAAAGTATGTACTCCATGTCAGTACTTCTGTCAGAACTGTACCTCCTCTGTCACAGTCGAGCAAAAATTGATAGTGGAAAGAGAAAATATTTGCAGACACAAATTTATTTCACATCTTGAGTAACAAAAACAATACGAAAGAGCTGACTTTTTCATCAAGTGCCACTGAACCTGCCATGCAAGGTGCAGTGTGTTGGGCAGGAAGGAAAGCTCATTATCTCCCTGTTGAGTGTGGATTTTAGAAAACAAAACCCCAAACAAGAGAGTTACAACCTTTCAGTTCTGCTTTTGAGAAGGAAAACAAAAATGTTGTTTGAGATAGGAAGGTGGCCGTACAACTCAAGAGTTTAGGGTAGAACTCCCATCACCATAGTTCAATATCTTTCAGTACTTTTGTCATTTTGGACAGAGCAAACAGTTCATCTGTTGTTTTGGGTTGTTTTTTTTTTTTTTAATTGGTGTTTTGGGGGTGGGGGGTGCTGTTCTTTTTTTAAGAAAAAAAGTAAAAAACCAGTACCTCTAGAAGGACTGTATAATGAAATTAGTCTGAGACTATTTAACATTGTGATGAAGAAGAATGTAAGTACCTGAGCTGATATAAGCAAATATTGAGCTGATAAAAGCAGTAAAAAAAAAAAAAAAGAGGAAAAAAATGCTGTTTCTGCAGCCCCTCAGAATTTATAACATCAGTAAACACAGCTGAAAAGAATCCCCTTGCAAATATAAAAATTAGAAGAATATGGACCATTACACGTGGGCTTTAGCATTATCAGACTTAAAGATTCCCATGAAAATAATAAACCTCTTGCTTTCCCCTCCCCAACCCCCCCCCACCCGAGGCCTTCCTTGCCAATATTTTTGCTGTGACCTTCTGCTGAGGAATACATCTGGAACATATCAGTGTGCCTAAATAAATGCTTCTGGGATAATCACAACTTTAAAGTGGTGGTGGGGGAACATTATTTAGTGCTCCTGTCAAATTCAGGATCTCCCGTGGGTTCTTTCTAATTTCATGCTCTCTGACAGACATTTTATTTTTACAACAGCTCGTTACAACAGGTGGCTTAATTATTACTGTCTTCTGCACTGTCATATTCTTCTGGTTTATTTTTTTTTTTAGAACGACTAAATCTGGCCGGAGGGAAAAACTATAAAACTTGTCAAAGCAAAACATGAATTCAGTGTGTGATTTTGCTGCTGCAGAATGCAGCCTAAGAAAAGCCCATTCCTAAATGTCAGGCCGAAACATGGTCTTCTAAGGGTGGTAATTTATTTACTTCCCACATGACATATAACAGAGTGGAGAGAAACAAGACCATCTATTTTCTGTCGTAACATTAATGAAATAGTAACATTAATGAAATTCCTTCTCTCAGAGGAATCTGCGAAACTTTCTGTTCAGAAAGGTATTAAATAATTTACAGAACTATTATTTCACTGTAGGAGCTTATCAGGATCTGCATAATTTACGTTTAATAAAATGAAATAATCAGATTATTAGAGATTTGAAAAGCATTTATTTTCTTGCTTATTTTTCTTCAGAAATAAAACTCCAATGAATAAAAACAAAATAACTGCTCTAAATATTAGGATTTAGACTAAAATATGAAGCATCACTTCCATTTTACTGATGAGAAAAATAATCTACAATAATATTAGTCTACTTTCTTCCATAATATACTTCCAAATCAGAAGGAAAAAATTTCCTTAAAGATCATGTAAATTAAATCTACCCTTTTTCTCCCATCAGGTGCCATCCATTGCCATACACTGCAGATCAGTTGGTTATGTTCTTCCCTGTGTAAATGCATTAGCTGGTCTAGCACTGCCAAAAATCCTATTTAACTTGCTCTACATCTGTAGCATCTTGGGCTCTGCCTGTGAGTTCTAAGCGTGAGTGATGAATGTTCTCCTCTTTCCTACTTTCTGATGCTAAAAGACAGGGAACTGCTTTTGTTTAGTCTTAGTTTTCTAAGATCCAGGGTACAAGCAAAAGAGGTGTGAGTTTTTCCCATGCCCGGGTTTTTCCTCCTAATGTAATAATTCATTACTGCTGCTTACCATTAGGTAATTTTCCCATTCTAATTAAGGAAAAAATAAATCCCCAATGCCTGTTGTCACTACTATTTTTTTCTGTTTCCTCTGTTAGTGATCTCCATAGCATGTATGTCTACATTCCCTTCAGCATTATGGTGTTCCATAGTCTTTCAGTACAGTCTTTGACTTTATAAATATTTTAAATATGAGTTTCATTGTTTGTTCTCACAATGAAACAGAGAAAGCAATTGTTTCTTGTTCATCAGTAGTCTTTAGGATACATTTATCCTTTGAAAGTAGCCTAATTTTCAGCAGTGATCATTTGCTATTTGCAATGGAATCAAGAAGACAAAATTTATTATTTTTTTTAAATATATATTAGATTTCAAAATGTACATGAGCTTAATGAATATCTGGATTGAACTCACTGCTGAAATAGACAGGCTTAACCAGAATAATTCTCAGGAAACATTTTAGAGCACCAAGTTTTAATAAGGGTGGGTACTAAATTTTATGCAGTTCTTTATAATGAAGATGCCTATCATCCCATGCTTTTGAATTCTGAAAACCATCCTTTTCTTTGATATCTCCAATTGCTTCACCACTGCCTTTTTAATTTGTTCCCTCAGCATTCTCTCTGCAGTTGTCATCAACGCTGTTTGCTGCACATCTGTACTGTGCCATATCTCCCTCTGGCACTGGGGAGGAAATCTTAATCCCTATTTCTTGCTGTAATCTCTTCTCCTAAAGAAGCAGATCAGTAACAAAGGAGCTGCAGTTCTCATAAAATTGTCCAAATATTAAAATGGTTTAATCTTCTACTAGGAAAAGCCAGAGAGTCTCAACCACATGCCTTCCTTCTACTGCACTTTGATCCTTTGTGGGAATGGAAAAATGGAAAAATCCATTAGTTCCTTCAAAATGGTGCAGCAAAAAAAAGGATAGAACAGTTTGGTTTTATCTGACTACATATTTCTCCTTTGTCTTTTATTTAGTATCTGCATATTGCTCAACAGTGTCAAGAGCCTACAGGAATATTAGCACCGAGCTGTGTTTTAAATTAAGTGATTCCTGTTCCAGTTGATCTTGGGTGACCTGGCTGAAAAATTATTTGCATTTCACAAAGCCCTGCACAAACAGTGAGGAGATTCTGATGTGTATAAACAAAACTAGGGAGGGAAAAAGGGGGGGAAGGAATGCTGTAATGAAGGATGTGTACAAATGGCCACAGGAAGCCTGATCAGAGAGCTGTGTGTCTAACAGGAGATACAGTAAGGGAGCCTGAGGGAGAGAACACAAGAAAAATGGGATAAATGTAGAGTGATCCTTTCCCTAGCCTACTCTCCCAGCTTCTGACAGCCAATGATTTATGGACTTCTTGAACAAGAAGTTTCCTCAGGAGCACCTTGCACAGCAGTCATTCACAAACTTAAAGAAATGGTCCAATCCTTTTTTTGAGTTCCAGACACTACAACAGAAATTAGTTTTGTGCTTTAATTGCAGCACGTGGAAAAAATATATGGTGTTGGTTTTAAACATTTGTAATAATTTTATCTGGGTAGCATTTGATCTTGTTTTAGGAGAAAAAGCAAACTGTTGCCTCTTCACCTACTTGTACACCAGTAACTGCACAGATACTGTCCTTGGCGTTGTCACCTTTTTTCCTGTCCAAAGAGCCCTTATTTCTTTAGTTTCACCTCAGACAGCTGCACTGCACACTTCTCACCTTTTTCTCACCCTTTCTATTTCTTCCAGCACTGGCACCAGGACTGCCAAGTCAAGGCAGAGATGCACAGATGTCTGCCCAGGACAGCCCTGGCAGTGCAACTGCAGCTGCTTAGGGAAGAGGGATCCTTACAAAGAAAACCAGCCCGAAGTCATTGGACATCACCCTTCTTCCCTCCAAAGCTATCGTTCTCTTCCACCATAATTACAGTATTATCAGAGAAAATTAGGTTTTGGGTAAAATAAATTATGATTCTTTTTTAGATAATCTGATAAAAGCTTGTTTGCGTTTTGAAGTAAGGGATGGCATTTCAGAATAAGGGCAGGAGAAAATATTTAGGTGTCCATTTCTCAGTTTAGTCACAAAGTCCATGTGATTTGTTGTCATTAATTTTTAAAACTTGTTTGAATTTTCTATACACTTTCTATAAAGAAAAACACTGGCAGTTGTGTTAAAGAAGAAAAATAGAGCCACAAAAAAATACCAGCTTGAAACCAGACCATCTTTTCTAAAGGACTATCAAGGGACTCAGGTTCCAGCAAAGCAGACACTACAGACAAGACATCTAAAAAAATGAAGCAGTAATAAAATTACCTACTGCACTTGTGGTAGGACCTATAAAACTTTTATTAAATTGTTATTTAGAAAACAGAAGTTGCAGCAAGCACCTACTCAGAATTCTTTTTTATGGTCAGGCATTCAAGTGGTGGGACGAGTCAAATTCCAGGAACTTGGAGATTAGGCTACATCATTCTGTATCATTCATTTGGTTTTAGTTTCCCCCCCTCCCTCCCCAATGTAAGTAAATATTATGTGACATGATTTTAATAGTGAATGAATGAGAAGAAAAAATGAAGGCTCCATCTTATCAGATTTCATATACTTCTTTTTCCCAGCTAACCCTTTTTAACTCTCCTCTTGAAGTGTTTTCTTATATAACACTCGACCACCTCCAGCAATGCTTTAAAGCTTTTACTCATTTTAAGGAAAGGAACCCACACTTTTTGATGTTAATGTAGAGCCTCAGGAGCTCATCCACACAGTGCCTTTCCTTTTCCCTTGCTCCCAGCAGCTGACTGGCAACTCCAAATGAAACTCATTTCCTCCTTGCCCTGCAGGGATGAGGAGAGGTGGCAGGTTCCAAAGACAGAGTTTCCCTTTGTAGTGGGCTTGGAGAAAGTTGCTATGGCTGGCTCACGTATTTATGGGCAGGTACTTTATTCAGACCTCTTAATGATGGGAGAAGCAGGGACCTTTATTGATTTGGCACCCCCCCTTTCTCTTTGCTTTCTCTAGGGTTGCAGTAGGCAGGTCTCAAGATGAAGCATCTGCTCGGGGCACACATTCCCAGTAAAGAGAAGTTAGGGTTACAGCCTATAAAACAGTCCTATTAAGAAACTCACTCCCTAAAAACCAGGGACTGTACAGTAGCAAGATTCCCTACTGCAAGTGCACGGCCCTCTGAACACAATTGTATCATCTCCATCTACTGGCCAGAAGAAACTTTATCTGGAGCACTGAACAGATGAAATGTAACCACTGTATCCACACTCTTCTTTATCCGAATCATTGGTAATGCCCCACTTCATGAGTTTTGGGGGCTTTAGTATATTTTGCTGGTGGTGTGTTTTTGTTCCTCCCCTCTGCCCCAAGAATATCAGCTCCTAAAGAGACAAAATTCCAGAGTAAAAATGTTTCTTGGCATTTTATTCTGAGATACTTAAAAATGGTGATGTTGCACAACTTTACTTCAAGTAATTCAGGTCAGGTGAGCTTCACTGATTCAAGATCTTGTATTATGATCATATTTTTCAGGGGTCTGAATCCAAAACATGAGTTTTATTCCAAGCTTTTTTTTGCTAGTTGATTAGCATTAGTTTTTAAGATAACATACGAATGGAAAATTAAACCTTTTAATTAATTTACATCCAATCCTGTCACCTCAACATAGGATCATACAGTTATTAAACGTTTTGTTAACAGCACACAGTACATGAAAAAACATATTTCAGATCTATTTAAAAGTATAACTTGGTTTCTGCTAAGGAAAAAAAGCAGTCACACATTTAATGAAAAAGCAGTAAGTTGAAGAAATATCCCCTTTCTTTTTTTTTTTTCTTTCCCCACCCTCAAAAGACACCACCCATCCCCAAAAGGCAGCAACCAGTGGTCATGGTGTTGGCAAAGTGAGAGACATTTAACAGCCTTCTGAACAAAACTGACTGAAGTTAAACTTCTAAATCCTCTCAGTCACCGCTAGCTTGGGAATAGTTCACTATTAACCCCTGGGTAGTAGTCCCCTGCCAACATGTATCTTTCCCATTTTTCTGGAAAATTCCCAGATTTCATTGCAGCAACCACTACTGCTCATCTAGTGCCTTAGGAGAGCTTTGAGCCCCCTCCCTGATGCCACATCCTCCAAAGAACCCCAACCCTTAAGGCATTTGCTGCTTTACTGTTAAATTTTCTGTATTGATTGCTAAATAAGTGAAACTCCACTACATATACCTGTGTGCATCTAGTGTTACATTAGCTTAAGTTGTTCTTAAATCAAGAGTGGTACTAATACTAACCTCCAAAGATACTTTGATTTCATGGTTTAGCAGCCACAAAAATTCCCTGCACCTGAAGCGAGGTCATGGGCACCCTCCCTCTTGAGTGAGAAAGTAAAATCATAAAAATCAAAACTGACTTGAACATTCTAGGTCCTACCTTACCTTCTGGAAAAAATACAGAGAAAATTATGTCACTGGTCTGAACTGGAATGACAGGAACAGATCTGATAGAGACTGTGGAAACAGTCTCCTCAGAGCAGAAATGGCCATTACTTGTCTCCAAACTGAAGAGGTGAATTTCACACTTATCCCAGCATTGCAAGGACGTTCAGAGATCATAATCCCAGGCTGCCACTCCTAGGCTGATTTTCTAAATACTCAGAATAGCTGAGAGGCTATTTGGTTTCTTCTCCAACAGAGAATTAGAAAGAGCAGGGTCAACTCTACAAGCAAAACCTGTGAACACATAATAAATATGAAGACCAAACATTTGGGCCTCGTGGGCCACGATGTAAGAAGACACTGCCTTTGAAAAGCAAACACTCTGATAGAGAAAAGTTCTAAAACTCAAGAGACAAAACCTAGATTTCTACTGGAACAACTGCTTTGTTACTGAGCTTAATATTTGTATTCAAAGATACAAAACACACAGCTTTTATGTCCTGAGTGGGTCCCTATTCCTCAAATCTCTTTAAGTCAGAAAAGATGCTGTAGAAGCCTTTTTCCCGAACTAAAAGCAAACCAAATTTATGGCTTCTAGAGCTATAGCAGGGGGTAGTATCTCCTGAATGAGGCTTCTGAGAAAGGAGAAAATTAATTCAATAGTGGCAAAGAAGAACTGACTTGTTACAAAATACCTGTTCATAGTTGGTGTGTTAATAGAATGTTAGTCTGAGGCTAACATGCCCATCATAGAGAAATCTAACTAACTTGATGACAAAAGGAGATACTGATGGAGGTAGCTTAGACCTTCTGAAAATAAAAGCTTCTTCTGAATCACATCTTTGAATGGGGATTAAATAGCATGGAATTTACCTGTCAATGTGAAACACCTCTGAAGTTAGTGAAATTCCCTTCAGAACTGGCACGTTGAGACAACACAGGACCCGTCTGACTTCTACAGAGAGGCTGCTTTGTTTATTGGTTGATTCTGGGAATAGGAAAATAACAGATTCCAGGAAATCAAAGTGTTTCCATTTCCATTCCATTTGCATTATGGTACAACCACTGAGGGTATTTAGCAAGCCATTGAACTGCCAGTAAGAAACACCATCCCAAGGCCCACCTGAGACACAAATGATATCTCATCTATCAGTGCCAGCTCAGATAGTTGTCTCCTTTGGCCTCAAACACTCCCTTATGACAAAATCTACCATAATCTAGACAGATCTGTTTCCCTTCATTGAATATGGCTGCAGACAATTATTTAGGTACCAGCTCTGTAACAGGCATCCAGTATGAAGCACAATGAATCCTATGGCTTCTATTAAATATTGAGCTCATACCTTTGAAGCCTCAGATGCTGAGCTGTCCTGTGAGATGTTCTTTCTTGAAGCAATACAAACATCCTCAAGATAATAAAAAAATGGAAAAAAGACCTCTACTATAGATAGAAGCTTAAGTCCTGTTTACTGCTTCTTGGAAGATAACAAGTGCATCTCTCAGAATTTAACCCTGTGCAAGGAAGTATGACTGGTTGAGTTCACAAGTAAGTGCTGACTGAATGATTAAATAGCAAAGGATGCACAGTAAAAAAAAAAAATATTTTTTTGGTGGCAACTCCCTGACTTTACAATTACTTTTAGTACCCCCTCATTGTATTTAGAAGACCCAGTGTGTGCATGCACATCTACAAACATCACTAAGGGTCCAGTTCAAGAGCCCAAGGCAGCTGCATATTCAGTACATACATGCAGAGAATTAGTGAATTCACCTTCCTTAATTCTTTATTTCATCAAAAACTCCAACTGTGCAACAGAGCTTTCTCACACAGGTACTCCATACATGAGACTGACTGATGTAGAAGTGCAGAGAACAAGACATTTGGCATAACAACTGCTCTGTGCTGGGGAATAGCAGCCCTTGCACTCAGCATTACTTCAAAACTCCGCAGTGAAAAGCCAATGGTAGGATGTGGCAGCAGTACAAAAACCCTGAAATGAACACAGTTTACAAGTCACTTTCTTACACAGATTTTGCATAAGATTCTTGGGGAGATCGTGTAGACAAAGCCAGACAAAGGAGACTACACATTTGCATTAGCATTCATCAGCAACCTAGAGCTGCAAATGAAAAGGAAGAACTTTCATTTTCAGAATAAGAACAGATGAGAGTTTAGAAGGGAACTCACCTAATCACCAGATGAGCTACTTCTGAAAAAAGTGTTCATGAACTATAGTTCCTACTATATGACTAAGTAAACTAATGCAACTACAATACTGGAACACTGTGTCCAAAGCATGGGAGTTTTCTAGTAGTTTGTTGTTACCAAGTACACCTTTGAACACTTCTGCTTGCATATCTAGGGTGGATTTAATGCCTTTCTTCTGCCAAAACAGAGCACTGCTACTGTTTGCAGCAGTTTATGCTACATGGAATACACCTCGCACCAAATGCCATGGCTGAGTATTTTGATAAAAGCACGACTGGAGCTATACTCAGGAAAACATTGAAATTAAACTATAGCCCTTCTCCTATTATTACCACAGTTTAGATTCCTTCAACTCCTTCCCAAAAAATAAAATTTTTTGTTTGGGTGGCTTTTTTGATAGCTGCAGATAAAGCTGCTGCTCTACTATACTTTTTTAGGGTATGTGTGTATCAGTGCTGTGAAGATCAAGACTGGCTGACTGCTTAAAAATTTTGTACTCCTGGAAGCATCAATTAGCCCTGGCTAAAAAGCTAAGATTAGTGATAAAGAGAGCTTTTAAGTAGGTGAGAGTGTAGAGTTTTTAATGCTTGTGTGAACTGAGAAAATGCTAGAGAAGCTTTTGGATTAATGCTGCCAAGGTTCAGTGGGGAGAGGCAAGGTAAGACCTCCCTGGAACCAACCTACCTGGCAGTGACCCTCTCAGTGCCCTTTTCTTGGGTAGAATGATTGCTAACAAGCTAAAAGCAACTACACCAAGTTTCTCTCTGCTGGCTCTGACACATAACCTCATCTCTTGGTCCTTTTTGTTCTCAGTTACTCTGGGCCTGAAAGACAGAAAAGAAGATCCAAACTGGTCCATTAGAAGAGCAGCTAGAATGCTGCTCTCTGACACTGCAGAGAGACAAAGTTGATGCTGTTTCAGGGAAATATTGAATGTACTTCTGTTTTCTCCACAGTGGTAATTCAAAGAAAGGAAAAGAAAAAAAAAAATTAAAACTGGAGCTTTGAGAAAAAGTACAAAAAGCAAAGTGTAGGGGAAAATTTTAAATGGTTTGGACTGCAAATAAATACAAAAAAGCCCCAAACTAAAACAAACAAACAAAAAAAATCAACAGAAAAGATGAAATATCTTAGAAATATCCCAGTATTTGTAGTTAGGACCTGTGCTGGAGATAACTGATCTGCCTTACCAGTTCTCTCACAGCAGCAGTACCTAATTCTTAACAGAGTTCATTTTTCAGATCTAAGAATGCTTGAATTTCTGCAAATACAAGATTAACAATATTCATCAAAGTGGAAACTGGACCAGTAGATACTTTGCTACACTGCTTCAGCTGCCTCTAAACAAACCACAGTGTCAACCCATATGGGAAAGGCAATCTGTCACAAACATTTGGATATAATGGTCCTAGGCAGTTTTTATACACTCATTTCTGTTTGTTTTTTTTTTTTTTTGAGGAAACATTTTCAAAGGCAAAACTGTTTATTCTTTAGTAAGAGAGGTATTTATTACATGTAAAGTTCTACCTTTCCTTATAATAAAGGAGGAAAACTTACACAGTCTTTGAAAAGATGTGATGTTTTAAGAGACTATTGAGATTGATTGAAGAACACTTCAGTGAACAACTGAAGTTTTTAAAGACTGATGCATTTACTAACAGCTTCAAAGTAACAGAGTACAAAAACTTCACTCACCTTTGTTAAAAATCAGATACTCTATATGCTTATGTTTGCTGGTAAATGATGTATTGCTCTTGCAGCACCAACACCTGAAAAGCTTTTTCTTTCAGGTCAGGCCATCAGCAATCTGATTTTTTAAAACAAAACACAGACTACTGTAACAATACCACTGGCTGCCAGATCATCTCGCACATTTGCAGCCTGAACAACATCACATTTTATAAGTTATGAAATGCAATTGCATCTGAACATGAAAAACATTTTTATGCCAAGATATGTAAATATACTGTCATAAAAGGAATGCCATTGTTTCCATTCTACACACTCAAGTGAAAATTTTGTTAAAAAGTCAAGAAACAAAAATGCATTAAATCTGTAGTAGGCAACAATATACAAAGTTTCAAATATAAAATCATGACTTGTATAGTTTGTTTCTTGCATCTTTTTCACAAGAGGAAATGAAAAGAACCACACATCACTTAACTTCTACACAAGCTTCTTGTGTTTCAATGTCATTTATTGAGGAGTGAATGAGATACTGTTAGACATGCCAAAGAGACTTCACATTCAAGGGCTGGAAGCCGGACAGCTTTCCTCATTGAGTCACTGTACAAGTTGGTTTTGGGAATCTGAAAGTGCAATCAATGAGGTCTTCATGCTCGATGTTTGTCTTCGGTTTTTCATCTTTTGATCTACTAACTTGCTGGGCAGAAGGACACTTTCTACCCTACAAAGACTCACACTCCAATTAATACAATTAACACTAGATGTAGAGAAACGTTTATCTGTTATAATGTACGTCTACTGCTGAATACAAGGTCTTAAAGCTGCGTCAAGTCATTATGTCTAATGAGAAAATTCAACTTGTTTCCCTTTCACCATCATACGGATGGCTTATACCGTTAGAAAAATACTCTTCAGTGCTATTGTAGGGTTTACAGGAAACTTCTTCCGTGTTGTGGGATAGAAAGCCATTTAAACACCGTTCTGAAAGAATGCTTCTTCCTGCTGCCACTGCCTGTAGGTTGTAGAAGAACGGCCTACACGCACTACAGTTCTGGTTTTACTCAAAAAAGAAACAAAAGAAAACTAAACAATAGGGTAAACTTTTATTTGGAGTTAGTTTTCTTGCAAGATGATAATTAAGGCCCTTCAAGCAGAGTTCAGAAGCTCCTGTATGGCTGCCTGTTGATCTGCATTGAGCTGTGATATGCATTCCCTCCAGAGTCCTCCAGATGTCTAGAAAACAAATGAGAAGTTGGCTTTATGCAGGCTGACAGGCTTCTAAGGCACAAGTGCTAAACTTTCATCTTCCAAGGGCAACATTCATAGAATCATAGAATCATAGAATCCTAGGGGTTGGAAGGGACCTCGAAAGATCATCTAGTCCAACCCCCCCTGCCAGAGCAGGGCCCCCTAGAGTACATCACATAGGAACGTGTCCAGGCGGGTTTTGAATGTCTCCAGTGAAGGAGACTCCACAACCCCCCTGGGCAGCCTGTTCCAGGGCTCTGTCACCCTTACAGTAAAAAAATTTTTTCTGATATTCAACTTGAACCTCCTATGCTCCAATTTACACCCATTACCCCTTGTCCTATCACTGGTCACCACTGAGAAAAGCCTAACTCCATCTCCCTGACACTCACCCCTTCCGGTAATACACACGCCTAAGGGAAGAGACTGAAATCTCCAGGCATACACAGTTATAGAGAGGTTCATCTGTAGATGCTCTAAAATGCTAAACAGAGGCAAGCTCTGGTTAAATAACACCAGTGTGTAATTGAGTTGAAACTCCTGGGAACACCCTGTGAGTAGGGGGGTAAAATGACAATCGACTCTTTCAAGTTAACCGTAGCCTGAACCATTTGCTCTGTTTTGCACTCATTTAAAAGACCCCAAACTGAACCATGCCTAAATGCAAGAGCATCTTTTGGGCACTTGGTGCACCAGTGAGGGATTCAGAGTGTACACTGTGTGTGTATGTGCAAAATTCTGCTGCCAATATGCAGCATTATTCTTTAGTGAAAATCATGCTGAATTACTTTGCCAAGGGAAAAAGTACATGGCATCTACCTGGGTAAACATTAGCCCACACTTTCCTGCACTGCAGTGCACCTCACCTGTGTTACCACAGCCCTTGACTCAGACATGAACTTTTAAATTAAGTTACCATCAGTAGGGATTGGTTCTAATGGTACCAGAAAAGGCTGAACATTTAAAAAGGTTGAGGAAAAGTATTTGTTCACTTATCAATGGAAGCAGGAAGCAACTGGCACCCTTGCTTTCTTTAGAAGGACAACCATAGGAAAAAACAAAATTGCAGGTGACTGGCTAGCTGTAGGTCTTTAGATTGGTTTTTGTGACACCAGCATACTCAAAGTTTTTTAAAAATTTAAATATGTATTTGATATGTTTTATGTTCAGTTCTAACAACCTTTTTTCACAAGCTTTTAAAAAAAAAACCAACCAACCCAAAAAAATAGATTTACAAAATTCAAAAGAATTTGAAAACAAAGTCCTCAAGTTGAGTTCATATTTTTACTTCTAGTTGTAAATCATATTAGGCATTTTAGACTCTAGATCTACTATGGAATATTACAGAATTAAACATGCTCTTGCAGCATTCCTGACACACATGTAAATTGATACTTCACACTGAAATATTTCTGGCCTGAGAACACATAAGAAGCATGTGGGAAAAGGTTTAATTCCAATTACGACCGTAATGTTGCTCATGTCAGATGCTGGCAGTGGAACAGCTTACTGAGATCATAAAAGGAAAGAAAAAAAAAAAAAGAAAGAAGTCTCTTGGAATTGGGAAAGCAGCAGCAGTAGGCAGACTGCTAGCAACTACACAGACTTTGAAGTTCCTACAATGTTATAAAACATTTACAGTGCTTTACTAACTCAAAATACTGTGTGAAGAGAGATGGGATTGGTAACAGTAGCTAAAATTGTACTTAAAAAAAAAAAAATCCATGACCTTCAAGATTTTTTCCCCTCACAGCCTGAAAGTAAATCATTTAACCAATGCAGGAGTCTTATTTCCATATGAATGTTCCTATTGTTCCTGGCCAAACTAAGACTTTGCAACAAATAACTAATCTATATAGGCATGTGCCACTGTTTTATTAAAAAAAAAAAACCAAAAAACAAACCCCAAACAACTAACCTTAAGCATTTAAGGTGAAGTGAACAAATGCATTAGCATATCCTAATATAAAGTTCCATACCTGGACTAAGCACTAACATCAGATTCCTGCCCTTCAGGCAGAATCTAGAGCAGCCACTTAAGAGAACTTTCACTTTGCAACTGCTGGATTTCATGCTTGTTATGACTTTAGAGTTTTAACAAGTCACTTTCTACAAGACATAATGGATCTCACAGGCTGATAGACTCATCCAAGTGAATCCTTTCCAAAATAAAATATTCCTAAATCTTCAAACCCACGTTTTGCTAAAGCATGCCAGGTAGAATGGACAATAATTGAACAGCTGCTGCTCCAAATCCTCTGTGCATTTTTAAAGCTATATACTTGCCAGGCACACCAGTTTCTGTCATTAGATGCTGCAACTGTCAAGTAATTCCACCTGATAATATTTGTCTGCTTATCAGATCTGCCCTATGAGCACTATCACAACTCTATAGAGAGGTGCAGCTTAAATACTTGGACACCCTCACCACTGAGCACCATAAGTACTCACTACAGCAGAAAGGGACCTTGAGGCAGTTCCCCAAAGGCAGGGAAAACATTGAAGAGCCACCTATCTTTACATTGGATTGAAAAGGGCAGTAGTAAAATTACTTTTGGTTTGCCTTCATTCTCTGGCAAAGATCCCTCAGCTCGGTTAGTAAGTTACCACAGGTGCTGGGGACCCTTACAGGAACCACTGTGGATAAAACCCTGCAGTACTATTCACCAAAGACAGGCAGATTTCTCTCCAGTTTTTATTTTCTGCCACAGGAAAAAACCCCAAACAAACAGCAAATCCACACACAACTCACACTGGCTAGCATGTTAACCACCTAGGTGCAAACACCTTAAAACTCAGAGGCTCTCAAACTGGTTTAACATTTTTGCTACTTCTTAAAGGTGTTTCTAAATGACCCTTTTATAACTAAGGAAGCATTTATTTACCTGCACTTGGCGAACAACATTAGCCAACCTCTTGGTACAGGGATCTTCATGTTTAATAGCTTCATGAATTTCACCATCCGCAATTATACCAAATATTCTGGGCAGGTTTGAGTTGTTGGGACCGAGGACCACCGGGTTGTTGCTGTCACAATTAAAACACATTACAAATAAATTAGCGTTTAACAAGAAGGAAAAAATAATGTAAACATTTTACGTGTCAGTTGAGTGATTGTGAAATACCTTATTCTAAACCTGCTTATTTACACCTAAGCTCCACGCAGCTGAATAGGTGTGTGCAGCGCTGACGCATGCTGACAAAATGTTCCTTCTGTTAATATTTAATCAGCTGATTCTTTAATCAGCCCACACTTTATCAGGAAGAAGTTCTGAACTGTTACAAAACAGTTGAGCTCCACACAGATGGAACTGCAAATAGTGTGACATAAATGCCCTGCCTAAAAGGCCTTACTCCTCCCTCTCAGTGCTGCGAGGGGGAGGAGGTTGTGTTATTGGTGTCAGGAGCTCTCTGCCAGCCCTCTCACTGACACAGCAAGTAAACAGCTCTGCTCCCTCTTCCCTAGCCAAGCACTGGAATAGAGGAGTGCTGGCAACCAGGGGTCTGGATAGAAAACATGATCTACTTCCAGCCCTGCCACCTACCACTGCTGGAATGCAGAGGGTGTGAACAGGTCCAAAAGAAGGCAACTGGGCTGGTGAAAGGACTCAAACACAGATCCTATGAGGAGAGGCTGAGGGAGCTGGGGCTGTTCAGCCTGGAGAAGAGGAGGCTCAGGGGAGACCTCATCACTCTCTACAACTCCCTGAAAGGAGGGGGTAGCCAGGGGGGGGTTGGTCTCTTTTCCCAGGCAACTCTCAGCAAGACAAGAGGGCACGGTCTCAAGTTGTGCCGGGGGAGGTTTAGGTTGGACATTAGAAAGAATTTCTTTACTGAGAGGGTGATCAGACATTGGAATGGGCTGCCCAGGGAAGTGGTGGATTCTCCATCCCTGGAGATATTTAAAAAGAGACTGGATGTGGCACTCAGTGCCATGGTCTGGTAACTGCAGTGGTAGTGGATCAAGGGTTGGACTTGATGATCTCAGAGGTCCCTTCCAACCCAGCCAATTCTATGATCTTTGACACTCCCTTCCTGGTTTGGGGATCCTGCAGGATTGCCAGTTACTGTCTAGCTACTAAATTTTGTCTCAGTGACTACGGAGAAAAATGCACATTTGTGTTGTCATTTTCCTATTTCCATGTAACACTGGCTGCAAGTTTCTGCTAAGCTTTGTAAGAAGATAAACACATTCAATTTACAGGCAGAAATAAGTGAAAAGATGAAAAATGTTGCCTAACTTTAAGATTTGCTACCAAACTTCTTGTCAAAATGACAACACAAAGGGTTGGAGTTGATGATCTCTGAGGTCCCTTCCAACCCAGCCAATTCTATGATTCTATGAACATAGGGCAGAGAGCTCCAGGGAAGTACATAGCAAGGCTGAGGTCCCTGCACAGAGCCTGGGTACAAAAGTGTGCCACTACTGCAATGCCTGATTTAAATACATCTCTGTGTAAGTAAGCACACATGTCAGTATCATTGAGGTGTCCTTACACACTTGTGCTACTGTCAGTCTAGGGACTGCCATTACCACCAGCCCCTTTGAGACACTGCCTTAATAAAGCACCAGTGGATACAAAGTAGCATGGCTACTACATGATGTTTCAGAAGTTGACATTCTTCTGCTCAGTTATGAAGTGCAACTTGGGCCCACACTAGATTTTAATTTTTTTTTTCATTTACCTAAGGAAGCACAAATCTCATGAAAAAGATGTGGGACAAGATGCTTTCAATAACAATTGAAAGTACTATTAAAGTTAAGGGAGACAGCACTGTACCATGAATTTATCTGCATTATTTCTCTACTTCATACTTAATTTTGTTGATAAGCTTTCAGAAAGCAAGATGTTTATGAAAAGAAGGCTTCAAGGGCATGTGTGTAGCTCTTAAGTAAAAAAGACCTGGCCCATTATTAATGCTGACTTATAAGCAAAGCATCAAAATTCTTCCTGCAGTTTTCTGTAGAAGTTCCCAGCTGATCCTTTCCCATCATGTACATCTAAAGTAGCCAGCAATTTTTTCAAGCTGCAGACATCACTTAGGATGAGACCATTTAAAAAAACAGCAATAACATCACAGAAGGCTCAGTTCTAACATTCCAAATTATCTTTCCTAAAGCATATGCAGATTTACCTGGCACCTTCTCAGTTTTGGAAAATAAACAGAAGGAAAGAATCTGCAAACAGGCTCATTTTCTGCATTAATATCAAGACTTTGCCTTACCTCTCAATTAAGTCACACAGGTAATTGAAAGTATGAACAGCTTCTTCTTTATCTTCATGAAGTGGAAGCCATGATAACCAGTGTGGCAGGACTTCTTCAACATTTATACAGTCAGGCTTGAACTTCATTATCTTTCCTACAGCTGAAATGCAGTTCTCTGTTGCATTGACATTGTCTTTGGTTTTGGCATCTTGAGACTGAATGACTCTCACCAGTAATGGAAGCGCTTCTAATTGTTAAACAGAAGAATAATGGTTAATGCACAATCAAGTTATATTATTTATAACATCACAAATTTTATATGACTACTGCATGCATTGGAAACAGGGGTTTGTGCGGCCCAGGCACCAAGTCCAATCCAGTCATCCCACTACTTGTAGGTTCTTCCCTGCCTGATAATCATTATATGAAAAGCAATCACATAGATAAAGCTATGCAAGGAAACCAACAAAACAGCTACTGAAAAAAAATCTGGATTTGCTTCCTAAGGTCAGCAGGAAAAAAAAATAAAATCTTCCTGTCTCTCAACTGGAGGTACACTATAACACACTCGACATTAATTTATATTAAAACCACAGATAACAAGTGTTATCTTAATCATCAGTTCTGAACATGGGATGATGAAAAGTACCAATAAGGTGCAATTCACATTAATTTGGACTGTGGTGCATGTCCACAGTGTATGCCTGCTGTACATCTACTGCTTCTGCACACATATATATATATTTGTAAATATATATGTACATACACATCTCCCATCATTAATAGTGCACTAGAAAAAGCTTGCAGAAGTAAATTCATCAGTGAAACCACCTTGCATGGTTTGTATCGTAAAAATCAAACATCAAGGAAAAATGCCAATTTTCTTTCTAGCTTAAACAGAAATTTAAAAAATTTTTTTTCATTAGTCATATGGGTAGCCCCATGCAAACTTCAGAAAACTCTACAGGCACACAGGAACAATTATCCTTGTGTTCTGCTGCTAAAAATATAACACTAAAGCTGTGAAATTCTGTATCAGCACGGAAAATGGGTTGTGGAATTGTGCAGAAAGCACACTTCAAAATAACTCCAATTACTGAGAAAGAGCAAGATCTCACACTGCTTCCCTTTGATACATAGCAGCTTTGCAGCTAAGGAATACACAATGACACTTGCTGCACTAACTGCACCAAATTAGATTTCTGAAGAATTTGCTAACTGTGGAAAAATAGGAGTAAACTTAAGCTAGACAAGGATACTTTTAAGGGGCTGATAAAGTTTACAAAACTGCAGACACTGGACATCAGACTCACTGGTTTGTGTACAGAATGCAGGGTAACTATGCTGGACTTCCCTGCAAAGCACAGTAAAGTCTAAAATGTCCAGAAAAACTACGCCTGCATTTTATACCTCAAGTTTTCATGACTGCAGAAATAAAATCTCATCTGTGTTTCCTCACACTCCTCACTACTAATGGATGACTCTGTAGGTATGTGTCCTTGTGGCTGTAAGATTAGGAGGGCACCAAAATGAATCAGCATTTATTTAATGATGAGGATGCACTGTGATTAGAAACAGAGTAATCCTTGGCATGAGAATCTTTTTAGCACACAGGTTTTACTGTCTTCTCTGAAAACATGTTTGTGAAATTTTATTTATAATTAAATTTCTTAATTGATTAATATATAGCACTAGCATACTGTTCTGTTGCAAGTTTCTCATTCCATGGATTTACTTTGTTTATAACCACAGCATATCTTCCTCTATTAAATAGATTAAAATCTATTAAAATCACAAAGTTCCTTCATGTACATACAAAAGAATTTAAAATACTTTGAGGTCCTTGCTGTATACTGTAAAGTAAAAACGTTATTTTGTCTAAACATCCAACTAGAGAAGCTAAGCATCTAGATTTAATCAAGGATTATTTGTCCAAATACAAGAAAAAGGATCAAAACTGTTACAAGGCTTAAGTGGGTCAAGGTAAAGTCTAACGAACGAAAAATCAAATTAGACTTCAACAGACAATAAAAGCCCTCAAAACTACAAAATCAGAAGTCTCTTGAGCTCAGTCTCTTACTTCTCTTGCCTTAGAACACAACACAAGAACCTTCTAGGAAGTATTTGAATAGACAAGTATAAATTTTAATGCTCATATTTTTTACTGCGAGGCTTTCCCCCCTGCTTGTTTTTTTTTAATGACACCTCATCTTAAGACCTCTATTGATATAGTTAAGACTTGTGATAAAGCCCTAATTTATCCCTAATACCTAGTTATTTTCTTGCAACATCTAATTCAGCTTTCATCTAAGATTCATGTAAAATATACACTTGAAACACCTGACTAAATATTTTCTTAAAAAAGGAAAAAACCCTCTGAAAAGGGATGCTGTGTTGATCATGTGTTCAGAAGCCCCAGTTGACTGGCAAGACAACTGCCAGCAGACAAGTATCTCTCTGAATTCAAGACAAATTCGAAGGTTTAAGAGAAACTTGAGACATTCAGAAAAAAAGCAAAGTGTTTCTGATAGGCATTATCATACTCAATTTCTCAGTCACAGAAATCAGGCTCCTTTTTATACAACAGGAAATCAGAGAGCCACATTAATTGTATTCTAGGCTACTCATTAATACAGGTTACTTCTATAATTTTTCCAGACATCCAAAAAAGGCTTGCCATTAATATGTAACCACAGAAGTATTAATAAAAAGCAGCTATAAGACTAGTGTGTACTAGAAAGCTATTTTTAGGACATTAACATCTGCATGCCAGATATTATTAAAAGAAAAGAAAAAAAAGTAAAGCAAATTTCCTAAGTAGTGAATGCTGCAACAGAAATGCTATTAAGCAGAATATCACTAAAAGCCCAATGAATTCAAGTACTTTAATTATCATCCCCAGTCTGCCACATGGATTATACCAGCCATCTATTTCACTGCCAAAGAAAGAGACCTCGTCAACCAAGAGGAGAACAATTTTCTCACACAAACACCCCCCCCCCCCCCTTTACCAGAATCACACATTAAAATCATTTTACCTGTGCAATAAGGACGATAGCTGTCTCCACCAAACTGTGCCATAACTCCAACACCATAGGCAGCTGCTTGCCTCACCTCTGGGCTGTTGTCACATATTGACTCCAGCATTGGCCTCAGGAAGCACTCGGCGTACTTGAATGAAGAGGGGCTGCAGTGCTCTACAATATCATCAAAAATGCAAAGCCCCCACTGCCTGTCTGCCCACGGCCTATGTGAACACTGCAGCAAAAACAGGTAACATTTAAGTCACCTTAAAACTGGTTACTTTTTGTACAGTCAATGATTATATCAACAGAACAACCATAATAAGTGGTCTATTACTTTTGTAGACACCTTCCTGGATTAAACTGCATCTTACAAACACAATTTTCTGTAGTGCTATGTGCAGCACTACCACAAACAAAACAAAACTCAGCTAACTAAGCTGATTAAAAGAAAAATTATTTTAGGCTAAACCATCTATATTTCACACTTCATATTTCAGCCTCAATTTTCCCCAACTACTCTGCAACATTTTTTTGGCCCTCATCCTAAACTCCATTTTAGAGAGTATCTGACACTCTCAGGCAAATTAAATTTCTCAAAACAGTTGTGTGTGTGTCAATGATCATGGGTCTCACAACACAGAAATCAGAATCAGCACAGGAGTGCAGCTGTTCAAAAAGCACAGGGTAACAACTTCATCCTTGATCTGTAATAAGCCTTCAACTGCTTCTATTTTGTAAAACAGTTATTGCTGCGTTCTACCTACCAAGTAGTTTTTCAGTATGGAAGGCCTATTATACACATGAGAAAAAAAAATATAACCCAAGTCAAATGAAAACAAGGTACTTACAATTAAGTTGACAATTAGTGGAAGTAGTCTCTCAAACCATGGCAGTACCTTCTCCTTGTAACTGCTGAATATTGAGTGCAAAATGTCCGATACTTTAGTCAAAATATAAACGTCACTGTCATCCTGATAGGAAAGGGATATAGCTCACATGAGGCTAGGGATCTTTGAAAGTCACATGAAATACTCAAGCCTCTGAATTAATGGAATAAAGTTGTTTAAAACTATTTGGTTTTGTAAGGCCAAGTCTTTTAAGTCTGCTGCTTTCTAACTCTTGGTGCAATCACAGTTTGATAGAAACATCAATTGGAAGGGATTTTGAAAAATAATCCTTATGTTCAATTTAAACCTAGGTTAAAGCTGTTGCCCTTGTCATGTCACTACTAGGCCCCAGTAAAAGGTCTCTCTCCATCTTACATGTAAGTCTTTCATAAATATGGAAAGGCTGCAATCAGGTCTCCCTGAAGCCTTCTCTCCTCCAGGCTGAATAACCCAAATTCTCTCAGCCTTTTGTCACAAGAGAGGGGTTCCAGCTCTCTAAACATTTTTATGGTCCTTTTCTCTGGATCCACTCCAATAGGTCCATGTACTTCTTGTACTGGGGACCCAGAGTGGATGTTGAGATGAGGTCTCTCAAGAGCAGAGTAGAGAGGGAAAAGCACCTCCCTTGACATGCTCGTCACAATCCCTTAGATGCAGCCCAGGAACTGGATTTCTTCCTAGGCTGACAGCACACTGCCAGAGTATATGCAATTTTTTCATCCACCAGTATTCACAAGTCTTTCTCCTCAGGGCTCCTCTCTATCCCTTTGTTAATCCTTCAGCCAATACCAGTATTGGGGATGACAGAAATCATCATCCCTCTCTATTTGGCACTTGTCAGACCACACCTGGAGTACTGCATTCAGTTTTGGTCCCCCTTGTACAAAAAGGATGTGGACAGGCTGAAGAGGGTCCATAGAGAGAAGCCACGAAGATGACCAGAGAATGAGAGCACCTGCCACGTGAAGAGAGGCTGAGAAAACTGGGTTTATTCTGCCTTGAGAAGGGAAGGGTTAGGGGAGACCTTATTATGATGTTCCAGTATTCAAAGGGGTGGCTACAAAGAAGATGGGGACTCCCTATTTACCAGGAGTCACATGGACAAGACAAGGGGCAATGGGCACAAGTTGCTCCTGGGGAGATTCTATTTGGACACAAGAGGAAAAATTTTCACTATGAGGACAGTCAGACACAGGAATGGTCTCCCAGGGGAAGTAGTGGATTTCCCCCACTTTGGGAAGTTTTAAAACTCAGCTCGACAGGGTGCTGAGACATCTCATATAAACAATAATATTAGAAGGGTTGGGCCAGGTGATCCTTGAGGTCCCTTCCACCCTGACATTCTATGGTTCTACTACTGTCCCAACCCAAATGCAGGACCTTGGGACTTGCCCTTATTGACCTTCATGAGATTGGCATGGACCCACCTCTCAAGCCTGTCCAGGCATCCCTTGCCTCCACACATAAACTGCACCACTCAGATTGGTGTCATCTGAAAACTTGCTGGGGGTGCACTCAATCCCACTACCTATGTCATTAATAAAGACACTGAATAGTACTGGTCCCAGTAGAGACTCCCAGAGGACAGCCCTTCTCACTCAACTCCATTTGGACAAGAGCTATGGAATGCAACTCTTTAGACACTGCCACCCAGCCAATTCCTTATTCACTGCATAGTTCATCCATCAAATTTCCATCTCTTCAATTTCATGACAAGGTTGTTTTGTGGGACCGTGTCAAAGGTCTAACAGAAGTCAAGGCATGTGACATCAGTTACCCTTCTTTAATCCACCAACACAGGCACAACATAATAAAAGCCACTAGATTAGTTGGACATCATTTGCCCTTTGTGACACATCAGCCATCAGTAATCATCTCCCTATCTTCCATGGGCCTTGACTTAGCTTCCAGGAAAACCTTTTTCACGATTTTCTCAGGCACAGAGTCAGACCGACTGACTGACCCACTTCTATTTTACCCTTTTTAAAATCAGAAGTCAATAGCTAGTAGTCAATCACCTAAAACAATTTTCAGGGAGAGAATAATTTTATCAAGACAAACACTGACTCACACAATTTACTGCTTCAATGAATTCCCTCTACAGAAAACAGAAGGCCCATTTTCCCTTCCACACCTTACAAATACTGTAACAAGTTTTTATTGAAAAGTAAATGGATGACTGCCTTTGTGACAGAAGTTTGTGGCAAATATATAAGGAATATTAATCCTCTCCTCTTAAGGCTTAATTTCATTTTTCACCCCATCCAATTAATGCATCAAACTGGTGAAGTAAAGATCCTTAGTTCAGATACAGCCACCATTTCATGTCATATCTGTAGGGAAGGACTGTTCCCTGGACATGTTTGTGTTGGGAAATCCCTTTAACTTAGTTCTAAAGGAAGTTCTGTTATACTCAGTATGGTTCCTTTAATTATTTATATTTTAACAAGCAGGAATAAGGGTAGTTTCTGGTCCCTATTGAGAAACTAGTAAACGTCTCTCATACAACTGGCAGCTTCCCATAACTGGATATTTAAAGCTTCCCTATTTAGACAACTTCTGCATTGTCAAGGAATAATTCAAGCAGTTAATTCTGGGACATTCATAAAAATGAAAACAGAAGTAGAGAACTGCTGCAGGACATCACACAGTCCACCTGGTTTGGTATTGCCTGCCTATTTACTAATACCTGATAGCAGAGGCTTGGGGGAACAGCATAACAGTGGCTTAGTGCATGCCATCTCCTACCCTCTATCATATCAGCAGTTAAGTTATTGCCTAAATTAGAGCTGTGTCTGAGTATCTTATTGAAACTACTGTTTCAATATCTTTCATGATTTCTTTATGCTCCTGTATTTCTGCTACCTTGAGGTAAGAGCTACATAAACACACTGTGGGACCAAAGGTATATAACTAAATGTCACCATTACCATATGCTAATTCTGTCCATACAGCAGGTGACATTCTGGTCCTACCCTACCTTCCCAGGGTATTCCAGACAAGTCTTCAAAAAAGCATCAGGGAGGTCAAATATATTTTTATAGCATTTTTTAAAATGCCTTGCTTGCAGAGTATGGACTCAGCTTTTCTGAATTTGCTGCTTGCTAGCATTTTCTCTCATTATCAGTACAGAGTGACACATAAGAAGAAAAAGATAAAGAGCCTCCTAACTAGCTGTCTACAGGAATGACCAGTGACCACTACAAATTAGAAAGGGAAAAAAATGAGGAAATGTTCCTGGACCAGAACTTGAGATTTGTTATTTTTTTTATCCCAAGTAGGATGTAGGGACCAGGAATCCATCCTTCTGAAGGCTGGCCAAATATTCCCAAAGGAAAGGGGCTCAAGAACTGCATTGTTATTTAAGAAAGTATTTACATATGGGTGCATGGTCTGTTAAGATACATTCTGGGCTCTTCACCAGGTAAAACTCCTGTAAACAAGCTTCATAATTCAACTTCAAAAGTTTCACACTTGAATTGTGTGTCAAAAGATTTCCTATCCTTAATGTTTCATGCTACAAGCAGCAGTGGCTTATCATTCTTTATTACTCTCTCAATACCAATACAGATTTGATAGAAGTATCATAGTTTTTCTACAGTCACCTCCACTTCAAACTAAAAAGTCAGGTTGGTATCATAGCAGGTAAGTAGCACTTTGTTATTCTCCCACAAACAAACTCATTATGCCTGCTATGCATCTTGTTGTCCTCTGATACTATTTTAAGTCTATTCTTTTTGAGACAGCCCTTAACCTGAAATGTCAGAGATGTAGGTAGGTATCTGAGACATGCTCAAGGTTAAAAGGTACCTGTCATAAGGCAAAAATAAAAAGTCAGCAGGACTATGCCTTAAATTATTACTGCTCCATCATTTGACAGACTATTTGAAGTAATCTAAGAACTGTTTGAGAGATGAAGAAAATTAATAGCTATATCCTGAACTTCTGCCTTCAGTATACTGAAGAAACACTTCGCATTTTCTAATTCACACATGTAGTGTGACTGGAATTACTGGAATTTTTGAAGTAATATGGTAACAGGACATTCTTCCAGGAATAAATAATTCTGAGGATGCACTATTGAGTGGTACAGCATATCTGTGTAATGTATTTCCATCCTGGTACTTCATGAGTGAAAAAACTCCACAAATGAACTTACTTCATCTTGTAATGACTCTTCAACTTGTTCATCGTAGTCTTCATCTTGTCTTTTCACTAAATTAAAAAAAACAAATATTAAAACATGCCTTTAGCATTTCTACAAATGCCAAAGAAGCCTGTGAGAGGCAAAAACTATGCAGAAACAGATTTTGAAAATAGGAAACAATAGCTGAAGATGCAACAGGCATTTTTTGTCTTTAAAAAGCTTCAGAGCTTTCAGAGGAAAACAAGTATAGTGATACTGTTCAGTTTAAGAATGTGTAAAAGCACATGAAATAGAAATCAATACACCAGCTTGTCCACGTGGACAGGAAGTGCACAGTAATAAAAAACTACCATTGTTTTAAGAAAACTGCAAAGGCTGCAGATGAAAAATAAAACCAAGGACAACAATGACACCACCGTAGACATGTGCATTGCCTTCAAGTAAATCTGTCCAACTTCTGATTAAACTCCAGCATTTCTGCAAATTGTCATTTTCATACTCCCAGAACTTACAAATAACAGATGGACTGCACTGTTCCAAAACCCAAGTACCTTACCAAAATATGTAAATTAAAACTGATCCAAGCTTCTCTGTGTGTGTTCAGGAATTATTAGGAATTCAGCTCTGAAGAACAGCCGTTATCATGTTAACAGAAATGTGTGTAATCTTACCCTGCCTTAATTCTTGATTTTTAAAGTGCTCTTCTAGTTTTCCTTTCAATATTCCTCCAAGTTCTTCAAAGTGTTCATTGTTAAGGCATCCATCTCCCATTACCTCAATGCACTAGTGAAATAAAATGATCAGTTTTTCAGCTTTAAGTTACAAGAGGAGTCTCAATGAAATCTAAGAACACAAGATACTAACATATGCTCTGCACTAAATGATGATTTGTAGAAATAATACCAAAAGAACATTACTTTTGTAATCAATGCTCAAATTATGCAAGTACCACCATACTTTTCATACACATAACTTAGGGGTTTTCAGTTAAAATGAATAATTTTGGTAATTATTTTAGGTTAATACTTCAGTATTTTGGTTCTTTGGGGAAAAAAAAAGCATAACTGAATTTTTCCATTGGCTATAACAACATTTATAGTCAAATTGAAATTCAAACAAAGGAAGCACTGCATTTCTTCCAGGCATTTAAATAAATACCAAGCACTTATCTTTTCTTCCCAGTAAAAAGCTACAAACAGCAATGCCACAATATTTGCAAGGAAGAAAGTTACCTTTGCAAAAGAATGCATTATTTCTGAAAGAACATCTGAATCTGGTTCTGTCCCAATGGCTTTGATGAGAGCATCACACATGAAGTGCCACATCTGTGTGAGGTACTCTGGCCCACGAACTCTAGCACATTCAAGAAGGAGGGGCATTGACTCAGCTGCTGCCACTCGAACACGTTTCATTATTAAGGAAATAAAACAAGAAATGCCAACAATAAAGTGCTTAGAATTTAAGCACCCACTACCATAGTTAATTAACCGAAGGTAATGCAGTTTTCTACCTGAAACTGGGGTGTCTTTTTTAATCATCCCATGTATTTCACTTCTTAGATATAGATTAAGATACCAGGAAAATTAAACTGTTTGCTATTTAAAAGTTGTTTCAAGCCTGTTTCAAGGCCATGACTGAAAAGCTACTCAAGTTCTCCACTCTTTGTACAAACATCACTTTCTCTACTGTTTTCCTTTAACATCAGACATGCTTATTTAAAAGGGAACTAGGGGAAAAAGTAGGATACATTGCCCAAAATACTCTGCAGCACAATATTCTTAGAAACAATTTCTGCCATAAAGCAACAGAATATTTTAACACAAACACTTTCAACTCATTTAGGAAAACAGGACTTTAAGTTCTTCCAAAGAAAGTTTCCATTTTCACAGTAGAATTCGTTAATAGGATATCATCATGGAAATAGAACTTCAGCAGGGGAACCATCAGCTTTACAACTTGCTCTGTGTACTCCACAAATCCTTCTTTTAGCTCTTTTGCATAGCAAACCTGAAACACAAAGCATGGAAATGCCACCTTTAAATGAAAATAGTGTTACTAATATTTTTCAATTATGTAATGGTGAGAAAGATCTTCACAAGTTTAGGTCTTTCAAATTTCTTTTCCAAAAGATGCAATAATCCATTTAAATATCCTCTGCACTGCAGTATTTTAAGAAACCCTGGTAGCAGCATGAGTTCTCACTCCTAGAACTTGCATGTATATTTCAAATCAAATTCAGAAACATGAACATTTGCAAAAAGAAACCACTCTAACATCTATTAATCTAAAATTTTGCTAATGAAGAAAAAAAAAAAAAAAAATCAAGAAAAAAAAAAAATCAAGCCTACCTGTTCATCCTAGAAACTGAAGCTCCAAACTAAAGAAACTCTTTTTAATCAAATAAGCCACAGCCAATGAAGTGTCTGAAATTCAAACTTAACACCATCACCCAGAAAACCCATCTGATACTATAAAGAATATTTCTTGTTACAGATTTTGGCTTCAGACTCTAATGTCCAGCAATATCCAGATCCTCAAAACTGTCCTATTACTCACCAGCATCTGGCATGCTGTTGCTTTTTCTTCAAGGCCTGCAGTCTTAATTCCAAAACTTTGCTGATCTCCTAGGTTTACAAATTCCCAACCATCATCGTCACTCATATTCTCCATATCTTGTGCTGTTATACAGAGGGGAAAAAAATTAATCTAAAAGTGCTATAAAATAATTTATTGCAGTATTTAAGCAAAACATTATCTTAAACCTACTGTCTAAAAGAGCTACTTCAGGTTTAATGGATGCAGTTTTCATCAAAGGTCCCATGACAACAGGAAGGTACTGCTGGAATTCCTTTCCAAGAATTTTACACATCCTGGCCCATGCTGAGATCATGTAAGAAATCTACAAAAGAGAAGAGTTGGAATTTTCATGTTCCACACTTAATATTAATGCATACTTAAAAGGAAAGCATAAAGGAAGAACATTCTTAGAAAGAATTTGCCAGTGGTGCCTAAAACTTATTGCAGAGAGAACTCATCTACTATGCAATCCATATAAAACTGCATCTTCAAAAGATCTGTCCCAAGTCTTTATTATGCATTGACAGTACCTCTGATCTAAGTTCCTATACATGTAAAAATGTGACAGTAAAAGATGTACTTGTAATATAATCATGACTGCCTTGAAAAGTAAATTTATTTCTGAAGTGAGTGATTTCCTGAATTTAAATGATACTGAGCCCCATTCCTGAAAGAATGAAAAAAGCAAATAAAGCAAAAAAGAGTGCAGTACTGCTGTTTTCAGAGGAGTATTTGTTTTCAGATGCACAAGCCAAAACAGCTCTCCACTCATTAGAACAGCTGTCTAACAAGTCTTGTTGAGCTATTTATAAGATGATGACAGCAAGGGAATAGGTCACACGGTGCCAAACAAAGTAGTAAATAATAGACAAGGAACTATTACCCACATGCTGAAATTTCTACAGCAAATATAGGTCCTGGAAGTTTCATTTCCTCAACACACTTCTGTGACAGATTCTAAGGCAATTTTAGGGCTACAATTTATTTAAGACTTGCCAAACAATTAGTCTGAAGGTGTAATTACATGGGGTGGGGGCCGTAACATCAAATTTACAAAGAACATTTTAAATCCTACCCAATGAGCTATGTAATATAAAGATACAATCTTAACATACCTGTGGATCATCATCTTCTAGATCACTGAAGTCTGTCTGTGTCTTCAATAACAGCTGCATTACATCTGATGCATCCTGCATGAACTAGATATAGGAAACAACTATATGTTTTTAAAGGCAAATTAAAATGGCTTCCATATTAAATTGTTTGGTGTTAAGACACCAGTCCAACACGCTATCAAGACACAAACTAAAGCTGAAAATAGACTGAAATGTAGATAAAAGTGAAAACACAAGTTCTTCTCCTGGAGGCATCACCAAGTTATTCGTAAGTTTCACTATACCTGTTTATATACTTGAAAGTAGAGAACTATTTAAAATAAAGCACTACATAAATAAATACTAATACTAAATAAAATACCTGACAATTCTAACTTTCCCACCTATCTGCCTCATGATTTTGACTCCTTTATGGAAATGGAAGAAAAGCTGACAGCATGAGTTACTCACTCATGACCTAGTAACATTTTAGGTCACATCAGTTGCCCCAATGCTCAAACCACCACATCTTCCCTTCCCATGCTCCCAGTAGTCCTCCAATAATAATTTTAACAGCAGTTACGATCAAAGTATTTTTAAAGTTTAGTTGCAGGATTGATAAGCCTACTGGTAGTCCTTCAAATTCAAAGGAAAGGACTGGTAATTTTTTGTGGGGGGCAGGGTGCTCTTTGTTTTTTCATACTGCTTATATCAGATTATTTTGAAATGTGATTTTCTGTTTTCTTCAGTCAATGAAATTAAAATCTGTCATAATGTGAACTTGCTATCAGAACACCATTTAGACCCTTATATAGTCTTTTACAGTTGTTTCTCAGTACTCTGAAACATGTTTTAACCACCTTACCAAAAAAAAACAACCTGTCAAACACACGAAACCTCATGACACACAAGTATTTCAAGTTCTGTTACAAGTTCAAGTAAACTTTTTCAGGAATCCGCATACAAAAACTATGTAAGGTTCCTCTGAAAATACATTTTACTCACTATTTTGATACTGGCTAAATGAGATGCTCCTGCATTTCTCTTAAGAAAAATGAAAAAGAAAAAATGCTTTCAACATTGTTCAGTGACAAGAATAACTTAACCTGTAAGACCTTCCTAAGATTCTGTTGAGAATTTGCAGCTCTAAGCAGCAAGACAGTCACCCCAGAAATTAAAACAGGCAGACAAGCATAGAAATCAACAACACAGATCTTTGTTCAACAACTTAATATAAGTGAAAGTTAATACTGCAAAGAACAAAGGCATTTAAAAATACATTGTCTATTAGATAAGATCTAAGCTTACCTTTTCTTTACCAACAGCAAGACCAATTAGGCTGATGCATTCAATAGTCTTTCCTCGTAAAAGTCTTAATTCCTTCTGAACTGCATTCTCAACAATGTGTTTTAAAGAAGGCATAAATAAGTCATAATAAGGAACAAACTTCTCTTCTGCTGTATCTGCAACTGATGCAATGGAAGTCACAACTTGCTCCAAAACTAGCTTAGTGCCTTTCTGTATCAACTTGAAAAGAGGGAGAACAAGGTGTTACATTTTAAAGCACATATTTTACTTAAAAGCATGCCAAATGCAAAAATCTGCTCTTGTATGTATCCTAATTCTTATCAGTTTAGACCAACACCAATAGATATGTTTACTGGCTTGTATCAGAAATCTTAGATCAGCTATACTTATTCTACTTATGTGACAAGGTTTCCCCTCTATGCAACAATTTGTTTGACATACTGTACCTCTTGCAATTTTATCACCATAGTGGAATGAAGATGCTTCACTAGATTATCCAAGTATGGAATAAGTAGTGACTTGGGACAATCTTCTGTGAAGTTTATGAGCGCTGCAGCTGCGTGGGCTTGAACACGCTGGTTGCCTTGATCCTCCATAGTTTGCAGGAGAGCTGCTATAACCTGAAAAACAAATTATTTTCAGAAAAGCATGTTTCTGAAGGGGACAATTTTACCACTCTCTTTC
Organism: Heliangelus exortis; assembly: GCF_036169615.1. Classification (NCBI taxonomy): domain Eukaryota; kingdom Metazoa; phylum Chordata; class Aves; order Apodiformes; family Trochilidae; genus Heliangelus; species Heliangelus exortis. Next base: position 51,057,789 of record NC_092422.1, on the reverse strand, counting down.
CCCCCCTTGTTCTACTACTTGCCTTCTCATGAAATTTCTTCTGAAAACCAGGTGCAAAGTCAGTTGCCATTTGTCCAATTGCATTACAAGCAGCGTATCTTACTCTTGGATGCTGAAAAAGTATTTCCCTCAAACAGTTAACAAGTACTAACGAGGGCAGAAATAAAAACATTTTAAAATCATTAATAGAATTATACTCACAGGATCCTGAAGGAATAGCAAAACAAAATTAACTATCTCATTTAAAATGCCCTCCATCTGTTGGTGGCAGCCTTCTCCGATGGCTGAGAGCGCCATCAAGCCAGCGTGTCTGTATTTCCAGTCAGCTACAGAATAGCAAAAATGAAAATAATGTTATCCATTTTTGGAAACTAAAAAGCACCTCAAAAACACATCACTTTTTCAGGTGTGACAGGAGGAAAAAAGAGCCAAGAACAGGAGAGGGAAGGGAAATTGATGTGTCTACTCAATTAGTTAAGTATTTTTCACTTTTCTTCACACATACTTTCAGAGATACACAAAAATTTGAGTATTTAACTTAGGCCTAATCCAGACATAGAAAAATTAATTCTTAGATGCCAATACAAGCATGTACATAATACTAGCACCTGGGAACTGCATTTTAATTAGATGAGCTAACCAGAGAAACATAACAGTATTTCTTTTTTCCTCTCCCACATTTTTTTAATGTTATTAGGACAGCCAATACCTTCCTCTTTAGGTCAGGAGGGGGAAAAAGTCTAGTGATTAAACAACATCTACCCTTAAACAAGTAAATAATCTAAAAGTACTAAACTTTTCAGCTATCTCCCCAAGACTATTTAAGAACAGTAACATTCCATTGAGGGATGGTATGGCTTTCCCTGTCTCTAAGTCCTGCTAGCCTATTCTCAGGCTAGTGAGTATTGCTGAAATGGTCCTTCACACTCCTTTTTCTTTAGGAAAAGGAAATATACAAGAAAGCCCATTTTCTTTTATTTATTGTTTTCTGAATCTCTCTCTCTGCTAGAAACCATGTGTATTACAGAAAAGAAAAACAGAAGAACAAACTTGTTTATTAATCTGTGGGAGAAGAATGTAACAACATCTTCTTTCCCAAAATATTGCTGGATTCCATTATTGCTGGTTATTTATTAATCTGAACACCACCACAGTTCAGAGCACTTGAATCCTGACACTCAAGCTTCTGTTTGATCAGGATGAGATGAAGTATCTTCTTGACAGAAGGGACAGTGAAGAAGCAGTTTATTTTGTGCTACCTAACTTCATTGTATGTTCCTAGTTAAGCCTACACCTCTTACTCTTACTGTTTTGCTACTAACTTACATTCTGGACTTTAAATTCAGATATCTTAATATGAAATGTAACCATGTTTGGACCACCTCTATAACTAATTCAAACCCAAGAAGCTTTAAATTATTATTTAAATAAACATTTGTGAAAAAAATCACCAGGGATAGAAGGGAAAGTTTGATCTCTGAGTACTGATGATGTCTTAATCTAAATGTCTTCATCTTTCTTCCCAACTCCCTACCAGTGTGAACCTCTGAACCAAACAGTATCTATTGCATTTCCCTCTTCCTGAAAGCATCACTGGTTATGCAAAGATCTGACCCAGCAGAAGGAAAGCACCAGACATCAACTGCACCAGCCATTCTTCCCTTCACAAGAGTCAGGTCTTAAGTCATTAGATTCCACATCTTTGTGGAGGTACTACAAAACTAGGCATTTTCTAGCCTTGAAGCTATTACCACTGGAAGCAACAGGTTAGTCTGTTTCCATAATAAAAAATATTTACAAAAAAATTTCATCCCAAATATACTTTTTAAGTGTTCACACTCTGCAGGTGGTACCTTGGGTAGCCCTATGTTTAATATCCAATATGGTAGTAGTATTATTTGGAATGGGGGTTTAAATCATGAAGATAGGAAAAGTACCTAGAACTTCTGCATTATTTTCTACTTCAAATGCTCAAAGCACAGGTCAAGTGAAAGCACATGCAACAAATGCACAACATTTTTGAATGACTGCCTGAGCAAGCATCACAGGTATCTTAAGAGGAAAAGCATACAAAGCAACTGATAAAACATATGGAACCACCTCATGAAACAAATACAAAAATCAGCATACCAAAAGACAGCCAGTCTACCACAGACTTCTGTATATTGCTCCATCAAATTACAGGGGAAAAAAAAAAGGAACAAGTTTTCCTGTATGAACTATAGAGTATTAAAATTAAATGGAGCACTTCTGAAGAAGGAAAAGAAAAAAAAAAAATCTACAAAATCACAAGTAGCAATTTAGGTACACTTAAGGAACTGAGAGTCACTGTATATGGATTTACAGTAAAATGTAATGTAAATAATAATGTAAAAAAAAAAGTTACTTATATGTAATTTGTACACTGTGAGATTGAAAAAGAAATAATGTACTGTTTTGGTTTTGACATCTGCTCATCTATCCACAGAAAAATACTGCAATGGATTGTATATAAGCTTAATAAATCAGAGTAAGAAAAGGTATAAACTTTCAGTCTGTAAAATTTACAGTTTTTGTTGCTGACATAAAAAGTGGGAGGGTATAAAAAATATATGAAGTAGCTAAATATGAGAATTTAAGAGCTATCAACACTACTGGAAAGGAGAAATTGTAACAAAGAGAAAAATACAGTTACTTACGATTCTGAAGCATTTGCATAATATGTTCTTTAATCATTGGTAAAACCAGTTTTCCTCCAAGGCCACATGCCATCCTGTCCAGTGCACTCTCACCAGCAACTGCATTGCTAAATATAAGTTACAGAAATATCAGTGGTTTGATATCTACAATAAAATACAGTCCAACAGGACACAGAAATGCCTTTTCCTGCAGTCCTAATCTTCAAATATTTGCCTTCTGAACACGAGCCCCTATAAGTAAATAAAGCATACCCAAGCTTAAAAGCACTCACACCAGCCACAAAGTAATTACTTACCCTCTGCCTAAACATTTATTTGTAGCCCATTGAGTCTACTTCCAAAAAAAATTGGGCCCTACTAGTAAGGAAGGTATTGACTTAATTACTTAACAATAACACATACTGAGAAAGCTGAAACTAAATCCACAATAATTAAATAATAATACAGGCCATCATCTTTTTGTCATGAGAATGCAAACCCCTTCAGATTTGCTATGAGTCAGGTGAACCAGCAGAATTCAAGCTTTGACACAGAAGAGCCCTTTCTTGCATGGTTTTAACACTCTAATAGCATGTTCCTTTCCCAATGACTCGGGCAGAAAACATCCATTCCAGGTGAGGAATTTGTAACTCCCAGCCAGTTCCAGAACTGAGAACAGCCAAACAATCTGTGTAAAGTGACTTGTTCCACCCCACAGAATTATTCCCTACAGAGTAGCAAGAAAGTTTCCAGGACACAGATAACCTTGAGTTACTACAGTGCCAGCCATACCCAGACTGTAACAGTGGTTATTACAGTCCATCCTAGACACCGTGCTCATGGAAAAGCAGAGTAATGGTTCAGAAGGAATGAATATCCCTCTTCTTGAAAGTATCAGTCAGCTGGGTGAGAAACAGAGGACTTCAAGCTGTTATGCTTGAATCTCCAAGATTCATTAAAAACCATAAACAAGTGTAGAAACTCACATGCTGTGAGAAAAGCTGTTTGTGCAAAGACATAGGCAGTATTGTATTTGTTCTTCGTATCAGTCATGTTCAAACACACAGACACATCACCAGCAGAGCAACAAAGCATGGGTACACAGGTTTAGATTAAACTCACTGCAGTTAATGGCATCTTTCATCTGAAATTATGTTAGTTGAGCTCTTTCTTCCCACCATTAACTCATGCATTGTTTGAAAAAATATAAGATAGCCAAGCTTAGAGAAATGACCACACACCTCCCTACAATGTTTGAAAGGCTTCTGACAGGAAGAGAGGAAGCTGGATTAACCTTTTCCTCCTTTAGAATTTCACAGCTCTATGAAGTCAGAGCAATAAAAAAATAGAAATGCTAAAATATTCCCTGTTGCTTTTGTGTTGGCTGACTCACATCCCCCTTGGTCAGACCAGAATACACCCTAGCTAGGCTACAGCCTGATGGTCATTTGTCTGTTTCTTAGACTGCACAGAAATTCCAGTCTTATGAACCTACAAACACTCAAGCAGCAAAAGAGGTTCAAATACACATCAGCTTATCAACAGTTCTCCACAAAAGTGAACTTCAGTTGTAGGAAACTCACAGTAACACAAGTGAACCTGATAAAAGGAAAAACTAACAGCACACACACAATCACCAGATGTGTGATTAGCTGATGTCCTGTATTTTGTGTCTAAACCTCAAGCTCCCTATTACCTCAAGGGCCAAAGGAGCTACATTTCTCCTTTAGGCTAAGGTTGCTGAGCATAGCTTGCTTTCTGATCCTTGCTCACTCTAGTTGCATCAAAAAAAAAAACAAAACAAAAGAAAAGTTTTCACTTGAAAACCCAGAGGCAGCTAACTTGTGTTTAGAAGAGCACCTATTCTGCTGACACTAAAGAGAAAATGGCACGTCTCCAGTGGATGGTTCAGGGTACTTATCAAGCTGCCTAAGGCAAGACACCTGAATGAACTTCCAACACCCTGAAAGGTTTAATGAGGATTTGAGCTTTAATATGTTATATCCCCTGAAATTTACCTGAACGAAACAATTCAAATTCTTGACAAACCTGAATGAAGTGGTGGCTGACAGTTCTACCTGTATGGCAAAATTTTAAAGTTGAGGAAATGAAACAGATCAAAAGGATCTGGTCTATCATGTTAGATGGGGAAGAAAGGACAGCTTACTTTCAATTCCATAATCAAGGAGAACAAAAAAAAGTGTTCCAAGTCAAGCAGAGATTAAGCAGGTTCTTCCATAAATTCCTATGCATTAGCTTTGCAAGTGTGTTTTACATGTCTGATGTCTAGAAGTCACTATACAGTTCAGTAGTAAATCAAAATCCAGACAACATGCAACTTGTAGAACTAACACCAATATATGAATACTGACAGAATGCACTTGCTTGCTGAATAGTATCTAAATAACCTACATACAAACTGTCTGAGAACAGTCATATATACTGCTCATGACTGAGTGAACAAAATTAGAAGAGCTAATTGAGTAAAGAAAATGTATTGCAGTCATTTGCATCCTGTACTTAAAATCTGCCTTCAGCTACACAGTCTTGATAATATATTTAAACATCTGGTTTCATAATTACCTGTCAAAATCATCATCTTCAAGTTCATCTGCATTTGCCCAATCTTCATCTTCTTCCAAGTCAACCATCATTGCTAACATCTGAGGAACTGAAAATAAAGTTTTAAACTTGGGTAGCTTTCTTAAAATATTCTCAAATAAGAAGCACACATTTTAACTTTTCTCCTTTCAAGAAATTATTGCAGGAAAATAACTTCCTCTAGTAGCAGATAGCCAACAGTGCCAAACTGTGCCATCCTGTAACTCAGAACAGACCTTCAAAAAAAAAAAAAAAAAACAACTTACAAAACATTCAAATCAGGAGTTAAAAAAAAAGAATCAAGTGTATTTCCTACGAAGAATCATAGTGCAATGCAAGCTTAATACTGCAAAAACTGAATTCCTTAATAGTCTAAATTCCTTGAAAGAGTTAAAAATAGTATTACATCTTTTAAGAACTCAGATATACTTAATGCATTTTGCTGAAACTGACATCACCTTTTGAATACTTACTGATAAACAAGACTACAATAATTATAGAAAAATAATACTCATCTGTTAGTCTTACTAACAGGAAAAACTGTTAACTATACATACAGCGGTCAAACAGCATAAAGCTTTATTTTTCCAATAAGGTAATTATTTCAAACTTACTTTTCCCCACTTACATAAATTTTTCTTTTGTATCATGAAAATATCTTGCACATAATAACCCACCAGTTTTCTTTATCTGCCTTTGTAGATTGATCCTCTTTGCTCTTCTCAGTGTAAGTCTTTATAGAGGCTATTTCACTATTTTTACAGTGATGTTCAACTACTATGCAATAAGCAACACCTATTCTGAGTTGTTCTCACAGGAACAAGGAGTGCAGCGATTTGTCTATGTCTGCCTGTGCTGCTGAGCACTTCAGAGGCTCAAGGGGTAAGAAGTACACCTTACACAGAGCAATGGAAGGTTCTCTCAAGTATTTTTTACTTCCTATTACACAAATCACTCAGAGCGGTCATTTGAACTCAACATCTTTCATGCAAAAAAAGCTTCATTTTCCATCAAATACTAAACCTTTGAGCTTTAAAAATCTTTTTAAAACTGTCTACCACGCCTTGAAGAAAGGCATCACAGATTGTCCTTTGTGACAATGTAACTCAAGAGCTAGTAGACATGCATCCAGTAGTCAATGCTGCTGATGAGCTTTACTGCACCTGATAAGGAGTACTCCAACAGATGGATTTCCTAATATATTTAGAACTACTGTAATTTAGAGGCACAAAACCTAAGCAAACTCACCTCACCAAACATCTGGAAAGATGATAAAACTCTGGTCAACAGAAATCATTGCTCACTGACAGCATTGTGCAGTAAGTGTGCATAAAAGATGTAATTATGGACTGATTTGCTTAATGAGCACACCAATAATTAACTTATCTTCAGCCAGAGACTATACCATGGCTGCAAAAACCTTTAGAGCTTTTATATACATATCCAATATAAATGAATGGACACTATAAACTCTCTGGCATGATGCTCACATGTCAGCATTTTATATACTTCCTAGTCACTGAAAATACCTTTCTCAGAAAAAAAAGCATTATAGTGCAGAAGCTTTTCAGAGACACTCTAACACAGACATGAAAAATGATACATCATCACACCTCGGAAATATGGAAGTCAAACATCATCTGCCACAAATGCTACATGTTTCTAAATACAATGCCATGGTGTTTGTGGCTAATAACAAGAAGGGCTGTCTGACAAAGCTGTCTGACCATCACTACATTCAGAACCTGCAAAAGTCTGTAAATGTGCTGCTTCTTCTTGATGTTTAAAACATAGATGTCAGTAAGTAGGTTTACATAGAAATTTTTAAAAATGTAGAACTGTGCAATAAAATTTCAACATTGTCCCAACCTGCCCTCTGAATTTAGCTATTGCCAATACACAGACTGCTCACAAACACGTTAAGGATGAGGCCACTAAGCTTGCTTCTTGTCAGAGCACACCATCACTCAATTTTCTGGAGACTGAGCAGAACTACAGCAGCTCTAATTTCTAGGGAAAGAGCAATAAAACACTCTGCTATCTTGAATACTGAGCTCAACGAGGGAAGTCTGAACCCAAATGGATTCCTGAGCAGAAGACTGGTAGACAGGTCACAGTCTTACTCCTGAGTTGCATCATGTTTAGTAAAATAAGTGTAAGGTGACCATTTTGAGTAAAGACCTAGTTCTAGTTGAGAGGATCAAATAATTGAGCAACTTTTTGGTTGAATGAAGACAGGAAGCCTTTTAAACCAAGGCACAAAACCAATACAAAAGCAATCCTTTTTGGCTACCTTTTTATCATTCTATGAACACAGCTGCTTTACCAGCTCTGCAAAATAAATGTCTTTCACCTAAGTGATTCATTAAGAACAATTTTCCAATGGGTTGAAAACCAAAGGCATTTCATTCCCTTGTGGTGTCTTATCTTAATATAATATCTTAATACAAATATTTCACTCCTGAACTGCAACTAGCAATCCAATATAAAAGTAATAAATTCTAAAGAGATACAAGATATGCTGCCTGACCAGATAGGAAGCTTGTAATGATTTAGGAAACAGCAAGTGCCAAATGTTAATACTTCCAACAAGCTACACTGCATTCTAAACATTTCTGAATTTCAAAATGTTCTGAAAAAATCTGTTCTTTAAAAAAACAAACAAAAACAAAACCAACACACTGTTCTACAAGTAAATAAAACTTCTAGTCAGTAGTTCAGATTTAAGCCAAGCAGATCCAATTTACAACATTTTCCTGTTTTATGGTTAATTTAGTGACATGTATACTTGTAACTTCCCCCAGCCTGAGAACACAAGCAAAAATAGTTGCCTTTTAACAGACAGTCTTTATGCAAGTTTCAGAAAACAAGCAAGAATCTAGACAGACCCAAGTGTGACAGGGAGGGAGAAGAATCCTCCCAAAAAGCAGGCTGAACTGCTGTGTCAAGAGTCCTACTCTACTCACAAAAAAAGTGTTGAAAAGGTAGAGAAATACCAGTTTGTATAGCACTGCTACTGGGGCTGTCCAGAAAACAGTTATTTTTAGTATGTCAAATAATAATGCATGATAGCATTACTCCCAAGAACTTACAATCTACATGTTAAATGGACTAATCATACCATCTCTGGAGTATTTATATAAGCATATGATATTTAATTCACAACTTTAATTTGACACTGAAGCTCCATGTGCACACTGAATAACTTCAGTCTTCATTTGCCAGCACCACTGAGTATGTGGCCTACATACCAAACTCCCAAGTGTAAAACTTCAGAACTTTCCTTCAGCAGGAAAGTAGTATTTTCCTTGGAAAACACCTAATGAGAATTTACTGTATTTTTTTGCAAATTGTTGGTGGCTGCATAAACACAGATTCATTTATGTAGGGTCTTAATAAGATGGTTTCTCCACATGAAAACTCAACTCACCTAAAGTTACCAGCACCAGCAAACTCAGAAGTGGTTTTGACGCTATCTGCAGTTAGCTTAACACTGTAGAGCAAGACAAATTGTTTCAACAAAGAAAATGAGTGAAATACTTACTGGCTTGTGCAACAATGTTTGTATGCCTTCTCAACATAGCAGCAGCAGTTTCTGACAAGGTCACAATTACTTCAAGCGCCAACTGGCGCTGCATGTTACTGAGACTGGCATCTGCACACAACTGCAACCCAGAAGATTGAATGGTTAGAATAAAAGTTTCAGGGTGGAAGGAGTGATTTGAAAAAAAAAAAAAAAAAAAAAAAAAAAAAAAAAAAAAAAAAATTCCTATCTTTACCTTCAGACTTAGTTGCAGTGTAGGTTCTAAATGTGGTCGTAAATACTTGGGAACAGAATCTGCAATTTCTACAAGGGATTTCAGGACAGAATCATCGTTTTGGTAGCAGGAATCATTGACAGCCTATAGAGAGATAAGATGAAGATTAAATAAAAACAAAGAATACTATGAATGGGACCCCTGTTGAGTTTGCTTAATTGTATTCTTGTCTCTCTTGACTAATCTTGCTTAGCATTAGTGGCTTAGCATTAGGAGCTAAAGAAGTTGAAGCCTTTAGGCTGCAAGAACTGACCGAGAGTAAACTTTTTGATAAAACTAATGCTGCTAACAAAGAACTAGCTGAATCCAACAGATAAGAGCAGAAAGAAGATAAGGACCAAGAAGACAATTCCAAGAACATTAAGTTGCTTCAGAGGCCAACCCAGTGAAAAATCCCAAAAGAGACCACTAATCAGAATAAAGTGACTCGTCTTGGGGAAAAAGGGTGATGGGTGGTATGGGTATAACTCAAGAGGCATGAACTGGAGTAGCACCCAGCTCAAGCTGTAACCTGAGAACAAGTAAAAGACTAACTGTAAGCCTTCAATCAGGCTTGGCATTTTCAAAGGGATCCCAGGGTTGGACAATACTACAGTGGCTGCTGTGTGTAAATCCATAACAAAGAGAATTAATATGCAGGGTCACAAACTACAAGTTTTCTACAAGGAAGTTACAGATCAGTGTTATACACCATCAATTTTGACCATTATTAGTTTAAATCTCACACAGAAAAATAAATTAAGGTCAGACATCAGAGGCACCAACATGCAAAAAATCACATGTTTTGACAAGCACAGCTTCAATATGCACTTTAAATAAAGAAAAAACCCTCAAAGTAACTCTGCCCAAAAGAAGGAAAATTAGCCCAACTCCTTTTTTCCCTATTACACAGTAACAGTTTTGAATAGCTTACATGCACAGACACCACAAATCAAGATTAAATTATTTTTTTGTTTGCAGGTGACTGGAGAGTTACTGAATAATGCAGACCTTTCCAACTTCAGTCACAGGACACAGGAAAGAGAAAAAGAAAAAGCTTTTTGCAAGTATCTTCCCCAACTCATAGGTACATTCTGAAAAGTAATCTAAAATTGAGCAGGTTGATACTTTAGAAACAAAACAGCACACAGTCAACTCAATAGTGTTAAAACTCTTCTACACAAGTAGGACATGCAAACCCAAACTTCTAGAGAAAAAAAGTCTTTAAACAAACTTTTGGGTTGAAAGGATTTTTCATTAGTAAAGTATTTGATGACTGCCTAATGCAGAAATATTTTTAAGGTACATAATTAGGTCTGTTTTAATACTTAAATCTGGAATCCAACACTTCTAATAATGCCAATCTAATAGCTCACACTTTCAACTCACAAACAGAATCTTCTAGTATCAGACATGTTCTAGAAAAAAAAAATTAAACAAATCTCTCTGGTTTAAGGCCTTTTGGACTAACAGCTACCACTTGTCATCTGATTCTGGCAAAGGATAGTGGAAGTTTCTGTAAAACTCTATTTTATAGCCACAGAAACTGAGGTTTTTTTAAAGTAAGACCAGTTTCTTCAAAATGCACATTCCTAAAGGAAGAGGCACTTCACTGTAGTGTAAAACATGAACAACCACAGAAGTCAGATGAAGTTCCAGCTGCTTTTACCTTCACTGCAAAGTAAATGTCTTGGATACAAGTTTCAACTAGTAATTATGAAAGATCAACTTCTATCATAACCATTATAAAAATTGTACTAAAAGGACTGAATTGCTAAGTCAGACTTTTAGCTTTTCTATCATGCCAATATTTCAACAAAATTAACTTCAACAGCGACAAGAAAGCACTCAGATGTCTCCAAAGGTCACTCACCACTATTCTAACCAGTCCCATCTCCTATTTATAAACTCAGATCTTCATATCCATCTTGTGTTACCACAGCCAGAAAATCTTTACCTTCTCACAATAAGTACTTAAAAGAGATAAAGTTCTTTGCTCTATAGTTGCAAAACAAAGACTGAAATGCAAACAACAGGCATGTGTTTTTTTATAGCCTAAAACTGTAGCACTGAAACTTGCATCACACAAAGTAGGCTGTCAGTCTGAAGCCTAAAAAAGCCTCCTATTTAACTGCCAAACATCAAGACAAATAGTGTGCTCCCCCCAAATCCTGCCCCACTCCTGCTCATACAGGACTCAGAGGTCAAGGTCCTCTCAGCCAGTTACAATATTTTGAACAATACAATTTTCATTGCCAAAGTCAGACAGGGACTAACCACTAAAAAATAGAATCAAAATACTTATCTTGTACACACTAGAGCTCATTTTCAAGTTCAAGATTTTTCAAGATTTTAATAAATTCCTCTCAGTTTCTATTTAAGATCAAGCAGAATTCCATTGGTTGCAGAAGCCAGTTACCTTGGCACAGTTTTTCTTCAGCTTGCCACAAAGTACACATAGACAAGGTTTATAGCTTACATTGTCAACAGGAACCTGCTGTACAGACTGTAGCAAGAAGCCAGTCATAAACTAAGCCTATTTAAAATTTCCAAAAGTTCACTACCACTATTATCACAGGTTCTTAGTGATTGCCACTTTTTTCATAATAAAGAAAGGGAGCTACACTGTGAAACTGTCATCCTTCAGAGCTCAAACCATTTCTGTTTTGGATTTGGTTTACAATAGACTTCTCTCAAAAAGTAAACAACCCCACATTAGGATTCCAAAGATACTCATCTTGAGAGACCTAATCCAGCCACAGAAACTGTATGAGATTTAAAAAGGTATTTTGTTTGCAGGTTCTTAATTTATCAAACAATAAAGACAATTTGTCCACACTGATGTTGTTTCTCTGAGAATCTTTGTTCATGGATCAATAATATTCACACTTAATGATGGCTTGAAATCTTGGGGCTGCCCCCTATTTAAATACATTTCATTACCATGGTTAATTTAAAAGCTGTATTATTTTGAGTTAAGTACCTTACAAAGACCTTTAGCTCATTTATCTGGGTAATACCATTTAGATCAATCAGCACTGAACTATGTTCCTTTAAACCCTATAAATCAGCCTGTGTTTACACAACTTTTCAGTTCCCACTGTATCTTGCTGGTGACTGATGTCAGGCTGTCTAACATAAAGTTACCCCACATCTTGGCAAAAATTCACAGTACACAAATTTGCAGACCAGTAATTTATGCTTAAACACGATCAATACAGACAGTAATGGCACATTAAGCATTATTTGTCTGGTTTCTCACCTGCAAGATCCCAGGTAGCAAGTCTGCAAAATGTTTAAGAAGGGGAAGATTGTGCTCATTAGCAAGCACAAATGCAGCTGCAGCTCTAGCAGACAAAGTCTTGATCTAGAAGACAGGCAGGATTGAAGAATGAAGTGTGAAGAACTGGTAATCAAACACATCTTTGTTTTCTTTCAACATAAGGCCTGCTATGAGACCACATTTTGTATTATCGTTTCCCTTCTACGTTTTCCTAATAGCAATTAGTTTTTTTGAATGCACTTTACATCTCACTTCAAATTAAGGTAAAATTAAGGTAAAACAATAATGGAGATCTTCAGCATCTATGCCCTAAATGATACAAAAACAGTTTATCATATTATGAGGTGACAATTTCCTAGTTTTATTGGGGTCTTCTTTGTTTTGTTCTGGGTTCTTTTTTTAAAAAAAATTTAAAAATCCACTATTGTTTTCAACTTCCATTCTCAAATTCAAATGTGTATGCAAGTGTCAAAGTCCCATTTTTCAAAAAGGGTGATCTAAGTGTTTGTTTAAAGCATGCTTCTTTAAAGGCATGACTTGTGGTACTTTAGAAAATGTTACTCAGTTGACCTTCAAAGGTCAGAAAAAGTAATCTATGGGTAATCCATGGGGGAGCAGCAAACTGAACCCATATACCACAGCAGGGTTTCCTATCCTTGCCCAGTATTTTCCATTACAAGAAAAACATTTTTCAAGTACAATTCTCTGTGCAAATCAATAAATCTGAAGCCTTCCAGAAAAGCAAGACTTGCTAACATGCCCTTAGAGCAAAGCATGAACAAATAGTGCAAGGAGCCATCACGTATTCAGAGTTTTGAGGCGTACTTTGTATGGATAATATGCATCTATACTGCTAAACACAACGGCAGAGAAAAAACCTCAAAGCTTTACCAAATGCTTCTGACCCCTAGTGCCTCTAGCTGAAACTCCTGGACATTCTTTACCACTACTACTAAGTTTCTCCAAACATAACTACAAGGGAAAAGTCTGGATGCAGATATGAGCAGCCAGTGTTAGGACCACAAAAAGGTCTGACCCTCTGACCCCTTTATTTTGCAGTAGGCACAGTCAAAACTTCAGATGTACAGATGCTCAGAGCTCCAGGTAATGCAATTCTCTGGCTGGGATCTATGGTTTTAACCTTTATGTTAGAGACTACTACACTAAGTTTCTGTGCTCATGACATATTAATAAAAAATAAAAAGGCACATAAAGGTCTTACAGATGGATGTTCTTGATCTTGCATACACTGAACCAGCATTCTCTTAATGACCTCCAAATAGTGTTGCTGCTGATTCCCAAAAATCCCAGGAAAATTCCTAAGGATAAGAAAAGACCAAAACATTGCCAAAATTTTCCACTGTTAACCTTTAACTATTATTTTAAACTTACCCATTGTTAATATTTTAACTGTACACCTGAAAGTTAAGCAAACCACAATACATGAGAGCAAGTGAAGATTGCTTGTTAATGAAGTTGTGACGGGTTTTGTCATGTTTTTACAGACACAACCTGCAAAAACGTAGCAAAGTCTGAAAGCTTACCAGAAAATATGTAAAGCAGCCTCACGCAGTCCAATGTTCTGAGAGCTGACAGAGTCAAACAAGAATTTCAGAACTTCTGGCCACTGGTTGTTGCCATCTTCATCTAGATTAAACAGTAAAGTTTTAGGATAAGCAAGCTTGAGAGTGGTTAAATCTCAGCTGCGCAGGGCAAACAGTTATCACTACTAAAATTAATTTTAAAAACCCCTGATATGCAGGTCTGTCCAAGTCACAATATAAAATATGGCCAAAATGTTAAACCTAAATGCACTGAGGAAGAGAAGGTTCTCTTTAGTTACTGTAAAAATAGCAACATTCAAAAAAGAAACTGATGCAGATGTTCAGCATAACACTCAGGAGAATTTAAACACGCATTATTAAACCTTAATACAAGCTCATCTAAACTCAAAGAATTTAAAGAGTAGAGGTAATTAATTTTATTTTTATGTGACCAAGCATGAAATTAGCACATCATATGCAAACACCTACCCAAGACTAAGGAATAAGAGAAAAATACAGCTATCAATACATAACCATTTTACTGCAGTATCAGCTCATATAAAGTACCTATTAGGTTCCTGGCCAATTCAGCAACGATGTCACATATTTTTTTCCTCATATTGGACTGTGATTCCAACTGAATAATCAACAGCAATCCACTTTTGATGGAGGTCTGATTATCAGGTGAAAGAGCAGGATAAACTTCTTCAAAAGCGGAAGACAAAAGACGTCGTAGAAGGACAGCTGCCATTTGTCGAGCCTATTGAATATGAAACTCTTTGTTAAAGAGTTTTGCTAAGATAACCATGATAACAATATTTCCAAATGCTCAGTTTCCACTCCATAGGCTTGTTTCATTAATGGAACACCTCTCAAAACGGATGATAATTACGATAACAAGTGCAAATATAGTAAAAGGAAACATCAGTTTACAACCATGTTTCTGACAGCGCTATAGCTCTTGAAGGAAATAATGAAATCCACTGAGGTATTCAGGTTTTTTTCAAAAGCTGAACCTTGGACACATCTTGTGGCAAGTTAATGACTTAGCTGCATTATTGGAAGATGTCTAAAGCTTGTCTTACTTATATTTTAAAAGGCCTGCTGAGATACTTATAATCCAGATAGGATTTTTTTGGATTCCCAAGTGACTTAATGGGACAACTTTGACAATTTACCTGTAGAATCTCCCTACCTTTATCAAAAAGCAAAACTTTACACTAAAGATTCAGGAACCTAGAGATAGATTTTGGCATAGGAAAAAAACCAACGAAACAAAAGAAGCCCAAAGCTTTCATCCTTTTGCAGACCTGTAATGAACTGTTTTTCTTTAAAATTTAATTTGAGCACGGGACCTCAATACCACTTATAACAGTCTTCTACACTTCCTGCCTGTATACAGAAATTCTACAACAGTATCACTTACATATCTGTATTTATTTACAATTACACAAGAACAAAAAGCACAAACCATATCTGAGTAAGTAAAAATGGAGCAACACATGCAGTAAAGGCAAAAATATATGCCAAGCACTCTGAATAATTTAATAAATAGCAAGTTCACTAACCAGTGTTTCTAGGAGAAACAGTAATTAAAAGCCACCCCTCAAACTTCTATGTTTAACACATATAAAGGAAATCTTACACGTTAAATCCTCACAAAAAATAATCCATTGCAAAATGCACTTTTTTCCCCCTAAGATATTATTTAATGTGTACTTGAATAAAAACCAGTTCCATTTATAACACCTTTCAGAATTTGAAGCCATCCAGTGAGCAGCAGAATAACCCCAATTTAAAAAAAACCAAACCTATTTTGCTACAGTATAACCTATAGATCAGTAACACAAACTGCTGCAAAGCCTCAACTTCTAACATACCTGTAAAAAATCAGGTATTGCCAGAACATCACCCAAGATACTATTATGTTCTGCAGTCTCCAGACTCACTGTCCCTTTTTGCAACCTACTGAGTTCTCTTCCATACTTACACTAAAAGTCTCAGTGCTAGCAGAAGGGAAGGACTAGAACTGGACTTTCCTCTTGATCATTCTTTATCTCCTCCTCCAGTGTGTACCAAAGTCACTACATATGTAGGAACAGTAGATCTTCCTTAGCAGATCTAAGGCAGGCAGCAGGTGAGCAAAGGGGCTCACACTGCCCACCTGTGCTGCAGCTCCCATCACAGGCCAAGGTTCCCCAGCAAGAGGTTATCACAAGGGGAACACAAGTTAGGGAGGAGAAAGATGCTTTGCCCACTGCCACTGGGAATCCCACTAACAATGTGTCCAAAAACTTTCTTGGTACCACAATCTACCAGTATCTCTCCTTCTGCCATCCCTAGAGGCACCTATATTGTGAACAATTAAGTTTCTTCTCATTAATATAATACTCACATAGAAGGACAGACTGGGTAGCAAGTTTGCTGGGATAAAGGCACAAACTTTGATGCAATGTCTTCCCTTACTCAGGGCATTTCTGTGCATAGCCTCTGAGATCTGGCAGTCACTGAACTCAAATTATATTCATTCCTTTTGAGAATCAATAGGGAATAGAGCTTTTTTCATAAAGCACATAGTCTCAAAGCTAAAAATTTCCACCTCTAAATTATTTAAAATATTAGAAGACTGAACAACGCAGACTGATTGCAAAGTAAAAACACAGGTAACAAGGCATACAGAAAGACACAAGATCAGGAATTAGCTCCTGGCTATTATTACTAGCCTAGAAAAAGAAATCCCCAAATTCCCTAAGGCAAATTAAAATGTTTGATGTCATTACAAAGAAGCAATTGACTTCTAGTAATAAATGGCCTATTTTCTTCAGCAGATATCCCCCCATACGTGAAAATTATCATTGTCAATTTAACTATAACAAACATGGCTGGATTAAAGGCAGCTCTGGGGCTATTATTTCTTTTGCTTTAAGGAAGTACATAGTTTTCACACACGCCAAAGGCTGTTTTATACTTAAATATAACAAGATATGTACTTCAACAATCACTCTAAAATCCTGCAACTTAGTGGGAATAGCTTTTAATGAGAACAGAAATAATGAAAAGCTCACATTCCCTGAGAACTTGCATCTACCAATAAAGCATAAAAAAAATTCTCTCCTAGTATTGGATCCTTCTGCATGTCTCAATTACTGATGTGTATCATGTGCTCAATTTTGGAGTGGAAATTTGACATGTCAAAGGTATTACCATAGAATGTAGTCATAATAATAAAATTTCAACATACTGTTTCTTAATGGCATTTACTATGTTTTAAAAATATTGTAGGACTTTAAAATGATAGAACCAAGGTACAAGAAGAATAGTAACTTGCTGATCAGGACAGCAGCAAAATAATGCACAGAAATGTGGGATACTGTGTTCTCAAATGACATTCAGAATGTCCAAGTAATCCCATACATTTTGTAAAAAAAAAAAAAAAGACCACTGTGCAGAACAGTCACAGCGATTTTTACTTTTTTTTTTTTTCCTTTCAAGTCCTGAAGAAGGAAAACACGCATGAAAGGAAGTGATGAATATTCTGGATATGGTCCAAAGATGGACTTTCACAACCTCAGTCAGGCATCCAGCCACAAGCAGTGTCTGCATACAATGCAAAGGCAGAACCCCCATGCATCACAAATCAAAGGGCCCCGTCCTCCTTTCCCTCCAAACTGCTGAACAGGAACTTTCCCACAGCAATAGTTTTCAGCCTAAAACATGCAATTGCTTCATGTGAGAGGAGAAGGGGAAAGGTCAGAGCCCTCTAGGAAGGCTGTGAGCATAGCAGAAGCAGTTTTACACAGCATTTCTTACTGTATTTCACCAGGCACAAAATTAGTCCTCTGTAAATTAGGATACAGTTGAAAACTGCCAACCTAGAGTTAGCCAGCAAGAAAACACATGAAGCAGAGAAAACAGAACACTTCTGTTTCTCTCTGAGATACAGGTGGTAAATCAAAAGTGCAAAGTAACACACCCTGACACCTGAGACACACCTTGAGAATACAAATCAAACAAATTGTGAATATACACCCCCTTTTCTGTTCAACCCTTTAAAATGCAGTTGCATATGAAGAAATAGACTCCTAAGTTCATACTAGCATACCATACATGTTCAGGAAGTTGGAGGTCTGGGTTCAAGCACCTCCTCAACCCAAGGTATACAAACTTGCATATCACCTGGCAGTGAAGTATTTTAAGTTCTAAGTCAGACACTTCCCTCAGCTTCTGTGAACAGTTATCAGGAAGATATGAAATAGACAGAGGGGAAAGGTGATGATTTCCACAGTTTAGGCATTTGGTCAGGAGGAAGCCTGTAATACAGTTAGTTTCTAACAACCTACATGATCTTTAAGGTCCCTTCCAACCCTTGCCATTCTATGATTCTGATTTCTGACCTAGCTTAATGGTTTTTTTTTCTCCATGTCAAATACAACAGGTGCTGGGAGAAGGATGTGAATCCCTTTTTCTCCATTTAAATACCAAAATTACAAAGTTGCAGTCAGGATTCCTCCAGCTGCTGTCCAAATAATCCTATGAATCTTGTCTTCTCCAAAACATAGCAGCCCAGCTCCTGCAAACAGGATGCATTATTTTCTTCAACCTGCTTTTCCTGGGGGTGTGTGTGAAGCAATACAGAGGATTCAAGATGAAGAAGGGTCTCAACCTAGCTTTCCCTTGCTAGACTGAGCAAGGGATCTTTAAAGTTCTAAGGCTTCTCCAAGCAGCCTGTGTTCAGTGGTGCCAGTACACTCAGTGTGCTCAGAGGACAGCAGACTGAAATCCCTATCCACTGGTGACACAGGCACAATTCTTTCCAACTTTTGGATCTATGTAAAACATACATAGACACGAATTGCCAAGCTGGTGACACCAGCACCATACCGAGTACACACAGATTCCCTGCATGCTTATACACAATGTTTAGATCACAGAATCACAGAATGCTTTGGGCTGGATGACTTCACTTAGGTTTTAAGTAGGCTACTATGTATTTCTATTTAGAAGGAAGACAGCTTGTTCACGGGTTTCATTAATCAGGATTTTTTGAGTCCAGCATCTAATGACTATTCATCTAATAACTACTTTAGCTATAAGCTAATATCTAAACCTTTCTTTGATTTCTCCCTTGGTGGAGTTTAATGACAAGTTACTCTACAAATTACAAACTCTGATGTCTTTGGCAAGAATAACCTCTACAGGTGGAAAGTTTATTTGCACTTAAGTAAGTTGGAAGCCAAGTCACAGGCAGGATTCTGAACAAGATTTAGACAGGGCTATTTCCTCAGTTGATGTAAAGGGAATAAAAATCAGTAAATACAGGGAGCAAGTATTTATTTACACAAGTATGATTTTGTGTTTGGGAACTGAAGTCTAATCAAATGTATTCAAAACAGAAGTACTTACAACGAAGCTACAACTTCTAGGGTATGCTATTATCGGATTATTATACATAATATTTTTCTGATAAAAAAGGGGTAGTAGGAGATCTTATCCATGGCAAATTTAAAACCAATAAATACTACCCTACAGCTTTCTATCATTTGAAGCATCTCAGAGGGGTAGGAGAGAAAACCACACAGCTCTTATGCAACCAGTTACTAGTAGAATATTGGAAGGATTCTCTCAGAACAAGGATGCTTTGTAGGTAGATAAGCATCAGTATTAGTAAGCTGATACTTACTGAGCATTAAAAAGCACAAATAGCATCTACCACTAAATTGAATACAATCTACCAGAAAAGATCCTTATCTAGGGGGAACCAGAATGTTTATACTCTCCTTATAATATTGTTCAGGAATTCTACATGATATGTCCTTACATTGTTCAGTAAAACTCTAGATTTGAGGAAAAAAACAAAAGTCAAAAACTTCTACTTTCAAGTGGCTCTGAAGTTTGTAATATCCTGAAAACTTGGTACCCCTTCATTCTCAAGTGAACTACACCTGACTGCTAAAGTGTGTGAGCCTTTACAAAATTAAGGTATAACTAAAAGGCACATTTACCTTATGATCACAGAAAAAAATTATATGTTTCTTAGACTATCCTCCTCTCACTCTATAGCACTGCTGGATAACTTCATGAGCATATCCTCCTCAAAGAGGACAGAACACATCTGAATAAAACACACAAAGAACCTGCTACCTTATGTCCCCCTAAGTCTGACTGGAAAAGCACAAGAAGTTTCAGATAATACAAAAGTTAAACACATTTAGGCACAGGATTCCAAAAAGGAAAGCATTTCTCAACTGAAAATGAAGGAGCATCACAGTAACAGTCATATACTAGTTACACATTTTAAGGAAAGAATCCATCCGTTAAGCAAAACACAGAACCAGAAAACAATGGAAATATAAGCAATTACATGTGAATGATTACTTTTGGAATGAAATATCCTACACTGACAAGTCTCAACTGGTGAATCTGACATGCAAAATACTAGACAAGTAGCCCCTCTACAAATGTGCAGTAAATTAAGATGATTTGGTTAATGCCTGACTTGTTCATTTATCCCAAAATGACTGGCATCGATTTTGTACTCATTTCTCCAAGTTTCCTTGAAAATCTGCAGAATTCAAGGATTGTTGAGACATACCTCCTCAGCAGCAGCAGTATTTCTTATTGCTTCTAGGAGAAATGTGATCTTAGATTGACCTGGAATATTCTCATATGTCTCCTGCAAAAAAAACAGGGATACAGATTATTGTAAACAATAACTAGGAAGCATGTGTTAAGCATTAATATGAATTGGCTTTCCTTTTAAAAAAATTTCAGTATCCATCCAATTAAGAGAAAACAACATAGTAAAAAATTAAACCTGTCAAAACAAAAACCAATGACCTATTTCAAAATCACAAGTACAGTTCTAGCTACTGAAGAAGACCTGCTATGTTGGAATGATCTACATATACATTACTGTCTACTTTCAAGAAGAGTTAAGAAATTCAACTCGAACAGAATATGTATCCTCCTGGAAACACAACATACAGAACGTGTGCTCTCTTGGGATTACACTGAAGCTTCTATCACATCAAAGGATTAAAAACTTTGGAAGCCTGAGACTGAACTATGACCAAGAGGCTAATAACCACTCACAAATGCATAGTCCAAAACTTTGTTCAAGTTTTTTGAACCTTTTTACGGCCTTTACAATAATATCAAGTGGCAGTCACACATATCAACAACACGCTTTGAATAAGGTTTTTTCATGTTAAAACTCCTGTCTGAATTTCAGAGAAACTATTTAGTCTCCCCCTCAGGAAAACCCTCTTAATGAAATGTAAATTTTAATATGAAGTCCAGTTGCGCTGTCTTACACACCTCTGGCATGCTGTTCATTAACTATGGCTTTTTTAATTAGATTATTACATAGAAGCTCAAGTGCAGACACAGCAAAACAACTTTTGCTATACCAAACATGGTACAGATGACCATTATAAACTATAAATGCCTGTTTCTACTATTATAGACCTATGTAGGTAAGAGCAGGGGAATTACAAGCTGAAGAACAACTACTTAAAACACCTAGAAATACTTCTATACTTACTAACTCTGAAAGTGCTATTTTTTTGTGGACACAATCTTGAAGATAAATTACTCCAAACCTTCACTATCCCACCCTGAACTCAAGGATCAAGCCTACTATACAAAGCTCAGGTTCTTTGAATTAGTTCCCTGCCCCCCCACTTCCCAATCTTTCCACTGGAGCAGCTCTTTCTAATGCTCTAGCAAGTTTACACACCTTGACAGTGTATCTGATGTTTTCAATAAAATAGTTTTCCTTGTCACACATTTCATATTAGATATCATCTGCTTCCACTTTCTGTACATGTTTCCTACATGTTTCACTGACTCAACTCTTGCTTCATATTCTCTCTAGTTGCTTATATATGCTAAGTCAATGAGATACTGAATCCCCAGTGAATCCCTGCATTCAATCTAATAATTTAATGGAGACTGCAAAATTAAATGAGGTTTAGGGTCAAAATAGAAAGCCTGCTCAGGTGAACCATTTCCACAAATGTGTATGTTTATACTGCACTTCTATCTACAAATACAAAGACAGTTAACAAACAGGAAGGTTTCCTGAACACAGGCCCAGCATGGACCTGAGGCTGTGCTTTCATGGACAGCTGAAGCACTGTATAAACTGGCTTCACACGTACCAATTTTGATAATAATGAAATTGTATTTTGAGTTGTTTAAAACTCACTATAAATAGCAGCAACCTATCCAGTTGTTCATTGGCATAATTCTGGCAATTCAGTAAACAGGATGCAAAGGATGCTAAAGAGCAGTAGGACAACATAGGCAAGAGGAACATAAAGCCAAAACTAAAACCAAAACCACTGCCTTGGTGGAAGACTTTTGCTGGCTCCACCCATCCTACTACAGCTCTAATGATGTACCCAGATCCTACAACACCTCCACTGAGTTCTTTTACTTCATAACTAGTTCCCCAGCTACCTCATCCAGAAGGGCAAACTTCTCAGGCAGCATGACTTTCAGAACCTGCAAACAAATGCCTATTATCAACAATTAGTACTCATGCTCTTCTAACAGGTAATTTTTTTAAAAGACCATAAAATCACCAAGACAAAGCCAATAAAAATTATGAGAAAAGAGATACACAAATAAGAAAACCACAAGCTTTTATAATCACCAGTCCAGTAACTTTCAATGGGAGATAAAATGAATAGTTTCAGCAAACTGGTCAGAATAAGTTAGCATGCTAGCACATACATAGAATCCTATACATAAATAGTTAAATAAAAACAGGTTTTAGGTGGCTAGACCTTCCTCCATCCCTTCTGGTTTTTACAGTTCTCACTGCATCCCTACCCACACAGGCTATGACTTCACATCTCTGTCAAATCTGGTCTTCACCCCTCCTCCTAATTTCAATGACCAGACCTTTTAGAAATAACCCAAGCCTGTCTCCTTCAGTTCCCTGTCCATCCATTTCTCATTCTCCCTGGTTTTCACTAGACACAAATTAAACCCTGCTATTGAATTTTCCTGCAGTTATTTGAATCCCTGTAGTATTCAACACTGTCACTGAATAGTAAATACACTTCAAAAACCTGACTGGACTATTATGTAGATGTTTAAAATCAAGTATAAGTCCTGTATGATTTTAGTAAGCCAACATTCTAAAAGCTATGCAGCGCCTTCTTCCAACGAAACCTTGCTTTAACAAACAGACAACTTAAAAAAAAAAAAAAAGAAGTCAATCTACCTACCCTAGAGAGGGAGGCAGATTTGTGTTTCTAGGTACAAATTCATTAATCCACCATGAAGACAACAGAAGACATCTTCACAGATGTGCATGGTGGAAGAATGAGAGACAACAGGCATAAACTGAAAAAAGGAGTTTCAGACCTCTTTGCTCTAATGAGGAGAGGCAGGCAGCAGTGGGTTGCTCAGAGACCTTGTGAAGTTTCCATTCTTGGAGGTTTTCAGGACCCAACAGGACAAAGCCCCAAGTGACCTGATCTGACCTGATAGCTGACACTGCTTTGAACAGGAGATTGTACTACAGACCTCCTGAGGACCCTTCCACTCTGAATGATCCTAAACCATAAAAAAAAAAAAAAAAAAGGACTCCAATACTTCTTGGAAATATGCAGAAACCAGCAGATTCAGTGCAGTTAAACAAGGAAAATATTTCTTTCTGTACTTACTTGTACCTACTTTATTGTTGACACTACTTGCTTGTATGCATATACAAAACTAACAGGCTTGAAAAGCTGGGTAATCTATCATGACAATAAAAGATTCCTTATTCTGATTGACCATACTGCATAGGCATCTAAGAAGATTAAACTCAAATTCAGTTTCAAGGAAGTTTCTGACAGAATATGTCATCTCAAAGTTTTAGACTTTCTTTTCCAAGAAAGTTTTATTTCACAGGCATTATAACATCACTGTAAACTTGCCTTCTCACAGTTTTAATAATGTTTAAAAAGTTTTGTGATGATTGTACTTCTGTAAGAAATCTGCCTCCATTCCATCCTGAACCTATATTCAGGAGCAGGGAATCATCCTTGCTGCTTCTCTACAAAGTCTTTGCAATAATCAAACATACTTCCCTGGGCTCCTAAGAATGCATGTCCGCCCCCTCCTACTTATTCCCAAATTATATTTCAGGAATTTTCACTGCAGCACCAGGAACAATAATACTTTTTATTCTTCGCCAAACAATGCGTTGAACTCTGCTGACCGCTGAAGTGATGAGAGCGATAAAAGACCTGATGCAGCCATGCAGTGGGAATTCATGCTAAACCCAGACCCTAGTATGTAATTCAATGGGAGAGATTCCCCACTAGGCTTGACAATGGAGTCTTAAGCATGACAGAGAGAAAGAATTAACGTGGCTTAGCTCTCACAAAGAATTTTAGCTGAAATAACACATCCGAAAAGTTTTTGCTGATAACAGAGAAACTCGGTATATTGAAAACGCGTCTTTTAGTGAAATATTTCCCAGCTGACGAAACACTTGAAAACGCGGCCCGTTCATAAGTTAAAAAACAAACTACTGCGTGGAAAGAGAAGTCTTCGGCGGGCGGGGGGGTGGTGGTGGTACGGACCCTCTGTGAAGGGAGCGCAGGAATGAGCCCACAAGTGCAGCCACTCCCCGGGGCCCGACGGAGCTCTCCCATCACACTCCTCTGAGCCCCGCGCCCACCGAGGGCAGACACCCGCCCAGACCACCTTTGGGGACCCCCTCTTTTCTCCCCGGCTCTCCAGCGACCGGGAACCAGCCCCACCACCCGCCGCCGGCCCGGCGTCCCTTCCCCACTCTCCATCACGCCGGCCAGCCCGGGCGGAGCCAGCCCAGGCTCCGTCTGCCCGTGGGCAAGGGGGAGAAACAGCCCCCGGGGGGGCTCCACACGGCCCCGGAGGGGGGAGCGGAACGGGGGTCGAGCGGTGCCAGACACGGCGAGCCGCTGGGGAATGAGGTAGGGAGAAAGAGAGCTGGGAGGAGG
Source organism: Heliangelus exortis (assembly GCF_036169615.1). NCBI lineage: Eukaryota > Metazoa > Chordata > Aves > Apodiformes > Trochilidae > Heliangelus > Heliangelus exortis. The sequence continues at coordinate 51,032,922 of NC_092422.1, read as the reverse complement.
CGAGACCCCTCTCACAGGAATGGGAGGGCAGCAGCGGCCGGAGCCCGAGCCCTCGCCACCGGCCGGAGCGGCGCCCGCGCCCCGCCGGTTGGAACCGTCGCAACCGCCCGGCTCCCCCTCTCCCCGGAGAGCCGGCGCCGATGGGGGGGGAGGGAAGGCCCGGGCCGCCCCGGCAGCAGCTGGTGCCGCTGCTCACACGTGGGGAGCAGACGGCCCCGCCGCTTCCCTGCCCTCCCTCACCCTCCCCCCCCCCCCCCGCCCGCTTCCCTGCCCTCCCTCCCTCCGGCAAGGTCTGAGAGGGCTGACAGGCCGGCTTGGCGCCCAGGGCCGGGGCGAGGCGGACCCATTACCTCGGCCTGCCTGCGGACTGCATTGTCTGGGCTGAGCAGGTTGCCCAAGAGAAGGTAGAACTGCTCCTGCTCCGCCGTCGTCGCCGCCATTGCTGCGAAAGGGAAAGAGAGCGAGGCCGGCCGGGCGGGGACAGGAGGCGGGGAGGGGGAAGCCGGCCTCGCCGCCAGCGGAGAGAGAGGAGGCGGAGCGGCCGCCGCGCTCTGCTCCTGGCTCCCCCCTGGGACCGACCGCGCCAGCCGCGCTCTCCAACGCTCCCATTGGTTGCGACGCACGGCGCCTCGCCTCTGATTGGCCTGTCTGCTCTATGACGTGTTGGAGAGTTGGGGAAGGGGGGGGGTGGAGCGTGATGGGGGGGTTGAGGAGGGGGAGTGGAGAGCGACCGAACCAACCGTCCCTGCATGGGGGTTCGTCTCCTCTTCTCTCATTGGGCCGGAGGTGGAGCGCGGGGGCGGGGAAAAGCCCCGGTGGGCATTGTCATTGGCGGAAGGCGCTGTCAATCTCAGGGGGATTGGTCAGCGGAGCGGTCGGGCGGTGCCGGAGGGGAGGGGAGGGGAGGGAAGGGGAGGGGCCGCGTCGGGGCAGGGCGATGGGGGAAGGGAGGGAAAGCGCGGGAGATTGCAAGGCGGCTCCTCGAGGGGTGCTGGCGTCATCCTCTCCTGCTCCATGACGTCGTGCTGCTGCTCCGCCCCTTCCCCGCTCCGCCGTCACCTCACCGGGGGGGTGAAGGCAGCAGGGCGGTGACTCAGCCAGGGCTTGTCTGCCTGGCGGCTGTGTGTGTGTGTGTGTGTGTGTGTGTGTGTGAGTGTGAGTGTGAGTGTGAGTGTGTGTGTGTGAGTGTGAGAGTGAGATCGCGGGTCCATATGGCTTTGAAGTGTTTTTCACCCATACATTCGCCTGGCAGGTGCACATCGCGGGACTGAGGCATAAAGGTGCAGGGTCCCACGCGTTAGCCTGCTTTGTGTACATTGACATGGATCCTTGTCTAGCTTTGCTTAAAATGGGTCAGGTATCCCTTGTGTGCCCCCCCCACCTGTATTTTCGTATCCAGGTGACTTGGAGTCATAGAGTCAGAGAATGGTTTGGGTTGGAAGGGATCTTAAAAGCCATTAAGTTCCAACCCCCCTGCATGGGCAGGGACACCTCCCACTGCACCAGGTGGCTCCAAGCCCCATCCAACCTGGCTTTGAACACTTCCAGGGAAGGGGCAGCCACAACTCCCCTGTGCTCAACCTGTGCTCGTGTCTCGCCACCCTGATATTGAAGAATTTCTTCCTAATGTCTAACCTAAATCTACCTTTTCCAGTTTAAAGCCGTTACCCCTTGTCCTACCACTACATGCCCTTATAAAAAATGCCTCCCCAGCTTTCCTGCAGGCCCCCTCAGCTACTGGAAGACCACTACAAAGTCCCCCAGTGCCTTGTCTTCTCCAGGTTGAACAACCCCAACTCTCTCAGCCTGTTCTCATAGGATGGGGTGTTCCTGTCTTTGTGTCCCTTCTCTGGACTCACCCAACAGCTCCTTGTATACTTCTGATCTGCGTCAGATCTCAAGCCATGGCCAATAGCACACTGCATTCACAAATGCCAAGCATGTGATTGAATAAAAGGTAATTAGCATTCCCTGCACTCACATGGAATATAAGATTTATGATAAGCACAGAACATTGCCCCTCTCACTGGGGGAAGGCTTCCTGCCTTCCTGCTATGGATCAGCAAGCTGTTCAGGGTCCGGCCATGAAGCAGGGGCTGGATGAACCTGGTCCTGTTTAGGTTTGTGTTGCAGCTGGGGATGCAAGTGCTGTGAAAGAAAGAGACCAGCCACCAACCCGGTGGGAAGAAGATAGAAATGTCTTCTTGGCTGAACTGAATTGAGGAAGACTTGCAGGTAGAGCTAGAAAATTATTTTAAGCTGACTGAAAGCTCAGAAGGAACAAAAGTTAATATGAATTACAAAAGCAAGTGTGCTTTCTAATATGAAGTCCTCTCCTGTAAACATCCTCAGATCCCAGCTATGTGGATTAGGTGTTTACAGCTTATCACAGATGCTGGAGGGCCTTTGAATGTGATCTTAAAGTCAGCACGATAGTCCTGCCTGTCTGTCACCTGTGGTCAAACTTCAGTAACATTGCTTTCCACATGTAAATGAATAAATGTATTTGCTTTCTTCTTAATTTGTCTTAGTGGTGATTTCACCATAAATCTGTAGTAGGATTGTTAGCTAAAGAATGTGGTATCTGATAGGGTTTGGGGACAAAATGTAAACAGGATATGGAAGATTATTTTCTTGCCATACAGACCCTTCAAGGACACAATTTATCACTGATATCCATATGGACATTGAACTATTGACCACTACCCTCTTGATGTGACCATCCAATAAATTCCTCATCCACCAAACAGTCCACCCATCCAATCCATAACTCTTCAATTTACAGGGAAGGATATTATGGGGACCATGTCAAAGGCCAGATAGAAAACATCTGTACCTCTTCCCGTGAGAAGTGTTTGTAGGACTGCATGACTTGATGTATTTACCACGGAGAGGTTGAAAGAATGAGAAAAACTTGGAACCTGTATTGAAAAAGATGGATAGACTATGAAAAATTTTAGTCGATAAAGCAAGAGATGGTAGGGAGAGATATAATTATTCTCTAAGAGACTAAAATGAAGATACAAGGGATTAGGTTGTACCAAAACTCAAAAAAATCATAGAGTCATAGAATACGCTGAGCTGGAAGGGAACCATCAGAATCATTGAGTCCAACTCCTGTCCCTGTGTAGGGCACCCCAAGTATCACACGATGTGCCTGAGAGCATCATCCAAATGCTTCTTGAACTTGGGCAGGCGTGGTGCTGTGACCACTTCCCTGGGGAGCCTATTCCACTGCTTGACTGCCCTCTGGATGAAAAATCTTTCAGCATATCTTTCTTAGAATTTAATTCAATATTGTAGATTTCAATTCAATATTGAAGATTTATAAGTTGTTTTGGTGGTATTGTTGCTTTTATTAGGGCAGTTTGTCAAAAGCATCTCTCTGACAAGTTGGTCTGAACAGAGCCATGTCACTGAGGCTTTAAGCAGTGTAAAGAAACTTTCTGATCTCCCTGTAGCCTAAACTACAGTAAAATATTTGAACGTCTTGCCAGTGCTTTGGATGCATGTCTATGGATGATGTTTTTCTTGGCATGGAATGGAAGCATTGCTTTTAAAAGCAAGATAATGTGAAAAGAATTGCTACTTTTAAAAACATTTTTTAAAATACTAAAAAAATTAGTATATTGCTATTGTGTCGGTTATTAAAATAAAAATTCGGGGTCATCAGGGAGTGAGTAGCAGTGACATTTTTGTCAGTGTCTTGTAATATCTAAAATTAATGTCCTTTATCACTAGAAGTCAAAATTTGATGAGCTTAGAGTGAATTCAGTATGCTAGAATGTAGTTTTGATAGAATGTAGGCTGTTGGCAGGTCTGATTACATATTTATTTTTTTGGCAAGCCTCTGTGCTCACAGCATCTTGCCAGACTATGCAGAAATAGGCAGATCCACAACCATTTCCATAAGTTTCTATTAGTTACTTGTGATCCTTTTTATTGTATAGCATATTTTATAAATACACGGAACAAAAGTAAAGCAATATTTTTTTCTGAGACAATGAACAAGATACTCTGGAATACCCTCTGAGCTCATGCCAAAAACTTGGCTTTTCCTCCTGGCAAAGCTGAAAGCTGCCTGATGCATCAAGATGGTAACTTAACAGCCTCCTTGCTGTCAGCTGTGCTTTAGGCTTGGCAGTTCATCAGGTATTATTCAGTAAAAAATGTAAAATCATGAAAATCATTGTGGAAAAGCACTACTACTTTAAGTAGGTCAGCTTGCCAGAATTCAAGATTCAGATGTAGTTCTTCCTCCCCCCCCAGGAACTTACTGCCTTACTGTTCCAGCTTTCCTATGCATGGTGGAAAAGTGATCACTAAATAGTCAGATGTCAAACAGTTTTTCTGTATTGACAGAAAAATAAAACTTTCAGCAGGCATCAGAATTGCAACTGTTGGTGTGTTAGAGAGAGCATTAATTGGTTTGGCATATTAGTTGGCTTATAGTTGGGAAATCTATTGGAAGGAAGCGTGTGCTGTAAGCACATAACTGTAACACAGCACATTTCCGAATTACTGAGGTTTGCCTTCCCAAAAACATTTGCTGAATGTCAAATTTCATTTATTTGATGGTTTATCTCATAAATCACTTGCTAATTTTTTTTTTGCAATGTACTGCATTTGTCACACCTTTGTAAGAGTTTAGCTACTTTTAACCCGTTTCAACATACCTCTGAAAGAACATTTTCAGTCTTCATACTGAAGCAAATTTTAATTTCAAATTTCAAATGGCTATTAAGAAGAGACTAAGAAAAATGTGAAAATGTTGCTCCTTGTAAAGAAACTATTAAATAATCCATATAAAAAAACCCCAAGACCTGAAATTCAGTTAGTCATGATCTCTGGTGGGCAGAGGGAAGGACAGACAGACACAAGAAAGGCAGAAAATTAGGCATGATTTGGTCAAGTGACAGAGTGGCAAAACCGCCTATGTGCTTTTGGGTTGCTGTAATAGAATTGTGGCTTCCTGGAGTGCCAAACACTAGTGCAGATTACAAGTTGTGGCTATGGAATTTCCATTCCCTTTGATGAAAAATGGAATATGCTTATAACAGGACATGCTCTGACCTAGAAATTAGGGGACTGGGAGAATACATTTAAAAGAAAGAGCTTGAGATATTCAGCAATTACCATGATAGATACTGCAAACACAAATGACACTGTTGAGAGTTATAGGAAGTATTACATATCTTTACATATGAGCTAAATTAAAGGACAAAAATCCTTTGGCTATGTTTTTGGAAAATTTCTCTTGAGCTTCCTTGATCATCTGAGGCCACACCTGTAAGTAACTCAGTGGTAATATAGATAAAAGGTCTGAAAGGTGTTTTCACAGGAAACTTTTCCAAATCCTGAGTGCTTAGCTGTGTAAATGTGAATATTTTTATAGACTATTGTGAAAAAAATAGTAAAAAAATCTCTAATGAAATTAAGGCAGAACATTGTAAAGGTATGGTCTTCTGTCTTGCTCATCTTTCCAGTGATTATTGAAACCCGTCTCTCTGTATTCTTCAGGTACTACAGGCTGGTTCCAGCTACTGGAACCAGCATTGGTTCCACTTGTATTCATTATCCCTTAGAAACTGAAAGTTGTTCCCAAAGAAGAATGAAGGTCAAATTGTTTAATTAAAAGAAGTTTTGAATTTTTTTTTTTAATGGGGGTGGAGATCAAGAACAGTCTGCAAGACATTCTGAGCTCCAAAGAGTTTGTGTAATCTAGTTTAGATTTAATTTAGTTTTAATTGCCCTGAATACCAAACTTACCAGGGAAGTCTAGGAAGTACTTTACTTTACATCTTGTGTCTTTTAGCTTCCTAACATTACATTTATCTTGCTTTCTTCCATCAAGTAAATCTCACATAAGCTACCTATAGGTCAGGTGTCTGTATTCTTCATTCTCTCATTGAATTTATTTGTTCAGAGTCTGTGATTCTTTTTTATGCCAAAGATAGGTCACAGTACCTGTCACTTCAGTCAGACTGAAATTATAATGTCAGAATTGGAACAATATATTGTTGGATCATGCATACTATTTGGGAAGAAATGTACAGTGTCTCTTCTCACTATGCTAATGGTTGTGGCCTTTTTGACATCTTCTCCTCCAGCTCTACCTGAAAACATTTTTTATTGTGGGTTGTTTTTTTGGTCGGTTGTTTTGTTTTTTTAAGAAAAACATTTCAAATGTCTCCTTGTTTTAATTAGCCTAAAATGTCAAGGTGCCAAGATGTTAGTTTGCATGCCAATTGTTTCTTACTAGTGTAGCAGGAAAAAAATCAATCTCAGTTTCTACAGCAACAGGAATATGTTTACAGTTGTGTCCTCTTGTTATATGGGTCTGACATTTACATATTTTTGTGTAGTATGTAAATACTACAAATTCTTTTTTTTTTAACCAATGTATTGAAGAATCTGAAAATGCACATTGGACTTTTTTTTTCATATGGTTCTGTAAAATTTACTACCCTTTGCTTGCCTCCTTTCTGCGGGGGAGATTGAAAAGGAAAATACAAACTAAAAATCTCGCACCGTATCATTCATTGCAGGGGTGATGCATTAATGGTAGCTTGCTGTGGATAGTTTTTTGGGGTTTTTTGTTGTTGTTTTTTTTTTTAAGAAGAAGATGAAAGACAGGCAGATGTTTGATGAAACAGTTAATGAGATGATGAAAGAATGATGCTTGGAACAGTTGATAAAACAACTGCCAAAGGGACATGTCCTATTGATGGATGGTTTATCTCTTTCAAGTAAGCTATATTGCAGGTAATAAATACTGGCAGACAGTGAAGGCCATCTAAACAAAAGGCTTAGAAATCACCATACCTCTTGTTAACTTTAGCAGAACAATATTTGCTTGATTTTGACAGAATCTCTTCATGAGTAAATAAAGATCTTTCAGGGAAGACCACATTTATCTAATGAAAGTTTTTTGTGGGACACTATTTAAATTTTGATAGTTTTCATAAATAAAGTCCAACTAATTTTTATCTCAGCATTTCTATTGTTCTGAAAATCCAACCATGGCAATGGTCAAAGAAAATGATGGGAAAAAATGGGTGAACATGCTTTTTCTTTAGGAACAATGCAGGAAAATGGAAAAAAAAGTTATCTGTAGGAAAGCACGATAAATTTGCAGAAAAATCTCCTACAGGGTTTGTCCTTGTTTTTCTTTTTCCTCAGATTACTTTTTTTTTTTTTTTTCTTGCTGCACAAATACTTTTTAAAAAATGGACACATTCTGTTCTTAAAAATTCTCAGAAGAAATCACTGACAGGCTGGACCACCAAAAAACTCTACCGCAGATTTTTCCCCTTAGGCACATAATGCAATATAAAGAGAAAATCTATGGAAAGAGTGAATGTGTGATCTTTTATCTCTGTTTTTCTGTGCTTGTTATTTTGATGCTGGGCACATTTCAGTCACTGTTTTTGTCTGCAACAATCCAAGTTTCAGGTCCTGCATGTGTTATAATTGTAGAAGTCTTCCTAGGCAACACATGCTTAGCTTGGAAAGTAGGTTGTTTGGAAAAAGGGACAGAAAGAGAATAATTTTCATGACTCTTGCTATATTTGGCCTCCTTTGGCACTGTAGTCATAAGTAAATGTGCTTTCTCTGAGAGGATATAATTCTGTTTTGGAAAATAACAAGGAGATCCGTAAGTAAAAAATAATGAAGTACCTCTGGAAAAAATCAGTGATGGAGGTGGCAGTTAAAAACTATCAATGGATGATGACAAAGTGTCTGAGTTATTAAATTGGAGGCATTAGGACAGATGTTTTCCTTTAGCCATGAAAAATAGAAGTTTGAGATTTCCTTCCAACCTTGTGCTTTGCCACTGAAATGCCTGGATTTGGTTCCCATTATGGAGGGGGGTGCAAGGTTAGAAGGATTTTAAGCTGGACTCGATGTGGCAAATTTTATTCTTAATGAGAAAATTTTTAATATAATAAGGTTTATCAGTTACAGAAAATATCACCTGGAGAGTATTCTGAAGTTGTTTCCCAGAAGGCACCACTCTTTCCCCAAATCAGATAATGAATTCTCACCTGCTTGTCAAGCGTATGTTTCAGTGACTTTTTAAATTGTTCCATATAGAAAAGCACGAGGTGAGGATGAAATTCTTTTCCTGCTAAATTAAGGACTGCAAGATTTTGTGGCAGGTAATACGTTAAAACACAGCCAAATTTCTGTGATAGTATTGATAGCAGCAAGTAGCTTTGAAGACACGACAGGAAAGGTGTGGTTTCTTTGACTTAAGAGCATGCATCTTGATGTTTTGAGTGAGAAAATGCCTGACCGAGATTCATCTTGAATATTGCCCCTTTTTAAGAAACATGCACAGCCTCTGGCACCACCATACACCTGGATTCAGATGATCAGACCCTGAGGGCCATCATTGTTGCCTCTTGCACACATGTAGCACACACAGCAGGAGCAGCTTCCACACTGTGGCTCCGTTCACCTCTGCTCCCAGATGGCTTATGCTGTGTGAGATTTATCTCCATGCCAAAGCCACTCAGAGCCCGTAGAGCCAGCTTGCTCTTCCCTCCAGCAATGTCACTGCCTCCCTGGAAGTGTCTGAGATCACCAGCAGCTTGCCCACTTCTCTGCAGTGCACGGCTGGTCTGATGACAAGCTGGCCTCCTTCAGAGTTGGCAGCAGTCTTGGGGAGCTCACACCAGAAATTATGCATCAATCTGGAAGTGCCTATGCTTTTAAAGGGTCCATGTTACCATCTTTTCTGTGGGGGATGCTCTACCTTGTACAGCTGGAGCTGCAGGCACAAGCTGCACTCGTTTGCTTGAGGGCCTTCATTATTTGGGAGGAATAATTTTCCCATTAAGAGGACAAAGGTGCAACTTCAAGGCTCTGGGAAAAGGTAGCTTCAGTGAGGAGACCTTGTACAGGATAGATGGAGCCCTAGTTGAACCAAACCACTTGCATGTCGTGGCAAGGGTAAGTCATGCAGCAGAGCTGAGTCCTGCTTGTGTTGAGGGTTCCAGAGATGGACACAGTACTCCAGGTGAGGTCTTACCAAAGCAGAGTAAGGTGGCAGAATCACCTTTCTCAATCTGCTGGCCACACTTCTTTTGATGCAGCCCAGGATGCAATTTGCTTTCTGGGCTGCAAACACACACTCTTGGCTCATGTCCAGCTTTTCATCCACCAGCACCTCCAAGTCCTTTTCCACAGGGCTGCTATCACCTCATCCCCCAGGCCTGTACTGGTAGTGCAGATTGTTCCGACCCAGGTGCAGGACTCTGCACTTGGTCTTGTTGAACCTCATGAGGTTCACTGGGCCCACCTCTCCAGCTTGTCCCGGTCCTTCTGGATGGCATCACGTCCCTCTGGCTTACCAACAGCACCACTCAGCTTGGTGTCATCTGAAAACTTGCTGATGAAAATATTAAACAATACAGGTCCCAATATGGACCCCTGAGGGACACCACTTGTCACTGATGTCCATCTGGACTTTGAGCTACCACCATCCTCTGGATGCAGCCATCCAACTAATTCCCTGGACAGTCCACCCATTAGATCCATATCTCTCCAACTTGGTGAGTAGGACATTGTGGGCAACTGTGTCAAAGGCCTTAGGTCACATTGATAAGTTGTCCCCTGTCCACTGATGAAGTTTATCTTAGAAAGCCACTAGGAAAGCCATCAGGCAAAAAGAAAAAAGTTGAAGAAAACTCTTGAGTATGTATATTGTCGGCTTCTCTGTTCTTCACAATGAAGTGGACAACGAGTGGATGAATTAATGGTGTCATAAAACCTGACCATGAGTGATTTGGCAAGGTCCGTAACTCTGTCTGGGCAGGTGGAGGAATTGCTGACTGAAGTCTCATGTGCTTGTCTCTGAGCTGGAAGTTACAGAACCCCTACAGAGGGGTAGAGTGCTGCAGAAACCAGTGTGTAGGCTTCACATAGGGCATGTGGTGTCTGGTGCTTGTCTCCATAGGAAATGCCACAGAGGAGCCTGTTTGGCCATCAGTTTGAGAATCAGTCTGGTAAGGTCAGCTCTATTGAAACAACCAGATTAAATGCTAAGAATTCTGTCTGTGTGACAATAGCTCTTGGTGTCACTTCCTAGAATGAGAGAAAAAAGTCATGCAGAACACACTCTTCTGTATTCTCTCTGGACTGAGATGCAGTCACTATGGTTGCACAGTAAGGACTTTTTGCAAAAATCTCCTCTCCCTTCTTCTTCCAGTGAAGTCTGTCGACTTCTTCGTGTGAAGCAGGTCTCCTGGAAGAAGCACATCATGGAAGCAAATGGATTTGCTGTCTAGTGCATAGCTGGGCAAAGGACAAGAGGAAGAGAAGTCATTAATAGTTTTATAATTATTCTCAAATTTCATAATAAAATATTTTTTCTTTAGCGTCACTGTGCAATGTTACATAAGTGTCACAGAAATAAAGCTTGTTAGAAAGCTTGTGATAGTGAATAATACTTTTTTAAAAATTCCCAGTAGAAATATTAGGAATTTTTACCTCCACTAATGTTTATATTGGGTTTCCGTAGCAAGGTTTGGGTAGTGAGGGGGCTGCAGGAGTGGTTTTTTTTGAGAAGGTGCTAGAAGCTTTCCCCTTGTCTGATGGAGCCAACACCAGTTGGCTTTAAGATGGAACCACTGCAGGCTGAGGCCTCTGGTAAGGGGAAAAAAATACCTCAGAGCATCAGCCAGGGGGGAGGAGTGAGAATTTGTGAAAGAAACAACACCACAGACACTAAAGTCAGTGAAGAAAGAGGGGGAGTTGCTCCAGGTGCCAGAGCAGAAGTTCCCCTGCAGCCAATAGTGAAGATGATGGTGAGGCAGGCTGTCACCATGCAGCACATGGAGGTCCATGGTGGAGACCATGAAGGCCCCTATGCCAGAGCAGGTGTCTGCCCCAAAGGAGGCTGTGACCCTGTGGGAAACCTTCTGGCAGGAGCTGTGTCCCCATGGAGAGAGGAGCCCATGCTGGAGCAGGCTTGCTGGCAGGACTTGTCCCTGTGGTGGTCCCACACTGGAGCAGTCTGTTCCTGAAGGATTGCACCTCATAGAAGGGACCCATGCTGGAGCAGTTTGTGAGGAACTGCAGCCTGTGTGAAAGACCCACATTGCAGCCTGTGTGAAAGACCCACAACTGCAGCCTGTGTGAAAGAAGGACTTTCTCCTGTAGGAGAGACAGTACCTTAGAGCAGTGGAAGACTGTGAAGAATCCTCCCCCTGAGGGGGAAGGAGCAAGGGAGACAAGTGTGTGACCAAGTGATCACAACCCCCATGTCCCTGTCCCCCTGTCCCACTGGGGAGGAGAAGGTAGAGAAATCAGGAGTGAAATTGAGCCCAGGAAGAAGTCAGGGATGGGAGGACGGTGTTTTAAGATTATTTTTTTTTTTCTCTCATTAAGCTGCTCTGATTTGATTGACAATAAATGAAAGTAATTTCCCCCAAGTTGAGCCTGTTTTGTCTCTGATGGTAACTGCTGAGTGATCTCTCCTTGTCTCAACCCACGTGCCTTTTATTGTGTTTTCTCTCCCCTGTCCAGGAGAGTGATGGAGCTTTGGTGGGCACCTGGCATCCATCCAGGGTTGACCCTCCATGACATTCAGTGGTTTTCCTGAAGTTAAATTGATATCAGTCAGTGTGTCGTGTGTCTTGCTGCTTTCCACTCTGCAGGGCAGGATTTCCATAGAAGTCAGAGGAGACCAGAGAGGTACAGGAGTAGCTGCTCTTTGTTTCCATGATAAAATGATATAGAGTTATCTTCAACATTACTTTAAAGGTAACACCAACATATGCTGAAATTAGCAGTTCCTTGTAACAGGCTTTTAAATCAACCATTTCCCCTGAGTTTTATTCTTCTCAATGCCAAGAAAAGTTTTCTTTTGCTGTGTTCTGCTGCAAAAAACTCTTCTGTCACATGAAAATGAAATGTGTGCATCCACAAAGTTCATGTAAATCTGTTCAGTCTGTTTATTCTACTTTGGTTCCTGTGTGCACTGTTTTATGGGTAGAAATACCATTTAAGGTGTGCCTTATACTATATCTCTGCTTATTGTCACAAATGAAATTGTGAAAGCAGCTTGTCACCAGAAGCACTTCTGTTCTGAATGTTTTTTAAATAATAAGGCTTTGAACCTTTTCTCCCCAGAGCTATTTCAAAATGTCAAGAGAAAAGTTACTCTGTCACTTCAGCTGCAGCAGTCACTGTCTTAGACAAAATACATGGTTCTATTTCCCTGTCGCTCGGATTGTTTAGCTGGATATATTTTGCAGTTTTCCTTTTAATTGGAATTTTTGCTTATTCTTCATGAGAATTATCATGCACCTCAGCCCTTAATTTCCAAACTAACGCGTTTCAGTGTTTTATTGGCTGGCATTATGATACCAAAAATCCTTTGAATTCTTCCTTTAACAGCAGTTGAATCACCAGAGGCATTTCCTCTGAGTACGAAAATGGAATTACTAACCAAACTGAGCAAAGTTTAAAAAACATAAATAGTATTAAAAATGAGTGATGTCTCACTGCATAAAAATCATACCCATAAATGGAATATTTTAGATGTTCATTAAGATTCTTTCCTCCTTGGCCTGCTGCTTGTCTGAAGCAGCTGAGGATAAATATCTGTGAGATGAAAGGTTACTCTTGGCTCTTAAAAAGGGTTGAATGAGAGTCAAACATCATCCCTCCAGAGATGACAGTCCCTGATCCTGTCCTTTGCCCACAATTAGACAGACCCAGCCAGGAAAACTACTGGGGGGTGATCTAGGATGCCAAAGCCCACGGGCTGGTGAAGCATCTGAAGTGTGTTTTGTGACTCCTCTCTGTAATATTTGTCATTTAAAAGGAGGCACTGCAAGTGCAAAATGAATATTAAAAAGCAAATTGGTTGGCTATCATAGTGCTTCCAAACTATTTAAAATACCAAATGACAAAATAATTCAGCTGGGTCTCCAACAGCCTGCTCAAAGCAAGACAGACTTCCAAGTTGACCAGGTGGCTGAGACGTGGGTAAACATGTATAAATATGGGTTAGGGGAGAAAGAGCCTTAGCTGGGTTGAACCAGGCCTGGATTAGGAAAAAAAAATAATTAGCTTTTATAAACTAAAATGAAGATTTAAAGCTTTTCTGGTTAAAACTGCCTTTTTTTTTTTTTTTTTTTTTTTTTTTTGGGTGAAGGTCTGTACACCTGTTCCACACTGACAAGACCTGATCTTTTTGGTACCCCTGTGACGCTGCCACCCCTAATGTAACACATCCTCGGTGAGGGAGCTTCCTCTGGGATGGTGCCAGCACACTCTGCATTCCCTGTCCTACTAACTGTCCTCCACAGTCCCCAAGCACACTGTGTCTCTGTCAGTCACCCTGATTATAATTTTGAACTCTGCTGCACAGAAGTCACAGTGTCCCAGAAGCGGCTGCTCCTGGCTCTTAAAAGTTGCTAATTATGGAAGTGTCCCTTTTCCCATTTGCTCACAGCTGCAAGCAGAAAGCACAAAAATTAGGCTAAAATGTAAAGCAGGGGAGGGGATGCTGGATCCTTCCCTGAAAAAAGGAGGAAGACGGGGGAGAAAAGAGATCAGGGAATCCTGCATCACTTGAGGGAATGAGGTGAAATGGTGTGGAGGGTCCCAGGTGGTGACCCAGGTAGCTTGGGGCCATGCAGAGTGTACCTGTGGGTGGAGGGTCACAGGACACTTGGGCTGAATGCTGATGGATGGGTTTACAATGTATCACATAGAGGCATGCTTTGAAATTTTTCTTCTTCTGATTTTATTGGAATTAACTCTGATTTCGACCTAAATTTTTAATAGTTAAAATGTTATGCAGGGCTCTAGATGGTCTCAGAGCTTAGAGAAGGTATTTTAGCAGCTTCACTTCAAGCTCTATCCTGATCTCAGTGTGAACAATTTTCTAATGTAAAAAAATAAAAATAAAAATCTTGATTGTAAGGTCTCGAACTGTTTCATCCTAAGGGCTCCAGCTGCTTCATTGACATCCTGCTAGTGACTCCTGGTGGAAAAAGAAACTGATTTTGGGCTGCTGACACTTTCGTGGCACCAAATTTTGTGCAGCGGTGCACAAACACGAGGAAATGGTCACAAAAGAATTTCCTTACCAGAAAGAGAAATTTATGCACCACAAAGAGAAATTTCTGTATCACAGAAAGACTCCCTTCTTGACTTGGAGCTTTATATTCCCCTGTCACAGGTCAGCTGTCACGGGTGTGCAGTCAGGGAGGCGGGGAGCAGCAGGGTGTGCGTCATCCCGACTATTTTTGACCACAGAAGTACCCGCTGGTGGCCCAGGGTGGCTAAATTTATGTTAGGATCGCCTGGAGATGCCAGGGTGTAACCACTGAATTGTTTTACTTTTCTTTAAGCCCCATCCTTGGGGACTCAACCACCCAGGAACCCAGCTTGGATATGGCCCCGATGTGTAACCTTGGCTTGGGCTCCCACTCTGTGAGCTGCGAGTAAAATCATGGGACATAAGGAAGGCAAAATTGCAGATGGATGTAGGGTTGTTTTGAGCAGTTTGGGAGAAATAAAGAACAGCATGGAAAGGTACAAAATCCTAAAGGAAAATTGTAGTGAGGAGATGGTAGGTTGGAAGCATGGAGCAGCAGAACTGACCCTTCCCTACCTGCCTGACACCGGCTGGACCAGCAAAGGTTCCTTAGGGGTCTTATCAGGGTGGGAAGCATACTAATGCCTAGTAACCCAATAAACCCCAGGTATCTTCTGTGTGTTTTCACCAATGACTGCTTGGTGGATACCCAACTTGCTAGCAGAGCCTCTTGGCACATGGTAAGAGCTGGCTGGGCAAGGTGACCCAAAGAGAGCTGTCTGTACTCGAAGGAATGACAAAAAGAGTCCATAAGCATGCGTGACACCAGATAGGCTTTTGCATGCCTGCAGCTCTCTCTGCAGGTTAATGTATAATGAGATAAAAGCCTGTCCTGCCCAGCAGCTACTGGACTTGGTGATCCTTGAAGGAAAGCACAAATGGCATTTTCTAACGTGAGTGCCACTGGAGAGCAGTTCCGAGAGCAGGGCTGGACTTTAAAGGCTCAAGCAAGAACTTGAGATGCTTCTAAAGACAAGGGGAAAAAGCATAACAAACGGAGCAAGTATTCTCCTTTATCTTGTACTAGTTCCACATGTAGATGCTACTAGGTTTTTTTTTCCCATCTTAATAATTCCTTTTAATAATGACAAACATTGGTGAAGGGACTCGAGCACAGAAGGGACTGGTAAAGGGACTCGAGCACAGATCCTATGAGGAGAGGCTGAAGGAGCTGGGGCTGTTCAGCCTGGAGAAGAGGAGGCTCAGGGGAGACCTCATCACTCTCTACAACTCCCTGAAAGGAGGGGGTAGCCAGGGGGGGGTTGGTCTCTTTTCCCAGGCAACTCTCAGCAAGACAAGAGGGCACGGTCTCAAGTTGTACCGGGGGAGGTTTAGGTTGGACATTAGAAAGAATTTCTTTACTGAGAGGGTGATCAGACATTGGAATGGGCTGCCCAGGGAAGTGGTGGATTCTCCATCCCTGGAGATATTTAAAAAGAGACTGGATGTGGCACTCAGTGCCATGGTCTGGTAACTGCGGCTGTAGTGGATCAAGGGTTGGACTTGATGATCTCTGAGCTCCCTTAAAACCCAGCCAATTCTATGATTCTATGATTAAAAAAAATACTCAAAATCTGGAAAGATTTACCCTTCTAGAATATGAATAGCTATCAATTTAAAAATTAATTTTATTTTTACTTCATTGCAATCCTTAACACTGCATTCTATGGTTTAACTGCACGTTGTATGAAAAATTGCTCCCTCTTGCTTGTTTAAATCAGCTCCTTTCTAGTTTCACTGGGAACTCTTGCACTAAGCAAAGGCTTTCATTTTTCACTAAGGTTAAAAACCTCCAATGTATTCCCCTTAACATATGCCTTAACTTAGTATTTTTCCAAAGAATAATGAAAATACCTTTAAAAGTATTTTTTTAATGTTATGCTTTCTAAAGAAGGAAGGAAGGACTGCAACCCATGATTGTAGTTTGTTCTTTCTTTGATGGTCTATCTGTAGTTTAATATAACTGCTGATAAATACTAAGGAGAGAATAAGATATTGTGCTTAAAAAAAGAGAATACCTGTTTCAAGTCAGGTACAGACACATGCAGAAGGGTTGTTGAACAAGATATTTTATTGTAAAAAACACCCTTTTGATTTACAACATGTAGGCTTTAAAAAGTGACCCTAAATGTCAGTGGTCATGAAAAAACACAGCTGGGCTTTGTGTGGTAAAAAGAAATGCATGATTTCTAGATGTATATAAATTGTTGTGAAATGTATCTAAGGAATATTTATATAGATGTGCAGTGTTCTCAAAACACTCAACAAATTAACAATAACAATAAGTGCAAGGGTCGAGCAATATTTGATTATTCAAGGCACCTCCTTGAAAATACATCTGCTAGGTATAAGAAAAAAAAGTAAAGAAGAAAGAAATAAGTCTTCCAATTCTTAATGGTGACTGAAAAATGAATGAAAAAAGTTGAATTCTGAGTTGGAATCTAAGTGTTAAGAATTGTCTGTACTTTATGGAAGGCTTAAATAAAAATTCCATGTTGCTTCCTCAGATTGTAGCTGTAGACACACTGAAGTGCTGAAGTAATTTTTTATTGACAGAATGGTTCTCCTTTAGTGACCAGCTGAGAAAACATACTTTGTTTCTCTTTCTCTATTGATACTACATAAAGATTGACTAGAAGATTATGTTCCACCCCCACCTAGTGGCAAATAAAACATGCATGTTATAACTTAATTTTTTATTTAATTTTCCAGGACTGCAGGAATTTGTGTTGCCCTTCCTTGAAATGACTGCATGGAGACAGTGGTTTTACTGCAGCTTTTCTTGTGGCAGAGATCAGCTCTGAGTTGCTCATAAATTACACAAAAACAACTTCTATATTTAAGTGAACCTACTTGACTCTGTAAAAACGAAAACCAAAACCATGATTCTCTACCTGTAAGCAGTACAACCTGTAAGCAGTTTTTGTACAAAAGAAAATTAAGACAAATTTTGGCCAGGGTTTTACAACTTGGCTTTATTTTTTACTTTTGTTGTCTGCAGTTAAAATAATAGGATGGGACTGTAAGATGTACATTAAAAATGTGAATAGGATTTTGTTTGGTTTTCAAATAGTGTCCCACCAGCAGCACTTAGCAGGACCTCAAGCTGGATGGAGCTACCAGTAGCTGCTTGGGTCTTTGCTTGGCACTCAAGTGCAGCTCGGAGAGCAGGTCTGACATTACCAAATATCAGGGCACCAAATTCAGTCATGGAGTCTTGCATGGCCCTGAAGACATCCTGGATGGGATTTACCCCTAGGCTGATGCCTCAGTGGTCTTGCCATTTGCCTGCAGAGTTGGCACAGACTGGAGCTGCAGAAGCAGCTTTCATTGGAAAACATTCCTAGAACTGTGGCTGCAAAGCAAAACTGCTGGAGCTGGTTTTCCAGAAATAGACTGGTGCAACTCTGAGGCTAGAATTAAGATGTATAAAGACATGTTAATTAGCTTGTTTGATTAGCTACATCATCTTGGAAGCACGGAATCATAAAATTGTATGGTTGGGAGAGGCTCCAAGAGATCATACAGTCCATTCCTGTGCCAAAAACGCAGTTCCTCCTCTATCAGCAACGTTCTTTGACAAGTATTCATACAACCTAGTCTTTAATATCTCAGAAGTTGGATTCTCCTTATGTATCCTTGGTGTTAGAAGTTTTTTTTTTCACTAATATCCAATTTGAATCTTCTTTGTTGCAGATGAGGCCAGTTCATTCCTGTATTCCCTGTAGACAACCCAGTTTGGGATTTTCTTGAGTGGAGTTTGTCTTCTTTCCAGGCTGAAAAACATCTGTATGTTCAGTCTTTACTCAGAGGCCATATTTTCTAGATCTCTGGTCATTCTGATTGGTGTCCTCTGAACTTCATCAGACTTAACAAGTGTCAATAGGCCAGATGGGTCACTTCATTTTTTTCTGGGCTATACTCCTGTTGTCATGGCCCAGTAGGATATGTAAGTTTTGGCAACAGCATGAAATCATTGACATCTGTTCTGTCTGTGATCCACTGAAATGCCAGTTCTTTCTTTGCAGACCTGCTATCTACTGTCTAGTCTGGTCATGCAACTCATTCTGCTTAGGTATAGGCTTTTGTATTTGTCTTTGCTAAATTATATGCTATTTTAGAAAAAAAATTCTTCAAGTTAACAAATCCTTTGAACCCTAACCCTGTCTTAAAGCTTATTTCCTTTTTGGGTTTTTTTGTTTTTTGTTTTTTTTTTTTTTTTTTGTTTAATAGTGCTATGTCTAAGATGAACCTGCAGAAATATGTTTTCATTCAGTTTAACTGTGGGTCCATGATAGTTTCTTTCTAATAGTTTTCCAATTACTTTTGCTTTTCTCCCACAGTATTTAATGTGTAGATTACTCATGAGAATTTCCTTTTCCAAGTCCAGCTATGTGACATCTGCTATTTTTTCTCTACCCTAATTTTAGATTAATGTCTTTAACAAGTCCACACTGATTGTTACTTATATCCTTTTTTTATAAAATGCTTAAAGACACTGAGTTGTTTGTTTCAGTGGTGTGGTAGAACTGAATTCAACTAGCTACTCTTCTGTATTTATTCTTGGTTTTGCCTTTTTTTTAAACCTAAGTGTCACAGTCTCCCTTTCAAGTTCTACAGTAACTCATCAGTCTTTCAAGTGTGCTCCAATATTGCTAATGTCCCTTTGTTTAATCCACTAGGGTAGCGTTCATGGGACCTGCCTGATTTTAAAAAAACCTTTTATTTAAATGCTTTCTAACCTGTCTTTTTTCTATTCTAGACAGTGATTTGTCACTCTTTTTTGTTCATTAGCTAATTGATTTCTTGTTTTGTGTGAAGACAAATACAGAAAGGTCTTTCTGTATCAAACACAACAAGGTCTTTCACTGTGTCACCTGCCAATAGATTGTCTTTTCAATCTAGCAACAGATCGACATTTTTCTTGAGCATCCTCTTGCTACTTGATGTCCCTGCAGATCGATTTCTTGTTACCTTTGAAATCCCTCATCTGCTTGCATTTCCCTTTTTTTTTTTTTTTTTTTTTTCCTTTCCCCTGTGGCTGTGTGTGTATTTCCTGCATTTGATAGCACTGAAAAGACCACAAGGTAGCTAAACTGATTTCTCATTGTCAGTTCCTGTCCTCCCTCTGCGTTGGGAAAGCTGTCACTGGCAAACCAGCACCTGAATCGTGACCAGGTTTCCAAGAGGCCTTCTCTTTATATTTGAGATCTGTGAGCTTTTACCTGTAAATTCTCTGTGCATATTGAAATCCAAAATCCTCATTTTATTACCCTCTTCTGCCTTTTCCTTTCTTAGGGAATGTGAATCTTTACCTTTACACAAATAGTCTTGCATTCTCAGTCACTTTATGCCTCTGGTAAGGGTAAAATCTACAAAAGTCTTCTCTTCTTGGTTCTGGTACTCTCTTAAAAGATGGAAAATCTCAAGAGCTATGTGTGGCTGTGGTTTTTTCCCAGCAGTTTGGGGTTAATTGAACACCTTCACTAGTGTGGACTCTTGAACAGGTACAAGCCACCCTGGCTCACATTGGCCTCATCTGCTTTGGTACCAAGAGTCACCTAACCCCAGGTGGTGGCAAACACATTCTTCCTCCCTTCTGTTTTCACCAAACTTTCTTGAAAAATCCTTTCTCTCTCAGCAGTTTGGACCAATGAGCACCACTGAAACAAACAGCAACGCTTTTTCTCTCTTCTGGAACAAACTACACAATTTATATGAAAATCTTATTTTTTCCGTAAATCTAAGTTCAACTTAGCCAATTCCCATATGCTGCAGTTTAGTTTTATAGCTATAAGGATTCTGCAGCACAGTGCTTGAAATTGTAAAGATACCTTCTCATTAATTGAAACTGATGTCAAGGATAAATTAAATTAAGTGAAGAGGGCTGCAATGAAATTTTTGATTGATGTATTGTATTCAGGAAAAGCCTCTATTTGTCTCTTTGTTAAACTCAGAAGAATCTCAGATCTACTCCATCCCAGTTCCAAGAGTCCAGGTGCTTTGATGTACAGCTCACAGTGATTTTGCCACAGAGCACACAGTAATTGATTGTAATTTATTTTACCCAGCTTATGTTCCCAATGTATACTGTATGAAGGCCTTACAGTGCAGACAGAACCACTCAAACATCAACATCCTTGAAGATAACATACCTTTTAAAGTCTAATTCCATTCCTTTTCCAAAATGTTACACTTCTGTTTTGATTTGAAGTGCTTGGTTAGTGAGGTGAGAGGGAAACACGCTGTTAGATGGCTGTTTAGTAATTCATAGCTTTCCTGAAATTATTTGCTCAGATGATTCTTTGTATCATAATGAGTATTTTAAGATTAAGTTTAATTCAGATATAAGCTCTGGAAAAAATAATGCATAGAATTTGTAAATCCTCATTTGGGTATGCAGATAGATGTGGAGTCAGTGCAACTGAGGATAACATCTAAGTTTTGGCTTGAAGACATAAGCTTTCTGATATTTTAATAGGCAAGCTGTTCAGTAAACAGAAGGGAACTCTATAATTCCTCAAGAAGTCTTTGGAGGGATTAAAGCCCTGTACATTCTGTTTACACATACTTCTCCTGATGATTTGTCATGATGTTCTTGCTTTTTAGATTGTTGAAAATATGAGTCAGCTACTGGATGCTTAAAATGTTTTTGCTTCCCAGAGATTATTCATTCTATGAAGTTTCATCCTTCTTGACATCATGCTTATCTACAGTGAATAACGATATCACATAAAATGGATTCAACTGATTCAAGAGAAAGGAAAAAACAGGTGAATTTTTGAGTCCAAATACCCAATTTTCTCCACTAGCCAAAGAAAAGGAGAAATAGTAAACAGCACGAAAAAGAAAGCCAGAAAAGCTTTCTTCAGAAGATTAACTATGTTGTGTCTGTCTAACTGCCTCCACTTGTGCATTAAATGAAATTATTGGTAAAATGAAAAGAAAAGCCAGTCCACCACAGAAAAGTGAGATTTCAGAAGCTACCAATACTCTTCTAGAAATTCTCTTCATGCAGCAGAACCTTCAGGGGCAAACTCTTTCCCTACCTACTTTCCTAAGTTTGAGTATCTGACCTAGCATGCAGGTTTGGTGTGAAAAATCTTTCATACCATGAGTTATCATGTTTCAGAGCCATAATGTGTTTTCCATATTCAGGGTCTGCTTTTATTAGGTTTATTGGTGGATCTTGGGAGGTCATCTCCAGCTGGTTTTCTTCTTGCCCCGGATCTGAACTCTGCTGAACACCATTATCCCTCTTCACTGAAGCAGCAGAATACCTTGGCTTCAGGTATAAGGGCTATGGAAACTTCCATCCTTTCTCCTGGAGTCCTGGGAAGAGGACAAAAATGTTATTTTCCTTTTATATGAAATTCCTGTTTTAACAAAAGAGCAAGAATTCATCTGCTAGTAAAGAGGTACCAGATTTTATCCTAAAATGGAAAGCAGCACATGACCTTTCCAGTTTTGTATATCTGCTTTAAGAACTGATGTTTTTAGAAGAGTTCCTAAGTGAATGTATTGAGTTCTTCTATGCACTTTTTGTCACGTGGAGCATAAGGGATAATAAATTATTAAAAGTGGGTCTGCAAAAACACTGAGGATATGTCTTGATTTGAAAACAAATTTTCAGGTCTACCAGAATTTCTTAGAAGGAAAAAATATTTTCATTTCTTGATAATTAAATATTTTGTTTTGCCAGTTCCCAACATGGCATCAAAAGTGAGAAATTTTTAAAATCATAATTTTAGTCAGATATGAAAAAGCAGACAGTATAGAGTTTATATCAGTTTTGTAAGTTTCTTTATTAAGTAAAGAAAATTTGCTGTTGGTATAAAGGCATTCTGGAGACAGAAGAGAACTAAGATAGCCATTGCTTTATGAGTTCCCAGACATGACTTCTCCAATTGCTTCCCAAACAGTGGGGCAAATGAGATAAAGTGGGATAATACAGGACACTTACAAAATAGAAATTCATATTACAGGCCCCTAAAAGCTGTGATTGCATCAGCTGGAAATGGCAAAACTGTACAAAAACACTTGGTATTAGTTGATTGCAAGTTGTGTGTGAGAGGGGTGGGAAAATGGGGAGATGGTGAAGATGAAAATATTATCTTGGAGCCTGCCAAACAAAATATTTCCAGTAGTGATGAAGTGCTAGAGGTAATCCTGTGGCACCTCAGCACTCTTGGGTGCAATTCTGATTACCTGTGTTTTGATAGTTTTGAATTACCCACGCTCTATAAAGATGAGTTGAAACTGCTGTTGGGGCCATTACCTCCTGTTTCATAAGAAGAAATTGAGAAAGCTTTGCTTGCTTAGTCTGCTTAAATAACTGGAAAGAGAATAGGTTGTCCAACTGGTTTGAAAAATTGGATTTGGAGAGTATTATCCTCGCTACGCTGCTGTTGGGGAGGGGGATGGTGCTGAGGGTTCAGCAGTACCCAAAATTGGTGCATTCTGACTCTGTCCTTTTACTAATGACTTGGGTGAGGAATTAATTATTAATTATGAAAATTCTAATTTTTAAATTAATTATTTAAATTATTATTTTAAAATGTAATTTGCCAAGGACTGAAACCTGAGAGAAATTGCCATGCCGGTGATTAGAGAAACAGTTTGAAAATCAGGTGATCCACGGAGCTGTGGGTTTATTTCCCATATCTGTATCTGCCCTACACATTATTTGAGCATGTTCTTCCTCTGCCCTCCCTGCCATGGGCTGTTTCCCACAGCTACATCTGATTTCCCAGGTCTGCTCCACTCTGGGGCTGATGGGGTCCCCAGCTCTCATGGGGACCTCATGGTCCCCAGCTCTGAGATGGGAAAGGGGTAGCAAGTAATGTGGCTAGCCCTAAGCTAGCCCAGGCAAAGGGCAGGCCAGTCAGGCTGGTCAAATTAAATGCCCAGTGAGTTCACACTGCAGGCTGGACCTCTGCAGGGGCTGTAATTTTCATCTTTTTCTTCTATCTGCTCACAGATTTTCACACAACTTGAAAGAACTTAATACCCTCACAGCTTTTCAACTAAACCAGATAGAGAGGAAAATGAGTTTCCAGAAAATTGAGAGAAATAAGAAAAAGTATCGGATAAAAAAAAATAAACAGATAAAGCAGCTGCCTAGATGTAAATGTTTTGTTTCCTTGGGAATCAGGTGGAAAATAGGATGCCGTTCAATTTGCAGTAACTCTCCCAAGTGAGACAGGGAATAATTGCCATATAGCAGCCCTTTAGAAAATGATAGAGCTGCTAAAGTAAATCCCAATGTAATTGTGATCATCATATTAGTACATATAGGAGAAGTAATTGAATACTTCAGAATTTTCAGCATGGTAAAGTCTTGGTTGCAGAACAGCATCTGTTCTTGGACACCACAAGTCGTAGTGATGTGGTCCAACTGAAAAAAAACCCAGAATGGCTGGATGTATCAGTAGTGTGATTTAGAAGAAAAGGTTGAAATAATTTGTATGATTTACTCTATTAAAAAAGAAAGCAGCAAGCTAGTAGTCTTCAAAGGCTGCTTGCAAAAGGAAGTTTTCCTTGCAGGTTTCCATGTCTGCAGCAGATGGGACAAGAAGAAAGGGAGCTAATTTTTCAGGAAGGGAAGAGTAGACATTAAGAAAAAAGCATCTCCAAACAAAGCCTGGAATAGGTCGCCTAAATATTCTTTGTATTCACTGTTACTGAAAGCCTTAAGGCAAGTGTTTGTCAGGGATGATACAGGTGTATACTGGTGATCCAACCTTGGGGCAGAGCATTGGCTTACGTGGTTTCTTGAACTTCTTCCAGTGTTATTCTAAGACTCCATGTTTGATCTCTGTGAATGCATAAGAAAGGAGAATAATTAGTTACATCAAGAAACAATATTGACAAAAAGCCCGTGAATTCTGGCTTTACATCAAGTATTCTGGAAATTAGAAGGAAGCTTCTAACCACCCAGGCAGAGTTTTCCATAAGAAATGCAAATCTAACTGGCTCTGAGCAGGAATATGCTCACTTTAAGAAGGTATGCTGCATGTTTTCTTCCGATTCCTGGGGACTTGGCTCAAAGATATAGAAAGACACTTCTGGTAATCTTGCATATACATGATCTTTGCTTCCCCAAAGAAGGCGACGGGATGCTTTAAGCACACAGGAGCCCTGCTATGGCATTCAGCTCATGAACAAGGCAAGTGAATCTGACACACAGTGGTCTGCAAACTCTCCTTTTAATGTACTTCTTGATACATTCTTTGCCAAAGCTTTATTTTATCAGCTTCTACCCTCCTCTGATATTCCAGTTCACCATCTAGGGTTTTATAATAATTGCGATGACAGTGAAGCATCACGAACACTGGATGGTGGCATTGCAGAATGAATCAGGCATGCCAGATGAACAGCTTCTATTTACATACCCAGATATCCCAGTATCAAGGGAAAAGACTTGCAGAGTAATGTGTGTTGTAAAAATACTTTATATGTGATTTGCTTTTGGAAAAAGAGCTATAGCTACTATGTAAGTTCACCTGGCAGATCAGATTTTCTCGTAAGTAGAAAGAAGAATGAGTCTGACAAAAAATGCAATAAAATTTATGGCATATGTTCTCACAGAATAATCCTTGAGTACTTAGCTTTAAGAACACAACCTACGCAACAAACAGGATAGACCAGACAGAGATTTTATAAGACAGAGATCTGGCAGGTAGGAAAGGCAGAAAAATATTTGTTGCAGGCTCTCATTTTCTTTTATTTTATTGTGGTTGTTGTTTTACTAAAGTTCTGCAAGGGTGAGAATATGAGTTCCTAGATGTTTAGATGGGGTGCTGCTCTTCTGTGGTCTCATCTGAGCACAGGAGGTAGCAAGACACTTACAAATTAGGGGTGGTGGGTAATGAGTATGGTTGCTCTTTCAAAGAGTCTCTCAGATGTGATAAAATGCTTTCTGTGGTTTTTGCTGAAAAAAATATGCCAGAGTGCCTTACTGTAGAACCAGACTCAAACAGCTGCCAGGTTTTTCTTTCTTTCATCCATTTTCCACATGTGAACAAACTTCCAGGTGCTTCAGGTTGGTCACTGATGGCTGAATGTAGCAGAAGCACCTGTTATGCAGACAGGAGGTTTTGTTCTCTCAAATATCAGCTTTCCAGCTGACTCTTAGAAACCAGTCCTCTCTCACACAAGATCCAAGAAGAATTGCTTCAATTTGACCTCCATTCATATTGCCAAAAGCAAGGATGGACCTGCCCATGCTGGTTCTGGCCACCTTTTCTGGAGGATGTCAACCCTCAGTGCTGTCCTCAAGCTTTGGTTGCCACCACCCAGCCCTTCCATGTGTCCCTCTGCTTGCACACCCCTCCTGGATTGCATGCTATAGAAACACCAGTATGGAGTGTGTCCCCCTGTCCTGAGCTACTTTATCCCTGAGCTGTCCCCTCTATCTGAGCTACTTTGAGAAGAAAACAATGCAGCCCCAGATCACTCTTACTTGTAGGATGATAGGGGAATCACTCTGACCAGGTAATGAGACCCAGGCCAAAGAGTGGCACTGAATAGCCATAGCATATCAGCTTTTTGGGGGGTGTGGACTGAGCAGGGTAGACTCATCCCCTTTACACCACTTGGCCTGACCTATGTGTCAGTGGGTATAGCACTGCATATACCTATAAGGTATTGCTAGGTCCTGAGTGGATTTCCAGAGCTCTGATTTATTTTGCCAAAGGCATCCACAGAAGCAGTTAGGCTGGATTTTGGCTTTTAAGGATTTAGGCTTTTAGGTCCTTTTATAGATCCAGCTCTGCTGTCTATGTTATTAGTTTTGAAGCTGTCACTTTTCTCTTTGTGGGGCAGCAAGTGACTAAATTGCTTCCAGGTTTAAATAGAACCAAGCACCTCAGGACAAAAAAATTACTAGAAATATGCAAAACTGTATTTCAAGCCACAGCTTGTTGAAAAAGGAATCTTTATTGCTTAGAATGACTTTAAATTCTTTAATTGAAAGGAACCAATGGATCCAACTCCTGAGGTTCCCTGTCTTGAACGCAGTTCAGGCTCAGACCTTAAATGAATTCAGTGCAGAGAGCCAAAGGGAGAGAGAACACATAAGTCTTGACTTGTTTAAACTTCCCTGAAATGAAGTGCTTGTACATTTTGAAGACCAATTCTCTGTCTGTCAATGAGAAAGTAGACATTAAATGCACCATGAGTGGTTTCAGGTGCTGCTCAGAGACACTAGATGGCACCTTCTGTTTTCTGGATTGATGGGGCCAGAAATAGGGCCTGCCTGGTGAAAGCTGACAATTGTTTTCGAAGCAACTGGTGCATCCATATGGATCCTTGCTGACGAGGGAGACAAAAATATCCTGGTGCTCCAGATCCAGAAAAATGGGGAAGACAGAGCACCTATTAACTACCTGGTTTCTTCTTTTTATATCTACTCTGCTCTGTCATTGGTGGAGCATTAAAACACCCAGAAAAACAATAGGCTGGGAATGGTTGTGTTTATGATGCATTTTAAGGACATGGTTGTGGGGAAAGCTGGACACAGTGCAAGCACATAGGCTGGTATTTAGGCCAAAGGGGTATAACATACCACAGTGTGAAAGTGCAATATATGGACATGGGGAGACTGTTCAGCTGCCTTGTCACAGGTATCTGGTGTCATTCAGGGTGCTTTAAAAGATCCCACATGAAGTCTTAACCACTGCTCCTGGAAGACAAGGGTTATACCTGCCCAGCCTCTGGATCTTTGGGTTGCATCTACACTGGGTTGCACTGAGCTGATGTTGTGGGTGGTGGATAGTGGGTGAATCAAGGCAAGGCAACTGCTCATCTGATATGAGCACAGGCACCTATCAGCCCAAACTCTCTTCACCCTGCTGACTGTACTAGCTAGACCACTGTTGATGGGTGGTCTTGATTCACCCACCCCTAGGTAGACTCCTGAATTTGGATGACCACAAAAGGAGGTGAACCCCACACATAGAGAGCAAGTGCTTTTTGTATTTGTCTACTGCTGATCTTAGACTCCTGTAAATTGGTGACCCCACATGGTAAGCAGAGAGTATGGGATGTAGAGCACCCTGACTCCAGAGGATCATGAGGAGCCAGCCAGTGATAGCCTGTGTTGTCTGACAGTGATGTGAATGAGCATAAATGGAACACTGCAATGGCACCCTTGTAGGAAGAAATTCTGGTCCAAGACAAAGCATTCTTTCTCTAATTCAGTGCTAAGAAATCTCTGACTGTTTCCCCTTACAAGTTTCTACAGGCATGTGCTTTTTAGAAAGAATTTTGCTAAATAGCTTTGGAAAAATTTGCCCTGAGCTAATTGTGCAATTTCTGTTCTGTGACTGTCATGGTGCAACCTCTCACTCTTGTCTTCCACAACCAGGGGGATAATGACTGTGCTGTTTTGTAAGAATTCTCAGGCTCAGACCACTAGGGCTGCCTAAATCATCAGGCCAGGGTGCCAACAGGGTCCCTGTTCCCCACAGAGCAAATACCATGAAACACCTCCTTTGCCCATTGCAAATGAACCTTTAGTACAAAAGCTGAAGTACTAGAAATTCAGTGACAGGTCTCAGAAAAGAGCAATGAAAGATCTAGGTCTAGAGGCAGTGACTTGGACTGGTACAATGGGAGCTGATTTGTATGGAATAAAGGCCCAGAAGATGCTGGGGACTGAGCTAAGTCAACATTACAGAGAAAGGCAGTGACCCCCACCCCCAGTGGTGCTATCGTTTTGACTTGGGAAGAAATTTGTTCCTAGCCCTGGGTCTGGTGATCAGTCCAAGCCTGAGCCCATTAACAAAGACATGTAAACCAGCCTGCTAGAGGTTTACAGTGCTGTCAATGTACTCTGCCTTTTATCCTATTTCTGAAGCTCGGCTATGTCTCCTGTTTCTAAAGGTGGGGTGGTGAAATCCAAGTCAAAGTCAAGTTATACATTAACAAGAACAAAAAGCACCTTCGTGCCCACTACAAGAAACTAGTAAAATTCTGAAACAAGGATCTAATTAAAAACAGTGTAAAAATCATGAAAATTTACCCTGTCAAAAAATAGCCATTCAGTCTCCTTTTAGATCCTTTGCAATTCCTGTACTCACTCCTACAATCTCCATCTGACATGCATTAAATTTAAATAAAAGGAACCTACTACATTACCTTTATCTAAGGAGCCAATTATTTTTCATGGGAAAAATAACAATTAAAAAACTAAAATAAAAAAATCAGGTGTTTCTTATTAGGAGAGGGATACAGACATCTCCATATAGTTGCCTATGGTATGTATGCCAACTAAGAGTGAAACTTCCCATTATAGTCAGTTGAGATGTAGGTCTGGATTTGGGTTTTGGTTGCACTTGAGATGCCGTTTGGTATCAGATCTGGGCTGACAGGTACAGCACAGTATCTGTGTCCTTCCACACGACAGCATTTGATGGCCATTCAGGATACTGGACGCCCATCTTTAGACAACTCAGGAAATAAAAAGGAAAAATTACTAAATATATACAAATATACAGGAAAACTGATACCACATTCCCCCCTCTTTTCCCCCAGTAACTCTCACATCACCACTGAGGCTGCAGGTCAGCCCTGGGAAAGTCCAGGCTGGACTCCTGGAGTCAGCAGCAGTCAGGAGCTGGAGGCAGGAACACACAGATTCAGGATGGCATGGATCAGGACCACAGGCAGATGAACGGATGGAATCCTCCCAGGATGCTGAAGGAAACAGGGACAGATGAAGAAGGGGGAGAAGGAAGAAGAATCCCTCAAATTTATACTGAATATGATGTGTATGGGATAGAATACTCAGTTTGGTCATTTATCTTGTCCATTCCTCCCTAAAGGAGGGTTGCAGGTGTGACCTCTTTACTCCTTTTCTCCTTCCAGAGGGCAAAATGCTCTTCAGAACCAAGCAGTGGCCTTGGTTCTGCACACCAGTCTCCAGCAGTAACTATAAACATCGAGCATTAAGGGTCCCAGAAGCAGACACTGACTGAAAACTTGCTGTTAATTTCAGCAAGTGCACCTACTTACAAGAGACTTGTTTGAAAGCAAAATTACAGGACAGAAAATTACCTTTACCCTGGCCCAAACCAGGACACTGATGGGATTTATAAGAATGTGCAGTCTGTCAGTGCTCCAGTCCAGGCAGAGGAGAGGGAGACACCCACCTTCCCTTTCCTTCACTATGGTTAGTGCACAGGTCCATCTGTAACCTATCATTCCAATTAAGGTCATATTTAAAGAAAAGAAACCTATCCACAATCTACTGTAGGTCTAAGCCACATGCTAATGATCACAGTATCATTGCAATATGAGGGTGACTGGTGGGATTTCTCAAGCCAGATGACTTGCAGTTGTAAAACCCAGTGAGACAGATATAAATGCTTAATAGTTGTTTGCTTCACTGAAGCAGTAGTCCATACATCCTCTGTTGCAGATAGGATTTCAAATCTACTGTTAGGCACAGATGTGGAACAAGTGACACTTCAATCACTGTATTTTGGATTGTAACTTTGATTATATACAGGAACAGAATTATTCCCCTAGTGCCTTGCGATCCTGTTTCACTTCACAGAACCTTTTAAATCTCTCCACTCACACATCTATACACCACAATTTGTGTTTTTTGCTATCTTTTATTATTTTGCTGCCTGTTTCAGTACATAGAGGACATGGAGCAAAATGTGCTGCTTTGTAGAGAAGTGTATATGCAGAGGGCTTGCACCAGGGCTTTTGTCATTCCCCTCTATTAAAAAGGTAATCAAGGTTACCATCTCCAGAGACCCAAGAAACTCCCCATCATGGTTCAGTAGCTGAGGGGGAGTGGCTGAAGGCAGAAGACCACAGTCAGGGGATGTATCCCCCAATAGAGCCCAGCCTGACCACTGGCTTCCACGCAGGAATGCAGGTACCTGATGGGAGTAGCGGATGGGGAGAGCTGCACATGGGACCCAGAGCTCCTTTGCTAAGGGCAAGCTGAAATGTCTCAACTTTAATCCTGCACATCTTTACAGAGACCTCTTAACTCCTTGGACTAACCTGACTGTGGTCTTCTGGACCTGTTCCACTTTGAATCAAGTGCTGGCTGCTCCCCATCAGGGGCTTACTGAGTTTGCACAGTGTGGGGGCTGCAGGGTTTGTCTTCATCCACTCAGGTGCAAATTTAATCAAGCAGTAAAACCATGATAAAATATGACATTTAGGGCAATAAAATGTGGGTGCAAGACATTTTGGTGGTGAAAGCTTGGTGCTAAGGGACACATTGGTTGTACAGAAAACTGCTGTTACATATTTTTATTGTGATGTTTCATGAGGAACCCTTCACTAAGAGCCTACCAGTAATTGCTGCAAGGCTGGTCTTTTATTTCTTTGTGATCTCAGACATTTGTACATAGGTAAGGAAAAATCACAGAACATTTTTCCCTGAACAAGGCACAGTTACAATAGCTGGCTGCAATGAAGTAAGAAATGCAGTGGTTTTGTGGCTTGAGCATGATAATTTCTGAGTGCAAGGCAAGTTGTTAATTATTTCTTATCAGCTATAGCCTAAAACAAGTAGCTTTACAGCAAAGAAATTTTATAAATCTAAAAAGGTGAATTTTTACTGCTGTGTGTGTGGTTTTTTTGTTTTGTTTTGTTTGTTGGTTGATTTGTGGGGTTTTTTTTTGAGTGGTTTATTTTTGTGAAAGAGGAAGACAAACAACTCAATATTTCATTTTTTATTCCATACACATGCATCAGGTAGAACCATCCCTAGGCCACATCCCCCCTCCCTGCTCTGCACTGGAGGCACACTGAGCAAACCCTTGGTTTCTTGGCCATTCAAACCACAGCACTTGGCACACAGCTTGCTTGGCATCCTCTTTTTAGTGAGTAAATGTGGCTGGAGAGCCCGCTGAATAATTTATTGTGTTTTTAGAACCTCGGTAGCCAGGCCAATTAATATTTAGTGAAAATCATATTCCTGAGTTTGCAAGGCAGGGTATTGGCAGCGAGTGAATGGCTGCGGTCAGCAAGGACCACGCGTTCTCTTACAGGTGCTTCACCAACAGGTCAGCAGGAGGAGGCTGGTGCCTCCTGGGGCTTGTTTGGATGAGGAACTACTTGTGGTAGACATGAAGACAAGCACTGGAGTTCAGACCCCCCATGCAATGGGTCTCCAGTCCGTGAGACCAAGAGCCAAGGAGTGCTACAGGATATTTGCACGGTGAAGGTGGGTGAGGGGATTGCCTGTCTCTGACAAGATGAGCTGCTGTATCTTACACACCTATTTCCCTTTTTTTTTGATAAAGAAAAGCAAAAAGGGATGAAATGTGAGTGGAAAATTTACACCCGAGGAGGAAGATGACAGATGTGAATATATTTGCAGCGCTTAGTCTGGCCTTTGGGTTTTGGGAGCCTTCTCATCACCCCTCTCAATGGTGATGCTTCCCTTCAGTTTCTTCTTTCTCTCCTTGCATCTCATCTCCTTGGACTTTTTGTTGAAAATATACTGCACCTGTGTACCTGTGTGAGGGAATAAAATCTGTGTTTGGAGTAGATGATAAGTTAGCACAATTGGGTGGCATTGCAGTTTACTATTTTAAGAATTTGATTAATCAACTTGCAGTCAGTAGATGTACCCAGCAAAAAGTGCCAGAATAATATCTCGGTGAGATATCAAAGGCTGCCATGGAATTGCCTCTTCTTTTCCTAATACTCTCAGGCTCCCACTGTTGAAAATTATAATAATAGCTTTTGTAATCATGTCTCATACCTCTAGAAAAGGAAGCAGTATGAAAAGATATTAAAAAGGAAATATTAAGGCAAAAAGGCAATCCACCAGCTTCTGCAATGGTAAATTGTGTCTCACTAATCTGTTAGAATTTTTTGAATCTGTCAGTAATGCCATGTACAAATGTAAAGCAGTGTAAAAAAAAAAAAAAAAAAAAAAAAAGAAAAAAAGTAAACCAAATTTATTCTAATTTTCAGAAAATGAGAGAAAATGTTCCTTGGAAGAAGCTGTAACAAACATCAGTTGTTTGTGTTCAGAGGAATGATGTACTGTTTGGGAGCAAAAGCCAAGAAATAGGAAATAAAGAATCATATTAATCCACTTCCAACAAAGCAAAAGATTAAAGGTAGAGTACTCAAGTACTGATCTCTTGAGTAATATTCTTGGAGTCTGTCATGAGTGGGGACGGTTGGTTGGAGCTCCAGAGAACTGAAAAAGGGTGAAAAAAATGACAAGTGGAGCTCAATGTCAACAAATGCAAAATAATATTAACTGGAGAGGAAAACATGATTTACTCATTAACCTTACACAACTCTGCCCATCCCAGGTTAGGGAGGGGACTTGAATGTGGTGTAAACAGCTGTGTATAGCCACAGTATAAAGCACAAAACAGATTTATAAGTGACAAATGTCTGGGAAAAGAAGGCCATGGTTTTACGTGGTCAGTATTGTCACTCCATAGGCAAGACCACGTGCAGGACTGAATACTCACGCTCTGAAATGACAATGCAGATCTACATCAGCTTCAGCATAGGATGATGGGAATGACTGGGAGCATGTGAAAATACTCAGGAGAAACCAGTCAGGGATTGAGATCATTTTACCTTTGAAACAAGGAGAAGTAGGAATGTGGTAGCAATTCATGAAGCACAAGAGGATCCAAGAGGAAGGGGATCCAAGTGAGCTTGGGAACACAAGAAAAAGGGAAAATCAATGGTTTAGAAAAAGGCATACACATTTAATTTGGATTACTTCACTTCTAATTTAGATAATACAATGTGTACCTCACTTTTATTGCCCCATCCTTGAACACCAAGCATCTGGGCTTACCCACTTTTTCATTTCTTGTTACATTATTGGAGGACAGCCGATGAGTGTCCAGTTCCGGGCCCCTCAGTTCCAGAAGGAGAGGGAACTGCTTGAGAGAGTCCAGCACAAAGTGACCAAGCTGATGGAGGGAATGGAACATCTCCCTTATGAGGAAAGGCTGAGGGAGCTGGGGCTCTTCAGCTTGGAGGAGAATGTTTATAAGGACGTAAAGGGAGGGAGACAGGAGCATGGAGCCAGGTTCTTTCTTCTCAGTTATGCCCAGTGATAGGACAAGGGGCAACAGATACAAGCTTGAGCATAGGAGGTTCCACATAAACAAAAGAAAAAGGTTTTCTGCTGTGAGGGTGACAGAGCACTGGCACAGGCTGCCCAGGGAGGTTGTGGAGTCTCCTTCTCTGGAGACATTCAAACCCCTCCTGGATGAGTCCTTTGTGACCTCCTGTAGGTGACCCTGCTCTGGCAGGGGGGTTGGACTTGGTGATCTTTCAAGGTCCCTTCCAACCCCAACTTTCTGTGCTTCTGTGGTTCTGTGTGAATGTCACAGAGAGAAAATTACAAAGTAAGAGAAGGGAATCTTGTTGCCACAGAAAAAATAATTAGACCGTAAAAATCATTAACCCAGAGTTGTGTTTACCATTAATACTCTATCAAATGTTGATTGTGTGACTAAAATGCAAAATAAAAGAGTAGCCATAACCATTACCCAACAATATAAACAAGGTCATCATTGCTGTGAAAGAAAACACAAGAAGGATGAAAATCTTCCAAGAGGTATTTTCATCTCTAAGTGATGAAACTGAGCAGGTTTTTAGTCCTAAATAACGGAGTACTTTTCCTATTTTTTGATAAAAAATTATTGAAAAAATAGCGTATGTCAAAAAATATATGTACAGAGAGACACATTCCAAAGATTCAGAAGCTGCTTGTGCACATTTAATTTGAACTCATCTTAATGTATTTTGTAAACAGCAGCCTTTTGCTTGGTATGAACATGCCTGCCAAGTACACCCACATGAAATATCTGTTTTCCGCTGTCCAGTAGTCTCCATTCAACTTTCTTCATTGTTGTCATGGCAATAAGACTGTTTTGACAATGCCATTAATGAACTCTGAGGGTGAGAAAGGTCCTTCCTCAACAAAGAGTGACACTGCCACAAAGCAAATTAAATTGCTCTGACAACATATCTATTGAGAGTGAGTTCACATGTCACTGGAGCTTTTAGGATCTTATTGATGACTCTGAGGCTGCCAAAAGTCATAAAGAACTGCTGTTGTAATAGGTTTATGTTTATAGACAGTATTTGCCTGCATTGTTTGATCACCCTAATGCTGATAGATTCTGTCATTTTACCTTGGCAGTTGTATTCACTGTTACTCCTCTGTCTGTGAATTAATGCAGGTGTGTGTGTCAGTAATCACTCCTTATCTCCAAAATGGTACAATATATATGCCATAAATACATAACTAGGTGACAACTGATTACCCTCCAGTCAAGTGATAGGAGTAGTTGACAGGAATAGTTGCAGATCACAGAACAGACACAGGCCAGCACATTCTTTTGGGCCATAAAAGCTGAAATAAAGGTGGCCCAAACCACATGTGTGGAGGGTTTACAGTCATTTTGCTGTCTGCTCAAAAAAGGACCTTTCACCTGCAGAACCTATAAAAGATATCAAGAAGACTTCTTTTGAGCAGTATACATTAATGTCTATAGTGCTTTACATCAAAGATCACTGCTCTGCTGCTGGTGGCTCACTGGTTCAACAGAAAGCTGTAAACATTTTCTCCATACCTGTAGCACTTTCAGCTCAAAGCTTGCATAATGCTACATGAATTTTACTTTCTCTGAATCAAGGGCCTGAAATCAGTCTGTAGCTTTATTATTTCTGGCAAATGGAGAAAATGAGGTGAGCTGTAACAGGCAGCCTGACTCCTGGCAAAGGCACTGTGGGTGATAGAGGTGATGGATGCTGTAGGTTTGGATGAATCATGGAATTATAGAATGGTTTTGGTTAGAAGGGACCTTAAAGACTGTCTTTTTCCAACCCCCCTGCATGGGCAGGGACACCTCCCACTAGACCAGGTTGCTCCAAGCCCCATCCAACCTGGCCTGGAACACTTCCAAGTAGGGGGCATCCACAACTTCCCTGGGCAACGTGTTCCACCCTCACACAAAATAATTTCTTCCTAATACCTGATTTAAATCTACTCTCCTTCAGTTTGAAACCATTCCTTTTTGTCTTATCACTACATACCCTTGTAAATAGTCCCTCTTCAGCTTTTCCATAGGTCCCTTTGGGTACTGGAAGGCCACTATAAAGTGTCCTCAGAGCCTTCTCTTCTCCAGGCTGAACAACCCCAACCCTTTTAGCCTGTCTTCTCAGGAGAGATATTCCAGCCCTATGACCATCTTCGTGTTCATCTTCTGAACTTGCTTCAGCAGATCCATGTCCTTATGTTGAGGCCTCTAGAGCTGGACACAGGGTTCTCCTCCCATCTCAGCCTCCCTGCAATAGGTTACAGGTGAGACTGGCTTTCCAGGACACTAAATAGGTTTTCTCCTATTGTGTAGGCAGACAGATCTATCTGTTTGTTGTTTTTTTTTTTCATATATGGCACTTGTCTGTTTTAAATGACTGCATATCTCTGCTCAGGGCCAACCTGTCTTGCAGGCAGTTACCATTCCTACAGGTCACATTTCTGTACCTACAAGCTAAAAAGCAAAAAAAGAGAAACCTTACCCTGCCCCAGCAGAGTGCACAAGGACTGTCTGTGCATTAATTACTGCACACTGGTGCAGGAGTTTCAGGACTTTGTGCCTATAGATCTTGTCTGCTATAACCTAGCTTGATCTAAAACATCACCCTGTGAAACATTTTATTTTCCAGTCAGGTAAAAATGATTAAAGTAGTAGCAAAATGTAATCCAAGGAGTATTTCTGAGGAGATTACTGAAGACTGGTGCACATGGGGCCATGCATGAGTTTTAGCAGCAAGAAAATGCTGCTAAAGAGCAATGAGCAAGGTAGGTGCTGAAGGGTTAGAGTATCCAAAAGGGTTGTGGAGGTGCATGAGAGACATGGGAATGAATTGGATGGTTGTCTGTGATAAATGATGTGAAATGCTTGGTTGCTTAACCAGCTACCCATTGCTGGGCAGTGTAGACAAGAGACATCCAGCACGAATTAGCCTGAGAGATGTCACCACTAATAAAGTGTCCTTTGCCAGCAATATAATTTTCCATATTCTTTTCAAGCACATATCTTCTCCACCATCTACGCCCACACAACAAAACCCCATTTGGAGTCCTCACTATTCTTCTGAATAGTCTTTCACTATTCTTCTTGCTCACCCAGATCTGCCAGGGTTGTTGAGGAAGGGCCAGATGTGTAGGTGTCCTACTGTTTCAATCCTTCTTCAGCCATATTGTGCAGAGTCTCTGAAAGTTTCCATGTTCTGCCTTAAAGCAGCTTCATGGTATTGTGACTGATGGTGTAAAAATACATTTAAAACAGCTGAGCCATGGATTCAAGGTCTTTGTAATCAAGAGCAAGGCATTCAGCTTTACTGAGCTTCATTCAGCTTAGCTAAAAATCTGGATAGAAAGCAGCACTACCCTGATGATTAGATACTGCACCTGAAAACTCATTTTATTAGAGTGTCTAATGCAGTGTACTTATGTGGGCTTTTGGGTGGATCTCAAAGGGTTTTAAATACCCTGTGGTGTATTTCTATAACTTTATCTTTACAAAAAAGATGTAGATAAAGACTACTCAGTATCTAAGTAAATAATGTCATTGCAGGCATCAAGAATAAATTCTTGTTGTTAAAGAAATATCATGAGTCATAACTGGAGTTGCTTTTCATTAGTTGCTTAAGGGCTAGAGAGTACAAAAGATATATTCATGACACACTTCAAATTCATGTTGCTTATTCCTTTTATTTTTGATTGAACACATCAAAGTCAGAGCAACTATGCTCATCTGTTCCACTGGAACTGATTTGCCCTCAGTCTTTTTGTGTGTCTGACACTGCTGGTGACCCCCATTTCAAAAACCAAACACATTATCGACACACACGGGAGGAGGCATCTGAAAGCTCATCTTTGTTTTTATAGTTGGTCTTCCAGTCAGATTGCTTTACTCATATAGAAATTCATTTATTTTAACGTCCTTGTGGGAACTGGTATAATGCTCTGCCATGTGCTTCTTGTGTAAGAAAGGCTCCATTTAATAATTTGGTTCCACCCTGAGAGCAAGTGGAATTCAGCATGAAAAACGGTGAGAGAAGACAAAACACATCCTGTAGTTCTGGTAGCAAAAATGTGGTTTTGCTCTCTGGATCCATTATATCAGCAAGTTCACCCTTATGCTAGTTTGCTGCTTCTTTGGCATTTGAAAAAGAATTTGAACTGAAAATAAGCAATAAACCCATTACCTGTTTTTTCGTTCCCCTACTTTTGTTCTTTATGACAGTAATGGCTTTTTGAAGACCCAGTTTAAATTTCTGAATTCAAATTCAGAAGAACGAAGAAAAAAGTAAAAAGATCATGCAAAACATGAAATTATTTATTAAAGCCACAAATAATATGTGAGATAGTATTTTAATAGAATGACAAAATAAAATCAAATGAGACAGGGTGTTTCACATATTACCTATCATCAGGACTTCAGCAGTGAAGGTTTGAGTGAGCAGGGAATATGGGTTAACAGCCCTACAGGAAAAGATTTGGGTCTGCTGGAGATAACAAGATGAACATTAGGTGATGAAGTACTGCTGCTAAAGGGTGAATATCCTACCCCAATACCCAAACAGGATCATAGCTTGCAAGATATGTGAAGCAATCCTCTCTTCAGGACTGGAAAGGCCTCAGAAGTGCCTGGTTTATGGGATATGTGGGGTATCTGGGAACTGCAAACCAAGGAAGGATGCCAAAGACCCAGTGTAGACAGTGCAGAGGAGAGGAATGGGCACGGTCAGGATTTCAGAAAAACATGAAATGGTCTCATTAAGGCTCATTCAGCTCATCCAGAGCCCAAAAGGTTAAATGGACAAGTGATGGCCTCTTTGAATCATGTATCATTGTTTGGGTTGGAGAAGACCTTTAAGATCACCAAGTCCAACCTTTAAACCAGCACTTCCAAGGCCACCATTGACCCATGTCACTCAGCACCACATCTCCACAGCTTTGAAACCCCTCCAGGGATGGGGACTCCACCTGGGCAGCCTGGGACAGGCCCTGACAACCCTGTTGATGCTGAAGTCATCTGCCCCAAACTTCTGTTGTCCTCTGGAAATGCTGTTTGTAACCAACCAGAAGCCCAACCCAGACTTATGTCCAAGGGCACGGGATCAAGAGGAGCTGAGCCAGTCCTGCAAGGAAGCCAAATCCCTGGGGAATCAGGTGGTGGGGATAGGGACAGGGTTGACCTTTTTCTGTGGTGGGGATTCAAGATGTCCTCTCCTCTTCCCTGCTCAACCTGTGGGGCAGCAAGACTGCCAGGTCCTGCTCCAGCCACACTCTCTGCTCCCTCTTCAAGGCCCTGAGGAAAAGACCTGGTTTCTCCAAGATTTTACACATCTGCCCCAAAGGATGAAGCATAAAGTGGAAAGTGTTCATGACTCAGGGCAGGTCTGGAACAGCCCCTGTGGCCTACAGCCTGCTTTATCTGGGGGACTTTGTTTCTGGTGTGTAGACTTCTGGATATTAGCGTAGTGGCATCACAGAATCACAGAAATGTCATGGTTGGAAAAGACCTCTAAGATCAATGTATCCAACCATCAACTCCCACACCTCACTTCCCCCCGAAAAGAAAAAAAAAAAAAAATTACCATGCCCACTACAGCATGTCCTGAAGTACTTCATCTACATGGTTTGTAAATACCTCCAGGAATGGTGGAGGTACCTAACCACTTCCCTAGGCAGCCCGTTCCAATGCCTGACTACTATCTCAGTAAAGAAATTCTTTCAAATATCTAGTCTAAACCTCCCTTAGTGCAACTTCAGGCCATTTTCTCTACTCCCATCGTTACTTTCTTGAGAGAAGGGGAGGTTTAATATAACCCCAAGTGGTGGGTTCTGCATCTCCATCACAACAAACCCAGGCAAAGCTCCAGGCTTGGGGAAGAGTGGCTGAAAACTGCCCAGAGGAAAAGGGCCTGGGGGTGTTGGTCAACACTTGTGTGAATATGAGCCATTAGTGTGCCCAGGTGTCCAAGAAGGCCAACAGCATCCTGGCTTGTATCAGGAACAGTGTGGGCAGCAGGAGAAGGGAAGTGATGGTGCCCCTGTACTTAGCACTGGTGAGGCCGCAGCTTGAGTGCTGTGTTCAGATCTGGGCCCCTCACTACAAGAAGGACATTTAGGTGCTGGAGAAAGTCCAGAGGAGGACAACAAAGCTGATGAAGGGTCCAGAGCACAGGTTTTACTAGAAGCATCTGAGGGAACTGGGATTGTTTTGCCTGGAGAAAAGGATGCTGGGAGGAGACCTTATTGCTCTCTACAGCTACATGAAAGGAGGCTGTAGCAAGGTGGGGATTGATCTCTTCTCCCCAGTAATAAGCAACAGGACAAGAGGAAATGGACGCAAGTTGCACCCAGGGAGGTTTAGATTGGATGTTAGAAGGATGGTACCCTTCATTGGAAGGGTAATTAAACACTGGAACAGGCTGTCCAGTGAGATGGTTGGATCACCACCCCTGGAGGTGTTTAAGACATGCAGATGTGGGACTTGGGAACACAGTTTAAGTTTTGGACTGGGTAGAGTTAGATTAATGGTTGGCAGAGCTAGGTTATGGTTGGACTTGATGATCTTGAAGATCTTTTCCAAAGAAAATGATTCTGTGATACACTACTTGGTCTTCCAATGTGCATCTGGCATGACTTTGCTCACTTCATTCTCCTGCACAATCCATCACAGATGTCTTTTTTACTCAAGTCTTCCAAATCTTGACAGCAGCTTAAAAGTCACAAGATCTTTGAAATAACAAATTCGAGTTCCTTTTTGGTTTTTAGGTGTTATGGGCAATGTCTGTCACATAAGCCTGGTGCTGACCTGTTTCCACTGAATTTAGGTACCAATTCTTCTAGCTTTTATCCATCATCATGAGAAAATTATGTTGTCCATCAAAAAAAAAAAAAGAAAAAAAAAAAGAAAAAAAAGGTAATCAGGATTTACTTTTCTCTGATGATCTCAAATCTCAGCTTCATGACATGGAAATTCTGTATCTGAAGTTCCCAGGTGCTGTGTCCTGCATGCTTCACTTTCACTTAAGGAGTTCTCCCATGGACTTCAGTCTGAGTGGTACCAACCCTCAACACAGCAAATAGGATGCTCATGAGCCCAAGTTCATTCTTATTCAATAGAAGTAAAAAAAAGTCATTCTTATTCAATAAAACCCTACACTAAGCTACATCTATGCTTGAGAGCTTTGTTGAAGAAATTTTGGAACTGTCACCTTTTCAGAAACATCCTCCTGGCTACAGAGAAACAAATTGCTTTGTGTGTTGGCTGTATTTCTGTCTCCCTCATTTAAACTTCACTATATTTCTTTGTCTGCCCTTAGGCTTGAGACTTTCAGAGTAAAGATCATCTTTGATGGAAGGTGCCTTGCACAGAGACACTAAAGGTGCACAACAGTGCATCAGCAGTAATAGTTTTAACAAAAGGCAATGAAAGGAATTTTTATCCAGCTTTAGAAACATGCCTTAGAAATAGAAAAGGATGAGAGATTGACCAATTAATGAGGGAGGGCAAACCATTAGCTGTATCTTTAAAATTGTTTTAATACTTTAACAAAAAACGTCTTGATTAAGAAAATTTGAGTGTGTGCAATTAGGAAGCAATGTAAATTTTGTAAGTAAAGACTTAGGTTGAAAGAAACAGGTATGATATGAGTCAGAAAGATTTAATTTATGCATGTCAGTAAGACCAGATTGTAGCATCCTAAATTGTAGATGGAAGTACTTATGAATTTACTGAATCCCTAAATTGTTTCTGAGCTGTTCTGGTGTGCTGGGAAAGTAATGAGCACTGGGCAAGGATGTGGGAGTTGTCTGTGTTCTATATATCTGTGAGATGGAGGCTGTTGTGCTGCTGGTATTCAGACAGGTACTGAATATGCTAATTTCTTTGAAGCAAAATCAGTGAGGGACACTGAAGTAGGAAATGCTCAAGAAGGGAGCCTGAAGCTCTTAAAACCTGAACTATGAGGAGGCACAAGGAAGTTGTGACCTTGTGGGGCTGCAGAGGGTCTGGTGAATGTGAAGTGAGGTGTTTGCTGGCACAGCTGAGCCACTGAGAGTGGTGAAAAAGCCCTTGTGACCTCCTCCTTCCCCAAGATAACATCTTAAGTCCCACATGAATACCAACAGAAGGTTGCTTGTGTTGGGTTGTGGGGCACCTCCCGTTCCCATGTGCCATTTGCCACCAGCACTGGCTTTGGGAGGTGGAGGGGACACACATGACAGGTCATAGGCACCATCTAATTTTAAACAAAACCTTCTATGGTAAAATTTAAGGGCAGAATCTCTTGGGGGATGCCAGTTGCCTTGATAAAACTTCTCTACAGACAGGACAGTAAGAAAGAGGGCAAAAGTCTTCTCTTCACCCCATCACAGCCGTCAATGTCCCTCACTTAGGCTGGGATGTTTCTCTTTTTTGCTAAAGTCTGTGCTCATGGAAGCTGACTCTATAATGATACATATGTGATTAATAATGCAAGTGATACTAACTAATGTCATTTTGCATGTCATCAGGGAATTAAACACAATCCTCTTAATGCACACAAGAAACCCCACTATAAAATTGCATTTGCGACTGTTGCTAACGACAAATATTGTATTCTAGTGTCAGAAAAATCCAAGGGCTTCCTGGAGGTCTGCCTGTTCCCTTGAAGTGTCCAATTAGTTAACATTTTGCCTACAATTAGCAGCTCACAAAAGTAAGCTTCAGAGAGGAATTACTGTCCGTGTTAAATAAATTACTCCTCCCCCTTTGTACCTCACTGTTATGAAAATAAATCTGCACATGCCTCTTTTCAGAGTGGTAGCCTTTCTAAACTCTATTAGTGTGAAGGTTCCTTAAAAAAAAAAGGAGAAAAGTGGTGGGAAATGTGGGTGCTGAACACATCAAAATGCAGCAGCAGTGTCTGAGTGCCGTGTTCATTCTGCTATTGATTGGTGCCAAAGGACTGGAGCCCTCGGGAAGATTTGTTGCTCTTTGGGATTACACAAGGTTGCTTTTTTTCTGAAATATTGGCTTTTCCCCCTCCTTGATATTTACAGGGTTTCTATGTGATTTTGGCTCTGCTGCAATATAAATAAGTCTTTTTAGCAGGATATGGGGCAGTTCCTGGGGTCCAGTATGGATCCCACATGGGACGGCCCTTCCCTATCTGCTGCTCCTCTGCCATGAAGGAGTAGTGGTTATTTTCAAATTTCATATGGATGTTCACTCTAAGTAGAGGACTTTTCCACCAGCCTAGAGTTGATCTGAAGGAACATATCCCACTCAAGAGGAGATCAGACCAGAAGTCTTATGGTAAGAACAGGAACTTTTCTGCTCTTATTAAAATGGGACTTAGTGTGGAAGGATTAGAAGAAGAGGCTTTGGCTGCAACTGTGCAACATGAGCTGACTGATCAAGTACCAGATAGTATCTGATAAATTTGTTTCCTGTTGAAGATAAATGCCTCTTTACCCAGAACCCTTAATACGGATAAGCCATGAAAAAAAGAAAAAGAATAAAAAGAAAAAGAAAAAAGAAAAAGAAAAAAGAACAGAGCATAATCAACATTCATCAGTGTACATCAGGTCTGGAAAAGTATAACCAGAATGTCTGAGCCATGCTCTCTTACCTTGGTTTCTAATAGGGAAAGATTTACTTCTTGGAGGAGTTTGTGGCAGAGGGAGGTATCCTCTGGCCCAGCTCCTTCCATCATCCCTTTGTGTATGGGAAGACTGCTGGTGAGGTCCTGGAAGGTTTTTGGAACAAGAAGATCCCATCTTGCTTTTAAGCCAACCAGCACTGGGTTATGGAAGTTGTGCAAACAGTGATTTGGATTCAGAAAATAATGTGATTCACAAAGCAGGAACTCTCTGGACTCTGTTTATTAGGAAAAAGGAAACAAAGCTTGGCCTATTCTGTTTCCTCCTACTGATCCCAGGAAGGGGCTTTTTCCAGATGTGCACTAATATGCATCTAGGAGTCAGACACCTCAGTCCACCAGCTAATGATCTGTTCTGCTTCCAGCAAAGAGGAACAAACTGTGTTAAATGGGAAA
This sequence comes from Heliangelus exortis, assembly GCF_036169615.1. Lineage (NCBI taxonomy): Eukaryota > Metazoa > Chordata > Aves > Apodiformes > Trochilidae > Heliangelus > Heliangelus exortis. Next base: position 50,989,706 of record NC_092422.1, on the reverse strand, counting down.
TCAGACCAGATACCTATGATTGGACTGTTCTTCTCTTCCTTATTCTTCTTAAGCATTATTTTGAATGAATGAATGAATGATTGTATATGATTTGTATATTCATTTACTCATCATAAATTATTTAAGCCAAGGCATTGAATCTATTTATTTTTTTGATGAAAGCAAACCCAACATAGAAATGAATATTTTGCATTTCAGAATCCCCACGCAGTCTGCCCCCTTTGATTTATTAAAAATCTATTTTCTCCTGATATTTGCAAATACCCTTTTTAATTCCCCTCAGTTCTTTGGACAGAGCTTTCTGGGCTTTTTTTGGCTCTCTGAACCCTGGCATACTTTATAACTGACTCTGCACATTCTAGATGTGTTGCTTTCCCCCCCCTTCCTCCATTTCCACTACATCTTTTTCCTTTAAGCCTGCGGTTAAAGGTAACCCCTGGGTAGCTACCTGCACTGCACATTAATGACTTTCTATCCTTTAGCAGGGGTACTGTAGGGCCAAGCTCAAGTGTGGCTCCTCATTTAAAAACCCTTATTTTACATTGTCATTCTGTTCCTCTCTATCGCTCTGAGTGTTGGTTGCAAGGAGGTTTTTGTTCAAGCCTGGGCAGCTGCCTCCTGGCAGAGGGAGTTTTGAGCAGCTGACCTGCCTGTGCTCATTGCTTGGTTAAAAAACTCCATTTTCATATGGGTGGAACCATGGGGAAAACAACTTTGGCTCCAAAAGCATCCTCAAAAGAGTTCAAGATTGTTCTTCACCCGGGTCAGAACACACAGCAAAACAACAACAGAAAAGCTTTCTCAGATGTGAAGCCTGTACCACTCCACATCCAGACACAGCCAGTGTATTGTTCTCTCTCAAATAAAATGCACTCACAGTGACCTACTGATGTGACTCTGGAGAGAGAAGTCTTTGCCTGGACTCTGAGGAGGAGGGGACCCCCAACCATTTGCACTGTGAACCACCCCCCTCCCCCCCAGCCCTGGACCTCCTTTGCCAGGAGGTCTTGGGACCACCATATGGCAGCAGATCTGCCTGGGGAGCATTTTTGAAACAGATTTTTTCCTTCCTTTTCTTACTTTTTTTTTTTTTTTTTTTCTTTTTTTTTTTTTTTCCTCTCTGAGGGTTTAGCAGCATATTCTTGTGTGAAAGGCAGTGGACAAGAAGCTTTCTGTTGCAGGCAGGGGTGCTGACTGCTACAGTGCTCACCACGCTTCCTGAACAGGTCCACAGTGCTTTTTCCACTCTCAACCTTCTCTTCTGACGGCCTCTGGCAAATTGGAGCAGATTCCTGCTGTAAGCTTCCCTCCCTTGAGGCACCTCAGAAAGCAGGGTAATGATTTTCCTAACATCAGACCGGTGGGAAGATTTTGCCACCAGCAGGTATCTCAAAATGGTATCCAACAGCCCAGAACAGATAAAAGAGCATCGCTGTAGTGAGATCTCTACCTTGCCTTCTGTAGTTCTGTAGATTGTGTGCACGCTCCGTTTCCTTGGAGCCAAGAAATCTGATGTTAAAAAGACGTCACATAGGCATGTGCGTGCTTCTGCTTCAGACCACTTATTCACATTAGAAAGAAAAATGTGTTTTGGAAAGGTTTATTCTCATTAAAAGAAATAAGTTTTATTGGGGGAAAAATTGTGTTTGGCAGCCCGCAACATTTGATTGCTGTAATGGTAGTGACGGCAGTAATCTATTTTTTGCCTTGCTGGTAAATGGAAGTATCCAGCAAAGATAAAAGGTAACCAGCTGGGATAACTATTCTTTAATTAGTACTGCAGATTTTTTTTTTTTTTTCAATTTGAGAATAATGTGATGCAGCCTCTTACGTTTGTTATAAATAAGACCAAACAGGAACAAGCAAAGTACTCAACATATGAACGGCAACACCTAATCTGAGAGGGCTGATCAACCATTTATTGCAAGACACTATTAGATTTTGTTTTGTTGGGAAGCAGCTTGTTCTGAGAGCTACCATTCACACACAACAATCCAGTTCTGAACTGCTTGAACTTCTCACATCAGCTGTTCCTGAACTTGTTGGTCGGGGTCCATGGACAGTAGAGTCAGAGAGTGCAGAGGTACCAAAGATAATTTTCTTAGGTAACCACAGGGACTGGTAACAGATTAAGTATAGAAGGACAGAGAACCACTGGTCCTAGTTGTTTAATTTTGCCAAGTCCTACTTAGAAACTACAAATTACAAAGTGTGAGGAGGAAGAAAAACTCCCACAGGGGAGCATCACTACTCTGGGAGAGATTTTAGGAAAGAATCATAGAACTGGCTGGGATCTGAGATCATCAAGTCCAACCCTTGATCCACTACTGCTGTGGTTACCAGACCATGGCACTGAGTGCCACATCCAGTCTCTTTCTGAGTATCTCCATGGATGGAGAATCCACCACTTCCCTGGGCAGCCCATTCCAATGTCTGATCACCCTCTCAGTAAAGAAATTCTTTCTAATGTCCAACCTAAACCTCCCCTGGCACAACTTGAGACTGTGCCCTCTTGTCTTGCTGAGAGTTGCCTGGGAAAAGAGACCAACCCCCCCTGGCTACCCCCTCCTTTCAGGGAGTTGTAGAGAGTGATGAGGTCTCCTCTGAGCCTCCTCTTCTCCAGGCTGAACACCCCCAGCTCCCTCAGCCTCTCCTCATAGGATCTGTGCTCGAGTCCCTTCACCAGCCTGGTTGCCCTCCTTTGGACCTGCTCCAGGACCTTGATATCCTTCCTGAACTGAGGGGCCCAGAACTGGACACAGGACTCAAGCTGTGGCCTCACCAGGGCTGAGTACAGGGGCAGAATCCCTTCCCTGGACCTGCTGGCCACGCTGTTCCTGATACAGGCCAGGATGCCATTGGCCTTCTTGGCTACCTGGGCACACTGCTGGCTCATGTTCAGCTTCCTGTCAATCCAGACTCCCAGGTCCCTTTCTGCCTGGCTGCTCTCAGCCACTCTGTGCCCAGCCTGGAGCTCCCCATGGGGTTGTTGTGGCCAAAGTGCAGGACTCGGCTTAACTGCAAACTGTGGCAGCTGTGCACAAGCATTTCAGATGCCTCTGCCTTGGTGGAGCAAAGTCCATCAGTGGGTCAGTGACATCTTTGATGGTCTGATTTCAATGCCTGTGAGAATCCAGCCCCACTATTGGTGCTAATAAATCACAGAGTCACCTCAGTCCATGCCCTCCTTGAGCTGTTGCCAATATTTTGTTAGCAAACGCCTACAACTTTCCCGATGCAATCAGTTGGTGACAGGAGCTGAGAGGCCAAGGGTAATTTTTCCCAGAGAGGAGTCACAAAGCAATGGGGAGAGTTTTTTCCACTGTCATCAAGCAGGTTGGCTGAGCAGACATGTATTAAATATCTGGGAAATCTAACAGTCATACTCCTGAAATCACCTGTACTAGCAGAGATGCAGCATAGACAAGGAGGACCAGGGTTTTGCAAGGGTCTGCCATCATCTCTTCCTTTATTAATCTCTTCCTTTGTTCCCACATATTTTTTGGAGGTGATATGCTTGCAGTTGAGGGCAATTTGGCCCATTTATCATCTGCAAAAACTTCTAGAGGATTAGATAGAAGCCACTGCTTAGGCCAGGCAGCCCAAGCACCATTTCTAGCCTGGATTGCTTCCTCATCCTTTTTGGGATGGGATGAAAGGATGTGATTCAGGTGTTTGCAGCCCAGCTGCAGCCCAAGAACTTGTGACTGCCCTCCTATCACATTAGCACAAAGCCAGCAAAGGCCATGCAGGAGCTGCTCAGGGTGACAGACCTCAGAGGACACAAAGAGGCTGCTGCCATGGCTCACTTGCCTCCTTGTACTCTAGTAAAGCCATGGAGAACAGGACCTGTGGCTGCAGGAAATTAATTATTCTTCACACATGTCTGGGGAGCAAAGATCAGTCTGAATTGCTCTGCAAAAACCTCTTGAGGCTTCTTGTCATCAGGCCAGATCCCTGAGTGCTAATCAGAGTGTCCTTTTTCTAAATGCCTCAGCCTAATATTTTTAGACTCTAAGTAAAGGGAAAAAGATTTTACCCTTAGTTAGATAGGAAAACCACCTCTGGTATGCCAGTGTGGCAGAGAGGGAGGTTTTTAAACCTGCTTTTAGTCTGTCTGCTCTAAGTTCTGTCCAATGTGAACCCCTTAGCAAGGTGCCAGGAGCCATGTTACTTCATATTCTGGGCCTAGGAGGACAGATTGAACCCAAAACATTCCATTTACAGGTGTTCTCTAATGGTCCTCTTGTCTCTGCTATTAACTGGAACAAATTTGAAAATTTGTCCTTTGAACTAGACTTTAAGCCAATATACTGTTTAAACTCCTAGGGTCTGGCAATATTTTTGATAGTTTTGATAGGATTCCAGTAAGTTATCCACAATCATTCTTATCTATAAGTCTGCTCTGCTAACTGTAAACTAAGTAAATAATTGTCAAATTCACACGTCTCCTTCTACAAAACATGTATTTTGTATGTAACTCTGTACTGTCAATAATCATACATTTTACTTCATTAAACCCACATATATTGCTTACTTATTCTTTCGTAATGCACACTAGAATGTCCCTCAAGCTGCACATTTTATTCTGCTCATGTAGCATGTTTGTCACTGCTGCAAGTATGGACTTGGTTGTTTGTCCATTTAGAATCAATTCTCACCTCATCAATAGGAGATTAACTAATGCTCAGTGTTTGTTTCACCACTGGAAAAGACACCTGTGATCTAATTTCTTGCCATAATTGTGTGGATTGACATGATTGTTTTAAACTACACATAGGTGATCCTCCTTTCCACAGTTTTCAGTATAAACACTTGTGCTTCTTCCCCAGTTTTTGACAGAGATCAAGCAGAGCAGGAAGTGTTATTTCTTGCTAGGGTTCCCCTAGAAATAAATGGCATAAAGAAGACTAAAAGGTAGCATTCAAAAATTGTGCAGTATTTGCATGACAGAGGAAGGAGTTGCAGGACTATATGCAATAGTGCCCATCAAAATCCTCTCTCTTTCAACTCATGGGCATCTACACAGGTTGCCCAGAGAAGCTGTGGATGTGCTCTCCTTGGAAGTGTTCAAGGCCAGGTTGGTTGAAGCTTGGAGTAAGCTGGTCTAGTGGGAGGTGTCCCTGCCCATGGCAGGGGGTTGGCACTAGGCAATTTTTAAGGTCTCTTCCAACCCAAACCTTTCTATGATTCTGTTTCCAGGCACATACCTACCAATCCCCAAATTTCCTTCATGCAGTGTGCTCCAATACAGCCTCTGCCTAACAAGCAGACGGGAAACACAGGTTGCTGTACGTATTTTTTTGGCATGTCAGACTTCTGTGATTTGCTCTATTTTGCTGCCATTTTTAGTGGGGGTGGGGAAATGACATACCTGTGTACAATATCCCACTTTAGGCAGTAAAGCCCAAGTGCTCACTGCATTGTTACATAGAGAGGAAAGATGTTGTGCTTTGCTGGAATGCAGCCAGCTCCTGAGCAAACACAGGCAGCTGTGTACTCCTGAATCCAGCAGCTCTGTGCAAAGCTGGTGGAAGCCTCTCAGGCTCTGCTTACAGCACTGAACAAGGCAGAGCAGGGCCCATGCACTGGCCCTGGAGTCAAATGGGATGGCAAACTACGTGTCTCTGCTACTGCTGGGTAGCTCCACAATGTGTGCTCTCTCTTGAGCCACACCTGAGCATCATATGGGAGACTGCTGGTTTGCATGGGCTGAAGCAGAGGCTGGCAAGTGAGTTAGCAAGCAGTACAGAGGATGGAAAGTCAGTGTCAAGCCCGTGCCCTCCTCATCTCTTTCAGGATCATAGGTGCAGCCAGGGAAGAACTGTGTTAAGAGTCACCGGATTTTGTCTACTGCAACCCAGCATGAGGCTGAAGGTGATGGGCTGCTTGCTATAGGGTGGGCTTCAGATTTTTTTTCCAAGGGTTCAAATAGCCTCTGCTTGCCTTATGGATGTGTATCCTCCACATGCAGTGGGACATAGGTGTAATATGCATATTGCCTCCATGCTGGTGAAGGAGGACCTCTACCAGGTCTGTGACAGGGGGGAACACTGATGGAAACCATCATCCCTTTTATGAGGAAAGGCTGAGAGAGTTGATACTCTTTAGCTTGGAGAAGAGAAAGCTAAGGGGGTACCTTATTAATGTCCACAATTATCTAAAGAGTGGGTCCAAGGACGATGGAGCCAGACTCTTCTCAGTAGTTCCCAGGGACAGGACAAGGGGCAGTGGGCACAAGCTGGGACATAGGAAGTTCAATTTAAATATGAGACAAAACTTCTTTACTATGAAGGTGACAAGGCACTGACACAGGCTGCCCAGAGAGATTGTGGAGTCTCCTTGTCTGGATATATTCAAAACCCACCTGGATGTGCTCTAGGTGATCCTGCTTTAGTGGGCATGTTGGACTGGATGATTTCTGGAGCTCTCTTCCAGCTCTGAAAATTCTGTGAATCTGTGAAACATCTACCCTGCTTCTTTTTGTGCAGTAAGGATGCAGACATTTCTTGTACTGAAGCACCCTGCTATTTTCCAAGCCTGGAAGACCACAGGCTGAGCAAATGGTGAAAATAGCAGTAGGGGAAAGCTCTGTTTTGTGAGTTGCTGAATGAACACCCCCAGCATGGCCCTCAGAGAGACAGAGAGGCTTAAGAGCCACCTAGTAGGCTGTTGGTTGTATAAGTGAGTCCTAAGCTTGGGAAACAATATAAAGCACAGAGCAAAGATAAAGGTTTTATTTAGACCAAGAGACAATATTTGCCAATAGGTGGCTGTTGTCAAATTAAATGCTCCCTAACAAAAGCCTATGTATTACACTCTCTCCTGTGTATTACTATACTCAGCCTGTCTTGTCAAATGCACCTAACTGCTATATTTTATCAGCCCAAACCGAAGTCAGGACTTTGGAAAATTGTACAGTCAGACTTACTGACTTTATCAGTGAAATGCTGATTGCACTTCCCTGAACATCAAGGATATATAATGCATGGAGCTTGTGATTGATCAGCAGAGCAACAATGACACAGCAACAAAGAGAAAAAACCTTGCTCTGTGCTTGATGAAGGACACTATTTTAAAACAGCCTTGCTATGGAAAAAAATTACACACACAAAAAAAATAAGACCAGATGTGAAAAAAATAAAGGACACAAAATACTAAGAAGACCAGCTTGATTTTAATTGCTCTGAAAATAGTCTTCTCAGCTTTTAATCTCAACAGAGACCAGGTCTGAAGTCAGGGCTGGTTGCACAAGGATGCCAGGGCTGAGCGGGGCTCCTTTCTAGTCCCCCATGCATTTGTTCTTCACAGGAACTAAGGGTAAGGAGGGGAAATGTGTGGGACTGATGAGCACCCAGAGCTCCCAGCAATGCCTTTGGGGCTGACTCAGCCTTGGCCAGTGAACAGCAGGCAGGAAGAGAAGAAGCTGCTTGTGAAAAAACACAGCTCATATGAAACAGGAGATTTACATGATGTTTCTGAGAAGCAGGGAACACATTAGCTTTCACTCAAAGACTCTGAATGCAATGAAAATTATTCTGTTTCCTTAATTCATCTACACTTTCCTCTGCAGAAGAATGAAGCTTCCAGTGGGAGAAAGCAAAACCCCCTTTATAAAACTCCAGTTTGCTAAAGTGCTATCCTTTAAAAAAGGCCTCCACCTATTAAGCTCTATGCCCTACACAGCCTATTGTTATGGTTTTAAACAAAGGCTGGACAGTGACAGATGCTCTCTGCTATTGCCACTACCCTTCCAGGGGGAAGGAGGGAGACTTTAAGGTTGAAAATAACTTGAGCAGGTAGAAGGTGAGCAATCTCAGTAAATGATGCCTTTCTCCAGTGAGGGAATGGGGAGTGGCAGGACACTAACCCAGATAGCACACTAGCCAAAACCCCTTCCATAAGAAAGCCATAAGGGCTTTCTTAGGAGCCATTTTATACTGAGCACCATGGGCAGAAATACTGTGCTTGGTCCATTTGGGTCATCTTGACCCATCCTCTCTTCCCATAGGATCAGCTGCTCCCCATTACGGCTGCTCAGCTCAGCCCAGGCTGGCAGCTGCTGGGGGTGTCCCAGGCAGGGTTCTTCATGCTGGGCTTCTCAAACCAGGACACCTAATATTTGTGTGGAAAGAATCATTGGATCCATGCCAACACATCACATGGTAGAACTTATTACAAATCCCAAGTCAATAACTGAAGAGAATGGGTAGACAGGTAACTTTTTTCCTAAGCTATTTCTGAACATAATTTAGATACTGTAAGTAGTCTTCAAAAATGTATTTTATTGTTAAAAAAAGACTATGTAATTCTAGTGCCCAAACAGCAGAACAGAAGTAATGAATATTCACCATCACAGCAAAGAGACAAAATTTAACACCAGTTTCACCCTATGTGAATTTTAAATTATTCCATTAATTTATGGAATTAGGTGCTTGTGTTTTCAAAGCAGATTTCAGAAACATCACAGGAGAACCTGTGCAGTCATCCATGTAGGGAAAAAAAAAAGGAAAAACATCTTTATGTATGTGACAGCACTGTTTCCTGGATGGTTGGTGCCTGTTGTGCTTAGCAATGGCTGTCTGTGCCAATTCAGAGCTACTCTGGAGCCTTATGTGAATGCCTCTCTGCATTAGCATGTCTAGATTACTTTGCATTTTGGTTACAGCTCGCTACTTATACTAAATTACTGTTTCCCAAAATAGAAAGATACTCTCTGAACTAAAAGGCAACAGCATAGACAGCTCTGTGACTCAGAGTCTCATTGAAAAATATCAAGTCATTTATGTCTACTTTGCTTCAAATCCAATTCAAGCTGGCAGCAAAGCCCTTTGCTCCTGATTATTATGGCAACTCAAGTGAAGAGGTTTTGTCTTGTATCTGCTGTGTGGTCAACATGAAGAAGATGAGGTGGCTGGCAGCCATCTACCATCAGAGGGGTCACTTTGTCCATCTCTGCCTCCCAGTGAGCAAGGGCTCTGTGCTTGCCACCAACTACTGTGTTAACAGGTGGCTCTGCAAAGTTTCAGATGAGCTTCTACCCCCCACAAAATACTGGCAAAATCCCACAGGTACTTAAAAGAAGATCAAGACAAAAGGAAATTGTCGTAGATTCATACGCCAGGAAAATCAGCACAATGTAAATTTGAAAGCTAGATACTCTGCTATCAAAGACTATAATTTAAAACATTGTTAAATTCACTGATGTGACTTTTTCTGTAGAAAATTGCAGTCTGGTTTATATCAGGTTAGAAATTTAATACATCTGCCGTTAAGTATCTAGAAAGAGCTGCATAACTTTCATCCATGAAGAACAGAGCCAGAGTAAAAGCACTACAAGATGAAGAGAAACCTGCAACAGGGGTGTTGCATGGCAACTGAAAGCTTGGCTCTGCCAGTCGGTGGCAGTCCTTTGTACTTTAAACTCTATGGCAGGGAAATTAGTCATTAAAGTGGAGCTCAGATGGATGGCTCTTAATTTCTGAAATACAGCTGAAACGCTGCTGTACACAAAAGCTTGCTTATGAAAACATCTCTTTTGGAACACAAGTGTGCTTTTTGAAGAGCTGGAAATTTAAAAAAAAAAATATATAAAAAAAAGAAAAAGAAAAAAAAAATGCCTGGTGCACTGTAGTCAGAGAAAACCTATTCCTCTTTTTCCCTTACCGCAAATGATTGAACATGCAGTCATGTTCAGACCTCACACAAGACTCAATCTGTCCTTAATTTTTGGGGAACAATATTTTTTCTGTCTGAAAAACAATAGGTACTAAATAAAAATTGTTTGGCAAAAATTTTATGTGGGTTTTTTTCGTTTGTTTGTTTGTTTTTTTTTTCACTTGTTCCGGTAATCACCCAGCCCCATGAAAGGTAAGAGATTAACTGCATATGTGTTTACTCAGTTTTTCCAGGGAGGTCTTGTAGATGGCAATGTGTGAAGGCTTGCTTGTAAACATCTTTTTGAGTGGCTGAGTTGTTTTCACATGCATAGATAAGCATGACTGAAGGTCTTTTAAATGAGTTGCTCCTCATTTTTTTTTCTACTAAGAAACTAAACCGGGGAGCCACATTGTATTTTCCATGTGCCTTCCCGGCCAAGGACCATGGTTAGAAGAGGACTGGGACCTTCTGGGCTGGGGAGGTCCTCTTCTGCCAGGTCTGTGGGTGCCCATTCTTCTTCTGCATGGGAGCAATTTGAGGAAATCCCTACTGGGAGGAAATCGTGGAGAGGTGGCTGGATCTCGGGTCCTTTTCTAGGATTTGCAAGTTTTCCTTCTCTAACAGTGAAAGGAGGACTGAGGCACAGTCATTACTGGGCAGAAGACAAGAGCAGTTTGTCTGGTAGGGCATGGTCTCAAGTTGTGCCAGGGGAGGTTTAGGTTGGATATTAGAAAGAATTTCTTTACTGAGAGGGTGATCAGACATTGGAATGGGCTGCCCAGGGAAGTGGTGGATTCTCCATCCCTGGAGATATTTAAAAAGAGACTGGATGTGGCACTCAGTGCCATGGTCTGGTAACTGCAGCGGTAGTGGATCAAGGGTTGGACTTGATGATCTCTGAGGTCCCTTCCAACCCAGCCAATTCTATGATTCTATGATTCTATGGTTCTATGACTCTATGATTCTATGATTCTTTGTCTGTCTTCGTCTCCTTTGTCTGGCTTTTGTCATGGGTTTCATGGTGTTTGCTACTTGATTTTAATGCTAAACCTTGTGATTTGTGAAAATTGTATTTATGTTAATGTTTGAGGACATAGGACATATCCAGGGGCAAACAAGTGTGAACCTGGAGAATGGAGGTGGCTGTGAATGGCAGGTGTAAAGCTCTTCTTTAGTCACAGACACCACACAGATGCTGCTGCAGACATGTGGCATTTTCTATTTTAATTCCAAAAGCTTTGATCTGCCAAATTCCCAAAGCTGAAGTTGGTAGTGGGAGCTAAAGGTGAAGCAATATGTTCAGAGAGAGGCCTGGGGAGATGGTGTGGGATTGTCTCTTCCTCTTCCTCTTCCTCTTCCTCTTCCTCTCTCTCCTATCTGAGTGGGACAGATATTGCCTGACAATACAATGTGTGAATTTGGACCGCTTTTCTGTCACTGGGAGCAGTAATTTGTTTCTCTCTCTTTTGCTTGGCTGTGGGTGTCCTCAGAACCTCCTGGAACTCACTTGTCCTTGGTTCCTTTGCATTTGGTTGAGAAGACAAATAGGTTCAAGAAGTGGTAGGAAAAATTGACAGATGTAGAATGTGACCACCTAAACCTCACTTTCTTAAGACAGGAAGCTAACAAAGATCTAGTGGTTTAAGCTGTCCCTCTGGAAGCAAGGAGAATTAACTACAGTAGACAGGAGGATGAAAAAGAGTTACATGTTATAGCTTGCACTGTCATTTACCTAGAAAGAGGAGGAGAAAAATAAATTCATGGGTGAAAAATCAAATAAATTTGAAAGACTGAGGATATGATGGAGTGGAGCAGTGGCACCTGAAAGGATAGAAAGTTAGCAAGTAATAAAGGGAAAAGTCCTGCACCTGGGGAGGAGTATGTTGGAGCGATTTGGTCAGCCCTCCATCCCAACAGGCACTTTCTGGTGACATTCTGAGAAACCTTCCAGGTCCCTTTGAGAACAGAGGCAACTTGGGGATGTGGTATGGACACAAAAGCAGGTTTGTTGTTACGCTCTGGGCAGTGTTGGGTCCAGACAAGGCTACTTTGATGGGCACCCATGAACTTGCCAATCATACTATTTGGTTAACCTTTATTTTTACTCTTCCCCCCCCTCCCCTTCCAAAATAAACAACCCACTCCTGTTTACTCTTTCCCCACTGGTTCTGCTTTTGGTTATTTTAGACCATTATTTAGTAATTCTGGCCAGTAAGCCTGGTAAGACTGGAAATCTTCTGTATTCCTACTCTACTCTGATGCCCTTCATCCAAGAGGAGTTCTCAATACCTGCCTTTCCCTCTGTGCAATATCTGGCAGTTTCTCCTGTTGTTTCATTAGTTTAACTCTGGGTTGGGGTTGTTCAGCCACTTCTCCCCTTCCATCAGGATCTGGCAGTTTCTCATATTTCTGTCATTCCCATATTGCTGGAGTGTGTGGCATACAGAAAAAGGTTGGGAGGGATCTAAGTGCTGCTCTCTGCTACTGGGAGGGGAACTGTAGGGAAGATGGAGCCCAACTCCTTTGAGACATGCACAGCAAAAGGTAAATGGGCAACAGCCATGAGTTGCACCAGAGGAAAAACTGGCTAGAGATAGCAGAAAAAAATCTTCCAAAAAGGATGGTCGAGCATGGAAATAGGTTGCCCAGAGCAGGGGTGGCTCCTGCCTCCATGAATGTTTCAACACTTGAAGGGACAGAACCCTGATTTGATTTTTAAGTGGCGTTTGTTGCTCTTTTTAGCTGGCCAGCCAGCCAGGTGCTCAGAGTACCCTTCTCTGGACTTAAAATCAGCAGATTTGCTTGTCTTCTGTAATTAAGCTTTGGAAAGCAGTTTTACCTCAGGCAGTATGATAGGGTCAGTTGTCATGTAGACAACTGTGTTGCCTAAAAGAGGCATCCAAATAACCAGGGAATAACTAAATAACCATTGACTTTTTAAAGCCCCTGTGCTGTGACTGTTCCCAGCTCCGGTTGACTATCAGAACACAAAAAGCAGATCACTGCTGATTTCCAATGCAGTTTTTCATGGGGCACATGTAGAATAAATAGCAAATCTCCTAAGGTCCAGAGCATTGAACAGAACTCGTAGCCTGGATCCCAAGGGGCCACTTGACTTGTCACACATGCCAAGAAGATGAGGCAGGTGAAGGCTTGGGATTCAGCTGAGCAGTGAGCTGGGTGAGAAACAGGCTTGTCAGTGACTGAGTTTAGGGAATGGATCACTTAGGGAGAGAGTTGTGCAACTTAAAGCAATAAATTTGTCAGCAAAACAAAAAGCAGAAAGAGAGAATGAATGCAACAATCAATCAATAAAGCAGCGAATCAATTGTTTAGTTAATAAGATTAATTATGCAGAACAGAGCTGGCAAGGCAGTGGATTTGGTCAGTTTGACTCCAACAAATCTCCCCAGTATATTTCAGTCACTGCATCATTTACTTTGGCTAATTTTTGTTCAAATGAGCCCCAGATGAAAGCATTTGCATTCTTAATTGTATAATCTCTGAATTAGTATTCTCCTTCCTGTAGTGACCTTTAAAGGCAGTAGCTGTTTCTAGACTGTTATGTTCTATTTTATATGGTTTTGGAAAGCCACTAATTAGCTTATGATCTGGGAGAATTAGCATCCTACTCCATTTGAAAAAGTAGTACTTAGCGACTGACATATTCTTATTTCTATTATTTCAGTATTTGATATTAAGTTTTATTATTTAATTATAGGGAAGGTGCATATTATTTTATGTGACTAGGGTACTTATCTGTCTTTCCACTACCAACACAAACGGGCTAAGTGCTTTACAAATTCAAGTATCAAGACCTTTCTTCTAAACAGTTTCTATTCTGAAAGTACTTGCTTTCAGAACACTTTGCTATCCTGTTGGAACTGCAGCCTCTCTTTTCTCCCACAACATAGAAACTTAGCTAAAGAAATGACAATTTAGTCTCCTTGCATCAAAATGATGCATTACAGTGTAATACAGGAGGCAAAGAAATGGTGGATTTTTCAGAAATAATCAGAAGCTGAGACCATACCTGTGTGGATAACATCTTTGTCTGGGATCTGTTGGCATGATTTGTCACTTTTATTGTGTTCAGTGTTTTGATCAGCTCTCACATAGTATACCTGCAAGAAGGGCATTTATGGACAAAAGCCACTAACTGGATGCATGCCTTGGAAGTGAGTTTGATTTGGCCTTTATAGTCACGGTCATCAGGAAGCCTTGAAGGTGCCTAAATCCTATAAGCACTTTAGGTTTTCCCAAGGCTTCTTAGGCTGTGCCTCTGGCCATGTTTGTATCAACCATCAGAAAGAGCTGAGCTTCTTGATGCCTATCTCACACCTGAGCCCAAGAGATCTCCAAACTTCCCTTGTTAAAGTCCACAGAAGTCCTGGTCCTTGTCCTAGCCTGTCACTCACCCCAGAATCCGGGTCTGCAGAAAATGCAATTCAGGTGTTTGTTTTCTATGTTTGGATTTGCTGTTGTGGTGTGGATACCCTCCTGCATCCAAAAACTGCTTGGAGCAAAATAGAGAAATAATCCTATCAGCAGGCTTCTACGGAAGGATTAACCAGAGTCTGAAGCGTTGTAAAACCAGTATCATCCTTGGATTTTTATTTTTTTTTTTAGTACTCAGCTTTGTTATAGTTTACAGGGCTGGATTTTGATGGGATTTTGGAGATATTACTTAAGGGTGAAGGTGGAGAGGTGGAAGATGGGATGGCTATTTTATGAAACACTGCTGAAGGCAAGTGGATCGTCTTGTTCTTGTGTACATGAATCCTGGTTTGCAGGACTTGTTTGGCTTCACTCCCATAGTGTCTGGGGACATCAGATGGCACACATTTATGTTCTGTACATAGGCCTCTGGATTAGGATGGCTTTGCTCTATGGGACCATTATTTACTGTTGTGTCTAAAACTGTGTTGGAGTGTTTTACATTGACTGCACTGGCTTGATGTTGCCTCATCCAGGAAAACTAAGTCTACTTGTTCTTTGCCAATGTAATATCACAGACACAGAACATGATCTTGTTGCAAAGTTTCAGCTGACTTCTGGTCTGTTCAGGGAGCAAATATGATGATCTCTTACTGAAACTTAAGACAGCTGTTAAGAGCCAATAATCTATTAATTGCTTCTAGTTGTTCCATCAACTGTGGACTGAAATGCTTTTGAGCAGCTCATCACATGGTTTTGCCAAAGATTTCCTCTTGCCTTTTAAATGATCTGTTATTTTTTTGATGGAAGCATATTCTGTGCAGGGAGTAACTTTTGTGAGGAAGTTTGTGCTGCAAATGGTGTAGAAAACAAAAAAATGCTCTCTACCACTCTAGTTCTTGTTAACTCAGTTGGCTCCTGTCAAAAGACCTCTTTGCTGAAGCGTCAAACACTGAAATTATTAAGTAGATACTAAGATGTCTATAAAAATGTTGGAGACTGTACTTGAATTCTTCCAGTATTATATGTGACAGTCTGGAGCCTGCCAAGAGCACGCTGTCAGATGCTTACACAGGTGGAACGTGCTGGGTAATTGCTTTGTGTCTCTTTCCATGAGCTGATCTACCTAAAGGGAGAAATGTTTTTACTCTTATCAGACAGGGCAGTAATTTTTCTAGCTCAAGAAGTCAGTGTTTGGGACTTGAAGCGTTTACTATAGTTAATTCCTGATAGTCTTATTTTGAGCACTGAAGGACTTGTGAGACTTGCAAAGACAGCCAGTGGGACAAATTTATCATGCACAGTAGAAACACCATAAAGAGGAATTTGAAGAAGCCAACAAATACTTTGGAACAGCGAGGAGCATCGTGAGCTGTGTATGGGCTGTATACAAGATCCTCTTTAGTCACTGATACTTTTAAGAAGTATATAAGAACTTGCAAAAATATAAAATAGTGCAAAAGCACAATGCCAGCTTAATCAGTACAAGGATTATTACAGTGGAGCGCTGATCTATACAGAACTGTTTGGTAATATCAGTTTCTGTTAATCCTGTAACAATCAGCTAATGGTAAAATGTTGATTTATTCACTGATTTACTCTTAGCTAGATTGAAATAATGGACTAAAATGAGCCCATTTAGACTGGTTCTTAAATTGAATGCTCCTAATTGCATTTGAAAGAATAGACCATAATGCCTTCGAGTATCCAAATGACCCTGCTAGTGTATGCAATTAGTTAACTGTCTTGGAAAGGAGACCACCTTACATGTAGTTTTGTCTTAAAAACTAGAAGCTATTTTTCAAATCTTCTCTATGTGATTCTGTAGTAAAGTCCTTGCCCATGGAAGATCTTCAATTTTACTCCAGTGCTAGTTGTTCTCTGTGTAAGCTTGCAGTAGAACAGCTCAATTACTTCATTATATTTCCATTTAATTATTGAACTGGAATTCTGAAATTTGCACATGTTAATTCTGGGTCACAGAGTTCAGAATAGAAGGAAATCCCAGATTACACATTCCATTAGAAATTATCAAAAGGCCATCTGTCTTTCTTAGTGTGTTTCAATCATTCAAGAGCCTGAGTATATTTAGGCAGGAAAGGGGAAGTAAGAGAGGAAAGCTCCTGCAGTGAAAATCTGAGCAGACCACTCACAAGTCTTGTTTCTTGAGGGGTAGAAGCTGACTAATTTTACAAGCATCTCCTGCTCCAGCTAATGTTTTTCAGCCTCATATTTTAGGAGAATCACCTTTAAAGAGATATCTCAGCAAAAAAGTTCCTAAGCTTCTGGCTGCTGAAGAGCCAGGAGACAGGTTGGTGCTGGGCATTTGAACAATGCTTCCAGCCAGTGGGTTCTCTCCTTGCCCTCATTCCAAGATGGCTGCATTGCCAAGCAGTCAAAATTTCAAATTAGGTATCTGTGTTAAACTCCTCTGTGTGTATTTACATCGTGGTCCATTTTTGCATACAGCTGGACATTACCATACTGAGAATGTGTGCAGCTGCAAATGAGAGTCATTAAGAGTATGAGCCTCTGCATCTCAACAGCCTGAAGCTCTACCCATATGTTCTATGTGTTGGGGATCCTCAAAACAAAAGACACAAATAATGCTTCCAACTGTATGGGGCTGTCTTTATTCCTTTCTGTGTTTAAACTTTAAATTCCTGGTGTTTTCAGAATTGAAATAGGTTTTGCTTAGTTTTTTGGCCTCAGATTTATGCAGTGCTCTAGTCCTGAAGCATGCATGAAACAAGTCCCTGAAAACACTCCAGTCTTTCAAAGTAAAATGTAATGCTTGACGTCTGTGCACTTAAAAGAGCCTTTAAAACGTGCTTTATGGGCTTTGTATCTTGATAATTTTTGATTCTTTCCCAAATAACACATTTTTTAAGTCAGGAGGGGACTGTTATACTAACAGAATCTGACACCCAGTTTAATGCTGTTGGAGTCTTTTATGAGAACCTCCTGAGAGAGGAGCAATGAGTGGTTTATCAAATTCTTTGGAGGTAATACTTTGGGAAGAAACTATAGGAAGCTAAGAAAAGAGGTCTGTTAAGCTGGTGGCACCATAACTTCTGACAGTTTTTCTTCTTGAGCTCATGGGGTCTGTGGGAAAGAAATGCAAGATCAGATGTTGGGTGAGGGAGTAAAGGCATAAGATGCACCTCCTCAGCCCTAGAGCTGTGCTGTGTTTTTCCCTTTTAAGTGAAAAAGGCCAAGATATTTAGTGTGGGGGGTACATGCTGGTTTAGTCTCTTTGGAACAGTAAGGCTAGCAGGTGAAATACTACAGGCTGAAATGATTAGGCTGATAAATATTCAGATTAATGAGAATTTTTTCAGCAGGGATATCCAAGGACAAAAAAAACCCCACAAACAAAAATACAAGAAAACCCCAAGGGTGACCAAGGTTTACAGCAGAAATGATAGAGAAGCTGCCTACCCCACAGCAGCCAACTGACTGATGCACTCCACTAGGGATAGAGGGTGCTCTGTTCCTTGCTGACAAGCACTGGGAGCACTCAGGATGATATGAATTGTGTTAATGGTTGGCTGTCCTCCCTTTGAGGATCTTATCACCCAATCTGATGTCCCGGGAAGTATTCTGTTTGTCAGGAATCCAAATCCAAAGTGCTTGTTGCTAAACTTGAACTCTGCTGAGGATGAATATAAAAACTTACTAAGATAGTCATAGGATTATTTAAGTTGGAAGCAACCTCTGGAGGTCATCTGGTCCAGATCCCCTGCTCAGGCCACCTAGAACTCTTCTCCCAGGGCCATATCCAGGTGGCTTTTGAGTATTTTTGAGGATGGAAACTCCACAACCTCCCTGGGCAACCTGTACCAGAGCTCAGTCACCCTCACCATGAAAAAGTCTTTCATGATGCTCAGAGGGAACCTCCTATGTTTCAGATTGTGCCCACTGCCTCTGGTCCTGTCACTGGGCACCACTGAGCAGCTCCTGGCTCCCTCTTCTTCATACCTTCCCTTCAGGTATTTACAAACATTTAAGAAATTCCCCTGAGCCTTCTCTAGGCTGAAAAGTCCCAGCTCTGTCTCTCCTCATGGGAGACATGCTGCAGTCCCTTCCTCTTCTTAGTGGCCCTTTGCTGGACTCTCTCAAGTATGTCCATACCTCTCTTGTACTGGGGAAGTGGACACAGAAGTGGACACAGGACTCTAGGTACATTCTCACCAGTGATGAGTCTAGGGGAAAGATCTCCCTCAACATGCTGGCAACACTCTTAATGCAGCCATTTACCGTTTTTGTTTTGGTTTGGTTTGGTTTGGTTTGGTTTGTTTTTTTGGGTTTGGTTTTTTTTTTTGTTTTTTTTTTGCCACAGTGCCATATTTCTGGCTTACGTTCAACTTGGTGTCCACCAGGACCCCCTTGTCCTTTTCTGCAAAACTGTTTCCCAGCCAGTTGATTTCCAGGATGTACTGGTGTTTGGGGTTGTTCCCCTCCAGCTGAAGGACTTCACAGCTCCACTTGCAGAACATGATGAGGTTCCTGTCGGCCCACTTCTCCATTTCGTGCCTCTGTTGAGGTCATTCCGGATGGAGCACTGTATCAATCACTCCTCCTAGTTCTGTAACTGCAGCAAAAGGTGTACTCTACCCCATCATACAGGTGATTAATAAAGATGCTAAGCATAATTTGACCCAATATTGATCCCTGGGGTACACCTTTAACTATAAGGGCCTCTAACTAGACTTGGTACCAGTGATCACAGCCCTCTGGACCTCTTAATCTAGTTTTCAACACACTTCACTTTTCAAGCAGCCCATAGTTCAACAGCTTGGCTATGAGGATGTTATTGGAGACAGTGCCAAAAGCCTTGCTGAAGTCAAGGCAGACAGAATCCATTGCTCTGCCCTCATCTCCTGATCCAGTTGTTCCATCATAGAAAGCCATCAAATCGGTCAAGTGTGAATTGCCTTGGTATGAATTAATGCTGACTACACATAATCTTCTTCCTGTCCTTCATTAGTCTGGAAATGAATTCCAGGTTTACTTGTTGTGTCACCTTACTAGGGCCTCAGATGGGGCCCATTGGGCTGTAGTTCCCTGTGTCCTCCTTTTGACCTATTTGAAGATAGGAGGGGTAACAATAAATGTACAGAGGAGCAGGTACAGAAGACAGATGGTTCCAAGTTACTGGTAACTGATGAAGTTCACCATAGTGAAAATAGAGATCACCCACAGTTCAGGAACTGTTGGTGTTGTAGTTGAAAGTTTCTGAAAAAAGTATGAGGCCCTCAAAAAACCAGGGGTGGGCAGATTTTGTACTTTATTTTCAGAAAAAGATGGACCCAGGCAGCTTAACCTCAGTTCCTAAAAACGTCTGAAAGAAATGCTAAAGTTGTTGTCAGGTACCTGGAAGGTGCAACTAAGGTGAAATTGTCAAGAACAACTCATGTGGAACCAATCAAATATTTTCTGACAGGGTTGGTTGATAGGAGAGAATGGGTACCTGTCATTTCTTGACTTTTGTGTAACCATTACACTTGACATCCTCATATGGAAGCTAAAAAACTCAGTCCTGGAAAAATTGTGACAGAGAAATGTGCAAAAATGCATTAGGTTAAAAATAGATACAAATAGTTTGCTGTAAAGATGGGTAATTATGGCCATCTGAACTACCTCCTAAAAAACCCCACAGAACTACCTTAGAATCTCTTCCTCACTGCAGATTTTCTTTCTATGTCCAAGCTAACATCTCAGGCTATTTCTTGCTGACAATCCCCTGGATGCCTAGCTATTTGATCAAAGTCAAAAAGGCCATAAAAACTTCCTTACATGCTCCAACACTGAGGAAAATGCAACTAAATTGCTTGCAGGTCAGGCTCCTGTCCTGAACATGAGTTATAATTTCAAGCACATTCCAGATCTCTCTAAGTAAGATGTCTGCAATCTAGTAACTGTTTACCTGCTTATTTAAAATATTTGGCCACACACTTGTTAGAATAAGTTCCTGTATTGATTCCTAAATCACCATCTCTCTGGCTTTGGTAAATACAAGTGTCTTGTCCTCCAGGTATTCACCTAAAATGAAACTGTGAAATTAATTTCACAAAATCCCAAATTGGAAGGGACCTCCTGAAGTAATCAGATCAAGCCGGGCCACCTATAGCCAGTTGCCCAGGACTCCATCCAGACAGCTTTGGAGTATATCCAAGGAATCTGATTTCCAAGTTTGATGCTTTGATATGGCAGTCTCTGTATTTCTTCATTGGCTTTCTGTTTTCACTGTGTCACATAATGAAGAAAGTCTCTCTTTTTTAAGGCCCTTCAAGGTGCCTCCTCACTTGACATCTCTCATACACTATCTCCTCTTATTTTCCTACAGTGCAGGTCTCACTCTTAACCTTGAATATTTTCAAGAAAAGCATTTTTGGGGGGTTTTTAGTTTTCCTAATCTCCCAGATTAGACAAAACTCCCTGCAAAGTCACTGGGATTTTCTCCTGGAAAAAGAAGAGATAATTAGGCAATGCCACTGATAGTCAGAAAAATATGTCAGAAAGAAAGGTTTCAGTGGGATAAGAGTGAATTTGCTGCAATGTGGCTCTATGGGGACATGAGTGGGAAAGGAGAGTGGAGTCCCAGCTGGAAACTTGATCTTGGGAGCCCTTTAGCTCATGTGAGCCACTCAGTCCTTCTTTGCCACTTTCTGAACTTGCTCTTCTGCCTCACAATTGAAGTCTGCTCTCCATATGTACATGGAAAGCTGAAAATCAGAACAAGCTTTAGGGCCATGTGCCCCAGCTTCCCAGTTTGCTATCATCTCTCCCCAAATGTTCACTCCTGCCCCTGTTGAAGATTTTATTTATAGTGAGCTTACTTGTGTGGTGAAACCACTGCCTGTCAGGCACATCAATACCCATGGTGCTGAAAAGCAGATGTGAGCTAAATTTTTGGACAATAGTCTTGAGATTTCATAGAAGCAGAGTTAAATATATCTTGTCACATGGCCTATTTGAGCCAAGGGTGAGACTACGGAAGGCATTGTGATTTTAATATGGGAAGCTAAGGACTGGCACTAATAGTTCTACTACATATTGTTAAAAATCTTCCCTTCCAAAAAGAAGCACCTTTTGATTAGCATATAGCTTTATGGAGGCTCTACTGGGAAATTTATACCAGGAGCCAATTGTCAAGGGCATGGGACTGTCCTGCCTTAGCAGCCTCCAGAGAAACCTGTCTCCCAGCCCTCTCCATTCCCTGAGGCCCCATCCCAGGCTTAGGTGTGGATGACTAAGACCCATGAAAACACCTTCTCTCATTTTCTCCGTGGGAAAACTTCTAGTAATGATGCTCAGCTTCCCCTAGGGTCAGCTTTCCTGGGATATAGCAGACGCCCTCCACAGCATCTGCTTCCCAACCCCAAGGCAATCCTTTGGATGGCCCTCAGATCCCCAGTATCCCATGCCACAACACTCCTACTGCTACCTCAGCAGCCCAGTGAGTGCTTCCAGTCCAGGACTGCCCGGCTGACACCTTCCCATTGCTGTGCCCCATTGTACATGGTGGCTTTTCCCAAACCCAGGCAAGCACTCAGCTCAGTTGTAGCCAAATTTGTCACTGGGCAGCAGAACATCTGTTCCTCTTGCTTGATGCTGGCAGCTGTTCCAGTCCCCAGCACTCCAGGAACATGTACATAGAGGACCCTTGCTTGCTGGACAAAGGTCCCCAAATCCACATCACCTCTGATTCTCCAGCCCTTGCTGCCTCTTCAGCACATCTGGCACGAGGGCACAGACTTTGATTAGGCACAGCAATTGTGTACAGTGGCACATGATTAATTTATCCATGGGGCTGTGTATGCCTGAAAGTGAGCCTGGAGCCAGTCTCCAAGGACACACTTCCTGTCCTTCAAGAACTCTCCTTGCTGAGCCTTACTTCAAAGTCCTAAGCTCCTAAGCCTTTGCAACTCAGCCTTATCTCACCCCTCCTCGAGAAACACCTTTTGAATTATAGATCTAGAAACCTTATGGCTCATATTGCAGCCAATTCTATGATTCTATGATTCTGTGATCTTCTTGGTTTCTTTGGGATGTGCCTCCCTGAGATACTCCTCCTGCCCTCCAGAGCTTTTATGTTCTTCAGTCCTGGATCTGAGCATAGCAAAAGTCTTGCCCCCATCAATCCCCTGGGGAGTTACAGATGTCCTGGATTTCTGCCCAGAGATCATGTAGCCTCTCTGCAGAGGTCCCTGGGGAGCAGGGAACTTGAATGGGAATATTGCAAAGTGTCAGAGGATCAGTATAGCCATTGGGTATCACAGGAAGGGTTTTGTGAAGGCCTTTCCCAATGTGAGCCAAGAGGAATAGCTCTCCTCTTCTGCATGAAAGATTCCTGTACCTCCTGGCTGACCCTGAGGTTTTGGCCCTCGCTTATCTAAAATTATGAACATGATGCAGAAGTTAGGAATAAAGTCCTAAGTGAAGAGTCCCAGAAACTGGGAAACAGAAACAGTGTTAGACACAGTGGCCACTTATTTCTCAGTGAGGAAATAGGGAACAACGTGGAAAAAGCTTGTAGAGAATAACCTAACTGTAGAGTTTCTTCAAGTATAAGGTGCATGGTGAGAGTAATTTTGGGGGAGCATTTCCCAACATCCAGTTTTCTGCAGTGAAGGAAAAACTCTTCCTTGTGTCTTTTTCTGCCTTAAACTTTTCACTATAACAGCCCAGATCTGGATAAAACCTACATATTTGACTTATTCCATACACTAGCCAGCAGTGTTCAGTCCCTAGCCTTAGCTGAGCTAGTCCTCTTTAGTTTAATAATAAATAACAGTGTTTATTGGAGCAAGATGTGGCTGGCTGCTGGTAATGTCATATCCAGTTTGTACAAATCTGCCAGAGAAGCGTGGAAGCTGCTAGGAGCTTTCTCTCATGTAAATTCATTGTCTGCACTTCCACAGCTGGATGCCAGACAGGGAGCTCTTGTTTAAAAGAAAAGTGGATGAGGGAGCCTTACATCTGGTAGCTCAGGGAAGAGTCAAGAGGCCTCCAAATAGTTTATTTGGGGAAGGTCCCTTTGTCCCTCCTGTTCTTCATCCCTTGGGGTAGTTTTTTCTCATTTATCTGGTTTTTTTTGTTGTTTCAGTGTGACCAAAGTAAGATTTTCATCTTGGATTCCCATGGGATTCTTGCTAGACTGCCAACAGCCATGGGGTTTATCCAGAGGATTCCGAGATTCCCATCCTGCAGCAGAGACTGGGATGCTGCAGTGCAACAAGCACGAGCTAAGCAGCAGGAACCCTTAAATTGTAGAGATGGTGTGACCTGACATTTACGTATGGTGTGCATCACAGGAGATGCATAAGATGCCTTTGGAAATGACTTCTCTGCAGCATCCTGCTCCTCCCTTGCCTTATGGTCTTTCTGTCTTTCTTGCCCTTATCTGTTCTTACAGTGTCTGCCCTGCTGCTTCTGTGGGCTAGAGGACCCTTTGGAAAAATATTCTTTTTTCTGTTTTTTTTTTTTTTTTTTTTTAAGAACAAACATCTCTGCTAAGCTTTCTGTGGATCACCATAGCCTGTCTACTGCCAATTAATTATTAATCTGTTTAGAGCTGTAGGTATGTGTGAGTAACATGTTTAAGCACAGAAATTTGGATGGGCTGTATTTATTAAGCAGATCTGCACAGACCCCAGTGCCTGGCTCTCACCAAAATCTTCACACTTACTGCTCCTTCGGGGCTGGCGAGCAGGTCTTTGCCTGCACCCTGGTTGCAATCATAGCTCAGGCTCTTCTGAAGGCTTGAGGTGTTTTTCAGTCCAGCCCCTTCTTGAATACTTCACCTAACATGAATTATTCAGACTGAGCTGGCCCCTGTGGGGAGAAGAAAGCCCCTCCTGGGGATGGGGAGAGTGGGAATGGGTTTAGCAGAAGGAACCAAAGGACAACTTGAAGAATAAAGAGCAGACAGAGAAGGGAAACAAGAGAAGGCTTTGACAGCCAAAACTCCTGCCCTTCACCTACCTGAATGGTTCCTCTGGTTGATTATTTTAACCAGGACCTTCAGGCAGCAACTGCCAAGTCCAAATTCTTTTTCTTACACACTTAATTGAATTGAAAATTAAGCTGCCGTTTCCTTTTTGAACATTGGCAATAAAAGTCCAGTCAAGTGCCAGAGCTGGTCCATTTTTAAAGACAAATAGGTTTCTCATCTCTCTGATATTTCTCAGGGCTGTGTCACCAGATGGGAGACGTGGTGGCATTGTATGGTGTAAAATGTTGGGAAAGCTTTGAAGAGTCACAGGCTTGACACAGATCCAGTTATGCTCAAAATGGTCTTCAGAGTCTAGGACTAGGATACGTTGTCCTAGCATACCAGAGCAAACTACAAGCTTGCTTGAGAACAAAATACCAATGGGAAAAAAAAAAAATCACATTTCCATGATACCAAGACAATCCAGGAGGAGAGCGAGTGCCTGGGAACACCATGTTATAGGGACTTTATGTCTGCAAGGGAGCCAGGCTAATGATTTCCCAGTGGGTGGAACTGGAGAGGAAGTCTTATCTCCAGACTCCTCAGAGATAGTCAGTGGGAAACCACTGGCTCCAAAGCTAATTTTTCTGACTGACTAATAGAAGTGCAGAAGTCACAGATATGGCACCTGCTATGTGTCAAAGCAGTTTTCACCAAGCCTGAATCATAACTGCGTTCAGTCAGGCAGAAAACTTGGTAGGGAATGTAAGGATAATGACAAAAATAATAGGAAGAGAAATAAAAGATGCAATTCAAGGAGTCACCCGACCATCTGAAATCCTACTATATTTAATTTGCTTCTGAGAGAAGTGTTCTGTTATGGTGGACAGACAAGGAAACATTACTGGTTGAGGTGAATCAGCATGGCTCTTCTGAAGCCAGCAAAGCCATATTGATTTACATTACTTGATGATCTCTGCTTGAAAATTCACCATTATAAAAAACACTATAAAACTCCAAGTTTGTCACCAGATGAGAGCCCCAAGGAATCATCCTTCCTGCTTGAACAAAAAGATGACTCAAATGGGAAACTGTCTTGCTTCAGGATATGATGCCAGTGTTATGAGGAACAGCAGTATGGGCAACAGCTGAGCAGCCAAAAAACAGGAATACCTGGCAGCTGGGAATGTTAAACAGGAAGAGATGGCAAAAAAAGAGGGTTTGTAAACAAGACAAGTGTGTGAGTGTTTTTCTGGCTGTATGCTCACTGCCAAAGAGCTGCACAGATGGAGCAGCAAAAGGAAGCTGGAGACTCTTCATGGAGTCTGCATGAGGAACAACGTGAAGCCCCAGACTCACCTGGAGAAGGGAGTGAGGGGCTGGATACTTTCTTAGAGCTCTGTTCTAGGCTGAAAGAGACAGGTTGGTTGGAGATCTGGGCTTCCTAAGAAGAGAGAGCTGACTTTCAGTCGCAGTCTAGTTCTGGAGGTATCCCATTTCCAGGGAATGGGCTGGTTTGGGAATGCTATGTGCTTGGCTCCGGCAGAGCTTGCCACACTCCAGAGTCCTGCAAGTTCCCAGCTATCTAGCAAGCACATCCTGTTAAACACCCTGTTTCCATTAATAGAGACTTTCTTTTTGCAAACAGGCTTCTGTTCTTTCTTTATCTCATTGTCTGAGTGGGGACTGTTAGTAAATGTCTGCTTTGTACATTTATTATATGCCACAGGAGGCTGCTTTTATACTGTTTATAATTATACACCATGGAGGGAGTACAGAAGCTAAACATGCAAAAACATATAGGAATCCACAGAGCTTGTCTTGGCTGTGGTAAACACACACTAAGAGCAGCAAGCTTATAATTGGCATTATTTGTCATTCAAAAGATCTCCCAAGCCACTTCCATCAGCTATGGATGCTGGGGGAGGAGAATCTGGTCTTATCTTCCAAGACATATAGCAAACAGCTTATGTTTTATGAAGGGAGAAGACACCACATGCACCTATACATATTCACACACATCAACACATGGACACGTGCCCAAGTTTAAGCAGTGCATATCCCAGTCACATGCACTAGTGTGTGGTGTGCTCTTCAATATGAAATTTGCTTTGGTTGCTCTTCTCAAACTTTGGCAAGATGGTTTTTCCATCTCTATTCTAATGCTGTTGTGGCAGTAGCAATCTCACACTGTTTACCTAGCAGGCTACCTTCTGAAATATAGCTGTTGATCCCTGCTCAGTCTGATGCCTCCTCTTTCTTTTTATGTTCCTCTAGGAATTTGTTTGCAATTTTAAATGCAGAGGAGAAATTACAACCTGTGATCTGATAAGAAGATTGCAGCAATCTTGAATCTCGACACGGATGGCCTTATTTTTCCCACCTGTAAAATTCAGATTCAGAATTTCCATTGCTTTTCTGCAAGGCCTGATTTCTCAACTTAGATTAAGTACATGGAATGGGAGAGAACTGTGAAGTTCACAGAGAGTTTAATTAGTCTGGGCAAAAGAAATACGCTTTAATGTGACAAGGCTGGTTGAAGAGAAGTGGTAGATATGCCATCCCTGGCAAAATTCAATATCAGGCTGGATAGGATTCTGAGCATCCTGATCTAGTTGAAGATATCCCTGCTCACTGCAGGGGGGTTGGACTAGATGACCTTTAAAAGTCCCTTCCAATCCAAATGATTCTATGATTCTATTCTATGAAGTAGCTGAGGTTTTGAGACAGTGCTCAGCTTTGCAGCCAGACCCTTTGTACTTCAGGATTTCCCCTGAACATGTGGAACATCAGAAGATTATCTGCCCAGCTGGCTGACTACCAGACTTCACTGAACACACACTTTGGTTTCATTGTCTTTGGTGTAACAATCACCTTACTAAATGCAGAAATACAATGGTATTAGGAAGTTACACACGTCCAAGGGTAGAATTCTCACTGGTCATTTACCTGAGCATACATGTGGACTTCTTGCATACATTTTTTTTTTTTTTTTAGAAGCACTGTTAAGTGGATTGTATATTCAAGACTGAAAATGAAGCTGGAATCCTTGGAGAGCCTCAGAGTGACTCAGAATTTGTTACACTGTCCTGATGATATGACAGTAATTTATACTGGTATCACAGAACTGTCAGAGGTGGAAGGGACCTCTAGAGATCATCTAGTCCAACTCTCCCACTAAAGCAGGATCACCTAGAGCACACTGCACAGGACTGCATCCAGGTGGGTTATGAATACCTCAAGAGAAGGAGACTCCACAGCCTCTCTGGGCAGCCTGTGACAGTGCTCTGTCACCCTCATAGTAAAGAAGATTTTTCTCATATTTAAATGATGCTTCCTATGTTCCAACTTGTGCTCGTTGCCCCTTGTCCTGTCCCTGGGAACTACTGAGAAGAGTCTGGTTCCATCTTCCTTGCATCCACCCTTTAGATACTTGTAGACATTAACAAGGTCTCCCCTCAGCCTTCTCTAGGCTCGAGTCCCAGTTTCCTCAGCCCTTGCTCCCAAGAGAGATTCTCCAATCCCCCAATCACCATTGCTGCTCTCTGCTGGACTCTCCTGTAGTTCCCTGTCCCTCTTGAACTGGGAAGGCCAGAACTGCATGCAGTATTCCAGCTGTGGCCTCACCAGGGCAGAGTAGAGGGGGAGAAGGATCTCCCTCGACCTACTGGCCACACTCTTTATGCAACCCAGGATTCCATTGGCAATAAGAGCACACTGCTGGCTCAGGGATAATTTATTATCTAAATGATGGGCAAGATGACAGTGAGCCTCATCATGCAAACCCTATTGAGGCAGAACACTCTGTTAGCCAGAGGAGGTTTGCAAAAGAAGCCATGATAGTCCTGGTAGCTGAAATCTATAGCAAGTTGGCACAAGCCCCAAAGAAATCCCTAGATGCTTCCTTTAAAAACCCTTATATCAATTCAAGTCTGTGGGTGAAAGAGAAGAGAGGGCTGGACTGTGATCCAAATGATGTGACAGTGGCTGGCCATAGGAATCTACTTGGATACTGGCTCACAGGGTAATCCCATGGGGAAGAAAGCATCCCTGCCCCTGGGGTCCTTCGTGTGGGACATCCCACACAGGGCATGGCAGACCCCAGCCTACAGCTGAAAGTGTCTCTTGTGACTGCTGCTCAGCTGGTGGTCAGGCCCTTTGAAGGTTCAGCCTGGCAAGCCAGCTCACATTTTGTCCCAAATTTCATGGGTTTCAACATCCATACCCTTCCACAGAAATGTCTGAAGCAGTGGGGAGCTTTTCTCTCCATCGGCTTTCTTTTCTATATTGCTTTTTTCATAAGGACTTCTCCCTTTATCTCCCCAGAAAAACTGCAGAACATTCCAAACCAAACAATTTATTTAAATGACTTCTCTCCCACTGGACTCAAAGCCACATGCTGGGCATTCACTGACACAGCAGTATTGCCATGGACTCTGTTGCCTAACTGAGGGGCTTTACAGTCACACATAATGGTTGACAAATTGTCTGATAAACCCATCTCTGCCACTATGCTGTTCCTAACCCCCCAGTGCATATATATATATATATACATATATATACATGTGTGTATACATAAATTTGTGCATGTGTTTGTGTATTTGTATAGTCAGGGTATATAGAATGCATTAAGTGGATCCAAAACAAAGGGAGAGCAATTTGTACCCCAAAACTAGTTTCCTGTCTTAAATGCTCTGTAATTTACTTCAGGGTGCAAATTCATCCTGAATTACTCAGTGGTATGATGACAGGATGCACTCAACTGTTCACTTTTGAGTATGAAAAGCCCCAAGAGGCATCAGTCAAGCTTTCCTGGTGACTTTCCACTTCCATCCATCTTCCATGATTTTGTACGTGCTCACAATGCCCTTGGTTTGAAAACAGAGTTCACCTCCAGTTGTAATTAAACAGCTCAAGAATTTACACAAACTTCATCTCACGGTGCAGTTATGCACGTGTGGAAGTTTTAAACCCAAAATATACAGCAAAAATTTGGGCATCACCAGAAGGAAAGAAAAATTGAAGCCATGCACTGCTCCAGAGTCCTCATCATCCTGAGGTGGAGAAGGCAGTGAGGTGTGATTCCATCTTGGTGAAGATGCTGATGTTGTTTTCCCTTACATCATTGCAAGCAAGAGCCTGAGTCCTGGTGTGTAAGGCCTCTGCCATTTGTACTCATCAACTAATTTTGAGAAGTTCCCCCTTTCCTGTATTTCTGTAATTTAGCTTCATCTGAAGCCCTGTCCAGAGTTTACCCCTCCACTGGCATAGCTCTCAGGGTCACTGAAATACCTAACCTTTCCCACCACTTCCAGATGCTCTCCCCTGGGAAGTATCATCCTACAGCTATATGTATATATAGTTTACACATATAAAACTGGGGAACTCTGGGAAGGCAGCAGCCTCCCTGACCTTACAGGCACAGAGCATGTGATATATAAGTGGGAATATTCCCTGAAAGATCACTGCAAGACTTGTCCCATGTGGATTGCATGCCATAATTATATACATTGAAGTTTAGAATACACTCCAGATGCTTTTTCCTGCCCTTTCCTCCCACACAGCTTGACTTTTCCCCAGCTGATTGATTCTCATAGTTTATATTCAGAGATTCAGTATTTTGCTTACTTCCCAGATAAGCCTTTTTCAGCATACCAAGAGCTGGCCTTTAAGCCCAGGGAAATGCAATGATATCCATTGAGAAGCTGTGGACTGCCAGAACGGGATGAACAATCGGAGTCTGAGTGTTCAGCTGTAATCAGCACTGGACAAGCTCTGGGTTTTGTGAAGTCAGCAGTTTGCCCAACAACCCTAAAAAGTACAGAATTGGGCCAGGGTTGGTTGGGAAGTACTGACAAATACAATCTTTGACAAAGGACTAGAAAGTATTTCCTCTGTTATGCTTTTGATCTTTTTTTTTTTTTTTTTTTTTTTTTTTTTTTTTTTTTTTTTCTTATTTTTCTTTTTTTCTCTGTTTTTCTTTTTTCTTCTTTTCTTTTTCTTTTTTTTCTTCTTTTTCTTTTTTTTCTTCTTTTTCTTTTTTTTCTTCTTTTTCTTCTTTTTCTTTTTTTTCTTCTTTTTCTTTTTTTCTTTTTTTTTTTTTTTCTTTCTTTTTTTTCTTTCTTTTTTTATCTTTTTTTTTCTTCCCTTTTTAAAAATGTTTTTCCACGTTTCCTAAAATACCAAAAGTTTGGGAGCCCAGGTCACTTGCTTGATTTGCCTTTTAATTCCCAATTCTTTGACTGGTTAGTGATATGTAATCCCCCACAAAAACCAGACATCCCCCCAGTCCTCTCCCCAAGCATTTCTTGCTGTCTGCCTTTGCTGTACAGCTCACAGCTTTCATGGTCCCCAGAGAAGGAAGCAGAATGCTCTTGTTCAGTAGAAAAGAGGCCATTAGGATTGTTCTCCATGCATCAGTTCTGTGTATAGGATGTAAATATGAAAGGGAAAAGCAAACACTCTTGAGATGTGGCCCAAAGAGGGGCAATAGTTAGGAATAACCTTGGATGTGGAACAAACTGCAGTCCCATAAGTTACAATGTTTTGGTTTCCTCCCTTGGCAGCTTTCAGCCAGTGCTGGTGAGATTCCAAGCAATTTTTGGGATCTCTGGACTCCCTTTATCTCTGGGAGATAAGAACTCTGGGCAATTTTTATAGGATCTGCTTCACACATGTAGGACAGAGGAAAAAAGCAAGACATCAAAATGTTCAAGAATGTATGCACAGAAATGCTGATATGAGGAAGGAGGAGGGCTGGCAGACAGGTCCTTTCTCAGGGTGATCACAAAATACTTCCACAGCCCCCAGTTTTGTCTGATTCATTCAAAGAGTTCTTGCTATATCTCATTATTTACATATTATCATTATTTACATACATTACACACTTCTCCGACACATTCTAAGATAAAAGAGATTCTTCATAGAATCATAGAATCATAGAATTGGCTGGGTTGGAAGGGACCTCAGAGATCATCAAGTCCAACCCTTGATCCACTACCACTGCAGTTACCAGACCATGGCACTGAGTGCCACATCCAGTCTCTTTTTAAATATCTCCAGGGATGGAGAATCCACCACTTCCCTGGGCAGCCCATTCCAATGTCTGATCACCCTCTCAGTAAAGAAATTCTTTCTAATGTCCAACCTAAACCTCCCCTGGCACAACTTGAGACCGTGCCCTCTTGTCTTGCTGAGAGTTGCCTGGGAAAAGAGACCAACCCCCCCTGGTTACCCCCTCCTTTCAGGGAGTTGTAGAGAGTGATGAGGTCTCCCCTGAGCCTCCTCTTCTCCAGGCTGAACACCCCCAGCTCCCTCAGCCTCTCCTCATAGGATCTGTGCTTGAGTCCCTTCACCAGCCTGGTTGCCCTCCTTTGGACCTGCTCCAGGACCTCAATCTTCTTCCTAAACTGAGGGGCCCAGAACTGGACACAGGACTCGAGGTGTGGCCTCACCAGTGCTGAGTACAGGGGCAGAATCACTTCCTTGGACCTGCTGGCCACGCTGTTCCTGATCCAGGCTAGGATGCCATTGGCCTTCTTGGCCACCTGGGCACACTGCTGGCTCATGTTCAGCTTCCTGTCAATCCAGACTCCAAGGTCCCTTTCTGTCTTCTGATGCTTTAATGTAAGAACTTTATAAATACATATATACTCAGCCTCAAATATAGCTGACTGTAGACAGCACAAATAAAGCATCATGCATCATGGACTGGAACACATTAGAAAGCTCGATTTGCCTGCCTTGTCCTGCCTTGCCATGCCTTTCCAGGCCTTTCAGCAGCCAGCAGAGACCCCTCCTCTGAGCCCTGCTCTGACATTAACCTCTGAAATCGATTCTCCACAGCTCTGTACCAAGGTAAGGCTGCTCAGGGTCACTGGTGATATCACAGCTCAAGATCCCTTGAGGTCAGCTCAGGATCTTTTGGCTGGCATCTCATGATGGCTCTCATGAGATTTCTTTGATAGACCCTGTCCCATCTACAAGAGAGTCACTCATTCCCCAGCTCCTCAGATGGGAGCAGTCACATCCATTTGTCCCCATATTCCCTAGAACCATCACTGACATTTTAGTGAACTACAGGCTCTAAGGTTGTTATTCCTTGGTTCTGTGATGCCTAATTTATTTATTTATTTATTTATCTATTTATTTATTTATTTGTTTGTTTGTTTATTTTTGCTGTTGAGTATGAGAGAATTGTTTTGATTGCTTATAGGCGAGAAGAAGCAGCTCAACTGCACTGACTGTGTGCAACTCCCTGGCACTGTAGAACAAAGCAAATACAAACTGCAGTGGATAGGGCAAAGGCAACTCCAAAAACATCAAGCCTGCTCTTCATCTATCATAGGTCCTATGCTTTTCCTTGCCACTTTAGCCCCACTTGTTATTTCACCAACATCTACTAAATCTGTCTCAATTATTTGCTCCTGCACAGACAGTATATCCCCCCTTCCCCATCTTTCTCTTCTTTAGACTAAGAAAAATGTCCTATTAACCAAACCACTTACAAGATATTCTTTATACACAGGTTTTTAATATATTCTTTATATATAACCTTTCTTTTTCAGCTCACATTCATCTTTCTTCAACTACTCTACACAGTAGTACAGATGATATCTCACTGATGCCTAATGCAGTGGTATTAATACTTCTCCTTTTCTGCTAGACATACTAATGTTTAAGGATTGCATTTTCATTTTTCACAGCCTCATCAAACTGGTAACCTATCATAATCAAGATGATAACTAATGCTCTCAGGTCATTTTCTTCCTTTGTCCTTTCTACATGGTCTCCCTGATTTATAGCAGAAAATCTTGTTATTTTCCTGGATGTACATTATTCCTGCCTCTCAAGCTTTTGCATGTAATTCCATTTCTATTATGGGAGTCTGCAAAGTCATTCGCTTTCCCAGTTATGATGTCTAAATCCTTGTACTTAAGTGTCTCTAGCACAGTTCAACAGCATACTCTCAGTTTGCATCAAATGTATTTGCAAAAACATTAAATTAGTCTCAGGACTGAACTTTGAAAAACCCTTCTCATAAACTCGCTCCAGACAACAGTCCCCTTGTCACTAGATTAATCTTCTGTTTTTCTGCTGTCTTTTACCTCCTATATTCTATCCCAATGCTGACCTTTACTGATAGTTTCTGAAGCATCACAGTACCATAGTCTTTATAGAACAATAGGTATATTCCCTTTGTCTGAAAAATCAGTCCCCTCAAGAAAAGGCATCCCATATAATATGCCTTTAATAAACCTGTGGTTTTTACAATCTTGGTTTTTTTTGTTCTTTTCTGTATTTTAATTTTTTCTTACCTTTAAAGTCTGTTCTAAAGCCTTACCTTCCAGACATCCCAACAATTATCCACCAGAATTACTGAGACCAGAATGATGATCCACCATAGTTATTCCCATTTTTTATGAAAAATAGACTACATTCCCATTTTCTTAGAAAATATGGCATGAAAGGCCCCATTTGCTATTCTTTATTCCAATGGCACCAACTCTGAATGTGAAGAGGTGATGAAGACCCTTGCTGCTGGGATTGCAGTTTCACATCTATATTCTTTCTGGACAATGGTGCTTTGTTCTTTTTCACCTGAGCACCTTTAGTTCTCCAAATCCTGTTTTCCTTGTCCTTGTTGCAACCCTCTGTTGAACTGGTGAAACTTCCTTCACTTGCTTGATTTTTGTCAACCTTCCTACTGGAGGTATTTTGGAAACAGCAACTGAGTTTGTGTATGGTGTCAACAGTGTTGTAGGCTCATACTTCCAGCTGAATAGGTGTGATTTGAACCTCCTTGGGCAACTCACTTTGTGGCACTTGGATTCCTGGCCCTCCAGACCACATAATTGGAGAGGTCACCAACACGAGGTTTTTTTTCCATGCTTCAGATATCTTCATAATCTTGCCCAGTCATGCACTCTCTCTAGTTCTGATAGTACAACTCCAGCCCACAAAGAGTTAAATCTCTCCACAGAAGCTGTCAGATAGCCCCAACTTATTGTCCTTTGTTCTCCAGAATATTTAATTATTTTTTTTTCCCCAGGCCAAACAAGCTATTATTCCTGTCACTAGCTTTGTCCCTGAGGATATCTCAGGATCTTGCAGGAATAAGGATGGTTTGTGGTTCTTCCACACAGTCGTGCTGCAATATGCTTCTGTGCTCACTTCTCATACTGAGAAGCAACCATCCAAAACACTTTACATTTTACCACTGGGATGCTTACAGTCACTCCTTCATAGCTACTTGTATCTCTCACTCACCCAGCATCAGGGAATGATGAAATAAAGGTCCTGAAATATAGCTAGTAGAGCATAGTGGTGTTTCCTTATTTTCCACACAATTTGCAATTAATTTTTTTCTTTTTTTTTTTTTTTTTTTTTTTGTCCTTGATATTTACACTGCTCTGTGCATCACTTTTTTTTTTTTTTTCTTTTTGCAACATCAGTACAATCAAGATGCATAGAAGTAAAATGATATACTACTGACTAAAAAGCTGTCAGGTTTTGACAAATATGTATCCTGGTCCAAAGAGCAAGGATCTGCTCTACCAGAACTCTTGTAATAAGCTGTCAGAGACCTCCTAGTCCCTTCCCAAGGAAAGCAGGGGCTCTTTCAGCCTTCTGACAGGGGTGTTGAGGCGTGTTTGAATTGGCCACTCTCTGTTTGGGCTGGAGGCAGAAAGAGATGGTCAGGAAGGGTTTCACGACCACAGAAGAAACAGTGGGATGTGGAAAAAGTAGTAAGGTCTATAGTGCCACAGTTTTTCAGCGTTTTCAGCTTCTGAGCAGCTTTTGAGCTGGCTGGAGGCCAAACCAGTGTGATTTCTCTGTACCTGAAACCAATCTGTTCTGGACCTTGGCCCTAAGCACAGAGGATTCAGTGACTGAAAATGCAAAGGGCTTCTTTACCAACTGTGATGACAGCCAAGTGCTAAATCTGCCCTCACAGCATTTAATATGTTGATTAAAGATTATTATGGCACGAGGACAGGTCTGAGGAAGTACTGTAGGCCTCTCTAGTTACAAAATAGGGATAGGATTACAGCTTTCTTGCATTTTACCTGTTAGTGGCTAGATTTCCTTTCAGATGGCACACACCTTTTAAAATATGCATTAAAGTTAATGATGAAAAGAAACAGAAAACAATATCAGGGTAACCTTTTGAAAGTAGATGTAGTACTTTATTCTTGTACCACCAGCCTTGTCTTCCTTATACCATCAGACTATAACGGCTACAAGAACATCTCTAATATACTAATATATTTTCCCACAGAGTTTTTTTTTCAAGGACTTATTTTCTGTGTATTTTCTACGTGGGGAAAAAATGGGATTCTTGTTCAGCTTTGGTAGGGAGGAAATTTGTGACAACCCAGATCACAAACAAGAATTCTAATTTTTTTTTTTAATGACTAACGTTGACTAAATCTTCTTAAGTAGTATTTTGGTATATTTTCAAGTTGGAAGCCATTCCATTTCTGATTAATTCATACTGCCATGCAAGTCCTAGAGCTATGCAGATAAGCTGAATGCACCACACTACAATATCTGCGTTGTAATCCTAAGGGTATTCATGGGCTTCTCAAGTGAATGCACATTCATACGTGAAGTAGGCAGCACACAGTGAAAGAGCTACATTATGTGGATGTGCTCAACAGCTGAAAAATGAACTATGTCATGGATTTCAGCTTCATGGAGTGAGCAGCTGAATTTAAGGGTGACACTGAAAGATTGTTCTCCTGCGTGACTCAGTTTGATTCATTGGCCTGACAATGCCCTCTTCTTTGTGAATCCCTCGCACCTGTAGATGCACAACACTGACAAAGGTCTAATTCTGGCAGTTAGCAAAATCCAAACTATTAGCCTGCTGAAGTAAGTGCAGCAATTTTTCTGATGTGGATGTTGTTTGCAGCCCTCGCTGTATGCTAAAGAACGGCATCAGACTGATGCACTATGTGAAAGCTCAGTTCCGAGATTTTATGTCAGAAAAATACTCCTGTTGAGTCCCATAGAATCTCAAGAAAATTATAGAAAATATACCATTTCTAGACTGTAAAACTGCCAACTTGAAGCAAAATAGAATGGCAACTCTTTCCCCCCCTTAGGCCACTTCATACTAAGTTATTTGCAAGATAAATAACAGCAGGCCACTAAATAGATGCTACAGATTTCTCAGGAAATCTGAGGTGTCATTCCCAAGTCAAACCACAGGAAATACCTGCAGACTTTAACCATAGATTTAATAATCGATACAAATAAATATTAAAACCAAAACCACAAATTACATTCTCCCTGCTGCTTCAGATCTACATTGTGCTGTCAGAATATTAAAGCAGCCTGTACCGAAGTAGTTTATAAAGAACAGGGGCTGTCACTGAGCTAAAGGAAAAAGGAAAATAACCATCATAACTACCTGAAAGAATGAAGCTTACTTCTCACAAACCAACTTTTGCCACAATCTCCAGTTTAACTGTAAATCAGGGTTTCAAAAAGGAAAGGGAAAGAAATCATTCCACATGGAAGAAAAACTAGTTACAGTTTATATGGCAATAGAAATGCCAATACCTTCTAGGAACTAATTTTTAGCAATAATTATACATGAAAATGCCACTGAGAAATCATAAATCTTCAAACCCTCCTGCCCAGTCCCAGAAGTATGCAAGAATTTATTGAAAGCCTCTAGAAGAATTTATTGAAGCCCCGTGTGTGACCTATGGGGCCAAAATGCAAACTCAGCTGAGAAGTTGAAGCATATTGCCACTAGTATGTTGATTTAAAATATGTTCTACATTCTCATTTGGTATTGGAATATGTAGTTTAGACACACACACATAAAAAAAAAAAAAAAAATTAAAAAAAAAAGTGATTTTCTTGGTTCATTGTACAGGAGTTATCTGAGGTATCTGAGGCAGTGACCCAGCCTGGGAGCAGGGCTGTTGAATTCCTCTCTATGTGATCAATGATGCAGCCTAAGACTCAAAATGTCAACTGAAATACGACATGATTCACAAAATCTTCTGGAAAGACTCAGCCAAAAAGAGCAGAGAAGCTGGAAGAGGCCATGCAAGGACAAAAGAGAAGGGACTGCTGCCTGCTAAGGCAAACTTGAGTTTAAAGACTGCATGCTTCTTGAAGTAGTATGGCTTATTTTTTTAAAATATATATTAATACTTTAGGTACACAAATTCATAAAGAAAGACTTTTGGTTCAGTTAAATGTGTTTCACACCTTGAGTACTGTGTCCAGTTCTGGGCCCCTCAGTTTAGGAAGGATGTCGAGGTCCTGGAGCAGGTCCAAAGGAGGGCAACCAGGCTGGTGAAGGGACTCGAGCACAGATCCTATGAGGAGAGGCTGAGGGAGCTGGGGCTGTTCAGCCTGGAGAAGAGGAGGCTCAGGGGAGACCTCATCACTCTCTACAACTCCCTGAAAGGAGGGGGTAGCCAGGGGGGGGTTGGTCTCTTTTCCCAGGCAACTCTCAGCAAGACAAGAGGGCACGGTCTCAAGTTGTGCCGGGGGAGGTTTAGGTTGGACATTAGAAAGAATTTCTTTACTGAGAGGGTGATCAGACATTGGAATGGGCTGCCCAGGGAAGTGATGGATTCTCCATCCCTGGAGATATTTAAAAAGAGACTGGATGTGGCACTCAGTGCCATGGTCTGGTAACTGCAGTGGTAGTGGGTCAAGGGTTGGTCTTGATGATCTCTGAGATCCCTTCCAACCCAACCAGTTCTATGATTCTATAACAGACCATGTTCTGGATGCCCATTTAGCTGCATCAAGGAAAGGAGATTCGATTTCAGCAGTAGGGGTACCCGACAAGGCACTTCATTTAGGAGAAGTTGTTTGTGAGGTGCCAACATTTTGTGTTCCCAGGTGGCCAGCACACCATCCCTGCTGAGCTGGATGCATAGAAAGGGGGACAGAGAACTGGGGAAAGGCCTTCTCTGTGCCAGTCTTACTCCCATTTCTTGGGCTGTGCTATTGTACTATGGGCTGAGGAACAGAAATATGAAATGCCTCTTCCCTAGCTTCAGAAATCACTTTAACAGAATATACTCAATTTCTTTCTTCAAACTGCTGATTTTTAGTTTCAAATAATCCTTTTCAGGGATAACAACACATGGAAATAATTGTAATAGCTTTTAAAGCTGTCTGAAGGATGATATTTGCTAACATTTTTTTCTTTCCTCTTTTAAGTGCCAGTGACTAAGTGGAACCCTTTTATTTGGAAAAGGCATATCTATACTATGTTGGAAGAGACTTTGAACTAAAAGTAGTAGGAATAAAAGCAAGGATAGCCCAGTAATGTAGTTTACTTTCATACATTCAGTCATTTTGTATCTAAATATCTGTGACCAGGGCAAACATACAGTGTAAGACAAACTTTGAAAGTTCACTCTCCCAAAATTTACAACTATATGAGCCCGTGCAGTATGGGGCAGTGGGTAAAGAAAATGAAGAGAGCAACATATGAAGAATTAGTACTGGCAGCATAATAAAAGATATAATTAATGTTAATCTTAAAAAACTTATTTTTGTGATTCCTAAAAGTAGGCTGCAGACCTCTGAAAGGCAGACTCAGAGAGAGGCACTGTGGAAAGGTTCTGAAAAGCCCAGAGGCTCCTGTTATTGTGTCTGCCTTAAGTAAGGAGGGAAGGCATGAGCCCGGGAGATGTTCAGCCCTCTGCTCTCCATCCATCTGAAGCAGAATGTGAGAGTAACCTCACTCAACAGGACCTTTGCTAAGCACCTGCTTAAGTGCTGCTACACTGGTCCAGGGTGCCAGGTCAGCTCTTCCCAGCTGTGTCTCACTGTTAGAGCTGCTGGAATCAAAGATAAAAAGGACTGCTGGGTCCCACGCCAGCATAGGGTGACCACAGAGCTGCTAGGAGAAGCTCATGGTCACTTGGCCATGGTCAGAGGGGCAGCATCTTGCCTCATCAGGGATG
Source organism: Heliangelus exortis (assembly GCF_036169615.1). NCBI lineage: Eukaryota > Metazoa > Chordata > Aves > Apodiformes > Trochilidae > Heliangelus > Heliangelus exortis. The sequence goes on along the minus strand of NC_092422.1, from coordinate 50,950,715 downwards.
CCAATGAATCACATGAAGAAAGGACACCTTCAGGTGTCCAGGAACGTGGAGCAACTCACAGGGAGATGAAAACATGAACCGACTTCCTTGTACAAAAAAACTGCTCAGAAGTCCTTCTTGCAATTTAAATAAAAGTTATTTCTCCTCACTTGTTCTTGCAGTGTCAAAAGAAAGGGAAAGGTGTAAGCAGCAAGCAAGGAGAAAGGCAAGGGTGGGAGGCTCTTCCTAGAGGCAGAAAAAGAAGAGCAAGAATGACAAGACCATAAAGAAGCAAAACCTCCAGCAGCCTCAGTCAAAGGTATTATAATTTTCACTGTGCCCTGGACCAGGGGCCACATAGAATGCATCTGTGTAAAAGCTCAGTTCATGTCTCACTGGAGTACCAGGAAACCAGGCATCTAGCCCTGACCATACCACTGGGATGTTTCTCATGTTGGAGGAGCTGCTGCTCCTTCTCTGGACCTCTTCTTCTCCCCTATGTTTCTCCTGGTCTTTTGACCTGAAAAGTTTCAGGGCATTCAGTCTTGGACTCTGTTTGTGCAGGGTGTTAGGTGCAAACACCCCCATTTCAGTTCCACCTTCTCCTTCCCTCTGGTTGCTGCTGCTGTAAGGTAAGATGGGCACTGGCATAGAAGCAGCCCAGCAACCATCCCAAGAACTATGGTGGCCCAACTTGTTTAAATCCCAGGATTCTTCAGGTACATTATGTGTCCAACTTGTTTAAATCCCAGGAATCTTTAGGTACATTATGTGTTCAACTTATTGTTGGTTTTATGGTCAGGAGTCAATTTTGCCTTAATGAAAATTAAGAGCTGAAGTTCAGAGGCTATGTAAATGGAGTTTAATACTCACCTTAAAAAAGGCTATTGAACATTTTTACTGCTTTAAAACTGTAACGCTTTTTGATTTTGAACATTTTCAGGATTATTAGCTTTGCTCAGATTTAATACAAGAAATTTTTAAGTATGAAATGGAAAGACAACCATGCAAAAATATTGCAGAAAGTGGATTGCAGAGTGAGGGTGGTATATGGATGCTGAAAAACTCCATATATTTAAAGACAGTAATTTTGGGGATAATGATAACTGAGTCACCATCAGATACAGCGTGTCTGTGTTTGTCAAAATAGGAGTTATGGGATACACTGAGAGGCAAGCTAGAACTAGGAAGGTGACAGGGCATCCTTCTTCTTGGAGTGTTAGCATCTGTGGCTGCTGCTAAGCATGGCCAGCACACTTCATCTTCAGTGCAGGGAAGGGAAATGGGCCTTGGCACGCCACACTTGAGAAGCTGATGGTGATTGTCACAAGCTGCTGGCGGGACAAGGACAAGTTGTCTTGCTCAAGGAAAAAGGGATCAGCAATGCCGGGGTGCGGCTGTCGGTGCCTCCCCACTGAGAGTGGGTTAGAGGCACACAGTGAATTTCCAATTCCAAAATGCAAAATTGTTTTTGAAAAGTGCGACCCTGTTTGCAGGGATTTCAGTGGGAGTTTTGCCATTAACTTTAGGAGATTAAGCTTTTCTCCTACAGATGTTTGTGAATGAAAAGTGTTCTAATATTGTGCAATGGCTTAGCATGGATACCCTAATATGTTAACTGTGAAATAAATTGTCTGCCTCACACTCCTCAGTCAACAGAAGCAACGAACCATGCCGTAAGTTCATTGATAATTTTCCTTATGTAGACAAATAATTTCCCCCTAGATTTCAGTGAGGTCTTTATTTTGGACCTGTGATAAAAGTGTCAAGATGATTTAGTGATTTTTCTCAGCTGGATATTTTAATAACCGAACTACTAGTTATTTCAGAAAATACTGTAATTTCATCAACACAAAATGCATGGGAATCCCTCAGTATCAATCACCAAGCATAGATTATCATTATCCATTAGTTATCACTGCTATCAAAAGTAGCTCACAAAGAATATTAATGTTTGGGAACCACCTGTCCTGCCAGTGATGAATATTCCCAGTTTTCCACGCTGTGCAAGTCCAATGTGACATTAGTGGTCAGCCTGAGCATTGCTGGACCATTCGTGGGGTCTAGGTTGCTGAAGGATGGAATCACAGAGCAGATCTTTATCTGCTTTGAGTTCATTCCCCTTAACATTTCTGAAACAGGGAGCAGGTTGGTAGCTGAGGGCTGTTGTAGGGAGCTCTGGGGACATCACCCTCACTCCATCCTCCATCTGCAGTGTCACAGTTTAACACTGGCCCGGCAATTAAACTGAGTAACAGACACTCTCTATTAATCTCTCTCTCCCCCCTGACAAAGAAAGGAGAGAGAATAAGGGAGAGAGACTTATGGGTTGGAAACTAAACTACACAACTTTAATGAAACAGTAATGATAAATAGGAAAAAATTACTAAATATATGCAAATATACAGGAAAATGGATACCACGTTCCTCCTCCCTCTCCCCCCACTCCACTCCAGGCTGGACTCCTACAGTTGGCAGCAGTCTGGAGCTGGAGGCAGGAACACACAGATTCAGGCTGGCACGGATCAGGAGCACAGGCAGACGAATGGACGGAATCCTCCCAGGATGCCGGGTGAAGGAAGGGAGGCAGGAAAAAGCAGGAAGGGCAGGCAGCTGGAAGCTGGAAGCAGGAAATCATGGCTTGGCCCACGTGATCCCTCAAATTTATACTGAGTATGACGTGTATGGGATGGAATACTCTGTTTGGTCAATTCTGGCATCTATCTTGTCCGTTCCTCCCCAAAGGAGGGTTGCAGGTGGGACCTCTTTATCCCTTCTGGAAGGTAAAATGTTTTCTTCAGAGCTGAGCAGTGTCCTTGGCTCTGCACACCAGTCTCCAGCAGTAACTATAAACATCAAGTGTTATCAGTCCTAGAAGCACACACTGTCTGAGAAACTTGCTGTTAATTTCAGCAAGTGCAACTACTTACAGGAGACTTAGCTAAAAGAAAAAGTACAAGACAGAAAATCACCTTTATCCTGGCCCAAACCAGGACATGCAGTCTCCCACAGCTCCAAATGGATCATTGCACCCCGGAGCCTGGTTCTGTGCGTGCCTGTGTGCCCTTCCATTGTTGTGTTGACTTGAAGGGGGCTGTTAATGAAACCAAAGATTTGCTGAGGTATCTGCAGGGTTGGGTGCCTAATGAACAGAGTTCTTAATGGGCCATAAATCCAATCAAGGTTTTTCATACCGCATAAGCAAGCATTGCAGTTTATGGAAAACAAGAGACTCCCTGAAAGCTGCTGTTATGCAAATATCATCACACTCAGGGCATGCATTAAAGCAGCCCTCGAATCACAGCCTTTTGGGTTTACACAGGAAATAAAATGAGATCAAAACAGGAGGGAATAATACCAGTCGATTTGCAAGATAAAGATTAATAAAAGAGCTCATTGTGTGCTTTACACAGAAATTTTATTGTTACCTTGCTGTAAATTTTTTAAAAGAACTTTTTTTTTTTTTAACTTTCTAAGCCAGAACTCTGATTCATTCACACAAAAAGGTTAGATGAGTTTTTTAGTGTGTTCAGGCTCTCCTATTGAAAGGAGAAAGGCTTTTGTGAGATCCACTGTTGTTCAGAAAGGGAATTAGTTTTATTAGCAGTGTGTCATCCACAGTGTGCCTTACATGTCTCCCAGCTTCCTCATTTCATTATTTTTTTTTTCCAATTTGTTATCACTGGAGTGGTTTGGGATTCTTGGTATGAATAAAACCCATTGTATGCTTCTTATACTGTCACCCAGGGGTGGCGTTTCCTTCTGACCAAAGACATGGGACTCTTAAAAAAATAAAGGGAGCAAACACACACAAAAAATGCAAGGCTGTCCTTCCGGGATGTCAGCATTGCCAACAGATTTAAACACAATATTTTTTCCTGCCTCATTCCTTCCTAGATCTCCACTTCTTCTTTGCACTGTGCCAGCTTGAGAGCTTCTCCTAGACCTTTTGTTTTCTTTGCTGAAAGCTGCCTGCATGCTGCTAGAATTAATTCTTGCACTTGGGAGAACATCAAGGCTGTTTTGTCTATAAAGCAAACCATTATTCTTGGCAAATCCTGGTAGGATCACATGAAGTGTGGGGTGTCTCCTTGGCCCCTGGCAAGCAGGCACAAGTAGCAGCCAGCCTGCCCTGCTCTAGCTCCCAGACAGCTGGAGTGGGAGGACCAGAGGCCTGTGACTCCTTGCAAAGGATGCTGCTGTCACCCCAGTGGTGCCCCAAATAGGCTGTAAGCAGAATTTAGGTATCTCAGTTTAAACACTGAAGCAAGCCAGCCCTGCTGTAGCAGCTGCAGATCCATCAGGGACATGATTACATCACTGCTAAGGTATAGGTGACAGGGTTCTGCGTTACATCAAATTTGTATCACGTACATGCACTAAGTTGGTTTTTAGTCTTGCAAATTAGAAGTTCAGGGGGAACTGCTAATAACCACCTCTCTGACTGTCTGCATATGGCATAAGTTTTCTTCAAATTAATTGCAGCAACGTTGCATCTGCTCTAGAAAAAATTAAATCAATTTTAGAATTTCCAGTATTGTAGAAACCAACAGGCTAAGCAGGCTTAGAGAACCCACACACTTGATGATCTGTGCCCTGTTTCTCATCTAAAGTTTTTTTCTATTTTAAATGCTAAGCCACTGCCTCCTGCTAGGCTTTTCTTTGCAGAATAAAGAGCCTTTGAACTCCTGTTCCAGAAGTTGGTAGTTACCGACTGTGATCATCTTCCTTCTGCTTAAGTAAAACTGATGGAGCTCTTGGACCATTTCACTATTTCCCATGTTCTTCCAATTGCATTCATTGTTGTCTTGCTTTTCTTCTCCTCATGCTCTCCATGTCCTTCCTAACTGGGATGCAGGTAAAGGACAGTTCACTTTGGTGACAGTCATGCATGATGTGGGGATGATGGGCTCACCTTCCTCCTCCTCCTGCTCCTCATCCTGGAGCCTGTCTTGGTTCTGCAGTCTCTGATCACAGCTTGTTCAGACCCACCGGTGCAGTGGGGGCTTCTGAACAGCAGCAGGCATCATTTTATCATTCTCAAGTGTTTTTCAGGGTCTCACCTTAACTGCAAGACTGAGTTCTGTAAATACAACTGATGTTCTGCAGTTGCAGGTCAACAGTTTCATATTTGGCTAGGTTAAAATGCCCATGGGATTCTTGTGTTCAAGCTAGTACATGATTTTCTTGCCACCTTGGAGTCTCTCAGTCATGATTTCCTTTTAAATTTTTTTTTTAATTTATTTTCTTCTCTTTTTCTTTTTCCAAATCACAGATTAAAGTGTTCAGCAGAAAAAGCGTCAGGAATTGATCTTTGCAGGACCTCCTTAGAAACCAAGTCACTGCTGAATAATTCCCCATTTACACATGCCTGTAGGGAACTGTCAAACAGCTTTTAATCCATACTGCTAAGAGAATAACATTAATTTTGACACTATTCATGCCCCAGTTGAAAGGACCACATTCCAGGACTGCTGTATTTGACCAGAACAAAGTTGAATCTGCAGCTGTATTTGAGTTTTCATGGGATTCAAATAGCATACAGCTGGTTGGCCATCTATGCCTGTTCCAGCTTAATATTTCTATGGTTTTTTGAAAAGAAAAGGCAGACCTCTGAGACGATGTGTTGCCAACATTTGAAGTCAGAGGTCCCATAAAATGTTCCCAGCTTGGTGTGATAAATCTAAATTAGAGTTTGTTAAAAAAAAAATTAAAAACAGAAAGAAAAAGAGCGGTGGGAAATTTCTATATATTTTAACTATTTATGTGGTTTTCTGTAATATAAAAAAAGAATGGCATGGCAAAAAATCCTGTCTTAGTTAGATATAATGGAAACAGATATGGTCTGCTCCTGGTAAATTCTTGCAGCACCTAGTGTGTGCACTGGTAGATGGGGTTTTGGATTAAAAGAGCTGCCATTTTTTTTCTGCAGATAGGTTTTGCTTTCATTTTGCCAAACCCTTTGTATACCCTAAGCCATTCCAGTGACAAACTCTCCACTGTCCTGGAGAAATTGGGATGCACTCCAGAAACCATCCTTTCTTGGGTGGCAGCCAATATGTATAAGGTTCTATATCCTAAAGCCTCCCTGGGGTTTGAGGTGAGGTGTCAGGGTGCCACCTCTGCCTGTGTAAACATGCAGAGGCAGAGGGGCAAGGGGAGAAGTTTCTAGGCAGGCCTCAGGCTGTGGCAGAGGGGGATGCCCTGGGTACCACTCAGCTCTTACAGCACAGCTCCTTTCTCAGTGCTGGGAGAAAATGGCTCTGTGATGGGTTTTAGAACTGTCAGATGATATCGTGCAATGTGTCACTGGGTTAGCCACAGCCACGGTCAGGGATGAGGGGAAAGATGCTTGGCATGAAAAAGACCCACCCTGTTCTCACAGGTTTTTCAGCCCATAAAATACTGTGACTGAGGCTGTACCTGGATAAATGAGCAATTTTAAAATTTCTTCTTTCTTAACACTAATAGGTGGAAGCAGCAGGTAGGTCTGCAAACCCAGCCTGAGGGTTCTTGTGCTTAACTACATGACAACAAATGGAGTGGAAGAAGGTGGTTCTCTTGGGCTGAGGTAGTCTAGCTGTCATTTATGAGAATTATTCCTTCCTTGAAGCATAATAATTCATGAATCATTTCTATATATATATGCAATCCAAACAGATTTTCCCTGAGAATGGAGGCTACAGAAACACAGAACTTCTGGAAAACGTCTGAACAAAACACAAGCAAACCCCACAGCTTGCAAAATTCAGCATCTTGACCTAGGTGGATGAAAGCTGGACAGGCCATTCCTTTCTCACCAAGGTCACTGCTTGGGAATCATCTATCTTTATTTTAAGACTGACAGCTACCAACACAGACTCACTGGAATAATTACACAGGAGGAAACTGGTTCCCTCCAAATTTGAGGGAAGCAATCCAGGAAGTTTCCGTTTGAACAAACACTTTCCAGGAGAGACAGCAAAATCCCATCCATGAAACAGGGCAGCTGAACATGCCTCATATTTTTTTGTCTTCTGAACAAAATAAAAAACAAAACAACAACAAAAAAATCCTTGCTTTTTCCTGTAAGAACACAGCCTGCTTCATTTGTGGAGCTAATTACTATGCAATTGCAGCTAACAGAAAATGTTAAAGACCGCCTGTTGCTTACCTGTAACAGAAAAAAAACTTGCTCTTTGCAGCAAGTAAAAACCAATTTGGCACATCACTCACTTGTACAAGGTTTTTCTGCCACTTGCCTGGTACTCGTGTGTCAGCTCTGCTTGTGTCATCTCTAAAAGCCTTAATGACTGACTCATTTTTGCACGCCATCAGGGGAACGTAGGCTGGACTTCTGTGGGCTTTCAGAGCCAGGGAACAGGAGGAGGCTGCAGGAAAGGAAAAGCTGAAGGGAAGCAGGCACCAGGAGGGCAACAGGATGGGCAAGGTTCACCCCATCCAGCTCTGCTTCTTGTTCCCCCCCTCTAATTTTGGTTGTTCTGCATAACTAGCTCGCAGCCAAGCATTTGTTTTGCAAACAGATGGGCTGACAGAAAGCTGTGCTGCCTCCAGCTGAATGCTGTTACTTCTCCATGGGAAGTTACCACCTCGTCCTCATGCTTCTGCTGAGCAAAAGGGACACCAAAAGCACATATTGAGGGACTTCAGGAGGGCTGGTGCTGGCTGGTTGCACCAAGCCAGTTCCCCCAAGCCACAGGAGGGGAGGGAGCAGCAGCAGCAGAGGTAACCACAGATGACACAGCCACATCCAGCAGGACATTTGTCTATGCCACCATTCTTTAACCTCTCCTTACACAGAAAATCACTTGAATGTTTGGGGGAATATAGTGTCAGCCATCATGCTTTTTCCAAAGGGGAGCAAGTTCTGTTTTCCATTCTAGGCTTATTAGTGTTGTCATCACTTCAACAGCTGATCAGCAATAAAGACAATTATTCCCTTTACTTGCAAGTGCTGACCAATTGGACAAGTTCTGCAGGAGTCATTATCTCCCAAAGCCAACCTCTGGTTCCTACAAAATGGGGTGCTTGGAGGGACAGGCAGCTACACCAGCAACACTTGGCTATGAGTCAGATAGATCAAGCCTCCTCTTTTATGTGGCTTTGAAACAGCAATGGGGACTACTTGCCCACAGTAGGCTCTAAAGAAACCAGCATGAGCTACCATGCATCTGTTGTGCTGCTGCTTACCTGGGAAAGCTGCCCCCAGGGCATCTTCTGTGGGAATGACATACTCCTCACCACTGTACAGAGCCATCTGAGGAGAGGCTGAGCACACCTTTCACTCACCTTTTTGCTAACACACCTCAGCCCATGTAGCAAGAAGCTCATTTTCAGGAAGAGACAGACATCCCCCCTTGGTTTCTGGCTTCTCTCCTGCAGCAGCAATGGTATCAGTATCACTGAAGATGCCAGCTAATTAGTGGTGGTAGGCTGGAGGACACTGATACTTTTTCCTTGTATGTTCTCTTGAGATTAATCCCAGGTGGGTCAACCAACTGTGTGGTGTGGCAGATGGTTGCAGCTCTCCCTGTCTGCTCTGGCTGTTCTGCACTGCCAGCACCACCTTCCCAGTCTGCCATTCCCTTGCACAGAATTTGGGGCAAGACATTCATTTATCAGTTCATTTTTTGGAGATGTCAAAAGCAGCTGCAAACATTCCTGCCACAGCTATATTTTGACAAAAACCAACCTGCCATGGAGTGAATTCTTTCTCGTGAAATTTCTGAACAGCTGAAGAGATCAATTTAAAGTCATGCTAGACTGGTGCTGTTGCAATAGCCTGTGCACCATTCTGCTTCATGATACTCAAATATTATTTCAAGTTAAGCTGATCTATCACCTCGCTTGTCTGTATTGATCACATAATTAAGGCAATAAATGCAGTCTCAGAACTACTGGGGTCAGATCCAAGCTTTGCCATGGACTTTGCCATGCCAGTCTCTTCATGCATTCACCTTGCTTCTAGACTTAGATGTCTTCTACTCAAAGTTAGCCTTGTCTCCCCCTAAGCTGCCAGGGAGGACAATGTCCTCACCTCACTCAGGTGACTGGATACCTACAAGAGGACAAATTGCCCTGTGAGAGGTCCCTCTGGATGGTGTTTTTCTTTTCTCCCAGGATTTGTTCTCTATACCTTTTTATACAATATATTCTTGATGGTAATGTATGGGACATGGATAGAGGTTCATGCAGTAGAGTTCTGCTCCTCTTGAGCTGCTCCATGCATCTTGGTGGCAGAAGCAAGGATCAAGCTATTTTGAAGTGTGCCACACAACTGTTGGTGAAATATTAGGTCTGGAAGAATCTTAGCAACAGCTTCTTTCCGTAAGATTTTTTTATTATAGACTACAAGCAGCCAGTTACAGAAAAAAAGGTCTGTCCTTCATCAGATGTAGCAGAATTATCAGCAGTTTTGCTGCCCTGTTCCCAGTGCAGGTACCATCACTGATGGGTCAGTGGGCGCAGTGGGAGCTGAGCAAAGCCTGGCACCAGCTGCATCTTCCTATCACATCATACCCAGGCACAGCTGTTTGAAGAATGGTGATCTCACCCTTCAAGTGCTTTGAAACTTCCAGAGCCTAACAAGCTCTAGCTGCTGCAACTCTACTTCTCAGAGAAAGAAATAATGCAAATTCTTTTATGTGTCCAAGAGCAAGGATTTATTATAATGCAGAACTTCTATATTTTCCTAATAGCTCTCCGCCCATCTTTCCCATAGAAGAGGGTTTCATTTCTGTGGGTTTTGTTTCTACATTTTGCTTGAAAAGAGGCTTGACTGTTGGGGCACAGGTGGGTGCTGTGGGGGCACAACACATTCCAGCTGGGGCTGGCATGCAGATCTCACCAGGGTGGTGGCTTTCACGGCTTTAAAAATCTACAAGGGGGAGAAACCCAGGTAATTCCATGTTAGAAGCACAGGCTTAAGATCAGGCACCAGTTATAACTTGCTTGTTAATTCACGTTCTCAGAGAAAAGTTCTTTTATCTGGGTAAACTATACTTAACTGCTCCACTTCACAGAACTGGGAGTCAAGGCACTGATGCAGACTCTCAAGTTTTCATGTGCTTCAGACCATCTTTCATTTATTCTCACTTGGCTGGTCTGAGCTACTGACTGCAGGGAAGGGCCAAGAGTAATGCAAGCATCTGACACTGCTTCCCACATGGGGAGGCCACATCTCTTTCAGCAAACTTGCCCCTCCAAAGGTGCAAATAGCTCAGAGCAGTGAAGTTGAAATGAAATAGGCACTGTTCAAACTTGGCTTTCCTTTGCCTTTCCTTCCCAGCGTGCCTAGATTTTCCAGTTTTGAATAACCTCTTGAAAAAATGATCTAGACCTCAAAGATGAAAGTCAGCAGTGCTGATTAGCTCTCCTGACAGGCAGAAAACCAATCCCATTTTCCAGCCATAGGGTGTGCTTAACCAGCTCCACGATCATTCAGGCACCCTACCCCATTTGTGTGGAGCATTCACAGGCTCTTGTGGTCATCAGCAGAGGAGGAAGCAAGCTTGGCCACCTCAGCATGGCTTGGTTCTGCTCAAGCCATGGTTTGAGAAACTGAGCACCAGAAGAAACTGAACACAAGCCAATGCATAAGAAATCCTTTGCTTGCTGCAGTGATTAACCAACCATAAAGGATGTTTCTGTGGTGATAACATCACACAAAATTGGGAACAGGAGCTTGTGATACGTTTAAAGTGGTAAGGAAGAAACTGTAATTGTCCAGACAAAGCTGTTCTGCCACAGTGCAGGAGGTGGGAGAACCCTGATCTTCACTCACTCTTGAGTCTGAGTAAAGCAGGAATCACATATGGGGCATAAACAGCAAATATATGCAAAAATTCCTCTTTGAGTCAGCACCCAATCACTTCTCTCTGTCCCATGGCCTTCTAATTACAAAAACATATTCTATGGCTGGAATGCTGATACAGGTGAACTGCTGCTGAGTGGATGTATTTGCCTCTGAGCTACTGGCAGCTAAATTACCACTTGACCCAAAGTACCTGAAAATACCACATCAAGTATTCTTCTTACTTCTGTATAGATGCAACTTCTTAGTTACAGAAAAATAATCACTGAAGGCAGCAGCAGCAGCAGCACATGTGCCATGTGAGATCAGATTCAATTGCTGTGAGGAAGGGTGAGGCTCTGGGAGGTGCTGATTTTACAGTATTGGGACTGGACCAAATGCAACATTTCTTTTGCATCCAGCCTAAATGAAAATATTTCTGAATTCTAGACATAGGATTTTGTGAATCAAATTGTATATTGCGTTCAATCCCCAAATGTTTGTTGGGGTTTTTTTAAGTGCATTTTTTTCACCAGATCAAATGGGCTGGCCTTGCAACATGAGGATGGGGTGAGGGGAGGGTCATATTCAGCAACATGATTGAAATGGTAGGAGGATGCAGAGAGAGCCAGGTTTAAAAATAAAGAAAAAAGAAAAAGGGACCTTAAGTCATGCCACATCCAGAAGCATATCCTGACTGCTGAGAATACCTCCCCATCCTGTGTGATTTTCTGACTGGCAGTTACACAAATTTCAAGTTTTTTCTTGAGCAGCAAGTATTTCCCAGAATTCACAGATAATTCAGTCTGGCTGAAATAGAATTTTTCATTGCCAAAGTCTTGTTCCAGGCAAAGACATAATTGAGAAGTGATGCTGGGTATGAAACAGAAGCCTGCCTGACTATGCCATACAGAGGTAAGAGAGCCTGTAGAATGCTCCCAGGGGGATGCAATTTGTGCCTTTGGATGTGATTAGCCATTGTCATCCCTTTAGTCTATTCATCTCAGAACTGCAGAACCTCTTTGTAACAAAGACAAGTGTATATTGTATTTCTCCAACTAAAAAGAGATGAAGTTGGCAATTTATAATGTTGAATTGAAGCTTCAGCCTAGATTGGTGGTTTACAGAGCTTAATCCTCTTCATTTAAAGTTTTATTCAGTGTGGCTGCTTCATTCTGAGCAAATTTTCTAAATGACCCTCAGAGGATGGAGAATCATTTTCAGCCTTTGACAGATTTGATCTCTTACCATTTTTTAACTTGGGCTTTGGACATGTAATTACTTTATTATTTTTTTTAATTTGAAAATTAAACTTGTATTTATTTTATCAATAAAAGGACTAATGGGTTCCTCAGAAGGAAATCTGCAATGAAATAATAGAAACACAGACTTAGAGCTGGTTTGGGAGTAACTGTCTTTGAGCCAACTCTAAGATCCAGATTGTTACTATGTTCATTTTTGGAAGCCTCCTCCATTGATTTTTCATTTGTGTATTCATTAGACTGAAAGCCCAGAAAGTGCAGTTGTTAATTACCATCAATGGTCTGGTTTGGAATTCTTTTCTTCTTCAGACTAAGTTGATAATTCAGCTAAGCCTCTGAATGGCTGAGGCTGGTTAATACCAGCCTGCTGCACTGCCTTTCATTTCTTCTCTTGAAGGCCTTTGTGAAGAGAAGCAAGGGCACACACACAGATTATCTTTAGCTTTTCTTGCTGATGAGATGCCAGCTTCCCTGTTGATGTCTGTTGTACTTTTGCTGTGGGGCATTTTAGCACAATAGAGTTGTTTTAACAGCAACTGATGATCTTAGACGTTACATTGAAGCAGGCTGAAAATAGTTGGTTCAGGCAGCAGATTAAAATGATCTTTCCTGACTCTGATTTAGGCCAGATTTCTGCCTTTCAGTATTCAAGCACAGGGATGCAGCAGATATGGGCTCTACTATCAGGGTTCCTGTTCTTTGAAAGATGAAGCCTGACAAGAGGCCTCCTCCTCCAAAGAGAAGGTGAAAGCTGATACAAAATTATTTTAATGTCCTGACTTGCAGGCTTTTAATCACTGTTGAACAGCAGTAATAGCTTATGGTGGGAGTTTTTGGGTTTGGTTTTTGTGTGCGTGGTTTTGTTTGTTTGTTTTGGTTTTTAAAGACAGGAAGCCCAAAGCGTGTAAGAAAGCAAATTTGTGACAGAAAAAAAGACATAAATGGTCTTCTCCATCAGCCTCTGATACCAGATTCCACAAAGAAGGACTGGAATTGAAAGAGATTGAACACAGTGCTGTACTCTGACAGCAATAGCTGTGGCTGCTCTCAAGGCACATCTCAGAGAACTGACCTTCAATTTCCATTGAGGTGAGGACCTCAGGAGGCTGCAAACTCTCTCCAGGCTCCACAACACCAGCACATGCAAAAATGGATTTCTGACTGCCGGAGAAGCCCTGTCTCCACAGCTCATGATGTCTGCAGCCATCTCACAGGGCACTCAACAAGGTGTCCCAACATCTTTATTCCCTGAGCATCCAAATGCTCATGTTCTGGATGGAGGTCACAAATCTTCCTTCCCTCACACCCTCTAAATGCTTCAGATGCATTTTCCAGACTGTAACTGGGCTCTCATCTTCCCCCTGCCATGGTGGCTGCACTGTGGGTCAGAAGAAATGTTTTCTGAAGATGCAGAGCACTGAAGGATGCTCCTGGTTGAGACATGCACTAAGCTTGTTGTTAGGCTGCTCTGCCATGTAGTTATGCATATTTGGTATTTTTTAAATGACTAGATAAAAGTTTTTCAAAATTAAAATAAAATTGGCTTGCTAATGAAAGTCATAAAGATGTGAGAACTGTGACCTTGCTAAAATTTTCCATTTTTAAATGTATCCCTTACAGCATATTAATGCCTAGCTGCAAGGAGAGCCTAGGGAAGGGTGCTATGAAACTGCCAGGCATCAGCAAGCAGATAAACTAACACTGTTGTATTTTGTGCTTATGTAGCCACCAACATCCAGAAATCACAAAACACTACAAACTTCAAACTACTCCTCTTTAGTGGATTTGAAATGAAAGGGAATGTCTCTAGGTCATCCGGTAATGGGCTAAAAGTTAGTGAAAGCATTTACTTTGCAATGTTTCATCACACTTTTAAATCTGCATTGTGTTTTTTCCCCCAAACATTATGACAACTTAGGTACATTTCAGCACTGGCAGCCACAATACAAAAGGCATGGAAGAATTTCTGATACTTCTTTTGTGTAAGAGGAACAGTGCCTGAACACGTCGATGGTTATTTTTAATGTCTCAGGTCTGACACAGTTCTAGTCCAAATATGACTCAGCACCTGTGCTCCTTGACCTGGCTATGGCTGCTGATGGAGGTGTGGGTGCTGATTGACACCTTGTGGGTGCCAGTGGAGGTGGCATGGATGCCAATGGAAGTGGTGTGGGTGCTGATGGAGGTGATATGGATGCTGATGGAGATGTGTGTGCACTGATGGAGACGTGTGTGCCACAGCAGCCAGTCTTAGGTCACCCACGGGGCCTTGTGGCTCCCCAACTGTGTCATCCCCAACACCATGGCCCCAGGCCCTGGCAGAGAGAGAAGCAGAGTTTGGGAGAGTCTGTCAGATCAGGTTACACCGGGGTCAGCCACAGGAGGTTACAAGAGAGCACCTTTGCTTTTATGGTACTATCCATGTTTCTAATACATAACTACAAGAGTTTCAGACTTGTGTTGATGGGTACATTATAATCAGATTTTTTTCCCCCTTCTGAGTAGAAATGAAATCTCATAAAGCATTGTATTGTCTAGCTGGATTATTCTTCCAGTAATAGGTCATTACCAAATCACTGCATCGCTGTGGACATGCCTGAAATATTTCTCTTGCTTCAGTTACATTTCTCTAGAACCCTGATTGACTGTAAATGCCAGATAACCAAAGATGTGCCTGGAGCTTTGTTTTAAGAGTGAAGTTAAGTCATATTGTGTAGGCTGAGGTATTCCAGCTTCTGCATACTATTGCTCATGTCTTACAGTCCTTGGAGTCACCTTGCTGCCTTACTCTACAGATTTTTTTAAGTGCTGCAGTGCTGTTTGTTACTAAGTGGAGAACAAGACTGAAGACTGCTTTAAAGAGGTTGTTTCAGCTCTGGAGTGGCAACATCGAGACTCTGCTTAGATTTTTCTTCTGGTCTCTTGTCTTCACTGTAGTTATGCAGAGAGAAGCTGTTTACCTATTTTGCATGGCTCCCAGATGTCATTTAAGCATTATTAACAGGAGGGTTACTACCTCCCAAATTTCTAATTAAGCTCTTCCTTTCAGTCTATTAGCAGTGTTTTTGTGGACATATTCTTTAATTAGTTCTGACTTTCTGACTCCAGTGCAAAGTAGTTTTTAACTACTGTCTGCAATGCCCACGAGTGGTGAGTCAACCTATAAAAAATTAAAAATCAATTTTAGTTTCACCAGATGAACCGAGCACTATTTCATCTTATTTTCATTATCACAATGTCTGAGAGACCAGGTGGTGGCAAGAGCTCTACAAGCAGAGAGTGGAGGCAGCCACCTCACCAGCCCCCAGGAGAGGGAGAAGTTTGCTTCTGTAGCCTGGCCAGAGCCTCATCCCAAGCCAAGGAGAGGATGTGCAGTGAGAGGAGAGGCAAGATGGGCACCACATGCTTGGTAGCATGGAGATGCTGAAGGCCCTGGGTTTTTATGTCTACTCTGATATGGGCATCAGGCCACCCTCCAGCAGCTCCAAGGGAAGGAAATCCTACAGATGGTCCTCCTCCCAGTTATGCTACCCTGCAGAAGCATCTTGTTTGTTCATAGCCCCAAGAATTTAGGCAGCAAACCCTCAAAATAACTGCTGACCTTAAGCTCAAACCACGTTTATCTGGGTCCATCTCTTACCTTTTGAGAGCACACCCCCACTACATCAAATCCCAGCTAGTGACTGCCAGCCACCAAAAGCCATTCCTCCTCTCCCCCCCCCACCTCCTGTATTTCACAAGGGCTTGTAGTGATGGGACAAGGGGCAATGGTTTCAAGCTGGAAGAGGGTAGATTTATGTTAAGACATTAGGAAGAAATTCTTTTCTCTGAGGGTGGTGAGACACTGGCACAGGTTGCCCAGAGAAGTTGCGGCTGCCCCCTCCCTGGAAGTGTTCAAGGCCAGGCTGGATGGCACAACCTGGTCTGGTGAGAGGCGTCCCTGCCCCTGCCCCTGCGAAGGGGTTGGAACCAAGTGATCTTTAAGGTCTCTTCTAACCCAAACCATTCTATGAGTCTATGATACACTTGCAGCCTTTCAGGGAGCTAAGCTGGCAGAAAACTCCCATTGTGCTGGTTGGGGACTCAGGCAGGGACACGGCTGAGCCTGGGACAGGTCAAGAAGAGGAATCTGGGGCCAAGGAAAGAGCATCCCTCTCAGTGGCTGTCACTGTTTCACTCACAGAATCATATAATTGGCTGGGTTGGAAGGGACCTCAGAGATCATCAAGTCCAACCCTTGATCCACTCCCGCTGCAGTTACCAGACCATGGCACTGAGTGCCACATCCAGTCTCTTTTTAAATATCTCCAGGGACGGAGAATCCACCACTTCCCGGGGCAGCCCATTCCAATGTCTGATCACCCTCTCAGTAAAGAAATTCTTTCTAATGTCCAACCTAAACCTCCCCTGGCACAATTTGAGACCGTGCCCTCTTGTCTTGCTGAGAGTTGCCTGGGAAAAGAGACCAACCCCCCCCTGGCTACCCCCTCCTTTCAGGGAGTTGTAGAGAGTGATGAGGTCTCCTCTGAGCCTCCTCTTCTCCAGGCTGAACAGCCCCAGCTCCCTCAGCCTCTCCTCATAGGACCTGTGCTCGAGTCCCTTCACCAGCCTAGTTGATTTCACTATTCATTTCACTATTTCATTTCACTATTCATTTCACTATTGCTCATGTTGAGCCATGCATAGACACCTGAATGTCCAGAGGGGCTGGAGAGGGTAGAACAGCCATCTGGAAAAAAGAAAGAGGATGGTTCCACTAGTGGAGATTCACATCTAGATTTACAGCCCTCAGATAAGGATAATTTTGAGGCACAAAGCTGGGCTCTTTGTTCATGCTGCCACAACCGGCTGCTCAGTGGTTCAGGAATCTGCTCAAAGGCACTTGCAAGATCAAGGCCTTTCTTTGTAGCCTGTTTGGACCAAAGATGAGCTGTTTTTATAAAATGCTTCACAACCCTGTAGCTGTTGCAGACAGAGAAAATTATTCCAGCCCACTGAAATGTTCATGTGAAAACTTTGTTGGCTCAGTCTTAGTGTTGACCTTTGTGTTCAGTCTTGATTTTCTAAATGTGTGCATAATTACTAATATGTTCATTAAGAGTATTTCCCATGGTGTCAAACAACTCCAAACAGATAGCAGAACAGAGGGTCAATCAAAATAATAGGCATAAAAGGTGCAAAAACATCCATAAAGAACAGGTCAAGAGGATTCTAAATAAGGGGCATATTTTGAAAGAGATTAATTTATCATTTTGGAGGTATATTTTTAAATTTAACACTCCATATCCTTATTGAATCTGCATTAACTAGAACTCAGTTTTTTGTAGCTTAAAATATAAGGACTGTGTTGTGTATACCATTTGAAACATACTAGAGCCATCAGATGTACTTTGAAAATTATAAGTTATTCACAAATATTGAAATAATAAAATTTTTGTACTTTAGACTAGATAGTCCATTGCAAGTAGAACAAAAATGTACGGTCTAACTTTTTTACCAGACCACGAGAATATCGCCCAAGTATTTTTGCTTTCAGCAAGTATCATCCAAGTAGTTAAAGTTATGCAGCCCCAAATTATGAACTGCTGGGAAAGAAGGTTTAATTCCAGGGCCTTTACTGTAATTTTTGGCTGAATGCTTTTTCTAGGATCTGGGCCAGAGAGGAGGAGGACTTACAGAGCTCAATTAATGGACTGGAAGTGTATAAAGGGGAAGAGTTTAAATACATTTGACATTGGAGCCTAGTTTTGGGTGAGAGATACTGAGGCTGGGGCTGACTATGCATAAGGAAAAATATATACTGCAAGGATAACTAAACACTGGGACAATCCATGGAGGCTGCCAACACCCAACAGGACAAAGCAACACCATCTGAAGACAGTGCTGACCTTGCTCTGAGTGGGAGACTGGATTAGAGGCCTCCCTAGGTTCTTTCCTGCCTGAGTGACTTGGTCCTTCAAAGTGGATGGGTCATAGCAAAAACCTCAGTCCCAAACACCTGATAATGCCAAGTTTTGACTTTGGCAGGCCTGGGTATCTCAGAATAACCCAGAACTCATGGCTAGGGCAGAGGAGCCTCATCCCTGTCACGGCTTAGCAGCTTGGGTGGACCAAAAACCAGAGGAGAGGATTATTCTCTATTGCATTCCCCCTCACCCTCCTCCCAAAGGGGAGGAGGAATAAAAGGGGAATAAAGACGAGAGACTTAAAGTTGTAAATTTAAAAAACAGATGAGCACAGGGGGAAGACAACGACATATGCGACAAAAGTACATATGTGTGTGTGTGTGTATGTATATATATATATATAAATATATATATATACAATCCGATCTCAATCCTGGCAGGGATGGGTGCCTGAGGGCCCTTTGCGGAGGGCTGAGTGATGAGGGGGCTCCATGTCTCCCCCCAGCACCCGATGCATGTGGATTCTGATGAGCAGGGGGCGAGCTGATGGTAAAGGAGCGCAGGGGAAGAGCGACGAGAGGAGCGGGAGGAAAGAGGCGGAGCTGCCAGGCTGCCTGAGCTTTATTATGGAGTATGGGAAGGAAACAGGAGGGAGCGCTGGTGAGGCCACACCTCGAGTACCGTGTCCGGTTCTGGGCCCCTCAGGTCAGGAAGGATATCGAGGTCCTGGAACAGGTCCAAAGGAGGGCAACCAGGCTGGTGAAGGGACTCGAGCACAGATCCTATGAGGAGAGGCTGAGGGAGCTGGGGCTGTTCAGCCTGGAGAAGAGGAGGCTCAGGGGAGACCTCATCACTCTCTACAACTCCCTGAAAGGAGGGGGTAGCCAGGGGGGGGTTGGTCTCTTTTCCCAGGCAACTCTCAGCAAGACAAGAGGGTATGGTCTTAAGTTGTTCCGGGGAGGTTTAGGTTGGACATTAGAAAGAATTTCTTTACTGAGAGGGTGATCAGACATTGGAATGGGCTGCCCAGGGAAGTGGTGGATTCTCCATCCCTGGAGATACTTAAAAAGAGCCTGGATGTGGCACTCAGTGCCATGGTCTGGTAACTGCAGCGGTAGTGGATCAAGGGTTGGACTTGATGATCTCTGAGGTCCCTTCCAGCCAATTCTGTGATTCTATATGATTCTATGAATAGAGCCCTCTGTGTTCCCCCCCTCTCTGAGTCCGAAAGCTCTGCTTTTTGAATTCCTCATGCTCAAACTGTGACAGCCCCTCACCAAGCCATGGCAAGAGAAGCAGAAGCTTGCCATATGCAATGTCTAGGTGTTCTGTGTCTCCTGTCTCCTCCTGGGCTGCACCCTAGAGATGACCCTGTAACCAAAGGGTCTGCTGATGGAGACCATTTCCCTGCTATCAGTGGTGGGGAAGAGCCTCTAGAAGAGGTATAGAACCTGAAAAGAAAGCTGACAAGGCTTTGTTGGTGTTTCTTATCTTGGTTCCTGCTCTGTGTCTTTTGCCTTGGTTTGATTTCATGGTTCAGCACCTTCACTGCTGGGTTCCCCCCAGAGATTTATTGGCACAGAGTAGCTCATGCAGCAAAAGCCAGCTGGGGCTTACTCTTCATGACCAGATTTTCAAGGCCCTCTGTCTTCCATCCATGGTCCAGAGATACCTGTAGTCACCAGTCACCAGGAGGTTATTTGGGGACCACTCTCTGCTCTCATCTTCTCAGCAGCCTGAGGTGGCTGCCATGGATGGAGCTGGATGGGGCTCAGGTCAGGCCCTATGCAGCTCTTTGACATCAGTGAAAAAACACCAGGCACACTGGGCATCTGGACCCAGTGGCACTGTGCTGCCCAGTCCATGAGAGGAATGACTGCTGACATCCCAATGGACACCAGCATCGTTGCAGCCAGGATTTGGCTCAGCAGACATTAAACAAGCCCTGTGAGGAAAGAGGAAAACCCACCCACCAGCTCCCCAGCCAGCAGCTCAGCTCAACACTGCAGCTGGTTACTCAAGTGTGGGTCGTGGGGAGGGTTTTATTGTGTCTCAGAAGAGAAAACCTAATTTTCGTGTGTCTCCAGCAGAACATCCCACCCATTTTGCAAATCCTTTGGTGGTATTAGTCATTTATGACTATAAGCAATGCTTTTCCAGGCCTCCCTTTACAGCCAGTTACTAGGTGGAAAAAAAAATTCTGCCATAATGGAAACTGGTTGTGTTTCTAAATCACAAACATCAGCATTGTGTTACGCTAACAGCTATCATCTTTATTTTTAGGATATTTAATTCATTTGGGTGCTTTCAGATATATTTTAGACAGGTCAGCTTGCTCTAGCTTACCTCCTAATTCTGGTTGCCATGGCGTAGCAATTATTTCTCTTTTAGCAAGAAAAGAATTCTTTGGCAAGAAAAGAATTAGCCACACACAAAAAAAAAAAAAAAAAAAATTAAAAAAAAATAAGAAAACCCAAAGCATCATGAAAACCAAGCATCTCCCTATGCACCAGTTTGTGTTATCTCACCCTGCTGCTGCTGGGGTATCAGTTGTACAAGGCCCTGGATGGGTGCTCCCTGCTTCCCCTTTCCTATTTACATACTTTTATATTCTGGATAATGAAAGGCAAACAAATGTCTAAAAAATTGCAAATATTTTTAAAGTGGTATGCAAATCAAATGCTGTAAAACAGACTGCCCGTCATCAGTCGGGTTGGACTGCTTGTCCTCAAAGCCTCTGTAACTCCTGTGCTTCCTTGGGAGAAATCTTTTCTTTTTGTGGTGTAAATCTAAGCATGGGAAAAAATCTCCCTCATGGCAGAGGAAGCCAGCACATGGCATACTCCTTCCCCAAGGCAGAGGCCAGCTTCACATCTGCCCAGTAATGTGCAGCTGGGCAAGGTGGCAGGGGGTCGTAGAATGATAGAATGCTTGGGGTTGGAAGGCACCTGAAAGATCATCCAGATCCAACTGCCCTTCCATGGGCAGGGACACTTCCCATTGGATCATGTTGCTTAGAGCCCCATCCAGTCTGTCCTTTAATACTCTCAGGGATGGGCCTTCCACAGCTTCCATAGGCAATCTGTTCCAGTGTCTCAACACCCTCATGGTAAAGAATTTCTTCCTAATATATAATCTAAATTTCTTCTCTTCAAGTTTTAAACTATTGCCTCCTGTTCTCTTGCTACACACACTTGCAAAAAGTCCTACCCCAGCTTCTTGTAGGCCCCCTTCAGGTATTGAAAAGCTGCTATAAGGTCACAGCAGAGCCTCCTCTTTTCCAGGCTGAACATTCCCAACTTTCTCAGCCTGTTTTCATACCGGAGGTATTCCAGTCCTCTGATATTATTGTGGCTCTCCTCTGGACGTAGTGAAGGAGTTATGTTGGGGACTCCAGAACTGGACACAGTACTCCAGGTAAGGTCTCACAAGAGCAGAGTAGAGGGGGAGAATCCCCTCCCTTGGCCTGCTGGCCATACTGGATAAGGGAACTCCCATGGCAGCCTGGTACAGGGCACTTTTCTCCTCCCAGGGAAAAATTCCTTCCTTCACAGCTATATGTTTTGCACGAAAATAAAGTGGCATTCCACGGATTTAACAACAGAATTAAACAAATGGAAGCCAAAAGAGGAATGAGTCACCAATGAACATCCCCACATGATTTATAAGTTTTGATTTTTAAGTTTTGATTTAGAGGTGCGGCAGGCTACAGCAAAGCTCTAGCTCTTAAAAAACGACACTACTGCGTCCAGGAAGGTATTTTCTTTTGCTTCTGAATACAAGAAAATCTTCCTTAGAGTCTTACCGTGGGCACTCTGTAACAGGAAGAGGACAAGTCTGGCCAGGTTTGTCCTGCCCTGCCCTGGTGTGTCTCAGCCCAGATGAGTCGGTAACCTCCCCACAGAGCCCTGGGAAGAAATGCTTCAGCCACACAAATCCTGGCATGCTGGCACAAGGGCACTGAGAGTCACAGAACTCTCAGAGGTGGAAGGGACCTCTAGAGATCACCTAGTCCAACTCTCCCACTAAAGCAGGATCACCTAGAGCACACTGCACAGGACTGCATCCAGGTGGGCTATGAAAGTCTTCAGAGAAGGAGCCTCCACAAACTCCCTGAGCAGCCTGTTCCAGTACCTTTTTATCCTCACAGTAAAAAAGTTTTTTCTTATGTGTAAATGGAATTTCCTACATTGCTGTTTGTGGCCATTGCCCCTTGTCCTGTCCCTGGGAACTACTTAGAAGACTCTGGTTCCATCTTCCTTGCACCCACCCTTTAGGTACTTATAAGGGGAGATACAATACACTAGAGATATTTAGAAGAGATATTTAGATACTAGAGGGGAGCATGCCACTTGCTCTGCTCCTTGCTACCGAAACCAATGTCAGCCAGCCCCAATGAACACAGGGAAAAATGGTAACATGGATATTTGTAAAGTCCAATTAGAGAATGAGGCGGATGCAAAGAAAAAGCTTCTCTCCATGAGTTTATGAAAAATGACCAAGGTCTAAGCCAAACTGTCCATATTTGCCAAGTCCCTATATTTGCTGATCCTCACGCTCCTATTTCAGCCAGCCTGTGAGGCTGATCCTTGTAGGGATCCTTGCCTGCTTTTGTAAAAGTAGTTGCTAAATGAAGGAGAGAGAAGCGGGACTCCTGCTCCCAAGGTTGATGATTGGGACTGCCTGGCTCCATTCCAGGCAGCAAAGCTTCCTGGTCCTTGCATCTCTGCTCAGCTGCTGTCATCAGCACCCTGCTGATAGCTATATACATATATATATATATACACACATCTTTATATATATATATATATATATACCTATAATGTCCCTGTCCTCTTTTGGAGCTTCTTTAATAGCAGAAAGCTTAGTGGCTTTGTGAATGCTCTCTTGTGAACCTGCTTCTTCAGCTCTCTCTGTGCCAGCCAGCAGGTTAACTCTGACAGTCTCGTGGTTAAAGCAGGTTTGGGGCAAGGAAAGCTCTGTCCTCCAAGGGATGTGTGTCATGGCTTGGGAGCTCAGAAGGTATTTCCCAGCCAGCAGGAGAGGCATATGCCTGCTGACAGGCTTGCAGTAGGTGCCCAGTCCCCCTCCAGTAAGAAAAAAAAAAAAAGATAGAGCATGGACATTTTCTGTAATTGGCAGCTCTTTAAATTTGAGAGATGCCCTGGGGCACATTACTGGTGTGAAGCACCAGCTTAGGGACTACCTGACCCAGTGGGCTTACTGTCACCTGTTGCTAATGGCAGATTCTTCCCAAAACATGACCCTCAGCCTTGGAGCTTGTATTCGGGGAGGGGGGATGATAGAGACACCGAGGCATTTAGGCATCCACCTCATTTCTGCAGCCTCCAGGCATCTGTTGTTGCCACTTCCACCAGTTCTCATTTGAGGAAAAAAAGGCTATGATTTGTAGATGGATGGACAGATGAATGTCTCAGGCTTTATCACTCATCATACCGTGACTGGGGAGCAGCATCACCTGTTGTGATCTGGGAAGTTGCAGCTCTGGAAACACTCTCCAGAGACACACTTGCTGTTCCTTTCTTCCCTGGCCCTTAGGCTCTGATGAACAGGCAAGGTTCCTGTCATCTCCCATCCTCACTATTGACAGTGACCAGTGCAAAGAAAACAACCTTGTTACTGCTGCTGATGGGCTTTTTCAACAATACTTTTCCATAGTTATATTGCCCAGCCTTCTTCTTTTCATGTCTTATCACCACAGGTTCAAGGGAACAGAAGAACACAGAAGATGCTTTCTGCATGAGTTGTGCTGCTGGGCTCATGGTGGAGGAAGCTATGAGCTGAGCCAGGATGGTAGAGGAGACAGAGTGAGCACAGGTACCTGGGGATGTTTACTGAGTTTCTTGTGCCAGACCCATGCCAATGCCACCACATTTTGGGTTGAAGAGCCTTTCCTCCTCGAAGATTCTGTAAGGGTGAGAAGGTTGTGGGTCTCTCTGCAGGTCCCAGGAGGCAGCAGAGGGGCTGCAGGTCTGTGGATGCCTCCTCCCCAAGGTCCTGGCTCCTGCAGAGGGTGGGCTCCAGCCCAAATGCAGGGAAATTTCTGGCAAGGGTGCTTAATCTTGAAATTGAATTTGGGAAAGACAACAACAAAAAAAGCAGATGCGTTTTCCGCCTCTACTCAGGAAAGCTGCCTATGTTGGGCTTACACAAATGCTTCTTTGCCTCTCCACTTGAGTTTTTATTTTCCTTTAGAGCTAACATTTTTTTCCTTTTTTCCTCATGAGGCCAGCCTGCAGTTTAACAAGAGATTTAAAATCCCCATTGCAGTATTTCATGGTTTTCCCAGAGAATCTTCTCTAACTTTAATTCTGTTCCTTCCTTTGCTCATCATATCCATATTTTTTTCTGGTGTATCTGTCTCCCATCCATTACAGAAGCCCCTTCCCCCCTGAAATAATTTATTTCTAGTTCATCATCTGGGAAACAGCAACTGTTTTCCAGGCCTGCTTTTAATAAATGAGATCAATTCAAGTGCCCCAAACCTGAGTTTCGGAGAACAAAATCCTTTTGTTGACTATCAGCATTGTCATTGTTTGGGTTTTATTTATACTGTTTCTTTCTACCTTTCCCCACAAAGAGAGGCTAAACCCCCTCTGATGCACTGCCTGTCACTACCATCAACTATCTGGCACCATCATTAGTTTCACTGAAGCCAGAGGGATTTCTCTGCATTCAGCTAAATGACAGAGTGTGTGTTTTCAGGCCTGAGAAATGAAAAAACCCTACAATATCCAAAAACTTTTGATAAGTTATGGGTATAGGCTTACATCCCACTAATATTATCCCTGCAGAGGGTGAAGCAGATTGCCACTGGTCTAAAATGGGATCACACAAGCTAAAATAGCATCGTGCTGCCTCTCTCCTAACTGCTTGGCATTTTTTGCTGTCATCTGATCTGTGGACCTATAACAGCAAGGGTGACTCAAAACACAGCACATTTATTAAAAAAAAAAAAAGAAAAAAAGCAAAAAAGAAGCCCTCTGATCTGTTTAGCAAATACAAAGAGAAAAAGGGGTTAAAAACAAAAAAATATTTTAATTTTAGTTCGTATAAAAAAAACCATCCCAGTTGCTTCTTCGGGAAATGTGTCAGTGAGCGAAAAAGAAGCCAAACGCTGGTGCAGGCTCAGAGCTCCCACTTCACCAGCAATCAGTACATCACAGACATATTATCTTAAGGTCAAAGAGGTAGTAAATGGGTGTGAGAGTCTCGCATCAGCCTCACAAGGGCTTAAAAATCATAGGATTGAAATGACCTCCTCCCTTGAACCACTCGCTTAGTCACTAAATTGTTTTCCTCCTCCTCAGACATCATCCAGGAGTGGAAGAGAAATGCCCAAAGACCATGTCCCTGTTTCAATGGGCACTGCCTCCTTTGCAAGGGAAGAAGCCTTTCCAGAGGACAGGTGAGTGTTTTGACATCACTGCCAAGATTGAGGGCCCAGCTTTCTCCTGGGCACATTAAACATCTTCATGGATGTTTCTTTTGGCACCTGGCTGCAGGGATCACCAAACATCACCTGGGAGTCAGCTCGTCACATGCACCACTGCCAAATTGCCACCCAAAGGGATGCATGGCTGCCAGGGAGGGAAAGGTCGAGGGGTTTCTGTAGTTTTTTTCCATAAGGATTGCATATTTGCAGGATGACATTGTTCCCTTGCCTGGTGTGGGGCTTACTGGGTGCCGAGGATGCTGCTTGGAGGGGTTGGACTTCACCCCAGGACAGTCAGATGCTGCTGGGCAGACACCATACCAGTGTGAAACACCAAATTTCAGGCTATTTGCTAGTGGCCTGGAAAACTCACCGAGTTTCACCTGGTTGTTCGTGCTGTTCTTCTTCCTCTGTTTTTATTCAAAGGCCTGTATTTCTTTCTGTTCAGCACTGCAAGGGAGATGCTTTCTTTAGCTTAGCATGGTCCTTTGTAAAATCATATCCACAATAGTTGTCTAATGAGGTCAGCCAAAATACAAGCGTATTCATGTGCTTCAAAACCTATGACTCACCCTGACCAGTCGTGATACAGCCCTTGCTAAGGATGTGACTGTGCTTGAAACTGCAAGTACCATGTGTTCTGTCTATCTATAGGTAAATATAAGTAAGCATATTCATCTGTGTTTGTGTATATAAATATACATAGACATATATAAAA
Source organism: Heliangelus exortis (assembly GCF_036169615.1). Lineage (NCBI taxonomy): Eukaryota > Metazoa > Chordata > Aves > Apodiformes > Trochilidae > Heliangelus > Heliangelus exortis. The sequence goes on along the minus strand of NC_092422.1, from coordinate 50,924,602 downwards.
AGTCTGCAAATCTGTGTTTACAGGAAACAAATATATATGAATGTAAAGCAAATGTACATGAAGTTGGAATTTGATAGCACCACAGTCAAAAGGATTATAACTCAGCTGCAAAAGTATACATTGCTGTCTGCTGGTATTGTGAGTAGCTTGGCTATCAGTTGGATGCTTTTGTGTGGGCACATAGCTGCCAAATTAAGAAAATTGCTGTTTTCCTTGTGGAAAAACATCAGTAAAGAATACATAATGGGGGATCCTCTAGTGACCTTGCACAGGAGACCTGGTACTCAGGGCGTCTGCCTCCGCCACACTCACTCTTCTTCACAGGAAAATGTTATTCCTGAAGGACTGAGGATTTCCTGAGAGACCCCCCAGCTCTACCTGTTTGTTTCCCTTGGTGCCTTAGAGGTGGCAGAAGAAAAGAAGACAGCCCTCTCCAGCAAAGCCCAGGGTTGTGATTGCCACTGGTGTGGTAGGAAGGCAAGACAGGAGACCTCAACCAGTTTGGAAATGGCAGCAAGAGCATCTGGCAGGTTAGGGAGGGCTCTTGGATGTGGCTCCCTAGTGCTTCCCTATCCAAAGGAAATATGATGCCCCTCTGTCCCATTATTAGGAGATGGTGGTGGGCACAACTCCCCCAGACCAGTGCTGGGGGATGGTTTTCAGCTTTTCCGCATCATATGGTGCAGGAATCTGTTGTGGACAAGATCAACCCTCCTTTACCCAGCCTGATCACAGGGGACAGAAGTAACTGAACTTTTCTGGTGGGAGTCCAGATTTCCAGCTTGTGACAGATTCCAAAATTTTTTACATTGCTTTCATTCCAGATTGAAATGAGCTTGAGGTTTCCCCTCAGACCACATTTCTAGTAGAAAACCAATCTCTTCAGGGTCAGAAAAAAAATTCATTTCAATCTAGAGCTGGTATCCTTTTCGTTGGTAAAAGATTTTGAAAAAATTATTTACGTAATACATATGTTTCCCTACCTATCCCCATATTAAAAGAAAAAATGTTAGGAGGTAACATCTCAAGCTGCTCAAAACGTTTAGGATTTTTTTTCACAGTCACAGAATTCTCACAGTTGGAAAAGACTTGTAAGACCACCTCGTCCAGCTCTTTAACATCCCTACCCTAATAAAATATATATATCAATATCTGTATCACCCACTAGAGCATTCCCTCATTAAAAAATAATAATAATAATAAAACCAAACAGTAAACCATTAAGAAGATATTCTAGATTTATCAAAATGCTTTCAGGCAGAAAGTACCCAAGTGGAATGACCCTCACTTGGTTTTGTTTCCTAGAGGCCTCCCTAGGGGCTTGGTCCCATGGGATCCCCACAGTCACCCCTATGGCAGCTCCAGGCAGAGCCAGGCAGCAGTGGAATCATCTGTGAGGAAGATGTGACCTCTCAGCCAAGTCCCACCTCAAGCCATGGCTGCTGTTGCATCTGCAAGGGGAATAAATGCTGGCCTTGCTGCTCTCTGGGATGCTGGGGCTGGCCAGGGCATGGAGCTGGGAGACAGTTTTAACAGATCAAAAGCTAAAAGAAATGTCCTTATAACACAGCAGCACCCCAGGGTGCTTTGGCACGTAGTTCTGACAAGTGCACTGCCCCAGACTCTTTGAGCTTTGGTGTAACAGGGGCACTGCTGTTAAATTAAACCAACAAAAGTGCAAACAAGCCTTGAAAAAGGAGGGCAGTGAGTCTGAGAAACACTGCTTCTGGAGCAAGGAAAGGAAGTGAGGGGATACAGGAAAGAAATCCCTCTGAGAGCCTCCTTCCAGCTGCCCGGATCTATGTGAGGAACTATTGTGTGTGTTTATGGAGACAGAGATGGAGATGTGTGCAGTGGGTGGGTTTTGTTTGTGTTCTGAGATCATGGGTTAGTCCAGAAAACAGGGGGCCTGGGGAAACAGCCACAGCAATACCTTCTAGGGTTTTTTTCTACTTCTTTTTTCCTTTATCTTACTCTAACTTGTCTTTGTTAGTTAAATTACTGCAGGACTAAACCCTTAAATCCTTAAATAAACCCTAAACCCTTAAATATCCAACATACCTGTTGGATACCACACTGGTCTCCATGGGGGAACTAAGGCAGAGCTAGGATGGAGCCAGGGAGCTGAGAAATAGTTGCCTAGTGTAGCAGTGGAAGAGCTCATAGTTCATTTTGGTTTTCCCTTTGTTGAACTGGGGCCAAAGTGTTTTGGCAGCCAGGTGCAGTGACATGTGGGACAATTTGCCCAGGAGGGACCATCCCTGCAGAAACCCTGTGATGTACCAATAGTCTCTGTACATCTAAACCAGGCTGTAAATAGCATTTTCAGCCAAGGCTTTCTTGTGAAGAGTTATAGGCCTGGAAAATTTTCTATTCAAACTGAGGCTGTCTTGGCCAATGATTAAAAAAAAAACCACCCCAGAAATGCCTTCTGTAACTCTGTGCAGCATTGGTGGGGTGTGGAGGATGCAGTGGGGGTCATCCAGGTAGTGGATACCTCTCAGGGACAGGGAAGGTTGAGAGTATTTCACCTCTTCTGTCACTCCTGCCTGCCACCTCCCAGCACCAGTGTCTGTGTGGCCTTGCAGTGCCATCAGCCTCACAAGAGACCAACCAGGGCAAGTGTTTATAAAGCTACAAAAAACAAATTAAGCAAAATCTTCTTAAATGTTGTCTGCCAGTGGCCTCTAAAAAAGAAAAATCTCTCTTTACAGTGGAAAGAAGGAAAGAGTTGCTAAAATTTATGCTAGGCTTGCATATAAAATCTGTAGATTTTTCATGCTGGAGAATACCAAGACTGGATATATCAACAAAGCTGTTCAATGTTGAGTTGCTGAGCACCAAAAATAAAGGTCCCTAACCATAGGGTAGAGCTCAGCTCTTCCTTCATGAGCTTGAGACTGTAGAGTTGCCTGTTTGCCACAGATGCAGGCCCAGGCTTCAAGTAACTTTGTTCTTCAAAAAAAGATATTAATGTTGAGACAGATGTTTTTACAAAGTCTGATGTTAGTGCCTTTGCATTCACCACTAACACAAAATACCCGTGGGCTTTTTGACCAAATTGCTTCAATTTTTTTGGGTGCTGTTTTCTCCAAGCCCTGATTTACTTGAATAAGTGTGCCACTCATTTGCACAAGGTGATGTACTTGGACCACAGTAAAGGTGTTCAGAGTGGCTTCTCTCATGCCCCCTCTCTCACTAGTCACAGGAATGCCAGGATGCCTCCTTGGAGCAAGATGTGTGCCACCACCACCCTCCTGCCTTAGCACCAAGGCTTAGGTGTCCAAGGACAGGCAAGAAGTTTGCTCCCACATTTACCACAAGTAACCTGTAGTTATCCCACAGGTCCACAGACATTGAGCCAGTCAGACTGCCATCTGGCTCACCTTTGGTTGTCCTGTGCTACATTTTAGCCTCCCTTTCTGCCGTGTCTTCAATTATTCGTTCATTCAAATTTTGTTTTACAGGGTTGTAAACCAGTGAAGTTGGAGTAGAGAAGCTGTAAACAGTTTGGATTACTCCCTCCCTCCTTTTTTATCACAATAGTTGGGTTCCTGTGTTATGGTATCTATCTCTTATTTGATAGATCAGAAATCCTTACTATCAGACTGGCAATTTCATGGCAGTTCCCTTAGCAATGGGGATGGAGATTATCTGGTCTTTCTAGCTGGAATATATTAAACTGAGTTTAGCTTCAATCTCTACCAGGGTAATTTCCATTTCTCTGAACATTTCCACTAGTCATCCTGGCTCTGACCCTACAGTCTAGATAATTATTCTCATATTGCAGAGGCAAGGTAGTCTCTTATTTTTTGAGGCCTAAATAAATTGTTCCTCCTTTTAGCCTGTGCAAGAAGCTGCATGTTGGGATCTCACAGATAATTTCATTTAGGAGGGTAAATCAACAGGAGGAATAGAGTGGCTCTGAAGCACTTTTGTATGCTTGCTTGCAGGGATATGCAAAATCCAGAACCAAAGGCTCTGATGGGTTCCCAGCTGCCTGGCCCAGGTCCAGGTGGATGGTGCTGGAGCTGCCAAGTTTCACTGTCACTGGGGCCACCCCACCAGCAGCCACCTGCAACGCCTCCAGTCACAAGCACTCGAACTCGCAGACATATTGTTCCTTCTTGAGAAAATTTACTTATTAGCATCTTCTTGCAATGCCTTTAATTGAAAGGTTAAGCTGCTGATTTCAGGATGGGTTAAGCAATCTGTTATGTTTTTGTCTGATCCCTTCCTTGCTGTAAGAGTGGGTTGCTTCTTGCCCCAGTTTTGTGCAGTGTTTTCATATTATTAAATATTTCAAGGAGGATGCAACAGCTGCAGAGGTCTCTGCTATTCCATTTCTTTGCAAGGACTAACCAGACTAACAGGGGTTATTTATTGCATAAGCCATAAACAAACTGATCTCAACTAAAACTTTTCTTTCTTTTAGCTTTCCTTTCTCCTCTCCCTTTTTTATTTTTTTTTTTTTTGGTCTCCATTCACAAGAACATTTATGAGATAGTTATGATGTGCCCTGTTAAGCCTGGAACTTTTCTATGCCCATATAGACAGCCTCAACAGCCTCTTCATTTCTGCTGATCACTTTTCTTCACCATGATGTTTCCTTGGTCCAAGGCTATGATGCAGCCATAGACACCTGCATCATGATTGGAGAGCTGACACATGACAGGAGCAAGAAACATGGCAGGGTACAACAGCCATGAAAACAGAAAGTCAAAGCATCCTTTTCACATTATGTGGTTACAGTTCACTTTTGTTATCTATCAATTAACTTAAACCAAATCTGTTCACAGTCATCCTCTGCAATGAGTTTTTCTATAACTGGCTGTATGGCTGACAGAACAGGTTAAGGCAACAACACCTTTGACTCAATGGCAAGTGAGCTGCTGCATTGAAGAACACCTGGGGCTGCTGGCTGTTAGTAGGACTGTTTTCCAGTTGTAACCATGAACTTTGCAATGTCTTTGCAGTGATGTGATTCCCAAGAGCACCTCTTTCTGATGAGACTGCAAAGCTTTCTCCCACTTCCAACTCCAGTAGTAGGAGTGTGCAGCAGAGCTCGCTGTGCCCCTTTCACAATCCCTGGTTCCTTAGTCATCTCTTGCAAAATTAGCAGAAAATACCACACTCCTCTTTTTGCTTTGGTTTCCATGTGTCCTTAACAGCTCCCAGATTGGTCAGTTGTTTTTTCTGTCTATCTGTCTGTCTGTAGCTGACTCTCTATCCACCTACTATTTTCTGTCTACCTAATGTGGTCGTTGCTCTTGCTTCACCATTGTCTGTGCCATAACCTCAAGTTCTTCCTTCTGTTCACTCACTGAGCAGCACCCTAATGAGTGTGTGAGCACTGTGGTTGTGTCTTCTAATCTTGTCCACCTTTGTTCTGGGTTGATGGTGCTGGTTTTGGTAGCAAGGCTCCTTCCCTGCTACTCAGGCCACCAGGGACACAGAAGATGTGTCCCTCTACCATTAACATAATCAAGAAGGGGAAACACCCTGTGATTAAGAGCAGGGCAGAGTAGAGGGGGCAGAGAAGAGACACAAATACCAGGAAAGAGAGTGCAACACCGAAGTAGAGCAATGCTGGAGCGGAGAGACCAAGGTCAGTGAGGAAGGAGAGGGAGAAGATTGCCCTGAATGGAGATTTTTCCCTGCATCCCATTCTGAGACAGCAGCCAGTCCCTTGCAACCCATGGTGGAGCAGAACCTGAAGGAGCACGACAGACCAGATGTTGTGGACCTGCTGTCTGTGAAGGATCCCATGGGAGCAGCTGTGGAACTGCAGCCTGTGGAAGATCACGGAACAGATGTTGTGGAGCTCCAGCCATGGAGGGGCTGTTCCCGAAGTAGTCCATGAGATGCCCTTGCTGGAGCAATTTGATCCTGAGGAACTGTGCCTGGTGGGAGGGACTCACATTGGAGGGGCTGATGAAAGATTTTCTCCCGTAGGAGGGACCCCACATTGGAGTAGGGGAAGTCTATGAGGAATCCTTCTCCCTGCAGAGGAAGGAGTTGCAGAAAACAGCTTGTGATACCCAGACTGTAAACCCCATTCCCTTTACCCCTGTGCTGCTGGAAGGGAGGAGGTAGAGATGTTGAGAACAAAGTAATTTGGGCTCAGGAACAAGGGAGAGGTGGAGAAAAAGTATTTAAGCCTTGGGTTTGTTTTTTTTTTCTTTGCCCTGTTTTGATTTGGTTAATGATAAATTAAATTGATTTTTTCCCCAAGTTGAGTCTGTTTTGCCTGTGACCATAATTGGTGAGTGGAACCCCTTGTAGTCCTTATCTTGACCCACAAGGTTCTAGGTGGGTTCCCTCCTGACCATTCTGAAATGGGGGAGGGAGAGTGAGCATCTCTGTAGTTCTTTTTTACCAGCCAGGCTCAAACCACCACAACCTTTTTATCTTCAGCAGGCCCAGTTCTTCCCCCTCCACATTTTTGGCTATCTCAGCAGTAGGATTTACCCTCTGTCCTTCGTTTTCTCATTACTTTGTCCACTGATATCTCCGTTTCTAAATTATTTTTCCTTGTCTCTCTAGTAAAACCAATGGTTTCCCTAAGTCTCATATAACCTCCTCCTCTGATTTTTTTTTTTTTTTTTTTTTTTTAGACTCCCCTGGCATTTATCCTGCCAGACTGGTACCTTAGGCTGGCAGGTGGAGCCCCTTTGCCAAGAGGAGTCATATTCCTGGAAATGTATATTATTGGAGCAAGAATGTGGTGATGTTCAGTTCATGCCCTGCTGCCATGAGGGATGACACATGAGTTTTCCCTGTCCTGGATCCCTGAGGAAGTGCAGCTATTCCTTTTCAATGTTATTATCGATAATTTATAAGAATTCGCTGATTATTTGGTATGAGCTAATCAAGCAGAAAAGTAGATTAACTGCATTAATTCACTTTCATTTAGCTTTTATTGGAGTTTACTTGTTCAGCAGTCAGTTGATGAACTAGAAAATTGCTTACTTCATCCTGTGAGCAAATTGCTGTGTGTTACCCAGTGCTGTAGGTGCCCACGACTTTTCTGATTTTTAAGGCTATTGAGGCAGGTCTGGATGTACAGGACACCTTAACTCATCTGCCCTGGCCCCTGGCTGTGGTTGGAATTGTTGAGATAGCAGTGCCTCTGGCTTTTGTTGGTATCACATGGAAAAATGCACCTTTATGGTTGGCCAGAAATAATCCTGGAAGGAAAGAAGTTATCCAAGGAAAATAGGAGCAAACCCAATTGGTGAGATGATGTGAAAAGAAGCCTTCAGGCCAAAAAGCTTTTGCAGACATAGATTGAGATGTTTGAGTAGCCACAGCCCTGGTAGCAGACTCTTCCCCCCCCTTGCTGGGATTGTCACCGTGGCAGCAGAAACCCATCACGATGCCTGTGACTTGTCATGTCACTGTGGAATCCCTTTATTATGCTAAAATCCCTGAGGACATGGCAATGGAAAGGAGTGGGTGTGCTCACACAATCCTTTATGAGGCTTCTCTCCCCATCAGAGGGCAATAGTGACCATCCAGGGTGGGGTTCTTCTTCAACAGTTGGCCACCTAAATATGTAAATATAAGTGACTAAAGGGAAAGGAGATACCCACACTCCACCGGGGTTAATGGAGTCTGAAGAATGATTCAGAGGACCAGATTCAGGTGTCCCCTAGGAGGTAAGAGAAATAAATTTAGAAGTTCACCAACTGGAGCTGAGTCTCACCTTTAATGACTGACAAAACCTTCATCATCTCCAAGGGTTTTCTAAATGACTTCACTCATAGACCCAGGCACTGTGTAAACAGGTGAAGCCTTTTCTGTAAGGACAATCACACACACTTCCTCCATCCTTCATCAGTCTGAAGTATCTACTGCTGCTTGGCCTCAGTCCCCACCCTATGTCTCTTGTGCCAGAGCTGGAGGGAGATGAGCACCAGCTTTTCTTATGCCCCCTGTGTTGTGCCACAGCTGGGTCAGGTCAGCACAATGCTTGGGCAGCAATGCAGCAGCTGGGAAATACTCACTATTTCCTTTCTGTTACTCATGCTGTTCAATATCTGAGGAGGTAGCATGTGTTGGGGTGGCATCTGTGTAAATGTGGGGTCCTGTCCCTCTTACTGTTAGCCAGAGCAAAATGGCTCAGTGCTGCTTCTCTTTTTGCCCAGCTAAGCCACAAGGGAGATGCATTTTCCTTGCCACCGCTGCCACCTCCGATCTCTGTTTCAAAAAGGTTTCTGAAACTCAGGAGGTAAAACATTTCCCTGTCTTCTGAGCACAGGTAGGTTTTGCTTAGGGAGGCAAAGGGCTGCAGTGCCTGTCTTTCTGCACTACAGCTTCAGCAAATAGGTCTCAGAGGAACATTTATCCCTGATATGGACATTCATGCATCTATCTGCTCAGAGATATGAACACAGAGACTTTTATTTCCACATCTTAAACCTGTTTAACCTTGTTTGTCTACTAGCAAATCCTATTTAAGTGCTGTTCTTTTTATTGCAATTACTGTTGTGGAGGAAAAAAAAAAAAAAGTTCATCAAGAGAGAAGACTCTGCTTGTGCCAGAGCTTAATAGACTTAATAGGCCCGGGGTTTGAGTTTCATTTTTTCATTGTAAAGAGGTCCAAACCAGTCACAGAACTCCTAATTTCCTCCAAGTGATGCTGTCTGGGAGCACAGGGCTTCCCATGATGGGTGCCTACCATCCATTTCCTGACTACCTGGCAGTGCTGCAGCAGCAGCACCAGGGACAAATGACAGTGGGGAGCAGGTCGGTGTCTCCAGGCACCCTTATCCATCTGGCAGGTTGTCCTGAGGCCACATGGAGCCAAGGATAGCCAGGATGTGCACAGGCCAGCGCACCGGGTGCCGGCCAAGGCCACGTGCCACGTGTCCCCATGGGAGACATCCATCCTGAGGGGAAGGATGTGACTGGAGTGTTACCATTTTCATGTGTATGTTAAACAGTGCTGATTGCAAATTAGCAATCTTTTAGCCTGCATTAGGGTACTGTCACTGAATAACTGTGCACAGCATGAAAATTGCCATTGATGGCGGGGCAATTTAAAGATGAAAATAGGTGCCCTTTGATGCAGGATATGCACAGCTACATCTTCTGCAATCTGGTGGCTTTCCTGGGGTAGCCTGACCTGGGCAGATAACTACATCTAACAGATGGGAGTCAAAATGCTTTCAGTAGGTCTTGGGGGAAACAAAATGCTCATGGTGCTTCAGTCAGCTGTGAGCCATCAAACCAGCCCATGTGCCTCAGCTTGTGCTCCCAGAGTTGTGAGATGGGCTGGGACCAAGAACCAAGTTTGTGCCTCACATGGGCACTGAATACTTCAGGAAGACCCTTGGCTTCATGCAGAGTGCCATAAGCAAAGGGGTTTGAGTGCCATAAGTCCCTCAGAGCACACTCTGTGCTCATGCAAGGCAAAAAAAGGGGGTGGAGGCAGGGGAGAAAGGAAACAGCTGCCTCATGTATAAAAAGATTTGCCAGGCTCCCATGGTTAGATTTAATAGCTGGGTGCTGTGAGCCCAGAAGAACAATGTAATTTATGTCATTACTGCTAAAGGGCTGGTTTGATGGGGAGGGCTTCATTTAAGTTGCCTAAAACATTTAACAAAAGGGAGAGTGAAAACAAACATGAATGTTGTAATAAAAATGATGAGGGTTTTGGTGAGACTGCCAGGCACATTTTTCCAGTTGTATAAAGTTCTCTCCTGAAAAGTGGCTCATTTTGTCTATTTTAATTCTAAGACATGAAGTTAGAGGTAGAAGAAAATAATTAGGTTTTGCTTTAACTACACAAGTTTCTGGAACAGCAGTTAAGCCACCCTGTTGTGCTTGAATAGCAGAAGCGATGGTGTGCTTTTTAAATTTTTTTCATTTCATTCAGAATTAATTTCCTCCACTTGAAAAATAACTTCTTACGTGTCTTTTTAAAGTATTTTGGGGATGGGAATGGAAGGAGACAGAATGGGTCCAAAGGGAGGAGGTCAGGGTGTTTGAGCAAAACCCAGCTTCTCTACCAGTACATTGAATACGACAATCCTGTCCTCACAGGAGCAGAAGCAATGTGTGAGGCTAACCCTGCTGTTTCACCTGCTTCTGTACACGGTGCTATTTTTAATGCATCATCTCGTTCAGCATTGAGTGGAACGTGGCAGGAACACGAGTTGAAAAAAAAAATGCAATCAGCAAAGCTGCTGCTGCTTCGTGATGGCATTGCCACGCCGCCTCCTCTTAATTCTGGCTGGAATGAGGCTGTGCCGTGCTGGGTACCGCCAGCCCTCTCCCTGCACCTTGGTGAATGCCACCGTATGCTGCAAGGGGAAGAGCAGCTCAGAGGTGGTAAATTCACAGGTTATTTTGGTAACTTGCTGAAAAGGGCCAGGGTGCCCTCCTTGACTGTCTGCTCATCCTCTGCTACCAAAAAAACACTGAAGGACCCACGCAACCTTGTAGCGAAAACTGAGGCAGCATAACCTCTGATTTACCATGTAGGCTAAAGTACTTCTCTGGAGTGTTTTTGCCCAGAGCAGACAGTCAGTGTTAGCTGCCATCCTAGCCAGTGTCCTCCTGCAGCATGACAGGATTACAGAATGTTAGGAGTCAGAAAGGACTCAGAGGGCTGGAGTCCAACCCCACTGCCAGAGCAGGATCACCGAGTGTGGGTCACACAGAAATGTGTCCAGATGGGTTTTGAATATTTTCAGAGAAGGAGACTGCACAGCTCACTGGGCAGCCTGTGCCAGTGCTCTGTCACTCTCACAGTGGAAAACCTTTTTCTTATGTTTACACAGAACTTACTATGCTCAAGCTTGTACCTGTTGTCCGTTGTCCTATCACTGGACATAACTGAGAAGAGCCTGGCTCCATCCTCCTGACACTCACCCTCTACATATTTACAAACATTGATGAGGTCACCCCTCAGTCTCCTCCAAGCTGAAGAGACCCAGCTCCCTCAGCCTTTCCTCATAAGGGAGATGTTCCACTCCCTTCATCATCTTTGTGGCTCTGTGCTGGACTCTCTCAAGCAGTCCCCTGTCCTTCTGGAACTGAGGGGCCCAGAACTGGACACAATATTCCAGATGCAGCCTCACCAGGGCTGAGTAGAGTGGGAGGAGAACCTCTCTTGACCTACTAACAAGCCCCTTTCTAATGCACCTCAGGATGCCATTGGCCTCCTTGGCCACAAGGGCACATTTGCTGGCTCATGGTCATCCCTCTGTCCACCAGCAGCCCCAGGTCCCTTTCCTCTGCACCACTCTCCAACAACAGTCCCTGTTGTACGTTAGGATGGTGGTGTTTAAATTGCTGACATCAGAAACTCACTGCAAAGCTCCGCATCCTTCAAAGAGGACTGTGCCTGGTTCTATTTTCCTGCCATTTGGTGGCAGTGGGACCACTGGGAACAGGCTGGTTGCTTGCCCTTTGCCATGAAGACACTTGCTCCTTCCACCACTTCCCACTCCCACCATAAAGATCTTCTCCCTTACACAGCCATGTCAGCTGCCTGGGGAGATTTCTCACATGATGGTCAGCCCATCCCCATCCAGCAAGGCTGATGTTTGCAGTGTTGCCAGTTAATTGACAACTGGATAACAATGATTTTGCAACAGAACTGCTACCAGGCCATTCAGATTATCCACTCCAGTGCTTTGAGGGACAGCTGGCAAAGCAAATAGTAACAATTCAGAGAATTTATCTTTATTTGCCTGTAAGCACAGCATTGTAATGTGAGGCTCCAATGAGCCTATTTTTTTTTGGCATGCAAGGTCAGTGTTGCCTTATGCATATGGCATACATTAATGTAAGTCCCAGCCAGGCACAGTGTCTCTTTACCAAAAAACTGAGTTTGAAACTCAGATGCATTTTGCTGCTCTTGTCAGAGATCAGCCTGCAGACTGGGCTGGCAGTGAGATTTCCAGTTTCATGTGTGCAAATTGTTGAGTATTTTTAGATGAGTTTTAAGTCTACCTTGTTTTACTTTTTCTTGCCCTAGGACTTATTGCTACACAAAGGAGATGGCCATCAGCTTTAATCCCACAAGATGAGGTACGTGCATCCCAGAAAAACCTACCAGGTGTTCATGATGCTGTATGTCCCATCCCCTCTCCCCTCTTATGCAGCTGAAAAATCTTACAGTGAAAAATAGGCCTTTTGTTGAGCAAGCTAGACCCATGGACTTTGAACATCTCTAATTTAAGGGTTTGCCATTGGTTTTCTTTGCCTTTCTTTGCACTCGTGGGTGCTTTGCTCCTCAGACTGTGATTACCAGGGAAACGTGGCAGCAGGAGGGAGGTGCTGCAGGAAGGACAAGATTGGGGCAAGCACAAATACAGGATGGGTGGTGAGTAGACTTGAGGAAAAGGACCTGGGGATGTTGGTTGGTGAGCTCAACATCAGCCAGCAATGTACACTCACAGCCCTGAAATCCAACTGTACCCTGGGCTGCATCAAAAGAAGCATGGAAAGCAGGCTGAGGAAAGGGGATTCTCCCCCTCTACTCTGCTCTTGTGGGACCCCACCTGAAGTACTGTGTCCAGTTCTGGAGCCCCCAACACAAGAAGGATGTGGAGCTTCTGGAGTGAGTCCTGAGCAGGGCTATGAAGATCATCAGAGGGATGGGTCACCTCTGCTATGATGACAGTCTGAGACAGTTGGGGTTTTTCAGCCTGAAGAAGAGAAGGCTCTAGGGAGACCATATAGTGGCCTTCTACTACCTGAAGGGACCTACAGGAAAGCTGGGGAGGGACTTTTCATAAGGGTATGGAGTGACAGGACAAGGGGCAATGGTTTCTAACTGGAAGAGGGTAGATTTAGTAAGACATTAGGAAGACAATAAGAAGAAATTCTTTAATGTGAGGGTGGTGAGACAGGTTGCCCAAGGAAGTTCTGGCTGCCCCCTCCCTGGAAGTGTTCAAGGCCAGGTTGGATGGCGCTTGGAGCAACCAGGTCTAGTGGGCCCTTCCAACCCAAACCATTCTATAGTTCTGTGATTCCATTCTATGACACTCAGGCAGCAATGCAGCTGCCAGGACACAAGTATCTCAGGACATACAAAATGCACTGATATCCAAGACCTCCACAATGGTGGGGCATTTGTGTCAGGGGTGCCTGGGAAACCTCTGCCTCTGGCCCCCACCCAAGCATCACCAACAGCACTGCCCATCTGAAAGGGATGTGTGAGGACAGGCATGGTGCACACAGCCAGCACTGCACCAGCCTGCTCACAAGAAACTTCCCTTTTAGTCAGGGGATCTGCAGCCTGTCCTCTGGCTGGCTCCGTTGGGGAGGTTTCCAACACAGAGATGGTTTTGGCGCTGGAGCCAGCTCAAAGCGGGCACTGCGTGGAGATCTGACTCAGGCGTGCACATTGCCAGATACCCACCAGCTGGCAGAGTATTTCAGTCATTAATAATAGCAGGATTAAAGGCAAAGCAGCAACTGTGTTTCCAGAATGAGCTAGGGCTCTCAGCCTTACTGCCTCTGAAAACAAGTTTTCATTAAAGGATCCAGATTCAGCATGCTTAATGCTCCTGGAAGAACTTCAGATCTCCTTCAGTTCATCATGTTTGGACCATACCTGTGCTGTCACTGACACTGGGTGAAGGAGTCACCAGGAATGGTCAGGTGCTGTTCCTGGCATCAGCATATAAAGTACATGTGGCTGACTCCACTGGCCCATCCCACCTGAGGCTGTGCACTTGACACACTTTGTCCTCTGCTCTTTTTCCAGCAGTGGCTACTGAAATGTCAGGACATTGGTTTGGACAGATCTGGAGTTTTGTGGGTGTTGCTGTGCCTTTATTCCTCCCCATCACTATCCCAAGTGTGGTATTCACGTTTCAGAGTTTTCAATAGCTTGACTGTGGTTATTACATGCACCAAACTCCACTGCTTTGCATTTATGCTGTCTTCAGATATCTTCCCTTTAGTGTTGCTGTGAGAAGATGCATGGACTCTGCTGTATCCAGATTTTCTGTACAACTCACTAACTGTCACATCTTCACCTCTTTGTCTCATTGTGTAAGTCTCATATCCGACACAAACAATTCTTTTTTCACTACTGACTACAGAAGTTTTGTGTATTGCTAATCCTTCTCCCTCTTGTCTCTGGCTGCCTTTACTCCTTCTGACGTATGCAGTGAAATGGCATGTTATTCAGGGTCTACAGTATTTCAAATGTGGGTACAATAAATTTACAAAGACTCTTTAACAGTTTGGCAGTTTTCAGATTTGCTGTCTTTTTCTGAGGCCAGGTTACTGGACACAATAAAATGCAGTGATGCCCAGGTCAAAGTGACTTGAATTAGTCTAGCATGTGCAGTCTGTATATAATCAAAATTTTCAAATCATCCCTTTTCCACATGCAACTTGAAAAGAATTTCTACCCACTGTTGTGCTGTGTACCTAGTTTTCCCAGTTAGCACCAAAGCCCTCCAGTCTTCCCTGGTATTTATGAAGGTAGTTGTGTTTCTTGCTACCAGCCAGTTCTGCCTGTACTCTGCTGTTCCAGGTCATTAGCAGCTCTATTAATCACTGTTGGCAGCTTGGAAGGAAAGCATACCTGCTACCTAACCAGTCACTGAATAAAAATGAATCATTTTCCCCTCCTCCTTTGTCTCCTGCCTGTTTCAGTTGATAATCAGAAACATCTTTTGCCTGCTTTTGCCATTTTGCTGCCCTGAGTACCTTAACAAAGCGAATGGGGAGCAACAGGTTTGACAGTGCCAGCGAGAATTTCTGCCAGGTGTTTTTTGATGACGAAGTCTCAGAGGTGTTAGTGCTGAAGAGGGCCCTGTCTGGGCAGGGTATCCAGCTCTGAGCAAAGTAGGGGAGCAGTGGGAAGCTAAACTTAAAAGGTTTATGAAGCGTTAGCAGGATAGCATTCCATTGAAGCACTTGAGTGTATTCGCAGCTGGGCAAACAGTCCTAATGCCAGCTTTCAAGATTTGATGATCTCTTGATCTGTGTTTGTGAATGTCCAGGGTAGCACTGTCTGGGAAATGCTCAATACTTCATAGAATCATAGAATTGTTTTAGTTGGAAAAGACCTCTAAGACCATCAAGTCGAACTGTTAACGCAGCCCCATCAAATCCACCACTAAATCATGTCCCTAAGCACCAAAAGTCTTTTAAATACCCCCAGGGGTGGGGACTCCACCACTTCCCTGGACAGCCCGTTCCAATGCCTGACAACCCTTTCAGTAAAGAAATTTTTCCTAATACCCAACCTAAACCTCCCATGGTACAACTTGAGGCCATTTTCTCTTATTCTATCACTTCTTAGTTGGGAAAAGGGACCAACACCCACCTCACTGCAACCTCCTTTCATGGTAGTGGTAGAGAGAGATAAGATCTTCCCTCAGCATCCTTTTCTGCAGGCAAAACAACCCCGTTCCTTCAGATGCTCCTCATAAAACTTGTGCTCTAGACCAGCTTTATTGCCTTTCTTTGGAGACACTTCAGCACCTCAAATGTCCTCCTTGTAGTGAGGGGCCTGAAACTGAACACAGTATTCAAGATGTGGCCTCACCAGTGCTGGGTACAGGGGAATGATCACTTTCTGCAGCCCTGGAGGAGGTTTGCAGAGAGGAGGGCAACCTGCACAGGTGTACAGCACGTTTGCTGCCTAGAAGATCATCTACCTAGGAAGATAACCAGCAGGAGAGGTCACAAAACAAGGGATTTCAAATGTCTGCAGAGCAGGCACTGGAAGAGAATTTCAAATTCCTGTCAAATGCTGGAAGAAGGAAGTTGCTTCTAAAAGCTGTGCTCAATCAGGGAATAGCTACACCCTGTGACCTTGCATCCCATGAACACTGCCTTGGTGCTGTGAATCTCAATTAGCACCAGCAATGCTCACAGCAAACATTAAACCAGCATCTCCTGGGCTGGAACAACTAATTCAAAAGCCATTCGTTGGGAGGGAGAAAGGAGAGAGCACATTGTCACTAAAACTTATCACCTGTCTAAACAGGAGAGTGTGACTGAGTCTGTGAGGGCTTTTGTGCAAGCTGCTTTTAGCTTGAAAATATGAGGAGTAAAAGATCACAATGGAATGCAAAGCCCAGCTCCTCTCACACACTTAAGGGTGTCTCTGATGATTCTTGTTTGAAGGAAAGTCAAGCACAGAGGCCTTGCTTTACTTATTGTGGTTTCTAATTACTGCCTGTGTGAGAGAGGGTGAGCACAGGTTTGGCATGTGGCCTCAGAGAAGCTTGTACC
The DNA here is from genome assembly GCF_036169615.1 of Heliangelus exortis. Taxonomy (NCBI): domain Eukaryota; kingdom Metazoa; phylum Chordata; class Aves; order Apodiformes; family Trochilidae; genus Heliangelus; species Heliangelus exortis. The sequence goes on along the minus strand of NC_092422.1, from coordinate 50,908,381 downwards.
ACTCTGTCACCTGAAGTGCAATGCTCCCTTCACTAAAGAAGAAGCAAGTGAGGACATACGAACACATTTTGAAAAGTGACTGACTCACCTGCTCGGGATGCAAGTACAAGAGCCTCCCTGACCACAACTTTTTACAAAGGCATGTAGTGACAGGGTGAGGGGGAGCAGTTTCATACTTGAAGGAGGGGAGATTTAGATTCCATATTTAGGAGGAAAGTCTTGTCTGTAAGGGTGGTAAGACATTGGCACAGGTTGCCCAGAGAAGTTGCAGATGCTCCCTCCCTGGAACTGCTCAAGGCCAGGTTGGATGGGGCTTTGAGAAACCTGGTTCAGTGGGAGGTGTCCCTGCCCATGGCAGCGGAGTTGGAACCAGATGGTCATTAAGGTCCCCTCCAACACAAACCATTCTCTGATTCCAAGTTCCAAACAAAACTATTTGGCAGATGAGGCTTTCATCATGAGGTGGTGCAGACTGGAGAGTTGGGCTGATTCCAATGGGATGAGGCTCAACACAGCCAAGTGCCGGGTCCTGCACTTTGGCCACAACAACCCCATGGGGAGCTCCAGGCTGGGCACAGAGTGGCTGAGAGCAGCCAGGCAGAAAGGGACCTGGGAGTCTGGATTGACAGGAAGCTGAACATGAGCCAGCAGTGTGCCCAGGTAGCCAAGAAGGCCAATGGCATCCTGGCCTGTATCAGGAACAGCGTGGCCAGCAGGTCCAGGGAAGTGATTCTGCCCCTGTACTCAGTGCTGGTGAGGCCTGTGTCCAGTTCTGGGCCCCTCAGTTCAGGAAGGATATCGAGGTCCTGGAGCAGGTCCAGAGAAGAGCAAGGAGGCTGTGAAGGGATCCAGCACAAGTCCTGTGAGGAAGGGCTGAGGGAGCTGGGGCTGTTCAGCCTGGAGAAGAGGAGGCTCAGGGGAGACCTCATCACTCTCTCCAACTCCCTGAAAGGAGGGGGTAGCCAGGGGGGGGTTGGTCTCTTTTCCCAGGCAACTCTCAGCAAGACAAGAGGGCATGGTCTCAAGTTGTGCCAGGGGAGGTTTAGGTTGGATATTAGAAAGAATTTCTTTATGGAGAGGGTGATCAGACACTGGAATGAGCTGCCCAGGGAGGTGGTCGATTCTCCATCCCTGGAGGTTTTTAAGAAGAGAATGGATGTGGCACTTAGTGCCATGGTCTGGTAACCACAGTGGTAGTGGATCAAGGGTTGGACTTGATGATCTCAGAGGCCCTTTCCAACCCGTATGGTTCTGTGATTATTGTGCATCCTAGAGACAGGCCTGGCGCTGGTGTGGGTGGAGGAGCAGAAGCCTGAGCACCAGTCTCATTACACCAGGAGAGAGAAGGGGCCTCCATGACTGTGCCCCAGTGTGGGGCAGCCTCAGGGAGGAGGCCATGCCCCCAGGGCTCTGTGCCGTGGCAGAGGTGGTTGAGGGCCTCAGTACATGCCGACTCCTCTGCAGCCATGATTTTTTTTTTTTTTTTGAAAAATGGTTCTCAGCAGCTATAAGGAAATGTTTCCCTACAGACACATGGAAACTGCTTGCTTGCATCACCTCGCAAGGGCCCTTCAGAGCAGCTCTCAGACACAGGTAACCTTGATGGTGAGAACAGATGTTTCAACTATCACTTTTGCTTTTCTCTTTGGGCAAGAAAGAACATATGGAGGGTTTTTTTGATGGATTTTGTTGGACAGACATGGTTTGTGTGGGGGAAGTTCACATGCTGACTTGTCTCCTGTACCCATTTTCCTAGTGCTCCCTCTCCAGCCGCTAGTCTCTCAACCAGTAAAAGCAGTTACTATTATTACAATTTTTTTCCCCACGTTTCTCCTGGGGTTTTTCACAACAACTGAAATCTGTCCGTGGAATCGCTCTTTCCTGTGTCTGTTCAGTGTATCCCGTGGACTCATCAGCTGGAGCACGCCATGCTTGGGGCTTAAATATTTGGCTGTAGGAAGATTTGCCCTCCTGGTTGGGAGCTGAAGGGTCGCTGTTCACCACTGTGCCACCAAACAGACCATGAGCTTGTTTTTACATATGTAACCTCCAAGATCGGGTTCATAAAGCATTGCTCTATTTTTTCCTTGTCCCCCTCCACTTCAGGAACAAGAAAAACATTCAGCATCTAGAACCAAGGCATGCTCAAAAGACGAGTTCCCACCTTGCTTCCTTCTTTCCCAGCCACCAAACCAGAACCTGAAACCTCCCCCCCCCTAAAAAAACATATTATACCTCCATCTGATGACTACATTTGTGAGCAGATATGTGTTGCTGCACACAAACACACCCTTCCCAGTTTGTAACAATAAATAAAAAAAAATCTTAGCCAATTTACTAAGCCCTGACCTCCTGTTTCCCTGGCATCAGGAGATTCCCCATTCGAGTGCTTGAAAAGCTTTTTGTCTCTTTCACCACGTACAGCACTAAAATAACTGGAGTAGAATTTATGTTTACACAGACTATTTTTTATAATTAAAAGGGTTACAGAGCTACTTCTTACTTCACTGGTATTTTTCAGACAAGAGACGAAAAAAGATTGAAGCTGAGTTTTTACAACAAACAAATATCATACAAACCTTTCCTCTCCTACTGCCCTACATTCTGTGTATGTTGATACACTCGGAAACAGATTGGTTCTGAAACCAAAGGTTTTTCAAGTTCCTCTAGTTTCAGATTTTTTATGGTTGTTCATTGTTACTGAATAACTGGTGAATGTCTGTCTCCCTGAGTTCCTTTCCATATGTGTGAAGTGAGGATGCTATGTATCCATTTTGTTCAAGATTTTAAAGATTATTTTCTGAGACCATAACATATAGACCATGAACTCAACAAAGAGAAGCTAAAATTATTGTTTTCTTAAAAAAGTTTCACTGCAAGTGATTGTTAAGACCCTTAAACCAGAAGGATGATGGTAAAGGTTATGTGTGTTTCTGGATGAATTACTAGTAAAGGGTCTGTTAAGTATCAATAGAGAGAAGGATTTCTTACTCCTAGACTTAAATATGGATCTCTTCCACAAGATGAAAAAAGTGAGAAGAGGTCATTTGAGATCCCTTGCCCCTGAGCTCCCAGGTTTAACTCACCTGTGAGGCACTCAGCTGAAGGAAAAGCAAGTGCTCAACTTTTCCAAAGTCTTTTTACAGTAGCTGTACAGAAGGAAGGAGTAAAAAAAATCAGTCTTAGCTGGAAACTAACTGTAACTGAGGATCAACTGTTACCTTTTAGAAACACACAACAGATATTATCAGAGCATTTTTTTTTTTTTACAGACTTTAAGATAGGTCTATTAAAGTCTGCTTTTTACCATCAGTATCTGACTGGTCCTGGCAGAACATTTTAAAAAGCTGTTGTACTGTAATCACTAGACAAGAAGCCTTGCCAAGTTTCACTGTATTTTAATTTGGCTCTTCTATAGGAGTGCTCAGAAACTCTCCAGTCTCAGTGACTCTTCCATTAACAACAGGAAATACTCCTATCCAATGCTTTCACTCAGTTGCTTTGGTCAGTATTAGAAGAGCCAACACTGAGAGTTTTGCTAGTGGTAGCAGTTTAAGTCCTGCCTATTGGCAGATGGGCAGGTAAGAAATATCCTGTCCTTTGGAGAACCTGAGATGTGATGGCAGGGAGACATTCAGAGAGAGGGAAAACATCCTATGTCCTACCCTGACACAAGGTGTCCTATCATCTCCTGTGCCTTCAGTGACTTGCAGGTGGCCAAGTCCCCTTTGCTCAACCTGAGCCTCTTTGAGTGGTGAGCTGATTTCTGCGTGTTGCTTGCCATGACTTCTCTGGAGAGGTTTCCCCAGGACTGTGACATACCCAGGACATGACAGCTCTGGCTTGGGTGCCAGGCAGGCAGGCTGACTGCCAGGGCACAAGCCACCCTGCAAGGTGGTGTGGTTTGCAGCTCAAGGGGTTTTGTTAGGGTCTTGTCAGGGTGGAAAGCAAGAGGCACATCCTGGGGAAGCATCTGCAGTGCAGCATTGCAGGCATCACATAGAGCTAGAAACCAACACAAGCAGGACACTGCACTCCGGGCCATGAAGCCACTTTGTTCTTGGTGCAACTCAGCAAAATTAATGCATCCAAGCACCCTAATAAATCTGAAAGCATGGATGCTGAATTACCCTGCCTATACACCTTTGGCAGGATGTTTATCTCAGCCAGTACGGTGGTTGCTTCATCAATCAGGCGACGGGCAGAGCTTTTATGGAGTCTGTCCACACAAAGCCAGGGCAATGGGAGGCCTGCTCTAAGAGGATTAGAGGCAATCTCTGCTTAATTAGTCTAAGAGGGCTGATCTCAAAGATTATTTCTTACACAGAGCAAAAAGTGCTCCCAGGTGATCTTTGGATCATTCAATTACTGCGCATACTCAACGATGTGACAGAAAACATCACCGGTTAAAACTTTTGATCCAGAAGAAATCCAGTCGAAGAGATATTTTAGGACCACAGTGATACACAGCCAGTCGGGAGTTAGCACAGGCCGTACCCCTCACACAAGGTGGCAGAGCTGTGACCTCTGGAACTAATCAGTGACCTGATTAGCCCAGCTTATCTGGAAGCATCCACTGTGGTGTCTTCTAGAGGCAGTGAAAATGCAGCTTATTCTAGTTGTGTAGATCCTGACCAGAGAAGGGTGGCACCCCATCTTCCCTCTGTGATGAACAACAGCACCAGGAGGTTGTTTCTTAAAGAAGACACAAGTTTAAAAACCATTACATGATCAGTTAATGTAGCTGTGCATTTCTAAATATACTAAGTCCCAGCTGCAGTCTGCAGGGAAGCTTTTCTAAAGAAGGTGAATCCAGCAGCTGCTGCAGAGCTAATCCTGCTTTCTCAGTGCTCACAGCACCATTGCTGGAGCGTGCTGCCAGTGCTTGTGTGGTGTGGCAAACACTGTTCATCCCTGCACTTCCTTACAGTGGGATTTGTATGGGGAGAGAACAGTGAGTTCAGCTTTTCTTGGACTTTTTTATAATTACTGCCATCAAGCCCAGAGTGACCACCTGCTGCCATCACTTCTTTTAATATGTGATCAGAGATCTTTACAGATTATTTTGAGATTGCCATACAAACTGAGTGAGCAGTCAAAAACCTTCTTCTCCTCTGTATTTTTCCTTTCCCCTCCTCTTTATTTGCATTTATAGGTTTCTGTACACTTAAAGGTAAGAAAGAGTAGCTGGAACTTTTCAATTTATTTAACAAGATGAGGAAACCTGCTTAGAGTTGTTTGTTTATTTGTTGTTTAATCTTTAGACAAACACATCAAAATCTAGGACAAGTGGAAAACTTCTAATGAGGAGGCAGCGTTAAAAACTTTTCAAAAATGGGGGTCCTTGTGATTTCTTGGAAAATTTTGCCACTTACAGACAAGGTTTATAGCATTAGTGATTTATAGACTCTCTACATTTCTGAGTCAGTCTCCTGAGAGCAGGGGTTAAGAAGCTTCTGCCATGAACTATTGATTCAAGAATGCAGAGTAGCTGCTATGTGCAAAGCCAAGACCAGATTAAAAAAAAATAAAAAGGAAGAAAGACAGAGGAATCTCTTTCGTCTTATGTGAAACAAGTTGTTTTCCATGTAGAAAGAAGTTGAACATGAGAACAGGATGCTCACCCAACAGCAGAGGTGACCTCTCAGAGGTGAAGTGCTGTCTACCTTGATGAGCAGTAGATCTTCCCTGTGGCTATCCTTCCTCCACACTGACAAACATGAAGTCTTTACAAATGTATGTTTCTGGACAAACCAAAGAGCTCTGAAATTGAGGCTGCTTTCTCCTGATGGGGAGAAAATCAAAGTTTACTACTCTTCAGATTTCTTGTAACCGTGAAAAGTGACCAGAAAAATGATCTGAAGCAGTGATGAGAGCCCCCTTCCCACTGCCTTCTTGTACAACTTGTCTCCAGGTGGATGATGTCTTCCAGGATTAAAAAATTCCACCTGATAGGTTAAGTTTCACTTCAAATGCAGAGATTAGGAAGATTATGTGTGTAAACTATAATGTATGTCACACCTGGCATTCCCCTGTTGAAAAAGGGAACCAGCAGACAACATGCTGTAAAGGCACACCTATGCCTGATGGTCTCTGACAGAATAAGCAAATTCCCAGAAATAACCACAAGTACCATCTTCATCAGGAAAAGGTGCTTGAGTTCACACCTAATAAAGAGGTGCCAAATCCTATGAAGACTTCTGGAAAGCCTTGAATCTTCATAGCCATACTTTTCCCTGAAAAAATATGCAGAACTAGCAGAAGTTTTACTTACCCTCCTCCATCTTAAAACATGAAGCTAAATATGAAATCAACACTGCATTAGACTCACCTTAAGGGCTGCCTTTCCCCAAAGAAATGTACAATAGAACCAGACAGGAAAAATATCAACTTTAGCTAAAGAAAGCCTTTAAAGAAATACACAGGTCTGGAAAGAATCCTACCCAGTTACAGCAGCACCAGGTAGAAACCTTGAGGCTTCCTGGAGAATTTGAGAGTGTTAATTCATACTGCACTGAGAGTCTTCATCTGTCTGTCTGTCTGCCTATCTATCTACCTATTTATCTATCTATCTACTTATATGTCATCTGTTTTGCTTTGCCAAATCCCATCTCCTTTGGATTGATCGATTACTTGTGTTCCTGTTATTAAAATCTCACACAATTACTGTAAAGGTTAACTTATTATTGCCTTACTTAGATAGACTTCAAAGTAAAATTATGCCAATATTTTTGGAAAGCTTTTCTTGTGTTACTCTATCATTCCTGTCCTATCAGGCAGGTTATGATGTTCATACATTCAAACCAGTTCTCCACCACTGGTCTTCTTGAAGTCCACCTCTGAATCTGCTCCTAGAGGACTTCATTGTCAGCAAAACTGACTTCTTTTTCTTGAACAAGATACACTAAGATCAATGGTTTAAAACCCTCCTTGATGAACAGTGTCATCCTACTCTTTCTCACTCTGTTTCTTAGCTCCTACTCAGAGTGTATCCACATATATAAATGTGCAAGGACAGTGCCTTGCACCCAGCAATTACTATCATGAACTATGAAGGACCAAAAGCATATCCAGTGGCAGTGAAGCACTTGGATGCCAACTTCTACCCCTCTTCATACTGGAGAAACTGTTTTTTCAGAGGTTTATAAATTGGCAGAGTTTAGACCCATGCCCTGAGAGAGAAGTTCCTTGGGGCAACTTCCCAACAGTTCCCACCAGAAAGGTGCCAGGTCTTAACAAACGTTTTCAAGAATTTAACATATGCAGAATGATGCATCTTCCTTTACTTTATCCCTTGAAACAGCAGAACCATTGTATTTAATATTAAAAAAAAAAGAGAGAACAAGTGACTACCAACAAATCTGGGACAGATAGATCACTCTGAGAAAACTGGAGCTCTACTAGGTAGTTCAGAGGACAATAAAAAACCTGAACCCCTGAAACACCTTGGCTCGTATTGGAAAGCTCCAACCAATACTTATTAATTTGATTACCTATTCTACCAGGAAGAGCAGAGGGTAAGTAGTAAAAAGACTATGTAATATGCAAAAGAGCTATAATATAGTGTATAATTTCAGCTGCAAGATGAAAGGATGCTTTATTTTTCTAAAGTGTTGTACAACTGAAAAGATAACGTGTCATGTCCCAAATATTTGGAGATGATGTTATTTAATTGTACAAGGACTCTAAAAGAAGGAAAAAAACCAAGCATTCAGAATATTTCCCTTAAGCACCTCAAGAAACGACTTCATACTTCTTTCAAGCAAAAGAAATGTCTTGTAGAAGGCTACTCTTAAGAGCCAGTTCTCTGATTTGCCTGCTAGCTTTAGATACTAAGCATTTTCTTGTAGGAGTACTCTTCATCTTGGTCTGTGATAAATGCTGTATTTATCTTGTCCAACGTAACACGCTGTCTACCTTCAAATTTTTCTTGACCAGTCTTTCTGTTTTATATTTTCCACTCTTTGCCTGGGTTCATTCCCCTCCACCCCTGCCAGTTAACCACCTCACTTGCCCATTCTTCAGTGAGATCCCTGCGTGGCTGTGCCTGACCTTGCAAACACTCCTAAGAAGAGCAGGCAGTCATCTTATCCACTTGCCTACGTATCTGGTCACTGCAGCGTGAAAAGTCTGCAATAAATTCTCAGTGCTCTCCAAACTATTTCATATTCCAGTCAAGCCAAAACGTGTGTGCTTCAAAGTACACAGAAAAACAGTTCCAGCAGAAAGGGATGAAGATTTGCTGTTAGAAATTCCAGTATCACACGGTGTCAGGTTCACAGCAACATGGTTTTCCTTCCACCCACTTGCAATCCAGCCTGTAAATGCAACCCCCTGAGCATCAGTGGGGGCTCTTCCTGTTCTGTGTCTCAGAGAGAGCAACACCAGCTCTTGCATCCAAGCTGGGGTGGTTTTGGAACAGAGTAGAATAGAATTAGAATTAGAATAGAATAGCATAGAATAATAAAGGTTGGAAAAGATCAAGATCATCAAGTCCAACTGTCAGCCCTGCACCACTGTAAATGCAAAACCATCTCCCTAAACATGTCTACCCATTTTTAGATGCCCCCAGGGATGGCAATGCCACCAACAGCCTGGGCAACCTGTTCCAATGTTTGACCACTCTTTCAGTGAAGAATTTTTTTCCTAATATCCAATCTAAACCTCCCCTGGAGCAACTGGAACCTGTTTCTTCTTGTCCTGTCGCTGGTGACTAGGAAGAAGAGGCCAATACCCATCTCACCTCCCTCTTCTCAGGCAGTTGTAGAAAGAAGCAAGGTCTCCCCTGAGCCTCTTCTCCAGGCTCAACAGCTCCAGCTCTCTCAGCCTCTCCTCATAAGACCTGTTCTGCAGACCCCTAACCAGCTTGGTTGCTCTTCTCTGCACCCTCTCCAGCTCCTCAATGTCCTTCCCATCCTGCAGTGCCCAAAACTGCAGGCAGTACTCAAAGGGCAGCCCCAACAAATCCAAGTACAGAGGTAAGGTCTCCTCCTTGGTCATACTGATACAGGACAGGACTGGGGTAATAAGCACAAAATCTAGTAAAGCCTGCAGAGGTACAACTCTGGATGCAGTTAGGTTTTTACCTTCAATGTGAGAAGGTAAGAAAAACACGGTGTGTTAACCGTCAGACGCCCAAATAAGTAACAAGTGGACTCAAGATCCAGATGTATCCAGATGGAAATTAACTGACCTCCCTATGCAGAAAGATGAGAAATCTGCAGCCCTAAATGTTTGCAAAACCAGTGACTGCAAATTAGCACAGAAAACCAGAAAGAGTCTTTCTGCGGGTTTTATGGCAAAACAGGAATTATGTATAATGAGAAGACTGACTGGAGCACTAGTACATCCAAACAGAGCCAGTGGAAACTGAAAATCTATGTCTGTTAAAAGAGAATGATCAAGTTAGTTCCTCCAAAAAGAAGACATGAATACGTATGTGTCACGATTTAATACTCTACTTACAAGAGACTTAGCTGAAAACAAAATTACAAGACAGAAAATACCTTTATCCCGGCCCAAACCAGGACATTATGGAGTACATTCATGTCAGCCAGACAGAGCAGTAAAAAGTTGTCAGCAATTTCCAAATAATTCTTCCTCTCAAAAAAATCTTGACATTTCAATGGAGAGGAAAGCACAAGGCAGCAGGTAAATGGCAAAGGAAAAATGCTATTGAAGGTGACTTAGCATAGAAGATGTATTCCAGTGACTCCCTAATAAAGCAACAGAAGATGTGACCAAGTAGTGGTAATCCACTAAGAACAATACCTATAGAGGACAGCTAACAAGACATTTATTTCCAATAAAAATACTTTACAAATCTTTCTCAGAGAGTCAACAAGTTCCCTGCAGTAAATAAAAAAAAAAAAAAAAAAAAATCAACAAAACCAAAATCAAAAAAAGTGACCAGGGAAGGCATTTCTTAACAGTACAATATTAAAAGTGTTCTAGTTGTTCAGTATTTGAAAAGAGCTTGTGTTTCTCACTGGCATTTTTTTTTGAACTGTTCAAAGCAACCCAATGAATTCCTGTTGTCCCTGCACAGGTACACTTTTGGGTGGAAACACAAGGATATTACTAAATTAATAGGACGTTACAAGAACCCATCAGAAAAGTTTCCCCTGGAACTGGTTTACAAAATGAATGGGTAAATAAAAACCATAAAATTAGCAGTATGTGTCAACCTTTTCTATTATCCATAGAATTAGGAGCTTTTACAATAAGGCAGCCTCAGGCTTCTTGTTCCTTATGGCATGAATGACATGAAAACAAGAGCCTACCAAGAACCCATCATTACTGAAAACAGGGTATTTTTAGTGATACTGGCATGACTAAAATGTAACTGCTGATCAGTGCCAATTAGCTAGAATAATCCTGTTAGCATTAGCTCCACTGTTCATTTATAAATCTCTGCAAGGCTAATTGTATTTGAAGCTCTTTCTAACACTATCTCCTTTTGTATAGTGCAGAAAGCCTGGAAAACACTCATCAATTGAACAGCTGATTTAACAAACAATCCTTTTTTTAACCCTTTTGCAACCTCAATGCAAGTAATAGTTCTGCATATTAATTATACATTGACTAAGTTCACTATTATATTTCACAGTAAGCATCATTCTCTTGCCACAGCAAGAGCTGTAGCTCATCAGATACTAAGTAATACTGTTTTGTGTTGATGTATACCCTTCTAAGAAAAGTAATGAATAAAAAGGATCCTTTGTTATGGCTCCTTAAATCACAACACACATCCATCCATAAAAATGGAAGTTACATTTGCTTTTCACTCTTTGCTATTTAATATGTATCAGAAGACCATTTTGACAAGAAATACTTTGCTGACCTGCAAACAGCTGACAGTGTTGTTCAAAAACACTGGGTAGCCCTAGTCAGCTTTGGATGAACTTTTTGACTGAATCAAAATGGACAATAGAGAAAATGCACAGGAGGTTTCATTAAATAAATTTATTTGTTAAAATAATTTAACTCCAAATACAACTGCTGAGTTTGCATTGAGTTCTATGTACAATTCTTGTTTTATTCGAAACATCAAGGTTTAAACAACTGACATCGTTACAAAACAAACTGTTGCCCCTGTTGCCAGTTGTATTAGAGCTCAACAATTACCTGTGAAATACATTAATTCACCCCTGGGAAACTCCAAATCAACTCCTGATTTCAGAACCCACTGCAGTCTTACTTCAAACCCTGATCAAGAATTAACAGATGCACAACAATGCAGATAAAAGCCTCCTGCAGTTGTCAAACATTTGCTTTTGTTGCGGAGTTTCACAATTAAAGCCTAACCAGTGCTTTGACAGCTCACTGGTAAAAAAATAAAATAAAATAAAATAAACAAACAAACATGCACAAAACCCCCCGACCAAATGGCTGACATCTTTAGGCAACATTCTATACAGGAAAGCAAATACCAGTAGTTTTCCCACAGAAAAGTAATGGCAACTGTAGCACTGGGGTTAGGGAGAGGCGAGAACCAGAATAGAAAATGTCACCAAAATTTTCTTGATGCTCTGAAAGGGCGGGCAGGGGGATGGACATGGCAGGGGTGAAAAAACAAAGAAACAAAACTGTAAAAAAGAAACAATGCAATTGTGTTTAATTGTCTTGATTTGATTCTGGTTTGCTTGACTCGGTTTTGTGTGCATTTTTAAGGGAAGGAGGAAACAGTTGCTCTCACTATCATCGCTTAAAAGAATAAAAGTTGCAACTTTAAAAAAAAAAACAAAACCTAAACTGGAGAGAAATGCTGTCGTTGTAGAAAAGTACAAAGCTCTACAAGAACAGCCAAAGGAAAAGTGGGTCTTTGGAACAAATAATAATATTTTAAGGCATGTCATAAGAAAGTTTCAAACACTAGAACTGGTATTCCTGCCAAGGTACAAATGAAACAGTGACCCAAGACCATCAGCTCCCGCAGGGTGGTCACGCACAGCTCCTGCGTGGCTCACTCACCTCCCTTCCTGCTACCCCTATATTTTGAAAAAAATCTCTGTTGAGTGCAACTGTCATTGATTCAAGCTCCACTACCTTCACATTAGTGGATATACAAATAGTGCATAACTACTTCCTCAGAACTATAAAATGAAACACTTATGCTTCCTCCCCCCCTGCCACCCTGTGTGGTAGCTTACATACAGCCTATGTTTCTGAAAATGTAAGAGTGTAATTAAGAAACAAGACTGGGAGATATTTTCTTTAATATTTTCTGTTAAAATTTTAATGTGCTATTTCTCCTGTATTAAGAGACCGTCTGCTTTACATTATGAACTTCCTGTTAGGCTATTCAGATTGTACACTTAATGCCATTTTTTGGGTTGATGAACAATCTGTGAGGTAAAATTTTATCATTGCTGTAAATAACATTGCAGAACATGCACTTCCAACTTGGTTTCAAATTTGGGTTTGGTTTCGGTAATCTTTTTTTTTTTTTTTTTTTTGGAGTACTTATGCAGTGGATCTCACACTGCCAAGCTGTTTTAGATAGGTTGCACTGCTTAACAAACCATTTCCCAGTGTAGATATCTTAAACACTGAAATACCACTAATTCAACATCTTGCATCTTGCTTAAGCATGGTGGCTGACACACAGGGTGGCCGGGGTGGGGGGAGGGGGGAAGAGAACATTCATACCATCTAGTTTAGGCATAAAAGTTTTGTGACTCAGAGGATCAAAGTTAAAAGCCTAAGTTTGCTATATAGTCAATGGAAAGAGGTAGGTGCCTCTAGGAGGGTGATTCAGAGCACCCAAAACAGGCATTCAGATGCCAGAAATAAACAGTGTGCCTATCTCCCTAAGAGAACAAAGTACAGTAACAAAAGCTCTGCAAGGTAGGTGGGAAACGGGCTACATTTACGTTCTAGTAAGGCTTAAATGTTTTGTGACACCTAATGCCCCTCAGTACACTGGCTGTGGCAAGGTCTTGAAGGATTAAGGGCAGAGATGGCCAGTTCTCTTCCATTAAAATGATTTCCTTTAGTTAGCATCCACTGAACTATATAATTCAAAACGTTATGGATGTTTATGAAGGAAAATCCGCAAGGTGTTTTGTACTCAAGTTTCCTTTGTGGCAGATGAGAGCGTTTTAGGAAGTTCTGCAGATGGAGGCAAAACTCTCTAACCTAACTCCAATTACAGCATTTCTAAGGGCCACGTACACACACACATACACACTCGACGCACACACACACACACACACACACACACACACACACCCCAGCACCCCCCTTTTCACTCATTTAAACACAAGGAACTACACTGTTACTGCACAAGATTGAAAAACTAATAAACGCATGGTGTTATTTAGACCACAGGCTCGGTGACTCTGTATTTTGATGGCAAATTTTACCTATAAAAGCTCCAGCTCACAACAATCTCTCCAGCATTTAAAGTCTAAACATTGTGATTGAAAACTCTTCTATACTTTGATTGTAAGACTTCGGAATAGGTATTTCTGTGCCATTAGTCATGCAAATGATAAATACTTCACTGCTATGAAACTAGCAAGTCAGAGCTCAAGCATCCTTTCAAAATAAAATATTTGCTCCCACCATTTAACACTCCAGTAATCGGGGCAACCTTTGACTAGTGTGTCAGGCAATTAAAGAGCCATTTCCACACTCACCTAAGGAATTACAACTGTAACTATTTCACCTCTGAACCAAATGATTTTACATGGTTATTCAATTTAGGATTTCAACATTAAAGCTATCAAATAGCAAACTTGATTTTCAAAGGTTAGTTAGGGATCACACCAGAGAATGTAGCCCTTAAAGGCAAGAAAAACTGTCATCTCTAACAAACTTAAAAATGCAGGATGTTCATACTGTCCCACGAGGTTTCTGCAGAAGGGAACATATGGATGCAACATGGCTTAATTTTCCTTACAAGATGGTACTAGTTAATCTATTAAAGTGTTCCTTGTTAGTAAGGCTCAGCAATTTTTTTTCATCACAGTTGCTTCCTCCTGGTTCAGTAAAGTGATACATAAAGATGCTTCCTGCTTTGTAAACAGAGGGTTTGTTTGGCTTCTTGCAGACCAAAACCTGAAGCGATCCTCCATTTTCTGAGCAGCAAAATGAAAAATTTAAAACATTCCAATGCCAGACCGTTTCTTCACCCGTCATTTGTTTTCAGGTCTCACCCCTCATTTCACACACTGATGCGAAGTTTTCTATTTCAAGATGTGGGATAAAGTGTAGAAATAATAGCATCGATTTTGAAAAAAATCCAAACAATATAGGTCTCTGGTAGCCTCTTCCTCTAACACTGTCAGAAGTTCTGGTGAAATCGACATATTTGACTCAACAAACTTGGCCGCAAGTGATAGCGCACATCCTGAAGCATGGTAAATAGACACTGAAAGACTTGGCTCCCCTTTCATGCTTTTGCTAATTGTGAATGGTCTTCAGAGACATTCTCTCCACTGCTTTTGTTTCCCATTTCCAGAAGTTTTCCAGCTTCTTCAAACACAGCTGCTGCTGCTCCGGGCTGACATCTCCACACACGTAGGCCCGACTGGAACGACCCTGTAGATCAGCTGGCTGTGCCGTAACGTTGCAGGTGCTCAAAGGGAAAAACGGGTGAGATGTGGTCATTTAACCCAATTATATTCAGAGTCAGTGATTGACTTTCAATGCTCAGCTCTGAGTTCATGTTGCTACTTCACGACAGATGTATTTCAAGTGACCCACAAACCAGGAAGTGAAGTAGACAGTTTTACCACCTTACAAAATTTCTGCAAATAAAAGTCCAGGTTAGGTCATTTTTAATGCTATTGTATATTACACGCAGAACAGCAGGGATCATCTTTGTCTGGCTGTGCTGCATAGTTCATCTGTCTAACAATTTCTGCAAAGAGCTCATCCACCATTGTTTTACTTTTAGCAGAGGTCTCCATGAAGGGGCAGCCCCATTCTTCAGCTAAGGCTCTGCCTTCACTCGATGAGACTTCTCTCTCGCTTTCCAGGTCCACTTTATTTCCAACCAGGATTACTGGCACCTTCTCATACCTACAGTTAAAAAAAAAAAAAACAAAAACAAAGACAACAGCAATAATGATATTTTTTTTTTTAAGCGGTGACATTCTAAATGTAAACATCTATTTGCAAACAGTACAGACCCAACATGAAAGAGACATCTGGATAATCTTCAAATTTTACACTGAAAAAGTGTTTTGCATATTTCAAATTCTAGCTATTTGTTGCATATCTCTTCTCTCTGAATTTTCTCCTTTCTCCTCTGAATTTTCTTTCCTACCAGGAAATATGCCAGGAACACTCCCACACTACAAAAAGTAGGAATATAACAACGTTTTCTATGTTGGCAATTTCATCAACATTACGTCCTCCTCCTTAACCAGGTACCATGTTGTATTTCCTGCTCGTGATAAGGATGCATAACTCTCCCTTTCAAAACTACATTTCTCTTTGGTTAGTATATACCAAACTCAGACTGCCAATAAAAGGAGAAAACAAAACAAGAAAAGGGCTAATAAATTTGTTTGAGATATCAGGAAATGTACTTCACTCTCAGTACTGGATACACACAAAAGTATTATTATATAAAAAAAGTGTATTAGTTGATACAGAATATATAAATCTCCCTTGCAGCATTCATATAGTTACAGCAGTTGAACAAGCTGAAAAGAAAAAAAAAAAGTTCCAGGCAATACTATCACAGTTCTGCTTCATAATCAACTTGGACAGCACAATATATCATATAAGCTATGAAGGAATTTATTACTTCCCACCTCCTTGTGAGGAGAACCTTGCCAAATTAAAAAAAAAATTTTTTTTTTCAATTTTCACATGCATAAACCCTTCTTCAGACATGGAATCAAGTAAGTGTTGAGTCACGTTTTAAATTTACATATTTACCATAGCAGAGAAGAAAACACTTGGCCTATTTCCAAAATACCCTTACAAGGGTTTTCTCATGAAAGCAAGAAGGACTGAGAGAAAAAAAAATAATGCTTTTAGCACTTAAGCTAAGTGAAGATCTTAGAGAGACAAGATGGTTCCCTCTTCATTTAAACCTGATTTTCTTCTGCATATTAGTTTAGTAGCACCGTTTTGAGCCAAATCACTTGAGTAAGACTGGAGCTGTGGACAGACAACAGTAAGAAGCCAACACCTGCAGCAGCTGAGAGTGTCACTGTCCTTAAGCCACCTAACACTGCTTTTTCCTCCCTCCCACCTGCCCTCCCTGCCTCCTAGGCAGGGTAGCAGAGTGGAGCTGGTGCCTGTGCCTCAGCTGGCTGATGGAAACATCCAGCAGCTTGGTCTGTGGTGAAACTCTGGGGCTGTCAGGACTCTGCACTGAAGCAGGGAGCCTGTGTGCTCCTGTCAGCTCCACTGCTGGAACAGGGGGCTCCCAGAGAGGATGAAAGCACACTCATCTCTTAAATCACCACAGCAAATCTACCAACACAACAGCATCAAAAAATGGCCCAGCTCTGTCATCAAGTGCTGCTCAAGTTCTAAACTTTATGTCTCTGCTAACAACGGGAATGTAATTCAATCCACAGTCCAGGGTTGAGGTCAGAAATTGTAAAGAATTCCCCTCACTTTCAACACTTATCCTATCCTTGTTTGCCATCTGAAGGGACACAATCCGTTTCTTACTCTGTGAATATACAGTACTTAGCACAATGATACCTCTGGAACTCCTGCAAGAGCTAAGCTGCCATTAATTAAGTACCCAGATACACACAAGCATCTCGAAATCTGTCCCCCACACATTTAAATATATAGTGTAGTCTTTAATTACATAAGATGGATGGCATTCAAAAGATAAGAGAGAAAGTCAATATTTTTTTAATCTTTATTGTTCAGGTGCATGTGTCCTGTTGTATTTGCTGTACAGCATTAAAAACCTTTCAATAAAAGTGGAATCAGGTACATCTTCACTGCATTTCTTGCTGTCTGTGGGCCCTAAGCATCCCCCCTCCCCAGCTCCTCCAGGTATTCTGCATCTTCTCAATTTTACCAGCGGGAAAAATTGAGAAACTCAAAGCAGCCACTTGAGAAGCATTCAGTGATGAAGTAGATGAGCCAGAACTAAAAAAACAGGATCACCTCTCTTTTTATTCTGCAAAATCACTCCAATTTGTTGAGAAATATGAGGAGAAAACCCCCAGCCTTTGTTGCAGATTTATAGCCAGTTCCACTAAAATATTCAAGTGCTTAAAAAAAGCTTAGGAACCCTATAAAAGCTGGGCAACTAAATAACTGAAGATCTGTTTACTATGAATACTCAATACCTGGAAAATAGATTGGTAGAAATAGTGAAGTTTTTCCCTGTATAACACACAGAAGAACTGATAAGATTATGGGATAGATACAAAATGTCTAATTTAATTTATTTGCACAGGACCATTCAGAACTATTAGGTGGAATAGATAGATGCACTTTTTCTGTACTGCTTTTTCCTGCTTTTGCCTCTTGCATTTCCCTGTTCACTACCTCCCTTCACTACTTAAAATGAGATGGGAATCCTACCATCAATAACCTCATTCAGTTTATAATCCAGATTTTTCTAATAACCACTTTACAACACTGAATTGTGTAAGAAAGTGTTTCTGAAAAACTCTCATTATGTCATCTTGTCAAATACTTACAAGGAAAAAATAAAGTTGCTCTTGCAAAATACATTCTTGTATTACCTAAATTTTGAGTAGGCACCTTTATGGAGAAAGTACTTTATACAGGTATATTCTGTGACTTTATACATATCAATTATATATAAAATACCTAAATATATATACTTATGCCTGTCTATAGTATATATAGGAACTGTCTATAATATATATACACATATATATACGTAATCACACAATTTGTCTTTCTAAAGAGAAAACTCAGTATCCATTATGTAGAATAAAGGAGGCAGGAATACAGCAAAAAATGTGAGAGCAGTCCACAGATACTGAGTAGAAGACTTGACTCCAGTATGGGCTTACGAGCTCCAGTTTGGTACCAGTCCTGCCAGACCAAATGTCTGTGCACTGTATCCTTCAAATCACAACACTATCATGGATTGACTGTGTTGGACAGTGCCATTACCTGAACTAAAAGCTCTTTACAGAAACTCTATGGTTCCACGTAGTAGTACCAGCTCCTCTTGTCTTTATTCAGACTTCCAAAGGGTCTCTACACTGTACTCCCCAGGTTTCAGGCTCTGGTAACACACCACGGAAGCCCTGCTTTTCAATTACATCAACTTCTACCACCTCTGAAGTTCGACCCTTTATCTCCCAACACTGACAGAATTTCCTGCTCACTTAGAATCCCAAATTTATTTCTGATGGGTGTGGGGGGGGATCCCTGGTTCAAGACTCTCCTTACTACAGCTGCTGGTCTTGCTGGAGGTGATTTCTGTCTGCCTGGAGGCCCCATTACTGAATCACAGAGCTTCAGACCACCACCACCACCACTGAGATGGTGTGCAACAGCACAGGCCCACAATGGGAAAGGGGGAGTTCTCAGATGTTGCAGAATTACATAATTCCAATGAAATCTGAAGGGGAAAAAACCATCTTTTCCCCACAGGCTTTTCACCATTCCAGAGATCCAGCAGGAAAATAGCTTCTTTGCAAAGGCAAAAAAGAGCTGCCTTGCACTGCCCAAGCATCAAGGCAGAGCCCTTCCATACAGCCACAAAAACCTAACCCAGAAATTCATAAATTCTTCCAGAAAAACCTAACCCAGGAATTCATAAATTCTTCCAGAAGCTTCAAGTAGGATCTAATCTACTCACAAATACTTCAGCAGGGCAAAAGAGGCTTTAACACCCCCCCTCCCCAATACCAGATCCCTGAAAAGCCAGGCTGCTGCTGCCATGAAAGGCCCTGTGAGGGCTCATCCCTCTGTGGAGCTGGGCTGGAGACACCTCACCTTTCAGTGCCTCCCATCTCCCCCTGCCTCTCCATGGGGCACTGGAGAAGTGGCACAGTTCTGCTCCCTCCTTGTTTCCAGAGCAGTAAAATCCAACTTTTTCCATGTCTGCTGAAAAACTTTGAGCAGCACCAATCATTCCTAATAATAAGTGTGAGGGCAACGTGAAAATGAGAAATGCTGCCAGTTTTCTCTGTATCCATGAAGCACAGTGTGTATTCTAGGGCAAGCATCATAGCAGACCCTGTAAGAAATAGACTCAAAAGCAGGGGAAGGCTTGACTTTTCAAGACCTTTTTGGAAAGAAATCTTTGCAAGACCAATTACACGTTTTTGCAGAGCGTGATTAAAGAATGAGATACTTCAGCTTGTTTAAATGATCTCACTATCTTAAGTTTTAATATTAAGATACTGAGCAGTGGCAACTCCTGAAGAGATAACACAAGTGCAGTCCTTTATAGCCCCATGAAAGCCACCAGTGCAGAGCCAAATACCATCATATTCAGCATTACACTACTCGCAAGATTCAGTTGTTGCTCCATAAAAGACAACCAGAATGTATTTCCACATCCCAGATGCACTAACTATTCAGTGCTAAAAACCACCCTGTTATCCATCTTTAATGAGCTTCTGGGACCATCAGGCCACAGTAAATCCCTCAGTTTTCCTGCGGATGGACACCATAGCCATGGGGAATCAATAAATGCAAAGATTTTAAATGTTTTATGTGGCCCAGCTACACACACACCACTGACCACACGGCCTTCCATGCCACACCATGATAAACAATTTCCACATTTACCTCAACAGCACATGCATCATCCACATTTCTCTTTAGATTAATATGTATAATTAGAATAACAGCTTAAAACATTTAGAAAGCCTCAAGATGAGTGGTATGTAAATACTTCCAGAGATTTTTAACTCCCATTTTTTCTACCACCAATCTTATTCAGAAAGAGAAAAATATGGACAGAGCCTGACATCACATCTGGACCTCTTTTACAAGGTACTTTTCAGATTTCTTGTTAGAGCTGTTATTGGATAAAGATGCAAACAAAGATGACATGAAAATATAAGAAAAGTAGAGTAAAAAAGGCAAGAATTAAAAAAATTATGTTCCCCAAGGAGAATAAACCAATCTGATTCCCTTAAACTGTGCTACAGATTGCCCAGTACTCCTAAACTGGGGGTAAGAAGGGAAAACAAACTGGAACAGTAAAGGAGAAGACATCAAAAAGGTCAAATGTGTTCCTGCTTTCTAATTTCACATTGGAAATGTTATATCTTTTCTAGACCTTTGCCTGAGCTCCATATCAGAGCCAAATTTGTTCAATCAAAATACAGAAATTTTCTGTGTACAAAAATAACTCAAGAGGAAAAGTCACATGTATTCTTGAAGATTATTTCTTCTAACTAGCTTAAGGCCTGTTGAAATTTATGGAAAGATGTATGATTTCCAGCTGTACATGTTAAATACAAGGACCACTGAAATGTGAAGGTATCTGTCCATGGTAAATATTCCTAATCATCAAAAGTAGTCTCCAGTACTAAACCACATTTGCTATCTTGTAAAGGCAGGGTATCTCCCCCTCTTTCTTTTTTTTTTTTTTTTTTTACTTATTTCTGGCATTTTTAGAAAGTATTTCAAAAAAGAAAAGTAATTCAAGGGATAAAGATATTACGGACAATGATGACACAAGTAAGATTGGAAGGTCAGTAAAAAGAATTGTTCTTTGTTTTAGACTTACAAAAAAATTGTGGTAAGAATTCTGTCAAAATACAAAGTAAAGAATTCAGGGCAATATGAAATAAAGTATAAAAAAACCCAGCTAAATCTGTTACTTTGTTAACAAATTCATACTTATGTGTTTAACTAAACATTATTTTGTAATGTAATTTGCTAGCTCTTATTACCTGCAGAACAATCTGTCACAACTTGAACTAGAAATTTCCTCATCTAGAGAAAGAACATATTCCAAATATAAATATTGCAACCTCTTCTTAGCCCTTTCACACAATTTCTTGTATGTTTAATGCAGAATACTCAGTAGTTAAAAAACTTAGATCAGCTTCAGAGGATAAGAAAAGAGAGCCTTCCTTAGTCTGATTCTGAGCCTCTCAAACACAAGGAGGAGAGGAAGGAAGACAACAGAATTGTCAAGGGAAAACCAAATAATTGTAACTGCAAATAATTGTAGAAGCTTCTAATACTTCAACCGAAAGAGCAGGAAAAATACATATACACTTCTAAAGCAATTAATATTATAAGGTCTAATAAGGTCTAATATAATATAGGTCTAATATAATATAGGTCTAATATAATAAGGTCTAATAAGGTCTAATAATTTCTCAAGACCTAATAAGAAGGTCTTGAGAAATGTAGACAGAAAGGACATTTCAATTTTTCCAAACCCTGATTCCTTCTAGTTTGGTAGCTTTAAAAATTTTGACAGTGTGAGTTATATCAACAGCAGGGGCTCAGTCTGCAGAGCTGGATCTTTTTCCATGGAGCCCTGCAAATACACCAATGAAGCTGTGCTTATAAATGCATAGAACATCTCAGGAGACAGAGAGCAAAATCTAAAAATAAGCAGGTTTCTGCAAAGTTTGAACACTTTGCTCTTTAATGGAATTTATTACAGCTTCTCAGGTAAATCCATACAGAAGAGCTGTAAAAACCTCACCATACTGATGCAAACAGGTCATTCCAGGTTACCAATTAATTGCATTTAATATTCAGTTCAGTAAGCTATATTGTGTAAAGACTTAATTGCTTAACCAACAACTCCCAACTTTAAAAAAAAAACAAAAAAAAAAAACCTAAAATAATTTTTATAAAAGAGTAGATGTTAAAGAGCTTATTGGAAGTCCCACTGCAATTAGGTGGCTGAGTCATGAATTACTGTGCTATAAAGAACAGTGTATGGCCTAATTGCAGGACTGGAGATCTAACATTTTATTCCAGACTTTGACAAGAACTCCTTATATAGCCTTTGGGAAACAAACTCTTCAGAGGGATAGACTGAGGTATACAAAGTAAGGATAATTATACTTACTCATCAGACAGCAAATTAAATAATAACTGTAAAGCAACCTGAAGAATAATATTAGAATAATAAATAACCACCACACCATATCACTTCTGAAGAGGCTTCAGAAACGATCTTTGTTCCAGTACATGAAACCTTCTGGAAACAATCACCTCGACTAAAATGAAATATTTTAAAGGAAAACAACCAGTTCTGTAGTTGTTACAGTTGGCTTACACTTTCCAGTGTAATTTCAAGGTCTAGGAAAAGACTCATCCGATGCCAGTTCTGCTGAAATTGTTTGGCAGGCTCACCCGTGTTACAGTGCTTGTGAGTAATTAGAGGAAATAGTTCTCTTCCAAGCAAAAGCCCAAAGAACAACAAAACTCAATGTAACAAAGCACTATATGTATTTGCTTCCCAAATATTACTATAAGTACTTTTCAACCAAGTCACTTGAACAACTTCTTTCTTGGCAGCTTAGAGCTGAGAACTTCTAAGGGGCAAGAAGAGTGGATGCTGTTATCCACTCCACATCCTCAAAGGCCAACCAGGAAACCTACATTGCTTTGCTGCAGCAGAAGCAACAGCTTAACATATAATTTCTGTGTGAAAGACACTAAAAAAACTTGCCAGGTTGTTCCCAATCACTACAGAGAGAAATCTATCTGCTTAGCAGCATGTTTGGTGCAAGTGAACAAAAAAATTATTTTAGTCTTTGAGTTCCCCCTCTATGCCAATCAAAGTTCTTGTCTTATACAAATGAGCATCAACATCATGTTGCTGGAAGTCCTGGCTACATTTAGCAATTTAAATACACTGGAATATTCAAATAAGAATCTTCTGTTCATTTGTACAACTTAAGAAGCAATAACAACAAGTTTCAATTTTATTTAAAATGCAAGACAAGTGTCTTTACTTGACTTTTTCCATTGTGACTAATTCTCTTGTTTCTAAAAGCAACAGGAAAAAACAGAATGCACTACAAATCTTAAATCCTCACAGATACACAGAATTCATTTAGTTGCTGTCTTTACTCAGCTCACACTGAAGGAAGTCATAGCTGTCCAGAAACCTATGAAACAATGAAGAGGCACAGTGTGGTTGGCTGCTTAAAAATATTCTTGCTCAAAGTTGCCAGCCACTAAAGCTGAGCATCTGTTTAGTTGGTTTTGGTTTGGTTTTTTTGTTTGTTTGGTTTTTTAATTGCTTCTACTAGCTTCAGGAATGACTTGAAAATTAGGCCTTATATTTAAGTATTTAAGATCTGGGTTTATAATTGCAAATTATTATTAACAAGCATATTGGTTTTCTGACCTTAAATAATTCTAAGCCATATGCCATGCTAATATATTGAAGTTTATTCCAATAGAACAAGCATGACTGGATATATCAACGTTTTCAGTACCTACCTAAATGTGCAACATATGGAAGGTTCTAAAAGTAAAGAGATTACTATCTTTTACTTGTATTTCAAAGTCTTAAAATATTACAATCCTTTATAATGAAAGCTTTTGCAGACATAGCCACTTCTAATTAAACTTTATGCTCTGACACCATGCAGAAAACACATCATTAAGCACCATGCAAGAGGAGTGCTGACACATGATTTCAGACATGTGGATTCATTTCCATGCCCTGCTACTGATGTCTTGTGCCATTTCTAGCAAGTCCCTTGAACTCTGTACCTCTGTTCTCCATCTGAAGAAAGCAACACTCATCTCATTTAACCTCTGAATGTCTATGGCATGTAAACACTTCTGAGGTTCTCCATCCTTAGTGATGGAGGCAACCTGAACATCTTGAAGGATGCCTTAGCAGTTTTGCTCACTCTTCAGCAAAACCACCCTGCACTCCAGCTATCCTCAGCAGTGGGCTATGTAACACCACAAATCTTCAGGTTTTCTTCACAAGTATTGAGAACAGATATGTTTGGGCAGATTCTGTACCAACTTCAAGCTTGCCAGCAGAAAGAGTAAAGCTATTGGATTAGGAATGCCTCAGACCAGGAGCAAGAACACCAGCATGGTGAAAAAGCCAAGGTTGTTACCTCACTTCAACTCCACCAACTTCAGCAGAAACTGCAAGGGCTCACAATATCTCAAAACACAGGCTGACACTGAGGGATTTCTCCTCCTCCTTTCTTCTCCACACAAAACTTCTACAAGGTCAAAAAGCCTGCCCCTTCTGATGATGTGGGACTGAACAGGTCCCTTTGCAGAGGCAATGAAAACTGCAGATACCTATTAAAAGCAACACAAGGCTCTTGCACATCATACAGCAAATCTGCAGACCTTAGTTGTTTTGTATTTTTAATTCATTACATTGCTGTGTTCAAAGAACTTAACAGTGAGCCTAACTTGCATTACCATTTATCTATCAGAACATGCTTTGTCACAAGGAATTTCTCTCAAAAGCTAACTCCTGACACACAAACCTTTAGAAGAATTACCATAATGTTTTAAAATATGCTGTAAACCCAGTGCACAAGGAAGCATTAACAAAGGTGGGGGAGGAGAAGTGTGACCAAACAGATCTGTACCAACTCAGAGGTAGTTTATGCCTGTAGCTGGATTAAAGCAAAATTTTTGAAACAAATGCACTGCTAATGTTCTATGTGGAAAAGTGGAAGCAGCATCTATAAAACAGTCTGGCAAGCAACTTCTGAGGACAACATGGACCTAGAGTCTTAAAGGTGCAGTCAGTACTGATATTTAAAGCTCTAGTCTTTCCTTCTGTCTACAGCTCTTCCCCTTGCCATGGAATCATAGAATCATAGAATTGGCTGGGTTGGAAGGGACCTCAGAGATCGTCAAGTCCAACCCTTGATCCACTACCGCTGTAGTTACCAGACCATGGCACTGAGTGCCACATCCACTCTCTTTTTAAATATCTCCAGGGATGGAGAATCCACCACTTCCCTGGGCAGCCCATTCCAATGTCTGATCACCCTCTCAGTAAAGAAATTCTTTCTAATGTCCAACCTAAACCTCCCCCGGCACAACTTGAGACCGTGCCCTCTTGTCTTGCTGAGAGTTGCCTGGGAAAAGAGACCAACCCCCCCCTGGCTACCCCCTCCTTTCAGGGAGTTGTAGAGAGTGATGAGGTCTCCCCTGAGCCTCCTCTTCTCCAGCCTAAACACCCCCAGCTCCCTCAGCCCTTCCTCACAGGACTTGTGCTGGATCCCTTCACAGCCTCCTTGCTCTTCTCTGGACCTGCTCCAGCACCTCAATCTCCTTCCTGAACTGAGGGGCCCAGAACTGGACACAGGACTCGAGGTGTGGCCTCACCAGGGCTGAGTACAGGGGCAGAGTCCCTTCCCTGGGCCTTGCTGGCCACACTGTTCCTGATACAGGCCATTCTCCAGTCCAGAATTAGGTTTGAACACATGCCACATTTTTTCCAAAACGAAAGCACTGAAAGGGTCTCTTTGCCACCAACAATTCAGACATAATTTAATCATTATTTAGATGTCAAATTCGTTCCAGACTTTGAGCCACAGAACCACTGGGCTGGAAGGGACCTCAGGAGGTCTCTAGTTCACCCCCCTGCCCAGAGCAAGGTCAGTCAGAAGGTGTCAATCAGTTCATTGAGGGCCACATACAGTTCAGTCTTGAAAAGCTCCAAGGACTGACCTTCCACAACCTTTTTGGGAACTTCTCCCAGCATTCAATTTAGTTTAATTTTGCCACAGAATTAAAAACTTACTGGCAGGTAATGGAGAAAGACAAGACAGGCAACTGAGTTGTATAAGGCTTGTTTCCATAGAAAACAGGGAAAGAAAAAATTTTAAAGCTATAAAAATATTTATAGCTATTAATTTACGTAGAGGAACTTAGAATCTTGCTTACAGGACTCAAGATAGACATATATCCCAGCATTATGAAAGCCAAGTGAATTAGCCAGATTTTACAGAATTAACTAGAGCCCGAGCATAAGTTAATGACAACTTCAATCTCTTTATCCTTGTTTTTTTAAGCTACAGAAAGTGGAAGCTCTTTGTAGATACACAATGTAAAAACTTTGCCTAGTCAAATGCATATGCATTTTAAAAGGGCCAGAAGACTACAGTCCTGTAAGGTATTATTTCACTCTTCAAAGTGAACACACTCTTATATGCCTTTAACTAATTTATAATCACCGATAAAAATCCCACTGCAAAACTTATTTAACCTATTCTAATAGGATTTTCTCTATCTCATTAAAATTACACTTTTACAGTCTTCAAGAACAGGCCTAACAATTAATTCAAAACCTTCTTAGCAGCATCACCTGCTTCAAAAGGCTTAAAGTTCAGGAATGATCATGTTGTGCCATCCAGTTAGAACCACACAAAAAGCAACAGCTTCTGCTCAGTGTTGAGATTTTGAGCCTTCTTCCTCCCAAGAAGTCAGAACTGCTGACTTTCAGCACTACCCAGATTTAGCCTCTGAAAACATATGCAAGCTTGGAGCACAAAATTTACCTGTGCCAGTTTGATGACCAGGGTCTGCTCTGCAGAACCAAGCATTATGTATGGCTATGAACTGCATTTTCATAGTGGCTTTTATTTAGTTATTAAAGAATTTGACCTTCTGCAATAAGCCTAGCTTCAGGTCACTCAAAACTGAAGAAAAAGTAAAATAAATATAAGGGGATTAAGAAGCAAACAATTTGGTGCAAATTTCTGCTCTCTGATCAATGCCCATGTAGAAGCAAAGGCAGAGAGATCCTGGGGTTTATCCTGTATTGCTTAGCCTGAAGAGAATTTGTGTGTCTAGTTTGAAGCAGAGATTTCTTTGTTGCCCTAGTAACCAAAGAAGAATACAGCATAATGTCCTTCAAGCTAATGAAAATATCCTACAATGCTTATAAGAAAACGTAAAAAAAAAAAGCTTTGTTGAGATGGTTTTTCTTCACAATGGGTAATGGGCATTTTTCAGAAGATAAACTATTTTACAGAAACTCTAAGACAGTGACCGTGCTGGTACAGTGACTCAGTTCAGGAGAAAACAGTGCAAGTTTTACAATTTTCTTTTACTTCAGAAGTAGGATTAGAACTTCTTTAGAACTTCTGACTGTAGTCAAGCCCTTTTTTACCAAAATAACATTTGTCACCAATGAAGGAAAAAACCAGATGTGAACCTGAAAGCCATGACTAGCTTCATTAGCAGATGCTCTAAAGGCCTCTTCCCTCCTGCTGAGTTTCTACCAGAACATTTGACTCCCAACTCAGCAGAGAAAAATATTCTGCCATGACTTCAGAAACTTGGTGGCCCTCATCTTACACAATAATTTATCTAAGTACCATAAGCATGATATAAATAATGTGAATATTTGAATGAAGAGGGCAACAAGAAGGCTTTATTCTCCTGTTGTCAAAAGTGACCTCCATCTTCAACAACTTAACTTTGTAACTCAACTATTTTGTAGGCTGGTTGAGCAAAGCTGTTTCCATATCTAAACATGAATATACAAAAATAAGAGCTTCCAAAGTCATACATGGTTTCCCTATTTGTTTTTGTTTGCTTTGGTTTTAAATAAGATTTGATTAATCTTCAAGTTTAAAATAATCCAACATACTACCTGTATTCAAAGAATTTAAAGTATGATTTACTGACAAAATCTCTTCTATACTGAGCATACACTTCAGAAATAACTTTCTGAGGAATATTTTTCATTCTTCCTGCAATAAGATGGGTACAAACTATAGGAAAAACCCCAAACCTACTTCATACTAAATCAGTGTGTCCCAAATTTATTGGAAGAGTTGAAAATTAATTTTTCCCATTCTAGTATCCAGAACTTTCCTAGTAAGAACTTGCTTATAAAATGTCATCCAATATAGGATATCTGGTACATAAATCAGCAAAATCTAAACATTTTATTCTGCTTTACATGTCTATATGCATATCTGAAATACAGTATTTGAGTAACTAATAAAATGAAGCCAGCTAGAATGAGGAGCTCAGACACACTCATTGTCTCAGATGATGAGCTATTTATATGTTAACTACTGTATAAATGTTAATTTCTTTGGGTCTACTTTAGGTTAAAAAAAGCTCCTTTTTCCCAGATGGGTTTTACTAACCTGTCTGACAGCCATTTTATTGCCTGTGAAGACACTTTGGGGCTTTCAATCACCTTGAAGCCCTTTTTACCTTCTACATATTAACCCCATCAGCTACCCAGCCACTCCTGAACCAGCAAGGTTCCCCTCCAGGCCTCCATCCCCCTGCACCTGCATCTCCAGGCACATGGCTCCTTTTGGCAGTGCCAAAGCTCTGCCAGCAGCAGAGGGGATGCTCCAGGGTCAGAGCCCAAGGCTTCTGGCTGTCAGCATCCTTAGGGAAGCAGGGAACCTCTGTGCTGGTGGCCTGTGTCACCCAAAGAGATTGCTCCTCAGCTTAATTGAGGAAAAGGATGGGTGTTGCTAGCTGGTTGAAAAAAAACATCTGCAAGACAGAGGGAGAGAGCAAAAGAATGAAAATCTTCACCATAAGAGACTATGTCTCTTACTGATGATTTTTTTTTTTTTTTTTTTTTTTTTTTTTTTTTTTTTTTTTTTTTTTTTTTTTGCAGAAGGAAAAAAAACCCAAAAACCAAACAAGCCAAGCCGACCTAAATAATTTATTTAAAATGTTGCAAATTCCCACAAGGACTCCAATTTTAATGTTGCTTAAATTAGGAAACAATGTGGCTTTATGTTGGTTTAACCAGGTTTGTTCAGAAAGTAGCCTAGTGACAAAATTTTCATCTGTGAACAAAGACTATTTTAAACTATTTTAAATAGAAGATGACTGCAAAACCTGATGAAAGGTGTTTTGGGTTTTTTTTGTGTTTTGGTTTTTTTGTTTTTTTTTTTTGTCCTGGCTTCTGATGCCACAGGGAAGCCTGAAAAAAACCCTCTGCACATATACTTGTGTACATTTGTCTCTCCTTCTGAGTAAACTTATTTTTAAAGTGGCAGCATTTAAGTAGCTAACAGTTTGTGAAAGATGCTAAGCTGCAATGTAGTTTGGCTTATTCTGAGAAACAAGATATCATGCCAGAATTTAAATGTCTGTTTGTCACATTCTAGGCACAGAGAGGATGAAAAATTAGATACTTAATCCTCAAAAGCAAAAGTAATAATGTTAAGAAAATACTTGAGAAAGTTGGATTTATTTTAAGAAAGAACCTATATTTAAAGGTACCGTATGCCTTAGTGTCCATTATGCCTTTTTTGTTGAATCACTAATTGGTAACTAGAATTTCCTGAAAATAATCCACTAATTAGTTTTTCCACATTAAGTTGTCCTATGCAGCAAG